>NW_026947488.1:89806176-90418904 GCF_034190915.1 Cavia porcellus | reverse complement strand
AAAGTCTCAGACAAGGAATGTAAAATCCAGAAAGGCTAATATTTAACCCAAAGGAAACATTTTGGAGTGTGAATCTGAGCAGAGACTAAGTCTCGGTGCCAAGAGATGTGCAGAAAATCCAAAGAAAGACAAGGACATCACATACACAAAAAAAATAAGGACCGGAAGTCATCAGAACGTTAAAGATACTTAGCAAAGAAATTTAAGAGAAAAATACATATAATATTTTAGCTATAAATTCAGCTTAATTTTCACCATGAATATAAAAATGAACAATGAATAATTCTATCAGAGTATTTAAGGAGAAACCTTAGGATCTTCTTTGTCTCTCAGTGATAACCACCATAGTGTCGTCCAGGTGACTCTGGTTTGCTCTCCAAACCTTACCCCTTAAAGTCCTAAAGATGATCAGCTAAGCTTCTAAGGCCAGCACTGATGCCTGCTTTGTTTTGTAAATGACTTCTGATGTGTTAGTAATCTTTATCAGAGCCCGCGTGTGCACCTAGCTTAGTACATAACACTCTCCTCTTGTCTCGGTCTAAGAATCCTGTGTTTCTGCTGGCCAAGGCAGGCTTCTGTTCCTTCTGTCCACTGAATTCTTAATAAACTGTGTTCTACATTTAAAAAAAAAAATCATAGCAACTACTGTCCTATTGACCAACAGTTACATCCACATTAGATAATGATATGATCATTTTTCGATGCTGTAGTGAAGCTGTCAGCAGAGCTTGATTCCCTGCATATTCTACCCTATGCAGTTTTAGCTGAGTCAGATAAAGCAAGGAATCTGAATTCTCTCTCACCTTTGAAGACCTGCTGTTTAGGTATTCTTTGCTATTTCTTCTCTTCCTCTCATCTCTACGTATTGCAGTGTTTAAGCTCATTTTCTGGATGTCTTCTCTTTTCTATGCACATGTATTCCATAGCAAATAAAATTCAATTTTGCTGCTTTAACAGCTATACAAATTCTGACGGCTTTCAAACATACAGCTCAGATTTCTCCTTGAAACACGGGGCCATATGTACAAAGCTATTCAAATATTTAACAATTATTTTGAACTTTATGTATCTATAGTTTACTATTAATATTCTCTTTACAGGCTTCCCATCTCATATAAAAACAATTCCATTCTTTTATTTGTTTATGCAAAAAAACCTCAGGAAAAACATTGCTGCCTTCATTTTTAATATTTTCTCCTACAGTCAGTTTATCAATAAATTCTGTCAATTTGACCTTTAAAAATAACTAACCGATGATTATTTTTAAGAAAATTCAGATTTCTTATAAATGCTTATGTTCATTACATACCTTGTGGAATAGCCTGGATATTAAACAACATTCACAGAGTATTATTATTACACTTGTTTGATGCTTCAATGTTACCGGTTTGGTTAAGTAGCACAATTTTCTCCCTCTTTTTTTGAAAATGCATATTAATTAACAATACATTATGAGTGTTTTTCAGAATGAGCTGCAAACTCCTTGCAGCTCTCCGCATGTTTGTAGGTTTACTCTGTCCTTTTTGTAGGCTTCTTTCTGTTGATATAATGCATATGATTTAACTGGTAAGCTAGTTTGTCATCACTCTTTTTCTTTGAGATATCAGCTGCAGAAGGACAAATTTTTTAATTTGTTTTCTCTACAAAACAAAAAAATTTGTTTTCTCTGTATGTTCAGAACCTATGATACTTTTGAACACAAAATATAGTAAAAGAAATAGATGTTAAATAAATAGATTTTTCTCCTTTTCTCCACCTCTGAATTTATCCAGGACTTCATTCTTAAATATCTTTATTTATCCTTTCTTACATAATTTCTTAAATTGCTTCATCTGTTGGTGTTACAATCACATATACACTTATGAAATCTATTCATGTCTCTATGGATGCCTCTTTCATTTAACTGTTGTCAAAAACCAAATGTTTGCTATTCTTAATTCCTTCTTCATCCTATATTGGCACATTCTATCAACTCAGCCTTCAAAATACCTATCAAAGCCATTTAGGGTTCACTGTCTTTGGAACTACAAGCCTATTCTAAACCGTCAAGTTTTCTTTTCTAGTTTACATAGTGGCCGTTTTTGCTCTGGCTCACCTTTGCCTTTTTGTGATTTATTCTCCTTTGTGGTTGGAGTGATAGTTCCCACATGCAAAATAGATCTTAGTATTGACTGTATATATGACTCTCCAGTGATACCTCATTTCATGTACAATAAAATTCATATTTCTTATTATCCAAAAGGACCAATATGAAATAATATTTGTCAATTTCTGCTGAGATTTTTTTCCCTTTTTACTGTATTACTGCCAACTTGCCCTCTTGAGACTACTTACTAAAAATTCATGAGGTAAACTGGGTCTGATGAAGTTTGCTTGTAATTCCAGTTATTTTTAAGGCTGCAGCAAAAGGTGTGGAAGTTCAAGGCCAAATGAGACCTTTTCTTCAAATAAAAAGCCCTTACAAAGTAGCTCAGTCTTCACTAGGTTCAGTATCACTGCCCATCCCAGAAGATGGTAAGCAGACTCTGAGAAGTTGAGCAATTTCATGAACTTCAATAGCTTTTAAGTAGCAGAAACTTTTTTAAAATCTTGTGACTCTAAACCATGTGCCATACAGCATCCCTGCCTACAATAACAAGGACAGATTCCGGACATAAACCGGAGAAGAAAAAAGCCTGGTTGCTTGGAGGATGGATTGCTGAGGGTTAGCATATGCAGAATTGGAGGGAAATGTGCCTGAATAAAAATGTATATGTAACAGGCAGAATTTTTTGACCAGGACAAAGTAAAATATTCTAAATGAAAGATTGTGATAAGAGTTATTTGAGATACCACATACAAGAATCATTGAAAACCAAGATAAAATAATTTTTTCAAAATAGTAGGTAGATACAGAAAGGAAATTTGGAGGAAGTCTGCACCTTGGGTATCCACAATCTGAAGGGTGTTTAATTATGTTTTATTTACTACTGAAATTAGTTATTGAGGTCTTAGTTGTTTCTGGAATAATGAGTCTCACTGAAGGTGATTCTATACTATGCATATCCTTTTTGAAATCTTCCAATGAATGTACACAATTTAAAAGTCCCACAACAACCTTGTGTTCAATCTCCAGTGCTGCAAAATAACAATTAATTGTAAAATAAATTTCTGCAACTAAGTCAGGTACAGTTAGCTACATAAATTTATCTCCTTATCATAACCCCTCTCTTGTGTCCCCTTTTCTCTTCCCATCAAGAATCCCTAGGTAGGGAAAGTGAATTTAAAATATTTTATCTGAACAAAGAACAGCTCATGAATTACACAACAATTAGAATGAGAAGAAGTTCGAGAGCTCTACAAGATACGCCAGCGAAAGGCTCTGTATGATGGAAATGAGGGGGCTACTGTGATTGGACCTGTGCACTAAGTTACATCCCATTTTATTTATTTTTTGATTTTGAGACAGTTTCATTAAGTCACTAAATTGCCTGGAGTAGCCTTGAATTTCTGATTCTAGTTCTGTAGCCTCCCGGAGTGGGGGATGCCAGGTGTGCACCTCCAGGTCCAGCTCCCAGTCCAGCTCAGTCAGCTTTCCTGAATCAGCACCGAAACACAGCACAGTTGACTGGTTACAGCCAGACATCTGCCTTACATGGACATGATACAATGAAGGAGTTTCCTCACCTGGCACAGGCTGGTTAGTTGGTTGCCTGTGGTTGAAGTTTAGCTGTTGTGTGTTATAAAAATGTATCTCTTATGGAGGGCACCAGTTTGTTTGCATACTGAATTAGGTGGTTTTACTGTCTAGGAACTCTAGTATAGAGATAGCTACAGACAAATAACCCTCTGCTCATTTAGTGCCACAGCATATAAGGAGCAGTGTAAGGAGCAGTGTAAGAAGCAGAGCAAAAGAGAAAATTAATGTAAGAGAAAATAGTGGCAATCATGAAGGAGAGACTACTTAAAAATAAATATTTTAATTAAAATCTACCTCATTATCAGCACTCATCATTCTATAAAACATAAATAATGCATGACTGGTAAAAGCATATCTAAATGAATACCTCTACCAATATAATTGAGATGTTACTTTTAAATGATAAATACTTTAGCAGGTATAATAAATGCATTTTAATAACTCAATACAAAAAGTGGAAGTAAAATTCCTGTTGGATATGGCCAACTAAACTATTAAGCATGAATTTTTTGGTCTTGTTTTTCACTAGAGAAAAAACCTTTTCTTCACCCCCAACCCAGTGTGGAGGGGTTCAAAATTGAACTCAGGGCGGTGATGAAGACCTACATTCCCAGCCCTTCTCATTTTTTATTTTGAGACATGATTTTTCTAAACTGTGCAGTTTAGACTTGGGCGTGAGATCCTCCTGCTGCCTCCTTCTAGAGTGCTGAGATAATAGGCATGCATCAGCTCACCCAGGTTAAATGCCTTGCTTTTTAACTGATTTTTCAGTGTATAAAGGTGTGTCAGAAGAGCTTAGCACAAGAGCAAGACAGCAGATTTTGAAACCATATTTAAAATATAGTTGTTTCACCTTTATTTTTCCCTCTCTGTGTTTCTTTGCCAATGAAGCCCGTGTTACCGGTTCATCATGAAAACTGTCCAGTGGGTAACATATCCCACTGTGGATGTGCATAGTTGAAGATGTGTGTACGAAAATATTTTCAAGCAACTGTAGCCGTGCTATGGTGGTGAAAGGGATGTTTTTACTGTCCTCAAAATTGTTCACACTTATCTGTCCTTCATCTTGTTCCTCTTTGTTATATTTTTGATTCATTATTATTTCTAACAGTGTTCTAAACAAAACAGTTTTGACAAAAACTTGCATATGTTTTTTGTGGCCACTCAATAAAATCTTTAACATCTTTTTTTCTTGTAAATAATACCACTGATGATGATTTTAAGAAAATTTCCCAAATAGACCCAAAGCAATTTATAATACAACTTATAATTTATCTTATATCTGTGTCTTGACTTTTAAATTGTTTATTAAGTATGAAATCTAAAATAATCTTTCTGAACTCTTTATTAGAAAAATGCAATGGTGTAAGGTAAATATATTTTTGCTAGAATATGCCTCTTTTTCTTTATAAATTTTCCAACTTTCATGTCCTAAATAAACTTCACATCATCCCTCAGATTGCATATATTTTAAGTTTTTTAAAAAACATTTTATATTTCATGGTTTTTGATATGTTTATTCACAAGTGATAACATTACTAGGTATTAATATAAAATATTAAGGAATATAGAAATATTTTAGAACTCTAAACCTAAAACAGGATAAATTTAACATGATATATTCTTCTGATTCTTTACCATTTCTTAATATGAATATTTTTTGGATAAAATTCATAAGATTATCTACAAGGTACACTGCCTTTATCTTATTTTAATTTACTTGTATTTATTTATTTATTTATTGGTACCCAAAATCAAACTCAGGACCTTTCACTTGCCAGGCAGGTGCTGTGTCCCTAAGCTATATCCACAGCCTAATACAATACCTTTAAATTTTTAAGTTAATAAATAATACTTTTCAGTGTAAATTAGTTATCTTTGCAGTTTTTTATTGTGGTCCATCTGCTTTGGATGTGGAGAGGAAAACCCTGTGACAGACTTAGCTGCAATTAGCAAGTCATTCAAAATCACATCCGTCACTGTCAGTAAAGGAGAGACTGAGAGGCATTGCCTGAGCTGAATTTAGCATCTAGGAGAACTGCAACATCCAGTCTGTTCATCCTTATCTCATTTGTATTTCTAAGGAAAGCCGGAAAGCTGCAGCCAAGGTGAGGGTGGAAGTTTTGGTTTCAAACCTTCTAGCTCATAAATCCAGTCCATCACTCAGCAGTCAATTCCAAATTATTACATGCTTTCTAAATAAATTTGTTTATCTTGCTTGTCTTTTACTCATGGACAGAATATCTATTGATTTGTTTATTGATTGTCTGTTTTCACTCACTCAATTGATAGATCTCTGAGATCAGACACCTTAACTGTCCTGTTCACTTTGAATATATAGTACCTGGAGATAAATTCTTGGTATACCACAAGCAATTAAATTCAATTAATGAGTAACTGAAAATAGTAAGTTCAGTATTTTGTTAAGGATTTTTTAAAAAATGCAAGTGAATACTGACCTCCAAGCTATACATCACAGGGGAAGAGTAAGCTTGTTTTCTTACAATAGAATCTAAGAACAGCAGAAGTTTCTGTAGGGAAATGGGAGTGAATTAATGTGATTTTAAATACAGCTAAATTTTCTTAATGGAAAGGATTTCTGTTATGGTTTGTGTCTAGGTGGCCTCCCAAGCTTCCTGAAGTCATGGAGGTGGCCGAATCTAGCTTTTGTGATTGGTTCATGTCTAGCGCTGGGATTGGTGGTGTGAGTCCTGTCCAGCCTCAGGCATGTGTAACCTGTTTTGCCCTTCAGCCCTTGTCATTTGTGGCTGCCATGAGTGGCTGCCCTTCAGCCGTGCCACCCTGCCTTGGAGCCAGCTGAGTATAGACTGAAAGCTCCAAAAACTGCAAGCTAAATAAACATTTCCGTGCTTCACTTTGGAAGTCAGGTATATTGTCTCAACAAGGAGAGAAAAGTAACCAAGACAACTTCATATGCAATTTTTGAGGGTACAAATCAGAGATCCATTGGCTAAACCTTAAAGGGAGGTAGCTTTTGGCTTGGTGTATGAAAACATGGATTTCTATTTGAGAAAAAGTTTAATCGTAACACATATTTGAATTCTAATAGGGCCTTAATGTAAATTTTTTACAACAATATTTAGTAGTGAATACAGTTCTGAAAGATTGGAATCCGTTTGTCCATTATGAGACATACATCCCATTATGGAAAGTGAGCAAACATAAGTGAGAATAGCATTATGGTGATAACATATAAAAAACAGAAAACTGAGTGGGAGATTATTACATAGCACTGCTTCAAGAAAACCCTACATTATAAAAAAGTAGAGTATTTATTCTTCAATTAAAAGGTAAAATTATTAAACAATAGGAAAAGCTAAGAAGATACATCCAGAAAGTATTAACTAAAACAGTTTAATAATAGAAAATATTTTAGTTTAATAATACTTCTGATTACATGCTAATAAAGTAAGATGCTTCCATGAGAAAGAATTTAATGCTGAAATTATACATAGTAAAACTTTATATAATGGAAAATAAAGACATGATAACTTTAATTGAATAGTTTCAATCACAGGATGGAAAGATTCTTGAAACAGAATTTGTGTCATAGTGTTATTACTCCAGCACACAGAGATTTATATATTTTTGGATTAAATATTTTCAACAGTTAGTAATAATTTAAATTCTCTATTTGAACAAAAGAATATAATTTCATATACATCATAATATTAATGATTAGAAATTTAATTTTCTTAGTGATTTGGAAAATTCACTAAGCATGATTTGGTTGCTATTTTTTATCCAGATGTGTTGGTTTCTGTTCTTTACATAGATGTATTGCAATAAAACTAATTTAAAATGTTTGTTGAGTTGAAAGTTTCTTCTAAAGAATTGTAGCACTGTTAGCTGTCCAGTTTGCCATTGTTCATGGAAAACTTGGATCTCAGCTTCATCATCCATAAAATCTGTATAGAGTGTTATCTCCTCCAAAGAATTGCTTTAAAGATTACCTCAGTTATTACAGAAACCAAGTATCAAATAGACATAAAATCCCTCCTCCCCCTCCAAAACCAAAAACCTTGCTGGAATAGCATTTCATTTATTCATGGTTTGATCTCTGAAACAGATGTCAAATAAGTTAAAAATGTCTTAGTTAACTTACCCATCAGTAGTTTAGGAGGAAAAAAGAACTCTCATTTAGAAAAGCAATATTATGTATAATTCCAATCACTTTAACATTTCACTCAGAGATAGTCTACTTGTTTACATTCTTAAATCCTCTGGTAGCAAATCATTACGAAGTGATTTTTATGGAACATTGACTGTTCTGGGCTACAGAGTAAAGAAAATACTTATCTGTTCTCATAGACCTTTGCAGTCTAATGAAGGTGATTAATCAAATATGAGGTTCTCCTGTGAAGTAATATAAAAACAATTTTAAGAAAAATTGATGCTGAATGCACTAATTGAAGAAAAAATAATTAAGGCTTACTATAATTTTCTAAAGCATTTGACTTCCCAAGTCTTTTCTAATATAAAACTATTCTCTTCAAATTTAGCTATTTTAAGATAGATGTATGCTGTCCAGGGCTGTTTCCAGGACTTTTCCTTGGCATTTCTCTGGCTCATTCCTGAAACAGTGGGCTGTCTGCCAAGCCTTTATGGCACAGCTTAGAGCAAACAGACACAAATAAGAGCAAACACGATAGGACTTGGAAGGCTCCAAAGAGAAACCAATTTGTTTCAAGTTTGGAAGAATTTTCTTATTCATATTTAATGTGGCATCTGTCCCCCTTATTAAAGTAAGTGCTCTATGGCGTTATGTGAAGTACATTTGAACTTCTTGCAGATCATTGGGTTGTAACTCCTCTGAGATTCTTGATTGCATCCAAAGGGCAGCAATGCCTTGCTATTACTAGAAAACAAAAGCAGACAACAAAAATTATGCATCTTTGCATTGAGAAATTGGGGAAGACTTTGGATGCACTTGCCAAACTAACTAAAATGGAAGGAAAAAAGAAGACAGGGAAAGTGGAGTGGGTATAAGGAAGGAAGGAAGGAAGGAGAGAGAAAAGGAGAGAAGGAAGGGAAATGAAGCAGAGAAGAAAAGTTGCTGCTTCTCTGTAAATTGTGTTAGTATTTGGCCCAGTTAATTATTTTCTGCAGAGCCGGAGAAGACTAAAACTTGCCTGATAGTACTATGTTTCCAGTATTCCTTAAAAATATAGAACGTATGCTTTAAAAATTGATAACTGATTCCCAGTTATAAGTTTACAAGGGTAAAACTGGGACGATTTTTTACTCCGATCAAAAAGAATAATGTTTGCTTTGCTTAATACATTGTTTACACTTGTTTTTGTAAATGTAACTGAGGTAAACAACGAGGATGGCAAACCTCTTTGGAGGGTTCCCCTGCGAAGACTAACAGATTATAATGAGATAAGGTACCTTCCATCAGGGTCCATTCAAGATGTCTCCTGCTTTCTCATAACTTATAAGATAGTCATTTTCATAGCACATATCTAGCACTATTATATCACAATTTGCTTTGCTACTGCTAATTTTGATCCCACATTCTGCTTGTCTTTAGTTACAGCTGCTATTAATTCCTGTCAGAAGCTGATATGCAGCCAAATTCCTAGTTATTTGCCCATATTATTTGCCCAAAATGTATTCTATTCCTTTTTACTGAAGCTTAGTACAACTAAATTGCTTTCTCACTAAGTCTAGCACAGTCATGTGTTCTTCCGTTTGACAGAATTTGGTGTATCCAATTTCAGTCCCTTCTTTCTCTTCCCTTCATATTTCTCTCCTATAAAACACTATGCTTGTATTTCTGTGTGAAGTTGAACATTTATCTCAATCCATTAATTACGAATGAGAAGACAGTAAAATTTTAATGATCATCTTGACTATGAACCATATACACACAATACATTTAAATTAAAAAGTCCAAATTAGTGAATATTTGAGTAATTTTAAATCACTATAGGTTACTAATAGACTCTTGTCCTTCTAGGTACCTCAGTTTCTGCCTAGAAGGAAAAAGAATCTTAATGATTAACAAAGAAGTCAGCCTAAGAAACTAATAAATATATTGAATTGTTTATTCATAATTATATCTCTAATAACAAAAGAGGTGAGGAAAGAAATAAATTGAACTAATTTTAGATACTTGTACTAAACACGTTTTGAACTGCAAATAAACCAGCTATAAGAATTGTACATGCAAAATTCCATTGTTATACAATCCATATTTTTTAGTACTTTATTCTTTTGCCCTTATTATATCTAGAAGGAAAAACACATGATCATTAAAAATATTCCTAATAAGTTATCATGAGTCGTGATGGCAGATATAAGTGAGCCTTTAACAACTGAGTTAGTTCTAATTTGTGAGTTAGCGTTACAGAATCATATATGTGTATTGACTCGTTATCTGATTAGAACACTGAAGTCAAAGGCATTACTGGTTCAGGGCTCTTGAAGAATCAGTGTGATTTTTTGATCACTTAATCTTAGAACAATAGTATTTAATGACTCTACTTTCCCAACTTAAAGCATGCCAATAAAGGTGCTTTTCTTCCAACAGTGAATATTTTTATTTAGTAATTATACCTAATTAACACAGAATGCTATTCAGTTCGCATTTCAATGAGCATTTTAATAAGTATATACTTTCTGCCAAGGCTTCTGACAGGCACTGCACATGTCAAAATAAATAAGATCTGGTTTTTATGAAGCTTTAAATACAATTTTTATTTTAAAATTTTGCACTGTTGTGATGTATTATTTAAATATGACATTATGTAATTATTTACATTTGTTCAGTTGTTTTTGATGTCATTATTCAGGTTGCAGATCTCTCTCTCTCTCTCTCTCTCTCTCTCTCTCTCTCTGTGTGTGTGTGTGTGTGTGTATGTCTCTCTCTCATATATACACAAAGGTATATGCCTGTGATTTGTGCTCTATATATTCAGCTAAATTCAGTATGGACCCTCCTAAACTCATGTTGAAGTCATAATCCCAATCCAAAGACACTAAGAGAAGAATCTTTGGCAGTAACACGGTGATAAGGGCTGTCACAAATGGGATTGATGTCATATTACTAGAGACTTAGAAAAGTTCCACATAGGAGAACAAAGCACAAAATGGCTGTCTGTGAACAAGGCAGGAGGGCCTCACCAAACACAGAAGCTGCCAGCTCTTTGACCTGGGGCTTCACATCCTACAGAGCTATGAGAAATAAGGTCTGTTATTTTTAACCCATGCAGTGTGTGCTTCTGTCCTATAGCAACCCAAACAGGCTAAGGGAGTGTGTGTATGCAAAGAAAAATATTTCAATTATTCAGATTATTTTTAAAGCTTCACTTTGGAAGCTTGTGGAAAAGCATGAAGTTCAATGTATCAAATTACATAAAACTAATCAGTCAACCTAGGATATTTTTAGTAAATTAAAATGGAGGAAGTATGACTGAGTTATGGATAATGAAATCATAAATTAATACTAAGTTGCTTTCGTAAAATTCAGCAGTACAATTATCATTTTAGCTGAGTATGTAATTGGAATAAGGGTTCAATTGATTTCTTTTTAAAAACCTTGCTCCGATTTTAGAATATTTAATTGAATTAAATTAATAATTGAACTTGGTCAAATTTATAAATATGCTAGTCACTGAAAATTCTCCTAGAAAAAATAAGAAACTACTCTGAAATTTATTTGATACCCAGATTTCACCTAGGAGTTTCCTGTATGCAACATGAAATTGATAACAGAGTAAAAAGAATTTAATCTTGTTCTGTTTATTCCAGCATCAATATTTTATCTGTGTGTCCATACTTTCCTGAAATAGGTCATAGTACGACTTCATACTCATGCTTAGATAGGGAGAGTGGTTTTTATAAACTGGGTGAATAAGTGGATTACAATCTCAACACTTAGGAGGCTGAGACAGGAGGATCACACGTTTTAGGGAAAACGAGAAGGGGAAATGAAGAGAAAGAAAAGGAAAGAAATAAATAAAACGAGAGAAAATGAAACAAAGAAAGAGGGAAAGAAGGAAGGAAGGAAGGAGAGAAAAAGAAAGAAAAAAAGGAAGGAAGGAAGGAAAGAGAAAGAAAGAAAGAAAGAAAGAAAGAAAGAAAGAAAGAAAGAAAGAAAGAAAGAAAGAAAGAAAAAAGGAAGGAAGGAGGGGAGTGATAGTGAGAGAAGGAAAATAGAAAAAGAGGGAAATTGTGAACATTTCTATTTGTTGGCACCATTATTATTCATGATAATAATTGATGTCTCATTACTTTCCTTATGCTCAGTTTTTCTCAATTTGCTCTTGATTTTTCCTAGTGTACTAAATCTCCATATCTTGCTTTTTAAATAGACTATTTTTGGAAAAGATATTATACTGTCATGAGTTATTTTTACTTAAGTATTAAATTGTCCTGGTTAAAAGATTATTAAGCATGTGAGGCCCATTGTATAATTCTCCCAGAGTATATGGTTGCCCAGCAAAAAGTAATATGCAACAGATTCTCACAGGTCTTATGAAAATACGAACTTCCCTAAAAATAGAGAACTTATCATCTATGAAATATAATTTTCTGTGTGGTGGTAGTTTTCACATGTGAACATTTACTACTTTTTGTTAAATTACAAAGAGTTAACTTTCATATTTACATCTTGGTCCTATTTCTTGCCTGCGTGTTATGAATTCGGCACACTTTCAGGCACATTGGAAATGAAACAAATAGCAGCTTGCGTGGACTTGTCCTCCAGTGAGAACAGATGCAGACAGGGAACCTCAAGACAAGAAAACAACATAAGGAGAAAAAGAGCAAGAGTTTCAAGTAGGTTGCTAGGAAAGGCATCTTTGTTTTTGTTTAAAAAAAAAACAAAACAAAATAAAGCAGTTCAGAACAGAACAATGCAAGTAACAGAGGACTTCAAAACAAGAGAACAGGAAATCAGCAGTGATTATCATAATGTCTCTTGTTTTCTTTGAAACAGCTGTCCATACCTTCACACATATTGAAATCAAATAATAGAAGTTTGACTAAGAATAAAAGCATTACTGGAATTCAGAACAAAATGATAGAAAATCATCAGTGGCTACCATAATGTCTCGTTTTCTTCAAAATAGCTGGTCATACCATCACATGTAGTGAAATCAATTCTTGTAAACTCTTTAGGAAAAGTTTTAGGCATGTATAAGCCTATATATGTACATCTATCCTTTCTGTATTAGAGGGAAAAGCAAAACAAAACAAAATACAAGAAACGAAAGAGGCAAATAAATAGCAATAACACATAGCCCAAAACAGTAACAATATAAGCTTTCAAAACAAGGTGGTGGGAACATAGCAAAGGTTGTTATTTTACATAGGTATCTATATCTGGTGATCTGAGGAAAGCTCTTTGAAGAGATGATAAGACAAAACAAGCAGTGGAGACACAATGGAAAGAGTTAGTTACAGTGTACACTATAAACTAATACAATATATATTATAAAATATATGTGTTCAAATGTGTAACCTGAGAACAACCCATTAAAGAGCTTACGAACCCTTCTGCAGTGCAGAGAATGTTCATCAGTAAAATAAACACTAGCTTTTAAATTCCCACGCACATAAATTCATCTCCATTATAATCTAAAATGTTACATATAAATTAATGTACAAGTGGGCATAACACAAACTTTTTCAGTTTATTATTGTAATTATGCATACTATAGGACACAATGTGATAACTCAATACAGGCAAAAGATATGTAATAACCAAATTAGGGAAATTAACATTTCCATATCTTTTAATATTATTTAAAAACATATTAATAATGTATATTTAACAGATACAGTGTATTTCAATACATGTATGTAATATGTGTTAAGTAAACAGTCAGAAACCAAAGGTGGACTAGAAGACTGGCAGCAGGTCCAGAGTAAACCCTAGAAAAAAGAAAATGGCTCAGATTTCCTGTTTGTGGAGTTTAGAATTTCAAAGATGGGCACCTTGAACATCCCCAACATCCCCACCAATTCCTTCCCTACCTGCTCTTAGGACTTTCAATCTCTATGGGGCATCCTTAGGAGAAACAATTTCATGGTGACATACGATGATCTGCCTGCCCCAATTAAATCTCGTGTACATGCATTTATATTGTGGTTTTGCCTTTGCTCTAATGGATTTTGGCTGCCATGCTTGTTTCCCCTACGACCATGTAGTTCAAAAGCTCTCCTTCCTAATATGGGATGGAAATTCACCATTGTTTGGAAAGAAACCCTATTATGTAGCATCCTCAGCCATTCCTCTAAATTCCAGGCAAAACACAAGAGAAACTCACCCTCAGCACGCTCATTTATCATCTCTGGCTGCAGGCCCTCCCTTTTTACAGGTATTCTTCTGGTCCTGGGAGGTGCCAGCTCTGGCTCCATCCACCTACAAATCTCAAGGGAACATGATGTCCTTATTTATGAAAGACAGCCTTGCTTACAGTATGCCAAGGGTGTGTCTCCATAAACATGCTTTCTTTTGGGAAGCTACTACTTTCTGGCTCGAAGTTTAATTCTGTGGAACTCCTCACGGATTTCTCAGGATCCAGAAGTTGACTCAGGCAACACAGATCATCACCTAGCCAAGGATGATCTCTAATTTGTAATAACACATGTACTGATAAAATTAGAGAAATTTTCATTAAAACTTTTGTTTGGAATTCTGAGGAATCCTCTTAGTTATTTGCAAAATAAAAATGTGGATATATATATATATATATATATATATATATAATAAGCTAAAATTATCCATCGTTCTATAATACATGAGAACTTATTACTCCTATGATATTGTGATATTGTAATATTATGTTATGGTACTGGTTATCCAGCTTTTCTCCATTTTCATTTCCTAGACCTCTTCCCATACCCTATATGCACTATTCTACATTCGCATTAAATTTTTTAGCATCCATATAATGTAATATATACTTTTGTATTTCTCTGTATGGTTTATTTCACATAACATAACATCCCCAGTGCTGAAATTGGTTAGGATATCATTCTTTTCATAGCTGAATAATATTTGTCTAAACACACCACATTTTTTATCCATTTTTATGTTTATGGGCATCCAGGGTAAGGCATGTCTTAACTATCATGAACCATATAGTAACAAACAACATATCTATAGTGCAAATATCACTTTAATAGTCAGATATACTTTGCTTTGAATATTCACTCAAGGAATAACCCCAGTATTTCACAGCCTACTAATTCTCCATAAAGGTACACACACACACACAAACACACACAAAATACATGGAAAAAGGACTGCCTCTTCAATAAATGGCACTGGGAAAACTAAGTATTTGTATGCAAAATATTTAAATGTTTTTCCTTTTCTCCAGCTTATATAAAAAATTGAAATAGATATAGATTAAAGATTTATATATAAGATTTCAAACTACAAACTACTTAATCAAAACAGGGGAAACACTCCAAGGTAACAAAAAAGTAACATTGTGGTTAAAAACTTAAAAGCACAGGAAATAATTGAAACTAGGTAAATGGGATTATATCAAACTAAGATCCTTCTTTCTACATGTAGAGGAAACAACACAAGTGAAGAGGCAATTTACAGAATGGGAAAATCTATTAAACTGCTCATCTGACAAAGTATTGAAACCTAGAATACACAAGACACTGAAAAACTTCAATAGCATAATAATTCAAGTTAAAATGGAAAATATATGACTAGATGCCTTTCAAAAGAAATCTAAATGCCCTACAGATTTATTAGAAATTCTCAAGATCATTATCCATTAGGGAAATGCAAATCAAAACCACAATGATATCATTTTACTTCTGTTAGAATAGCTACTGTCAAAGCGACAAAGAATAGCACATCATGGTGAAAATATGGAGAAAAGGGAGCTTGTACACCATTGGAGAGAAAGGTAGTTAGTACAGGCATTATGGAAAATGATGTAGAGCTTCCTTGAAAATTAAAAGTAGAAATGCACAGTAATCTTGAAATCTCATTACTAAATATATAAGAGAAATAAAATCTATACACTGAAGTGAAATCTGAATTTCCAAGTTTATTGCAGCACTATTGTGAACAGTTAAGAATTAGAAACAACCTAATTGTCCATGAACAGATAAATGGATTAAGATAATGCAACAAAAATACATTAACAATGAAATTCTGTCTTTTGGGACAAAATGGAGAGAATTGGAAAGTATTATGTTAAAAGAAATCAGTCAAGATCTTAAAGTTTCATGTAATCTCATTCATATATTGATTTTGAAATTACCGATTCAATTCTTTTACAGGTTATCCATTTTTAATACAGAATTCTGTCATGTGTTTAATAACACATGAATCCATCTATTTTTGTGTATTCAAGCTATTGTTCAATATAAACTCATTTTTGTCAGCACTTTTCTGACAGAAATGTATTTCCACTGAGTTTTCAATTTTGTACAATTGCTAACTACTGTTTCATAAAAAATTTAAAGCAATTTGAAATTTATGAAACTTAATTAGAAATAAATAAGTTATAAATTATGCTTCTAAATTCTTAGGAAAAATACTAATTCTTATGCTAGGACTGTATAGACAGATTAGGAATATATAAACTGAAGAAAAATCATGCATGAAGTTAAATACATATGTCTTTATGTAAGGACATCCTAAGTAAATTCATGTCTTTTTCCTTAATCACCAAATGAGTTGTTAAATATGTGTTCAAACATCAGTGACAGATAGGTAATTTTCTGGAACTGCAATATTAGGAAGGTATTTTATGCCATTTTTGGTTAAATAGACTTTGTGTTACAAGTTTTTAAACCATACAAGAGGCCAATTGTAATAAATGATCTTTAACCGTTCTAATATATTGCAAAGTAAAGAACCTTGTGTAATAATAAAATATGATTTTGAGTACATAGTATATAACATATTTATGTTTTTCTTGAAAACATACAGTCATTATGATGCTTTATTGTGTTACAAGAGCAATGCTTTTGAGAAATAGAAAAGTCAAGATGTTTAAATTTATCTTCTAATTTTGAGATCAGTCAGAACTGTGTGTCCTGGAAACATGCTGCATTTTACAGCTTTTTAATTCATCTGGACAGGAAGAGGATTGTATGTCTTGTTAAGTTTTAAATTTTTAGGATATTTAAATTATACTGTAAAGCATTCCATCACTTTAATAGCTACTTCAGTCATTTTTTGGAAACTATGTCTGCATTCAGAGCAAGGGATTTTTCTTATCTTTGAATTACAAGGTGGAATGTCATGAGTTATTACATAGGACGGAGTCTGCTAAATGAGCACTGGCAGTGCCATCAGCACTTTGCTCTTAAACTCAAGTACGAGTCAGCCCTGCTTAAGACATCATTTGCAGAAGCCAGAAATGAATGCACAGTTAAAATGGTGCCATAAGTTAATTAGAGTGGAATTAAAAGAAAAGTGGGTAATTTGGGGACATAAGAATTGCTGTACCGAATCAGACCAGTAGTTCTCCTGGTTTAATATCCAGCCTCCAGCAGCTGTACTTGTTACTTTCCACAGTTTTAAAAGAAAGGAAAAAGCCTACATAATTCTCCTGACAAGTGTGCCATCTGTGATCGGGAAACATTTTCTTCTTGACCTCTGTCCAATAACACCCTAAAGCAGGAACTTTCAGGCCTACCCTGATGTTATTTTAGCTTGAATATCCCTGGTTATTAATAATCCCTGTTAAATCATCCATTTCCTACATAAAATCAACTAGCTCATCAGGAAGCTCTTTATCCCTAAAGTTCTCAAATTCTGAATTCATGGTTGAATATGCCTGTTTATAGGAGAAAATATAAATTTATGGTGCTTATTCAGTGTAAGTTCTTGATGGTAAAACTGCCTACACGTATCGATGCTAGATAAATTACTGCTTTTGTTTCCAAAGTCATCTGTGTTGAGAGGCTTTTTCCAGCAACTCATCTCTTCCAAAGTATCTCTCAAAGTTCCATTATTAATGATACATTTCTATTAGTAAGCTACAGGTGCTAGATAAATGATGAATTTTGCATGCTAAACTTTTAGAAAACATCAACTGGAATTTCTAAGGTAGAATGAAACTAAGAAAAGGAATGGATTACTTATTTTTATTTGTCTATCATAGAACTACCTGAAAGCACACTATCATTTTTTTTATTTATTACAAATATTACTTAAGCTTAATATTTATAAAGTGTTGCACACACCCACGCATATCCCTCATGAATAGTAAGTTCATCTAAGTTAAACTTTCAAACCATTTTTCTGTTTCAACAGATTTTAATACAATCACATTCATCCTAAGCTTTTCACTTTAGTAATACTTCTTTCTGGCTTAAAATCTAAAATACTAGGTTTTTCATAATTTAATCAAAGAAACAAAAGTGAATTATTTTCAATTGTTTGTTTGCTTGCTTCTTTCTTGTTTCTGGAGCTGAGTCTCAGTATGTACTTTGCATGGCCTTGAACTCACCTCCCTGTCTGTTTGGTCTTTGGAACTCCACACAGTCCTGCCCCGGCCTTTCCAGAACCAGGATTACAGGCGTGATTCACTGTGTTTCATCTTCCTTCTTTATTCTGTGTTAACTCCACCCCCTTTACCAAGCCTGCTTCCTTTGCCTTTCTGTAACAGTTCCTTATTTTTCCTCTCCTAACATCCACTACATTCCTATTCCTCCATGTCATTTCATTTCAAAGCATGCAGTGATTGCTGCTTCTCTTGAAAATGTGTGTCCTCTTGTTTAGACCAGGTTTACAACACCTTGCATTTTGGTTCTTTGTTTCCATAGATGTTCTTGCTTATAAATTAACTGAGAAAAATAGCATCTTCCATATATAGCCTACATTAGTATCAAGCTAATCTAAGATATATGAACATAGTAATAACATAAAGCTATATTAATGAGTAATCTATAAATTTGCCAATGATTAACTACTTAGAATTCCATTTGTGTGAATTTACTAATATTAATTGAGAGCTCACAGGCACAATGATCATAAAAATGTGAATATCTAAAAATAAAATCAATATTTTTTGCTGGATATCACAATTATGGATATGGGAAATATCAGTGAAATGAGTATATAAAATTTTTGAACAGATTTGGACATACGAGACTGTGAAATACATTTGAAGCAGAAATAATAACTGAAATAAATAAATTAATTACTGAAATAAATGAAGTGAAATAGAAGTGTAATTTCACAGAATATTCCCTGATTCTTACCGGGTGGTTAATGAAGAAAATACTTTAAAATAAGTTCATAATGGAGGGTTACATTATCTCATTTAATTTAATTTGAATCAAGGTGAAATTATTATGGAATTTTTAACTAGTGATACCTAAGAAAATGTAAAATGGTCTAATCAGGGTGATATGGCAGTAATGAGTTCATCACATGAAGAAATGAACAGTCAGTCCCAGTCTGAGGTAATGTTGTTAAGAAGGAATGGGATGAGATTGGTGTTGGCCACTATGATTTGATAGAGTAAACAGTTATCATTAAAATGTTTGTCTATCAAAAGGAAGAGTTAGCAACAAATTAACATTACCCTTTTCAGTAAGCTTTGTTGTGAGTCATGAAATATTTTGACTGAATTTAATCATTTTTGTCTCATGATATGTTACACAAAAATGCAAGCAATAATTTTTGTCTTTAGATTTTAATTTCTTTGTTTTACTGACTTCTTCAAAGTATTAAAATTGTCAACCTAGTTCATTAGTCTCACATCATACAAATAAATCCAATTTTTTGAAATGCTTAAAATTTTTGCCAATAATTTTAGAGAACAACATTCTTTGTATATAACAATGATTTCAAATCCACCAGTAATCTCTCTATTTAATCATTTAGGCACCCAAATGGTACCCAGAGCAATAGCTCCGGATGGCCGGTCTTCAAAAGCATTGAACAAAAATATCTTACCTTGAACACAGAATCACCAAGAATTTACACTAAACTACGGGCTCAACAGTGCCGATTCTGGACACTATTTTTTCCCAAAGTCTTGGAGATGGCAGGTGTGTGCGTGTGAGTATGTGTGTTTTAACATTTTAATCAATAATTTATGGACTATATAAAAGGAATGATAGACTTCCAAGATATTATTCAATTGATGTTGTTAATGTACATATCTGTGATATTACAATTACTATTTTCTAAAGAGTACATTAATTTATATTTCACCTTACTTTTATTATACATGTTTGCAATACTAATACGATGTGTTCCTTCATTGTTTAGTAATAATGTTTACATGCATTTATGGAATTCACAGCATTTTAAAATTCCTTTTGACTTCTTTTCCTCCTCTTCTTTTTTCCTTTCTTCATTTTTTGATCCCTTCCCCATTTGAGGAAGAACCATCTCCTTAATTTCTATTACCTCTATTACATTATTTTCACAACTTTCTTCCTTCGAGTTTAGATACATTGTTAGTACTCACCATAGAATTTGTAAATTTAGCAAGTGTATCTAAAATGTGAATATTTCCTCCTGGAGGAACAAGAAATCTATGTGGGACCCAACTTACTTTTCAGCCAATCTTCATGGAGATAAATAATAGATAAATGAATAAACACATAAAATAACACTGTTGTGGATTAAACACTGGTGGTCAATTTAACACCAGCTAGATTACATCAGCCTGGTGCTGAGCGTAGATGTCCCACCTGAGGAAAGTTGCCAGCATAAATAGACCGGTGGAGAAGGAGAAGTTATTGTGTTGAGGCATTGAGGTATTGTGGGCTCTCCTACAAGTTGTTGTTTGAGCCCTTTGGTTCTCCTGGAGAAGCTCTGGTCCTCACATTGAGCATTGCTTCCTGGCTCCAGAGGGGAAGACATATGATTCTTGGTCTCCAGGATGAACTCCTCATGCTGGCTTCCTGCCATAAACTTGGCTGTGCTTATCATTGGAGGAGCTTGGGGCCTCCGTGTTGCTGAGGATGGCTATGGTGCTTTCAGGACAGCCCTGGTCTTTGTTTTGAGTGTGACTTCTCAGCTCCAGCCTAGAAATCTCATCCCATCAACACAGCTCCTTCACCCAGCTGGCATGGACTTTTTGGCTTCCACCACTGACCTTTGGGCCTTCTTGGCACGGATCCGTAAAAGAGACTGGCATGAGCCCTTCTTGTGGGCTCTGGACCTCCAGTTGAACTCATAGGAGGCACTGTCATGAGCTCTGGGTTTTCATCTGGACTTATGTGAAACATTGCTGTGGGATTTAGGCCCTTGACTAAATATTCTATGTCTTTGTTGTGGATAGATTTCCTGCAGTTTCTTGTGTTAACTTTGGGTGACCATCATGAAACAAGATTACATACTCCATGTACTGATTCTAATTGTTCTCTGCACAACCCCTAACTACAACAAACAATTAGAACTTTAAAATAAGTATTCAAAAATAATTAAAAGCAAATTTACTGATAAGTAGCAAATTCTTGGTCTATAGGGGAAGAAGAGCTCCACAATCTACATATACAATATAATATATTTCTAAGTACAACACAATATAAATATTTCTAAGTACTATCTAGTTTGGAAACATTTAGCTAAGAACATGCACATATTTATGAAATACATATCATACATACAATTCAGTTAGATGATATTCAGGCTGTGATTGTTTAAAATTATATAAAGAGATAGTAGAAATTGGTTTAGATTATCAACTTTTGTTGTTCAACTAAATTTAATTGACTCAGGGTTTTTGCTGATCAGTTCTGGCATTTTGGCTATCATAACATTCTGTGATTTTCACACTACATAATAGTTGAAAACACGTAGTGTAGATTTCTGAGTTTTCTTGTTTAAGAATTTTTGGTTTGAATTTCAGACAAATAAGTGTGCCTTGGAGCTGTATTAAATTCTGTAATAAGCCCTTTGACTATCAGAAATTACTCAACCAAAATTATAACTGTGTACTCCGTCTGTCTGGGTGCCGCGTCTGGTGTATCAGTGCTCTGTGTATCGCCAAGAGTTCTGTGACGTAATGTGTATCCAGAAGTGGGTTTCTGCTTCCCTTGGCAGAGCAACAGCGCAGTCCTTGTGTTTTCCGAGTGTGGATAACAATGAGGTGACTCATTTGATCTGCCAAGACACCCAGAAAGACGCCACGGATCATTGCAGACTACGGATTCTGTATCTGTATTTAAAATATTTTTAAACAGGAGGGTCCTAAATTGAAGGGAAATAAGTAAAGAAAGTGATTATCTTTAATAACCTACTCATTATAAACTGAACTATCCTTCTGATTCTAACCCAAGTGATCTATCGCGGTTTTCACTAAAATTAAATTAGAATACCAGAAATTACTGAATGTGGGTTTAAAAATCTCTACCATCAAAACTTACCTGCCACAAACAGGTTGATCAGAAAACTCCAAAGTTTTAAGCTAACTGCTACCATTTCAGTTAATGGTTTGCAATTTTCTAACTGAATCTTAGTGAGCTGTATAATAGAAAAATCACAACTGGTTCTTCACTGGGACTATGCTGAGATTAGTTCCAATGTGGCTTGAAAGCATTATTTTTATATTTCAGCATAATTTTACTTTCTAATAACCCCCTCCCCCAAAAGTTTTCATAGTAAATATATTTTATATATTTTAAAGAAAATGCAAAGTGAGATTATTATAAGTGAGGATTCAATAACAAAATATGGTTAAAATATTTTAAAAAACAAAAATAATATGAATTTACCTGGTTTTCTGTAAGATTGGGTGGTTAAATAGATTAAGAATATATTCTGTTGTATCTTATATTTTTAAATAACAAACTTTTTAATTTTTAAAGTTTCAAAAAATTAGTGGTAGTCAGATGACTTTGGATAAAATTTATGAGATTTTTAGCACAGCTCCACAAATGAAGAAAAGTTTCAGCAAATGACTACTGACTGATTTTCTAAAAGCAGTTTGCTTGACTTGAGATAGAACCACAATAAGGTTTATAAATATTACTTAACCATATTTTTCCGTGGAACAGTCAACATTTTCAAATAAAATATTTCTTAAGACTGATTTAAACGCATCACTTCCAGGACTGCACTTCTGCACGATTCTTCAGGATGCCATGCTACCACTGCAGGTACCTGCAAGACATAAAATATATGGTAATTCTTTGAACTCTATGTTGAGATTTTAACTCATAATGTCTCAGCATAGCTCTCATACTTCTTTGACAAAAGAAAGGCAAGTAGATAATTGATCTACTAATTGTCATCAGTGTTCTTAACCTTTTTTCATTAAAACTGAAAGAGAACTGAGTGTTGTGGCACAAGTCTGTAATCTCAGAACTTGAGAGGCTGAAGCAGGAGAATTGCTGGGAGTTTGAGGCCAGCCTGGGCTATAGTCTATCGCAGGCCAGCCTGAGCTACATAGTGAGACATTATTTTAAAGCCAACAACAACAACAACAAAAAAATAAATAAATAAAAAATACATTGAGAGAGTACATTCATTTAAAGAAATTATTTGATCTTCATATCGTTCCAGAAAAGAAGAACATTAGGTACAGTGGTTTCTCCACTGACCTTTAAATAAATAACTGAACAGTGTCACTTACCAACAATGAAATTATTTGGTCTTCGTATCATCCCATTAAAGAAAAATACTAGGTACAGTGATTCCTCCATTAATCTTTAAATAAACAGCAGAGTAGGATTGCTTGCCAAAACTAAAAAAAAAGGTATAACCCAATATAAACTTAAAAACATGGTTACTCTTTGAATTGGTCACTTTGTAGAATAATTTACTATTATTTCACAATTTACTGAGAGTGAACATAAAAACTGAGAAGATAGAACGATGATTAGGAAAAATAAAAAAAATTAGTTTTGTTATTTTAATGTCTCAGAATTCTCCATTCACCATTAAAAGAAAAACAAGTAGAAAGCTTGTGTAACTTGATTATTAAGTCAACTTAGTTTAGTGATCCATGAAGTCTTCATAATGCCTCACCCAAGTTTAAAGCAATGTCCTCTAACATCTCACCCTGTCCTCAAATTATAACAGGAAAACTAATAAGGTCCTAATCTGCTACATAAAGAAGTATTCTTTCCCTGATCAAACTCATAACTAGTTTTTTTAGTCACTCTCTTGTTACTTTTGGCTTCTGTTTTCAGAAAGTTCAGTCAGCGTTTTACTGACTCCAAGGAAGAAATGGCATTGCAGAAAAGCCTGACAGAGGAAAGTTTTTATTCCCCGACAGCCAGAAAGCAGAGAGCAAAAGACAAAGTCAAAGGTTACACTTTCAGTGGTCCACCTTCTCCACCTCCTAATAGCACATTCAACTCTAAGTTCACCAATACTGAGTTCAGGTCAGGTAACCTAATCACCTTCAGGAAGCTTCACCTCTGCATACATGAGACTTCTGGGAAAAGTTTCAGCTCCTAACCATAACACTGGTCAATGATAAGAAAACAGGAATGTTGATGGGAGACAGAACAGAGAGCCCACAAGTACTCAAAAATATGAATGATAGTGTTCTTAAACTCTCATGGTCAGCACAATGAAATATTATTTTATTTCAGTCATTCCTAACTTTATCTCCATTAGCAATGACAGGCCAGTTCAACTCACTCTTTTCTTCCCCATGGCACTCATACAATTCATATGTTGAAATGCAAACTCCAAAAGTAACTGTATTAGGACATTGTTAAAGCCAACATAGAAAGAAGGTTTTTGTTTTGTTTTGTTTTGTTTTTAGGGGGAACAGTGACTTGTGGGAAGGAGCACTACTTTTGTTTTTTGGGTTTTTTTTTGTTTTTTGTTTTTTGTTTTGTTTTTTTAGAGCCCATGTATGTAATGTATTTCCGAAAATCTATAAGCTACAGACAAGTCTTTTGGGTAAAACTTTTGAAAGTGGCCATCTTTTTAAAATAAAATTCCTTCAATTAATATTTTATATCAAAATAGAACTAAATTGAGATTTTGGGGGGTTTTTTACAACAATTAAATTTGGCAGTGATATAAAAGAAAAAGCAGAATCACCTTAGTTCATTAATTCATATTTCATAGAAATATTTTGGAAGAAAGTTACATGAAAGCAAAAATGCTACCAATTAAAACACTAAAGCTATAATTTTTATGTTTCAATATAAAGTAGAATACAGAATGCCATTCATGTAGCAGAATTATCTCTAAGCTTATAGCTGTTTTAGTAAATATAAAAAAGAATGTCTCAATGAAAAATATTTTGGCCTATAAACTTAGCAACCGATTCAGTCAACATTTTCAAATTTATTAACCCTAACATGCAACCTGGAAGGAAATTGGTAGCATCTGAATTTTTTTCATAAATGTATCTCAACAAATTAAAATAAGCATTGTTCAGTAACATCATTTTAGAGGCAGCTATGGGTAAGAAACTAAATGAAATACATGAATATGAGTCAAAGGTCATCTTTCTAAAACTTGTGTAACTATTAATGCTAAAAATAGAACAAAGCCAATCAAAGCAAAGCAGCAAAACTGGTACAGAACTTCAAAGCAAGATACTAGAAAACAACAATAGCTACCACATTATATCTTATTATCTTCACAGTAGATGTCTATTGCATCAGATATAACAAAATCAAACCAAAAACAAAACAGAATAAACCAATCAAACAGAATATTGAATAAAGCAAAATAATCAGAACAAAGTAAAACGGTATAAACAATATTGAGTTTATCTTTTTTTTTTTTTTTTTTTTTTTTTTTTATTTAAGAGGAAAAAGAGAAAAACACAAAACAAACCAAAGCGGCGTAAGGGTACACGCAATACAGAACTACAAACAAAACAAAACAAAACAAAAAAACATAACAGTAAGAAATCACCTGCTAGTAGATTACACACTATCTTCTTGAAAATAGTTCCTCAAATCACAGTATCAAAGAACACAAGGTGGACATTCAAACAGGGAGACTGCAAACAGCTGTGTTCAATGTTCCAAAAACATTGATAAAGTCAGCTATTTAACACCCCCAAACACACTTGCTGTTATATCCGTTAGAGCTCTTTTTCTTTTTTTTTTTTCCCTCTCTTTTTTACAACAAAATTTACACATCTTGGATTTTATTACTCCTTAGTGCTTATTACTTTCTTTGGGGTGGGGGGAAGAATACAGTCAAATACGGCAAAACAAAGCTGTCAGTCAATACCAAGGATAGACATAGCACATGGTGTAGAACAGAGTACAAGTTTGAAATCAATATTTTTTCTGGGTATGATGGGGCATACTTGTAATCTCAGCACTCAGGAGGCTGACACAAGAAGATCTCCATGATTTCAAGGCCAGCCTAGGCTACATGATGAAATCAAAGCCAGTCAAAAAAAATAAATAAATAAATAAAATTCAGCACTTTCTAAAGACATTTTGTAATACAAAAACAAATGTTTACTAAATTAAATAAAAATAAATTATCCTAATATTGATTACCCACAAAACTATAAACAGAGAAAGAGGAAACTAATTTCTAAACAATTAAAATTTGTGGTGGGTTTAATTGGATTATCTTTCCTCAGCAATTAACAGTTATCTGATGTTTTAAGATGTTTTAGGGCTAGTTAATCACATGTATAACAACATACCCGGTAGAAATATGATTTCTCTTTCATTTTCTAACTCTTTACAGTTTTTACAAAGATCACCTTCTTCTACTGTTCCCCTAGGAATTGCTCTAGCAATAGGAACTACAAAAACAAAAAACAAAACAAAACAAAACAGAATGTGGTCACTCACACACAGGAGGGGGTTTGGGATCCAGGGTCCCAGAAAGCTTTTAAGAGAAGCAACCAGCCCTGAATCTTAACAGGAAGACAAAGTGGAGAGAAGCCAGAAACAGAGACCAGAGACCAAATGTCCTGTGTGTTATACTAAGGAATTTAAATTCTCTCTTAAGCAAAGCCATTTAGTAATTTTAAATGAAAGTCTGATATGTTCCGGTTATTGA
This sequence comes from Cavia porcellus, assembly GCF_034190915.1. Classification (NCBI taxonomy): domain Eukaryota; kingdom Metazoa; phylum Chordata; class Mammalia; order Rodentia; family Caviidae; genus Cavia; species Cavia porcellus. The sequence goes on along the minus strand of NW_026947488.1, from coordinate 90,392,298 downwards.
TTCATGAATGTAATAGCTTTCACTGCACAAAAGTTTCTCTGTCTAGTTGCTTTAGAGTTTCTGGAAAAATTCTATGGCACTGACAATATAATTCCCCTTCTGAGATAATATCTTCCACTGAAATAGTTAATTTTTCTTCCTACTTATGTCAAGAATATGCCTACTTCTCTTATTTTCATTTTATTTATTTGTACTTCATGTTTTTATTTTTATTTTTGTTATTATTTGTATTTATAATAGTGTCTGGCCTTGATTCTTCCCATGTCCATTTTTCATACTACCAATCCTCATGTTTTCTTATATTTATACTCACATTAATAATTGTCCCTGTCCTTTTACCTTATTAGTATTTTACATATACCTCATTTACCTTATTATTATTTACCTCTAATATTTTTATAATATTTTACATAAATTGTTAAAATGTCATAAATTAAAAACAATACATAAATCACATTTGCTCCATTGTTAATATTATAAATGAAAATAAGATACTTTTTCATTCATGTTGTTTGACATTTCCTCATTAAAACTCATCACACTATAATGTATTAGGACAGCTTTTCTATTAGGTTACAGTACCCATACTATAAAGTATTGCCACTAGAAAGCAGAAGAAATAATGATATTATTATTAAAAAACGCTTTCTCCCAGTCCAAATTATTTCTAAAAAAATTAAAAGAGGATTTCAGTGGTTAACCTATTTGGTTTTACTGTCTTTTTCTTTTTTCTTTACTTCTTTTTTTTCCCACTGTACTGGGAATTGAACCCAAGGCTTTGTAGTGAGCTACATTCTCTGCCATTTATCCAGATTTAAATTTTGAAACAGGGTCTCGCCAATGGTTAAACTGTGCGTGCGGGACTCCAAATCGTTAACTTCCTGCCTCAAATGTCTCTTTTTCCATGTGAGTGTTGAGCAGTATTTTACCTTTAAATTTAGTGTTAACCCTCCACTTGCTTTTTACATATTCTACATTTTTTCTTTGTTTCCTTCTAAGTCATTCAAACCTTTCTTGTTTCCCTTTGACCAAGAAATATTTACACCTAGGAGATAATGAATGGCGCTGCTGTCATTAGGATATTTGTGCCACCGAGCAGGAAGAGAAACATTTTAGCGTGGGCTGTTCTTCCATGAAGACTGAATTTATTAGCTCAGCTGCATTGCAAGCTGGGGGTCGTGAGTTCAATACCCGGCACCAATGAACAAAACAAAACAAAATTAATCTGATGCCCTTAGTAATTAGAACTTTAAGACTGCAACTTAGAGCGTCAGGGATGAAGCCTGTCAAGCATAAGGTCTTGAGTTTGATTTTGTTGCAAAAAAGAAAAAAAGAATGAAGGCAAGATTCCAACCTAAAAAAGAGGGGCTGACAAAATTTGGGTTTGTATTAAGAATACAACCCATGACAATTCACATTTTTAAGCATTATGACTTTGTGTTAAGATACAATTAGTTTTAATGAATCAACTACAGAGCAAACACATTGTCTAAGGGTCTTTCTTTGCTCACACTGTACCTAAATTACTTCCAGTCAAATTTAATCTTTGTTTTCAATGGATAGCCCTATTTTATTTAAGTTATCTGGATTATTATTCATATTGCTGATGATAATAAATGAAACACTGTACACTAGATTTTATATTCTTAGTATTAAACGGAAAAGAAAGAAGATAGGAAAAGAAAGAAAATAAATAATAGAGAAAATCTATTAACTTTGGTTTTAAATCATTTTAGAGTTCTCAAACTTTATCATTTATTAATTTCTTTTGAGCTCTATTAGAAAATAAATGTGTCACATTTTATTGTATCAATCAGTACTTACTACTTTTAAAACGCAAGAAAGTATCCAGGTTTATAGACCAATTGTGTACTAAAAAGTTTTTCAACAGATTAAATTGTGTAAACATTTGACTGACATATAAAATAAATTTGCATGTATAAGAATCAATAGATTTGGTGCTATTCCATGAACTAGGAAAGAAAGTCAGATAAAAATTACATTTTATAAATATAAAAATTCATAGTGAATGCTAAATTAGCAATAATTTGTTCTATCAAAAATTTTATTTTTGAACTTTAGACTCCTTAACTTGTATAATATTTGAAACATTTAATTATCACTTAAAAACATCATAAAGATAATCATTTGTTATATTTGTCATCTTTATTCCTTAATGATTTTTGACCCATTAGAAAGTTGTGTTATTCACCAAAAATTATAATAATTGACCCTTTGAAGACCATTTTTACCTGAAAATTGGAAGCTTAATATAAATAATCAAATATTTTCTCAAAGTGCAAGCATTATAAACATTTCCAACCTAAGTGTTCCTTAATTATAAGTAATATTTTAATGGTAATAAAATGTTTTATGCAATTTGATATTCATATAATCTTAAATTGGATCACTACATTATCTTTGTCAAATTAATTTTCTACAAAGTTATCTCTTAGTTTTAAAAATTCTTAACTGGAAATTATATACTTCAAATTTTCAAGCTCTTATTTTCAAGATACTTGAAAACATAAATTTTGTATTTAATTTTTAAGACTAGCTTAGTACCTTAAATAACTAAAAGATAGAGTTTTAAATATGTGAAATGCTTGTAGATTTAAATAAATGAAATCATCTTCTAATCTCATTATATCTGCTTATATCAGAAACAAGTATGTGGTTAAATTTGTAATTTTAGGGCTTCTAATGCTCACAAACTTTTCTACAATACACTTCGAATACAAAAGATTTCAGGCCATTGTGTTGTTGCATGCCTTTAATCACAGTACTTGAGAGGCAGACACAGGAGGATTACTACAAATTTGAGGCCAGCCTGGGCCACATAGTGAGTTGAAGGCAGCCTAAGCTACATAACAAAACTCTCTCTCTCTCTCTCTCTCTCTCTCTCTCTCTCTCTCTCTCTCTCTCTCTCCCTCTCTCTCTCCCTCTCTCTCTCCCTCTCTCTTTCCCTTTCTGTATATATATATATACACACATCCTGGCTCCACCCCTATGTGGGTGGAGCACTGACACCATCAATCCAAGCACTAGACAATGAACCATCACAAATGAACAATGCAAACTCATGAGGCCTGGGGGACACAAACATAAGCCATGACATATATATATATATATATATATATATATATATATATATATATTCCCCCCCCAAAAAAAAGATCTAAAGATTCTTGAAATACATAGGCATCTTTTTTAGTTCACTGCCTCACAATATTTTTTTGATAAAAATTAATTTCCATTAACGCAAACATATTTGGAAATTACTTGACAATAGAGAAAATGAGTCATATTTCTCTTTTATTAAACCATTATTAAACTGCTTCCACATGATAGGCAATGGAAGTAGCAACTAAGCATAGTTAGTAATTAACATATGGTATAATGACTGCAGCATATATGGAATTTTTGTGGTTTAGGAAATATTAGTATATAAGCATTTTACTTAAAATAATGCCCTGATATGTAATTACATATATATTAAATATGCAAGCACACAAGCACACACCCCACACACAAAGGAGATGCAACATATGAAATTTGTTTGTTTTGTTGAAATGAGTCAGGAGTTTGAGGTGAGCCTGGATTGCAAAATCATTGAGAACAAGTCTCTAAAATCAAAAAGAAAAAGGAATCAGTTAATGACAGTAATATCTATGTCTATTTGTGGTAAATAAAGAAAATAAGGATAATATCTAATTTTCTCATTTAATGTATTGTAATATTTCATGTACAGTTTATACCTATCTTATCTGCATTTCATCTAATATTTAAAAATTTATTAAGGCTTTCAGGTAGAATTAAATACATTAATAAAGAATAAAAATTACTAGGTGATATATTTGGAGAAAATGCCATCTGTAAACAAAATTATTTTCAATTAATGTAAATGAATTAAACTTTACATTAATTCGCTTATTCCGTATTTTGCAGGAAATCTTGATGAAGTTGAACAGAAGTGGAAAGCAGGCTTCCATCTCTGGAACAATTACATGACAGACTGGAAAAATCAATTTAATGATTACATTAGCAAGAAAGAAAGCTGCGTGGATCTCTAATTAATAGATTTGCCCTTTAAATAGCATGTTCATTTTTTGTAGATGAAGATAAAAATAGTATTTCTCTCTACACCTTTGAAGAAAGCTATTATATAACTGTAACAAAAATGCCAAAAGGTAATATTGATTCCATACATCTTTCATTTAGTATTTCAAAATCCAAACAGCCGGAACATGTTGAACTATATTTCACAGCACAAAATTTCACAATTAATTAAGGGTATAGTAAAATGATGTGCTACTTCTGTTTCTTTCCTGAATAATTTTCATTTTTTCCCCTAAAATACATGTATTCTGTTTTTAGTCACATCTTTATTTTCACTACTATTAATATAAAGGTATCTTTTTAAAATGAACTCAATCTTGAGACACTGGTTCCTATACTTTGTAATATTATTTTCCTAATTATTTCATCAAATTATTGTCAATATGTGATATTAAAGCATACAAAAGAATAATAGTCCCTTGTATTTTTTATGTACGGGCAAGAGGAAATGTTAAGAGACTCAGTCTCTAAAAAATATCTTATTATAAACAATGTGCTGCTATCAATAGACACAATCAGGGAATTTCTGTACATAATTCAAAACTAAATTTACTGATTATCCCAGGTGGGAAAATTAGTTCATAAGATCATTGTGTATAAATAGGATTTGTCACATGAAGTAAGGTACGGGTGTTGCTTACATATTAATTATATTCTAATTTACGATCTCACAAAGTATACGTTCAAGGGTCTTTAATGCTATGAAAATACATATGCCTGTGTCATGCATCAAAACAAAACTCAGGTTGTTCAGAAAAACATACTGCAAATCATGAGTTGTAATGAAGAATGGAAACCTTGACAATTTTCTCACCCTTTAGTGATTGTTCCCTATTAGAAAAAAGGAGCAACTATTAGCAAAAATGTCCATTTTTGAGTAGCCTTTACCAAAGCTGACTTGGCCTTTATCACAACTTTCTCTGAAGTATGATAAACTCTCAGTGACTCCTTGACTGATGATCGTTTTAAAAGCTGTTTAGTTGTATGATTCTAACTTAGGGACCTCGATGCCAAGGGAGAAACGTATGTATAAAAAATCAGAAATCAGTGTATCGAACTTCTCCTTAGAAATTTTCACTTCAACAGGCTTATAAATGAAAAGCAAAGTTTAGTCATTTAAAATATTGACAATGTGTAAACATTAAAATCACAATACAGTATAAATTTCTCTCCAGCTGCTGGAGTATGGGGAGACAGAATCATGGTATAGTTATAAAAACCCAAGGGAGATATAATTTAATTTTTATAAAAATTTTTAGTGCATGTCTCAAAAACATAACAGGTAATTGTGTCTTAAATTCCAACCGAAGGCGTACAGTAAATGAAAATACTATCAGAAAATTAATTCTATCAATTGTTCTCATACTAAAAATAATTATGTTTGATGGCTTATTACTAAAAATGTTTTTAAGAGTAAACAAATTATTTACCTTAAAAATACCATTGCAGCTAATTGTTTTTTCAAAAATTGGCTGCTGGATATTATAAAAAATAAAAAGTTTTAATCAAGTTATCTTTAGTCAATATGAAAATAAATTTAATGCATATCTTCACGTAGTTTCAGTTGTGACCTAGTCACAGCACACTATCCTAATACATGAAACCTTTGTCCATGGCTAAATCATGTGATAAATTCAAGATTCATGAAGGTGCTTGTTGCGCAGTATCCATAGCAAATACACTAAAAATGTTTCCTTTATGAAGAGTTTATTTTTAAATGAAGGTGTTAATCAGGAAGGAATTTAAGTGCTTTTTACTAAATTTACATAAGATAAATATAGACTCAATGTATCAATTCTCAATTTTCAGACTGTCAAAAAAATAAAGATCACTAGGTTTAAAAATATGTACACTGCCTGGCATGTACAACCCTCAAATCTCAGCACTTGGAAGGCTGAAGCAGGAGGATTGCTTAGAGTTTCAGGCCAGTTTGAATTACAAAGTGAGTTCAAATGCTGGTCTAAACCTGCCTTTTAAAAAAGGTACACAAATATATGCATATACACTTTCATATGTTTATATATACAGATGTCTATAAATGTCCAGCATGGGATTATACTAAAGAAATTTACTAAGTATCTCCATGAAGGAGAAAACTTAGTGAACAAGAAATGGAGCATATATGACAGTCATACAATAATCATCTGACTATGGGACCACAATGAATGTAAAAATATAAAATACATTTTATACATGTATCACAGATTTTTTTATACAGTGGTATCTCAGTTCATGAACTTAATTTGTTCCAGGATTTTGGTCATGAACCAAATCAAATTTCCCTACAAAGTCCAACATCACCTGATGCAGAGTTCATGAACTGTGAACTGAAGCAAAATTATGCCAAATGCTTCTGCTTGATAACCAATTTGTGCACAAACAGAAGTGTTTGTGAACAGAGGTACTATTGTAACTACAAAAACACATAATCAACTTATGTATCATAAAGGTCAATTGTATTAAGGCACAATAATTATTTTGGATTTTAATATGTGCTATTGTAGCTGAAAAAACTATTTATTAGCTAGTAGAATAGAGAAATATGAGATCAATTATATTGTCAGTAATTGAATGAGGAGTATTATTAAGCTGAATAGCTAAAGTCATTAGAGGTTTTTGGAAGATTTTAATCATTCTGATTAAAATCTCAGTTCACCCCACTGTAGTGTAATCCTATATCCAAGTGTGATGAATATCTAAAAGTAACATTTTTTTGAGAGTGGGACAGAAAGAAACTCATTCCCCTCCAAAAAAAAAACTTCAGCATCCTTGAATTTATTTTACTTTGACATCTCTTGAGTGTAGTCAAAATTTTTTAACCATTATAGTTACCAAGAGATAACAAAATCCTGAAGAGATGTAACGATTTTAATGGAGAATAGTAGCACTGAGTGACACATGCAACACCAAAAATCGTATCCCTTCCCACAGAAAGACGATTTGTTCTCTAGACGTCATCTATTTTTTCACTTGGTTTTTTTACAATTATCCTAAAGGTAAAACTAACAAACAAACACACAGCAACAAGAACTAAACAAAACAACTTTTGACTTTTCGAGGCAATTATTTGTGAATGCTTTGATATTTTGAGATTCATTCTGCAACTGCTTACACGATGCTACCACTGTGTTCGGGGTTTGTTAATTGAGTAAATGTCAGAGGACAAGATATAGCAGAATTCATTTCTACCATGTGGGAAGAAAACAGTATTGTGAGTCTTGGGGCAGCCAGGAATGATCAGAAGAAGCAAAGAAACAGAAGGAGGATGGAAAGGAGAAGGGAGGTGGGCAGCAAGAGAGATGATCTACCACTGCAGGAAACAGGACTAAGTTAACAAGTGTCCTGACCAGCTGTTTGCCTTCAAGGGGGATGAGAAGTAAGTGACTTGTAGATAAAGGCAGTAGATCATGATTTCATGTCTATGGCGCATTCAGCTCAGTGCTTCTTAGATTTCTACCCTAAGAAAATATTAGAATCTTTGGGGATGATCATAGCTGATTACACATCAAGCCAATTGAGTTAGGATCTCTGGGAGCGAAGTCTAAACAACTGTAATTTTTCAAGTTTCCCTGGCGACTCTGATTTATTTTTCTATGATCACATGATTTGCCTTGACAGACCTAATGACAATGTTCGTTAGGGAAAAAATGATAGGTCTTTGACCAGTAGTTCCCAAACTGTGTTACATATTAGAATCGCCTCAAAAGATATTAAAATTGCAATATACCTGCCACTATTAATTTAATCACAATGTAAATGCAGAAAGGAAATATCGGTATTTCTTAATGATGCCTAGTTGCTTCCAACGGGTAACAAAGTTTATAAACTAATGGCCCATTCAAGATGATTAATCTAAAGAAGCCAGGGGATACTCACATTGCTTTAGTACTGAAAAGCAGAAAATTATAAAAACTCAATGTCACATAGCAAAGTAATGTACTTTGCTTTCTCTCTGAACAAGGAACTGTAACAGAGATTACTGAATACTTAGAAGAAATTTGGAGCACACACAGCATTTTCTATGATCACTGCACTACAAAGTTATGATTTCATATTGTCATTTTTACCAATATTTATGTACTTTGGGTAGAAGTATGCCTGAAAAATAAGAAAGCATTAAATAAAATACATGCACAATATTTTGTAATTACAGAAGATTATGTGTTTCTTTGAATGACACTGAAATTTGTTTACTTGACTATACTAATAATTAAGGAAATGCCATTTTAATTCCTATTTTCCAGTGGACTTTCCATTAAAGAATCAGCTGTTCTGTGAACTCTCAAAAATATGTGTAGTTCTTCTTGTTAGGTTCATAAAGATATGCTGACAGGATTAATTAGCTAATTATTATTAATAACCTAATGTTTATTAGTAAATTTAAAAAATATTTTTCATCTCTGAAATATTAGCCTGAGTTTTTTGCTTAAGATAATTACTGTATTGTCATGTCTTGAAGTAAAACTTTTCACTGTCCTTTGCTTTTTACTTCTTTCAAGAATTTAGGCAGAAAAGCAAGTGAACAAAATAAAACCTATCAAAAAATATTTTGATATAGCCAGGTGTCATGGCAAATGCTTGTAATCCTAGCTCTTAGGAAGCCGAGGCAAGAGGATTGTTGTGGGTTGTCTGGGCTGCCAAGTGTGCTCAAGGCCAGCCTGAACCCCATAGCAAGACCCTGTTTCAAAATGACCAATATATATGGGAAAGAGAGAATAAGATGTGAAAAATATTTAAGAATATTAAGGATTCTTAAATTATTAAAAATAAGCATGCAGCGAGTGTCTATCTACCTACCTACCTATTTAGGATAGTCATTCCCAAATTTAACCAAAGGGAGAATTTAGAGAGGAGTATTATTCATCTATCTAAGTCAATCTGTTGCATAAACATAAAATTATTGACTGTGACGTCTAAGTTTCTCCACCATTTGACAAAAGTTTATGCAGGTTTTTCTGATGATAATCACTAGCAGTAAGTGAGAAAGCTCACAACTGTAAATGGTGATTCTTTTGACAATTTGCTGGAGCAGCAGAACTTGAGTTTAAGAATTTACAATTCAATTTACAACTGAATACTTAATATTTAGCAGGCAATTTACATATCTCTCCCAGTCAAATTATTGTCATTTTTCACTTTTCCGTTTAATAAAATTTTCAGACTTTTTCCTTTTTTGTGTATCAAGTTTACATTTTCAAGGTTACAGAGTTTTCCGGTTAGAATGGCCCTAAACAAACTGATTTTCTTATCAAGTTTCCTTTATCTCTCTTTTGTCTCCTGCCCCATGTATACATGTGCAAGCATGTGCAAGCACACACACCTGCGTGCACACATGCACACGCACACACATGCATGCACACGCGCACACACACAAATACAAAGGAGTAGCTAAAGATCCTTAAGTGGAGGTCTAGGAAACAGTGGTGATTTATAAATTTACATTTATATATGTAATGCAAATTTTCTTTGAACACTTAGGCCTTTTTGAACAGTTTCCAAAAAATAACATCATTCAAGGAAAGATTTAAGTATCTAGACTACTCAATTGAAACTTCAGGCATCCGCATCATCTTAGTCACCCTCTTATGATACAAGGTGACAACATCTAAAAGAGGAGAGGTTTATTCTGGCTCTCCTTGGTAGCTCCATGTTTCTGTTTTCTGCACATTGCTGGAGTCTCCAGCGCACTTTTGACCTCATTCTCACAATTCCTTGCACCACCCTCTCCATTGAGGCTGCCTGGCCTCCTGGACCCTATTCTGAAACTGCTAGTTTTCATGAGCTAACAGGTCCCCTAAAGAGGTGCGGTGGATAAAAAGAAAACAAGAGGGTGAGAAAACAATGGGACGCGTCCCCCACAAGGTCATGGTCTTTCGGACTGAATCCTGGATTGTAGTTTTCTCTGGCTATTTATTAGACTCTTTTCTTTACAAAAAGGAGAAGTGGAAAATGGAAGAGATACAGCACAGATAAGCGAGAACTCTTAAATTGTTTAACAGTCCCAGGGACCATCTTTGGCTATGTCTGGCCTTCAGGTTTACTGTTCCTTCCAACATAACTTAGCAAAGCACCTCATTCTGTCCAGCAGCATTCCACTTACACAGAGGGTACTGCTTTCATTTCTGTTTACAGTGTGCTTTAACAAGACTTCCTCCAGCACCAACAATCTTGTGAGCTAGTAGAGCTCAAAGTCCCTGGACATATCCTTTTCCACATGAAATAAATGGAGGACCCTGTTACCTCACCATGGCTGCATTCTGCAAGCCTGTTATACCAGCACCAGGTGGATGATACCAAGGTAGACCGCCTGTTTGAGAAGTAGCCAGCACCCCTGGGTCATGGGTGTGGAAGCCTCTGGGTGCCTGTGTGACTCAGCACTGTGAACTGAATCTTGAGGAACCAATTCCCTATGTGCCCTTTTTGAGCAAGGCACCCTGGCACTTTTTCTTAAGGAAAAGTCTTTCCAACAAGTTTATTTTTACACTTCTACACATTTGAACCTGTGAAAGGCTGGTTTCTGCTGATTTCTGATACACTCTCCAGGTATCTTTCTTACTGTCCTGAAGCAAACAAAGTTCTTGGCCTCTTTTTCATGCTAAACTTGTCCAAAGCCTGGCCTCCAAAGCCCCTATTGGCAGATTATTTTCCTTTTTGATGAAATCGCAAAGTTTTAAAGTCATGTAACTCTGCTGTTTGCTTCTGAATCTCACTGTAGATCTTGCAGAAATCAGCAAGCAGGATGCATGCTTGCAATCTGTATTTTGGACTAGCTCATTAATTTTTTCTGTCAAATTAATAATTTCATAGTTCTTAGTCTCAGGAGAACTCAGGACACAGGTGAAATGTAGATAAATTTTCTGCCAATACATATCACATATGGCCCTGAATCCAAATAACAATGGATACTTCTTTTTCTCAGTTTAAATCTTCTGAGCCTGGCCTTTCCTGTCTGTGTTCATATTCTCATTCTAGTCTTCTGAACTCTCACTAGAATTTCTCATCAAATTTAGCTAATGGTATTCTAAGCCTTCTCTAGGCAGCATCTCTATACCTTTCCAAACACCTTTGAGCTCCTGCTTCAAAGGTTTCTGGACCATGTGACCAGGTATGATTATGGGAATGGCTCCAATTCTGGCACCACTTTCTTTTCTCTGAGGCACAGTATCCAATGCCCATCACTTGAAGAAGTGGTTCTTTTAGTTCACATTTTTAGTCTGTGGTCTTCTGGTTTCAAGGCAGAAGCAGCCTGTTGGAAAGATCAGCCACAGAAGAAAGCTGCCCATGTCATGGTGGCCGAGGAGCAGAGTAAAAATGAAAGAACTCAACCAGGACCTATTTCCTAACAACAAACAAGCTCTGAAATCATCAGTGAACTAGTTCACTGATAAGTGTAGTGTCTCCATTATTAAATACTTTCTAAACACAAGAGAGCTTGGGGGCACACACCAGGTCTAAAGAACAACACAAAGACCATTTTGAGGGCATTAAAGATAATTTTTATTTGTAATTTTGCATTAGTTTTCTTAAGGTTTCCAAAATGTTATTAATCACATTGTATATAGAACTTGGTTTTGCTACTTTTTACTGTATCACCAAGAGTGCACCATTAATCTGTGGCTGTAGTCACAAAACAACATTTTGAGTTTCAAAAGATGCTTCCTCGTTGCTTTGAAGACATCTCCCTGGTTTCCCTTTACTGAATTTTACCGTCTTTGTCTGATAACATTATAATATGATAATTTAGAACTTACTATCTTTGTATAAGGAAATAAGTGAATGAAACCTCAATGTTAACATCTACACTGGCATTTCAATTTTAAACCAATTGTATGCATAATATTCCCTTCAGTAAGTGAATTATCATCTTCATATAACCATGAAAGATAAAATTTTAATAATCTTCCCGGGAGTTTTCTCTTTGAAGCCATGTACAAAATATTAAGTGTGAATTCCAACAGAACTATTCTTTGTCTTCAGATTTTAAAAGCTTCCAAAGGTAGGAAGTAAGTACAATAACATCCCTATCAGTTTATCTGGTGTAATATTCAGTTAGAAAGGCACCATTCATGTAGAATGTAGACCGATGCCACCAAAAGCCTCAAGTTCCAAATTGGTCCCTGCCTGGCACAGGTATGTGAAATTCCACCTTCACAGGCATCTTTCAGCACCTGCAACACAATTTACATTTGTCTGGGACCTCTTTTAACTGTTTTTTTAAGACCTATTTTTAATTGTCATTATCTTCTAGAAGAACAAAAATTTAAATTATTATATGCTAATGTGCTAAGTATAGAATTTGATTTATCCCATTACGATTAACACTCCAGTGCACAGTGTTTTAATTTCATGGAAATGAGTTCAGTGTGACCCTTTGCTAAATAAATTAAGTGCCAGGACTTTTAGAAACATTTTATCTTTTAAGGTACACCTACTACATAGATTTTAAAACCTGCCTCAGAGGACTGCTTTGCACCATAGAAGACAACAGGTACTGCTGTGCGTTTGTAGCACACACATATAATTCCAGCATTGTGTGAGGCTGAGGCAAGAGAATCTCAAGTTCCAGTCAATGAAACTTAGTGACTTAGACCTTGTCTCATAAGAGAAACTATTTTTAAAACAGTTGACTATGTAGCTGAATGCATAGGCAATAGGTTCACTCTTCAGTATCACCAAAACAAACATACATGAAGAACAGGGCAGCTACCCGCTATCCTATACTTCCTATACTATCCTATACTTCAAAGTACTTTTTTTTTTTTGTCTTTTTCATTTTTATCGGTACCAGGGATCGAACTCACCAACCACCTGCTTACAAGGCAGGTGCTTATGCCGCTGAGCTAAAGCCCATGTATTCGTATTCCAATATGTTGGTTTCTTTTTCTTTTTCTTTATCTCTAAAAATGTAAAAAGAAAAGATCTTTGAAATATGGTTATTAAAGGATAATATGAATATGAGAAACTAAATTCATTCTGATAGGATGTAGCCTCTAATTTTTTTGGTAATTAACATAAACATATTAAGAATTTTTATACTTTATAAAAATACATACATACATGTTGCAAAGAACGATAGCTCAAATTTTTCATTTATCACTTACTGTTTTCCACACACATTTATAGACACTCAACACCTAGAGTGTTCAAAACAGAAAACACTTCTCTCATGTTGTTCACTTTGCAGGGTTATGGGATACACAAAGAAAGAATAAACAGAAAACTATATAATTATGCAATAACAAGACCACGAGTGAAACATAGCAGAGGACACCAGTGATGATTGCCAGTGGGCCTAGGCCAGCTAGCACGTGATACGGCAGCCAGAAGAAGGCGAAGTAACAGTCACACAGCTATGCAGGGAAAGACACGTTGCAGACAGGACAAATGTGGAGGCCATGGGAAGACTTGGAAGAAACAGCGGAAGATGCTAGAAGATGATGTCAGTAGGGAAAGAGGGAGACAGACTGAAAGCCAAAGGGAAGCTTTGAGAAAGTGAGTAACATAATAGTGACCACATTTTATTAGGAAAATCACTCCTTAGAAGCTAGACTGTACTGTTCAAAGAGAAAAGTAACTGGGAAAAGGAAAAAGAAGAAAGAAGGAAGGGAAAAGGAAAATGATATAAATTTGTGTATATATATATATATATATATATGATAGCTAAAATGTACTAATAATTGTATTATTTTTTGGAAAAGAACAGTTAATACTCATATGATTAAATCAATTTTACATATCTATGTCTAGTGATCTAAGCAACCCTTCTGAAGACAATATGCAATATTACAACCCTTGTTAAATTCCAATCATCTTGTTTTGAAAATGTATACTGTTACTGTTTTGGATTTGTTATTGTTTGTCTCTTTTGCTTTTTGTTTTTTTTTTTTTTTCTGTGTCTTTTTTTGTTTTAAATAAAAAGAAACTAACTCCAGGGGGACAAGTGTGGGCATAGAGGAAATTGTTTATTCCGGGCAAAAGAACATAATGACTTGAGCTAGGTAGTAGCTATGGAGAACTGAGAAAGGTTTTAATACCTGTATTCCTATGCACCAGCTAACAGAATCTGCCAAAACAAAGAGGAATAGACAGTGAATGCACATTTTCTTCTGAAATAAATTCTTGAATTGAGTTATGATATTCTGAGACAAAGAATTCAATTGGTTCAGCATGTCTATGTGGAGAAAAAAGTTTGATTCACAGCATGTGAACTCCCAATGTCTATTAAATATCTAAGAAAGAGATACATACTTTATTAAGTGAGAGTGGAGCTGAAGAGAGACATCTAAATTGGAGACAAAAATTAGGGAGTTTCCAACTTAAGGATTCTACCTAAAAACCACAGAACTAAAGGAGATCATCTACAAATTCAGTGTAAATCTAGAACCCAAAAAGCCAGCATTCTAGCACTGACATTCAATTTGGCGTTTAAATCTCTGACCAGAGATTCATGACTTATCACCAGAGCTTGATGAACCACCCTTTTCAAGTATCTAAACTTGGTTTATTTCAATGTGTGAGTACCAGAAGAATTTATTTTTACCTTTAAAGGTAAATGAAGTCTCTGTATAGCTGAGTAAATTTTTCATTTCCTTCACAAATAAGTGAAAATTGATTAAATTTATAAAATTATTGCTAATGTATTGTCTCTCCTGTCCATAGAACTCTACAGAATAAAGGTGTAAAAGCAACTAAACTTTTGTACCTTTTCAGTAGTACATAATTTTGTTTGAATGTTTGGAGGATTTATGCACACATATACACACTGCATATTGTGAAGGCTGACCAGTGCCTTATCAGAAGATACTTCCTGCTGCTTGCAATTGTGAATGGTATGGTGTTAAACAGTATTTTGTCAAAGCAACGAAAGATTGACGTAAAAAGTGTCCCCTAAATTATATACATGTATTTTTTCATGAAGATGTATCTACATATGTAGTATATTTTGGTTTGTCTACCCTGTCCTTACCATCTTTAATTATTATAACTGAGTCAGATAATTTGAAAATCTATCCCACTTTAGTATTACTTTAATCTCTCTACATTCCATTTTCAGAAATATCCCCCTTTGAAAAAAATTTTCTTCCAAGGTTTACTATTGTCAAATTTGTCTTCAGTATCTAACCTATTA
Source organism: Cavia porcellus (assembly GCF_034190915.1). NCBI lineage: Eukaryota > Metazoa > Chordata > Mammalia > Rodentia > Caviidae > Cavia > Cavia porcellus. The sequence goes on along the minus strand of NW_026947488.1, from coordinate 90,377,051 downwards.
TTATTATTGTAATTTTTTATAGTTTGTGGTTTGTATTCTATATAGATTTTTTATTTCCATTGATTCTCCATTCATCTGTTTCAATTTCTATAAAACTGAAAAAGTGACAACCTAACAATATTCATGGTTTGTATGCTGAATATGAATCGATTAACTCTGCAGGAGCCTGTTTTTAAAAGTTTGCAGTGAATGCCTCTGGGAAGAGAACCGAATGACAGTGATGTAAATATGAGACTGAGAATGATTCTTCTTATAAATTTAAGAGAAAAAAAGAAAAAAACCACAAAAAGCAAGATATAAACAAACAGCAACTACAACAAACCCAAAACAATAACAGTATATGTTTTCAAAACAAAATGATAGGAATTTAACAATGGTTGTAATATTTCAGTTTCTTACACTAGGGAGACAATATGGTATTTACACATTTGAGTTTGATTTATTTCACTTATTGTCTCAAGTCTCATTTACTTATAAAATTCTCAGTGCAGTCTTTCTTTATAGCTGAGTAGTACTCCATTGCAAAAAGAATCACATCTTTTTTATTTATCTTTTAGTTTCCTTTGCACTTTATAGTGTAGTGATATACTACCTACTGAAAATACACAATAAGATTTAATTGTTAAAAAGTTAGCCAATATGTTATTTATTTTTGTGTGGGAAATGCAACAACATTGCATATTTATTCTATTGTTTTGTCAGATAATAGTGAACATTGACAATACACCATGTTAACATCTTCCATTACATAGAACAGCATTTTACTGCTAACTAATCTGGATGATCCACAAATGCAGTGCTACTAACAATTACACATTTGGAAAGTGCTCTTACTAAAGTTCTTCAAATTTAAGTTTAGTGTAGTATAACCAGTAAGATCTGCCTTTAACAGTCCATAGGCAATGGTGCTGAGCTCTGGGACTCAGGTAAGTAAGCTGTGATTTTATAGGATACTAAACAGGAAATAGGAGTTTTTAACTGAAAATACAATTGAAATTCCCTTATTTCCGTAGTGCTTTATTAAAAGAGTCACTCAGACTTTGCTTTAATCTACATGTGAAAGTGTCTATACCCTAATGGGTATGAGAACACACCTAAAATTCATGACATTTCCCCCACTCATAAAATAAAGAGAAGCTTCTGAATTTTAGGATAATCAGTCTCAGAGAGAACGCCTTTAACCTTCATGTTACCTATATCTACTCCCCTTCTTTTCTATTAATAAGATATAAGGGAGACTGGTACAAAAGGGCAAAAATTGGAATAGAGTGCTCATATAGATCCTTTATCAGGTTATCCAAATCTTTTGGGTAATCAAATTAGACACTATATTCACAATGTTTGGTCACAAATGTACAGGAAAAATGTAAATCCTCTCCTCTGTGACCTAGTTTTTCCAGTAAATCTCACCAAGATCAGATCAGTATTTTTAAAAAAGATGCAGATTCTGGCTCTATTTCTGTGTGTTGCATTTTGGTTATAGAATAAAATCTTGCTTCTTACATAAACACTTTCTGTTAGCATAAATTTTCTTTCACCAGAGCATATTTAAATGTTTTACTCCAAATATATACACATGCTGCAAATACTGGAAGAATATGTGATCTATTCACAATAAAAACATAACTCTTAGAGAATCACAAATTGATGCCACCAAGAAATCAGAAACTACACATATGCTGCCAGTACACTTTAAAATCATCTGAAATTTCTTTTGGCCTATTTTGGGATAAGAAAAGATACCAAAAAAGTTAAATTGAGCTTAAGAGTTTAAATAATGAAAAGAAGAAGCAAGATATATCAGGTAGAGGTACAAATTCCCTATGATTAAGATGATAATTATGTATATCAAAATGTACAAATAAAATAAAAAGTAATTTTAAACAGTTTAAATAATGTGTTGTAAACTTTTAGAGCTCAGTTTATACCTATTCTTAATATATATCCTTCTTTGTAGATTTCCAAATATTTGGCCAACTGATACCTATATGTTTACATTTGTATTCCAGAAAAACTATGAATATGTGTAAAAGATATATAATAATCAAGAATACAGACACACACATTTGATATATGAAAAATCTCACAGTTTTGTTTCTGAATTTTGCAAGAATTTTTTGGAAAAGCAAAATGATTTTATTTAAAATAATACATTTAAATAACATTTATGCAAAGATTATATAAGAAAACAGCAGTTTACCTCCTCCAGAGAAATAAGTTTTTAGGCTCTATTAAGACTATAACTTTTAGATCACATAAATAAATACATTTATTAGCCAGAAAGGTAAGTCAAAACTATTAACTATTTGGAGTAGCCTTTATTAATGAGCCGTTATTGCAAAACAAAAGATGTTTTCCTAAGTCTGACTACTGCTTACATATTAAATGAGTCCCCTTGTATAAATTATTGAACTATTAAATGAATCACCCTTATACAAATTATTGACTTTTAAATTCTGCTTAATAGTACTAAATTTTATTGTTCAAAGCTTTTGTTTTCTCCAAATTATTGACATATTTGATGAGATTTTCCTTTGCTAAGGTCTTCATCTCTGGACACTCTAGAATAGCTATTCTCAAATTTATTAAAGGATCTTAGATCTTTTGATATCAAAACCTCTTTTAAAACTAAATATATTAAATTAATTAATTAAACTTAATTAAATTAATTAAGTTTGTTGGTACATTTTAGATATTCATAAAGATCACACCCATCACAGGGAATTTGTACCTATACACATTGTAATTCTTTTTTCCCATTCCCCTACTTTCCTTTAATCCTTCTTCCCCGCCTTATTTACAAATCTTTGTTCGATTTTTTCTTTATTTTCTTACTTTATTCATTTCCCTTTTTTTTCTTCCTTTCCCTCTCCCTCCTCCCTAGTTGCCCTTCCCAACACTATTTGAACACTATTTTCCTATTTTACAATATTCAACAGACACAAATACATTACAATTCATAGATTTGAAGAAGCCAAATAAATTTATATTTACTAAATGATTTTAATACATTAGTTACAAATAACTTAGATTTTTACTTATACCACATACATGTATAACCATTTATATCATTTAGTATTTACCTGGTTCCCATCAAATGGCTTTTTCTTTCTTTCTTTTGCTCTTCTTTCTTTCTTTTTCTTTTTGTCTCTTTTCTTTCTTTTTCTTCCTTCCTTTCTTCCTCTTCCTCTTGTTCATCTCTTCCTCTTCCCCCTCCTCTTCTTTCTTCTTTCTCTTCTTTTTCTTCCTCTTCCTCTTCCTCTTCCTCCTCCTCCTGCTCTTCTCTTCTTCTTCTTCTTCTTCTTCTTCTTCTTCTTCTTCTTCTTCTTCTTCTTCCTCCTCCTCCTCCCTCTCTTCCTCCTCCTCCTCTCCCTTCTCTCTTGTCCGTATTGTACTGGAAACTGAATGCTGAGCTTCACACATAGGCAAGTGCTCTATGACTAAGCTACTTTCAGAGTTTTTAATTCTATCTTTGGAGACAGGGCCTTGGTAAACCCCACAGTTTAGCAAGTCTGACTTGAAACATTGTATCTTCCTTCCTCAGTCTCACAAGTAGTTGGGACTACAATGGTGCACAGCCATGTCTGCTACTAATTTATTTCAAAAAGATACTTTACACAAAACATCTGGAATATTAGATAAGGGAAGTCAATATCTTAAATTAATTTTTTTGACAAGAAAGGTTAAAATTGTTACTTAAAACATAGAAAGCAATTGGCAATGCATCTCAACTGCTTAAAATAAAATCCTGACTAGAATACAGAAAATTTATGTATCAATTTTGAAGGCACCTTATATTATCAAGAAATTGAAAATAATGTTTTTGTAAAATATTTTCTTAAGTCATATGAACTAAAAAGAACTTTTAAAAAATAATTACCACTCATTTATTTCTAAACAAATTTGGTACTAAGTACACAACTTACAATCATAACTATACATACATACACAAAATACATACATAAAGGAAAGACTGTTAAATTTTATTTTATCATTCAGTAGTTCACAAAAAATTAAACTGTTGATATGCCTTTTTTTTTACAGCCAACTTTAGTACTAAATTTCCACTTCAAGATAAGTGATTCTTAGTTGAAACAAGGTAGAAAATTTATATCTCAAAAGCACATAACTGTCAGGCCCATATAACCTGTGAAACCTACCATTCACCTTTCTGAAGCTTTCCCTTTTAACTTTATCTTGGATTTTCACCAGTTTAAAAAGAAATGATTAAGAATTTAAAACATTTTCCAATGCATCAAAAATTAGACATAATCTGTCTAAAGTTTATATACACTCTATCCTATTCTTATACTTCTGAACTCCTCTAGTTTAATGCATGAAACAACAGAAATATCAAATATTTCCTACTGAGAGATACACAAAGACAGGTTATCTGTAGTTAGAAGTTCCATTTTTCTAAGAACTTCCTTGATAGTACACCATAGTTAAACATAAGTACAACTTGGATAACAAACATTTATTTACCCTTAACCACTTCCTTCATCGTTAAATTTCTCATTTCTGCAGAGATTCTGAAAATTACAAAGTTATAATGCCAGATATTTGTGACTTGGGTTGATCCTGTGTTCTGCTTATCAGAGGAGATCCATCAGGTTTCACCCCAAGGATGTTTTCTTTCACTGTATCTTGGCTTTATCCTGCAGTTTTAGAGGAGCATGAGGAACTCAAGACTTAAGGCATTCATATCTATCTGTCTATCTATCTATCTATCTATCTATCTATCTATCTATCTATCTATCCTCTCTCACCAGATGATCAAACACGTTTTTTCTACTCAATAATGAAATGTTATAGTCTTCCCTATGATACATGTTCTGTGGAGTTCTCTAGACACAAAGAATGAATTCCTGCTACTCTCAGATCTTTATGCTCAGGTGCTCCTAGTTTTTATACCAAAAAGGGTAAGGGGCATTGATGAGGCAAAAATGACAGAAAAGCAAAACATCAAAGCTTGATAATGCAGAAGTGACAGGAAGAAAGGCTGAGTGCTAGAAAAAGGTGTGACAACCTTTCTGAAACAGAGAAGAAGGTTTTTCAATACAACAATCAGTTCAGAATAAAATAAAAGATTGTCAGCTAAATTAAAGGGTTTTCTGAGCCACACAAAATCCTCACCAGTGTCTGTCCAAGGAGGTGGCATAGTTAGTAGGTAGAAAGGGCCCATGGTATGGGTATGAGCCAGGAAGACTTCTCCAGTGAAAGTAGATTATGTTGCAAGTAACAACACCAGACATGTATTTAAGCATACGGAACCAGAGTAAATTCACCAATAAAACACAAAATAAAATGAAAATCATGAGCTCAAATGGCCAAGAATAAAGCAATGGTGAATAACCCAGCCAAGGCTTTTTCTAGGAATTTGGGTGCTATTTGCATTGAATCAGAGAGCACTTTCAGCTACATAAGCCATATGACACCACACTAGAACACCTTTCCTAAGTCACAGGGACCGAGAGAGCTCTGAGATAGTAACCACTTTTGAATCTCATGCAAATCACAACAGTTTTCTGAAAGCCTCCTACTTTATCTAAGCTTTCTATGCTTCTTTCAAACAAACTAGTGAAACAAAAATCCAACTTTTCTTGTCATAGAAACTGACCAAGACCCTTGAATCCCTAATTGGCATACAAGAAACCCCAAATCTTATAACCCTAACTGTGTTCATAAGGCCCCAAGTGGCTCACAGAAGATCTAAAAGCAAGAAAGAGGCAGGATAAAGCCTGACGCGTACTGTCTGTGACACTCTCCCTGGGGCCAAACTGAGGCCACAGATTACTAAAACATTTTTTTTTCCTTTTTATTAAAAGTACAAATGGTAGTGGATGTTGGTTTAAACAGCTTGACCTTTCACTTTTATGGGCTTGAGAGTCACCCAGAACATTTGTGGAGCGGAATCTGTGCATATCTGGGTGGACCATGGGGGTCTGGTTGGGTATTGTGTCTCTGGTCCCTCACTCCTTCCTTTTGGGGGCTGCTCTCCTGGTCTGCTTTTCATCTGCCGTGAACTAAGCAGCTTGCTCTGTCAAATCTTTCTGCCGTGATGTTTCTGCCCTGGAGTCAGCCACCTGTGCACTGAATCCCCTACAACTGTGAGTTAAATTCAACTTTTCCTTCTTTAAGTGGTGGATGTTGAGTATTGTGACCCCGCAACAGGAAAGCTGACTAATATGTACAAATGGAAAAAGAAGAATATTCTAAACAGGCAGAAATTCTTTTTATTCCGTTCTTCAGCTAAGGAGTTGCAAATGGAGCTCCCGAAAGCATCATACTCAAATTGTTCTGTCAGCGGCATGATTCTCACCTGTAGGTGAGAATTCTGGTGTTGGAGTGAAAATCTGGGCCTCAACTATCTGAAGTTGTTCACCTGCCTATTGTCAAGAATGCCTGCCAGGGATTTAGCTCAGTGCTGCAGTCCCTGGCAATGCAAGGTCCTGAGTTAGATTCCCAGTACGAAATAAAGAAAGAAAGAAAAAAAAAAAAAAAAAGAATGCTAGAAGAGGAAAATATTTAAAACTGGAAAATGAATTTACTCTTAGTTTGACCAAACTGGGAGAGTAGCTACTGCCCTCCCACTGTGCACAGAAACAGTTTTATAGGAGGGTAAAACAAAAGCCAGGGAATATACACATATAAATTCAGCCTGCCTCTGGTCCCGTCAGTAGGCCTAGAGAATTGATGAAAATTTAGTTCCTTTAACATTTGCTCAGGGCCAGGCTGAGGGATGTCAGTGTTAGTCTCAGCATGAGGAGCCTAAAGAAACAGCTTTTTTTTTTTTAAATCCTCTTTTTAAAACTCCATTTTAACTTCTCGTTTTCATCACCACCCTCTAGACACATCTTCAAGTACAACGGCAAATGTATTGTAAAGAACAATAGGTATTATTTGAAAAATAATGACAAAAACATGGATTTTAATAAAAATAAAGCTTTAAAATGTATTTTTATGGTAGGAAACTCTCATTTTGAGTGATGCATCAGTGCTATCTCAGGTTTTCTCCATTCACACTGCTTTCCTGGAAAAAGACAGTGGATAAAGGAGCACATGATTTTCATACTAAATTTACACAGTTTTAATTAAACTAAGCGACTTCCTTCCAAGTTGCAGATATAGGTCAAGACTCTGGTGGTGACTCAGGGACAAGAAGCGAGAAGGCACTGGATCTGGCTCAACTTCAGGAACCATGCAGAGAGGAATGAATGCCAGCTGAATGACTACATGCTCTTGCTCAGTTTCTTTTTAAAGCTATGGGGTCTGCCAAAAATCTGTGTGTTGCTGGCAGGCAGGCAAATCCAATCCAAGCACCTGTAGTTGCAAAACTCAGCAACTGTGTGATGGTCATTACTGATCCATCTGTGAGACTGATGCTTGCCACATGTCAGCTGATTCGCATAGAGCAGCTTGGCAGGGAAATTCCATCAGAGAAGGCAAACACCAGAATTACGATATCATTTGGTTTTTTGTGATTTAAAAAGATGTAGCAATTGCTGGTGGAATGCAATGATTTCACGATTGAATAGAAAGATCAATAATGACTGTTACGTGGAGGGCTATTCTCTATAATTTTTGGGGAAAGTCATTTCATAATAAAATTGTGATTAAGGTTGACTGAAGCCGTGTATCTTGTCATATGAATCAGCTATGATAACTGTATGCCTCTGGTCACAGTTGAGATCTCAAGAGTCCCATGATGCTGTGATGCTCCAGGTAAGATTACATCAACTAAAGACATTCTTGTTCCTTGAGAACTGAGTAGTAATCTTAAAAAGGGTTTCACCTTGAGGATAGGACAAAGTCCTTCTTAACCAGCTGCCTTTCCCCACTCTTCTCATCAACATAAGGATCCTCATTAGCATAAGATCACCACCACTCTTTGAGTCACCCATAAACCCTCACCACTTTCTGCAGTGTAAAGGTGATCAATAAATACAGAGGTGCTGGCTACTTTATATCCTTTTGTTCCCCATGAGCAACTAGTCATCCCAGGTCCCCCTTGCACACTCATTTACAAGAGATGGGGTCCATTGTAGGGGTTTCCAATACTGTTATATGAGAAAAAGAGAAATTTTCAATTAGAAAAGAAAAAATGTAAGGAATTTTGTATTGTTGAAGGAACACTTTATTTTCTTTAATGATTAGCTATACACAATTGGACTGCAAGAGTTGTTAATCTAGAAAAGAAAAAAAGCAATGTAACACATAAAAAAGTACAATATACTAAATGAGGGTAATTATCTTAGATAATTTAAGTAACCAAAATTTCATCAAGTGCAAATCAGAAAAATCCTTTTGATGTCAGAATTTCATCAACAGGAGGCCTTGACATTCATGTTTTTCCCCACAGGTGAGGAGTGCGGGGGATTGAACATGAGGCCTCCACTGGACCGTGTGCCTTGATTTTTTTTTTTTTTTTTGAGACAGTATCTATCTTAAATCATTAAATTGTCCACGATAGTCTGAATTAAAATTGTGATTTTTCCTGCTTCAGCCTTCCAAAATGCTCGGCTGACAGAAAAGGGCCATGGCATCTAGCTAATGAAAGAATTTTAATGTTAAAACAGATTTGTGGGAATATGTTGAAACTTCTTTTGAAGAAAAAAGTGTTCTGTACAGCATCATCTGTGACTATTTTCACAGTGTGAAAATGAAAACTAACATAATATCGTTAACCATCACTTAGCTTTACTCTGCATGTGCCATGCATTGAAGAAGTACTATTAGTATTTCATTTTAATTCTTAAAATTTTTTAAGCTTAGAAAACCGAGGCTCAAAGAAATTACTTGCGACTGATAAGAATGATTGTTCATTGAAAGAGAATGGCAAAGTTAAAGGTCAGATAAAAATGGAGTACTAGGAGGTGAAATCATTAGAAATGTTTAATGTATTAAATATGACATATGAAGGAAAGAATATATGTAAAATATCATTAAAAAGTTTTATTTCCTTTATATCATTATGTGACATTCTTCATAATGGTGCTTCTTGGGCATTACCTGATAAACTTCTCAGTTCCCAAACTACTGAGACAGTACAATCCAATGATATTGCATTATGAACTGCATGAGCAATATTGTACAAGCTGAAACCAATCAGTAGGACATAAAGTATCTATGGGCTGCATCAATGAGAAGTCTGAAGAATAAAAGCAAATGTTTGTCATGATAGACTTCAGTTAGAAAATGATAAATTTGGATTTTTAGAAACAATAATTCTGGCCTATTTACTTAAATGATTAGTACAATGCATATTTCCCATATATTTGCTTTAGTCTCTTCAACTTCTAAGAGAAGTTAAAACAATTCTAGAAGAGAGTACAAAAGGATCACTAGGAAAATGGGTTATCAATATGTACAGTGGATGATTAAATTTAAAAAATTACAGTAGAAGTCATATTGTCATTAACACTCTGGAAAATACACGCACTTACTTCAGACCTACTCACACTGTCATTCCGGTCATTTTCTAAAGCAACTCCGGAAGTCCTCTTTCACAAGTGTCTTTAGAAGATGTGGTAAAAACGCAATGACTATTGTTGCCAGGTACCATCCAATAGGAAGGCAGGCTGTGTGTCTTCATCCAGCGTAGTCACTAGTCGGCTCAGTCCCAAGCCAAAATGGTCATGAAAGTTGAATGTTTTACATCAGTTCGGAACACAGAGGCAGCCACAAGTAAACAGTTATATCTTATTGGATATTATTATGTGTGATAGTATAAACAAATTTTCTATGGAAAATGAGATAATACGGTAGCCATTGTTCATTCTCTGCTATTTGGTTCTGAAAGCCCTGTAATACTTCATCCTCTTGAATGGTTTTATACTGTTTTGTTATGCTTGATACTAACGTATGTGAAGCTATGCTCAACTAATTCAAAGAAAGAGACACTATGGTAGTCACTGTTAATTATGGGTTGTCTTGTGGTAAAATGCTGTGTTACTTGCATTGTTCTGATCTGAACTGCTTTGTTATGTCTTTTATCTTAATCTCTTTAAATTTAAAAAAATTAAAAAACATAAAAGGACTTGGGAAACTGCTTCAGAAAATGGCAAAACAGAGTGATAATGTGTTTGAAGAACAGGGGTGTACACTGAAAACAATGATAATATATTTTTTACCATAATAAATTTTTTAAAAATTTAAACTTTCACCGTATTTCTCTATTATATGCTCTAGACAAAAATAATATGCTCTATTTTTTAAGAAGCTAGAAGATTTTGAACATTCTCTCCATGAAGAAGTTTCTGAAATTGGAGGAGAAAATTACGTGTAACATAATTTAAAAACACCACACAATATATGCAGAAATTAAAACAGTTCATGGCTCCACATTAGTATGCACATTTTTATGTTTTTAATGTATTAATAAAAAATGAATGTAACAAAAAGGAAAGTGATTAGATCATTAGAGGTATTAAAGCCTTTGATGTATGAATAGATTGTCATTAGGCAAGATGGGCATCTCTCTCTCTGTCTCTGTCTTTTTCTCTCTCTCTCTCTCTCTCTCTATTTCTCTCTCTCTCTGTTTCTCTCTCTCTCTCTCTCTGTTTCTTTCTCTCTCTCTCTCTCTCTCTCTCTCTCTCTCTCTCTCTCTCCTCTCTTTCCCTCCCTTCCTTCCTTCCTTTCTTCCCACATGATCACTTTCTCACATGCACTAACACCATGCCATACTATTTACCATGACACCCTGTTCTGAAGCTGATGCCAGGGCCGTGCTCTTGTGACCTCCAAGAACTGCAAAGAAAATTACCATTTTTCTTTACAGAGTAATCAGCCTCAGGTATTTTGTTACATCTACATACAGCAAACTAAGGTAATGCATATTTCTTATTATTTTACAAAGGTCGAGTAAAACATTCTTGTTTTATAAATTAAGAAATTTTTCCAATAACTAATACTTCATAAACCCAGTCTTATGATCATATTTCCTGGTTTAATTATTGAGTTTCTGTCAGAATAGGACAGTCAGATTTTACCCTCCAGATACACTAGTGAATCATAAAACCTACTGTGGTTAGTAACATTATTTATTTGGCATAATCTGGTACAAATACTGTAGCTGCTAAGAAAAGATGCTAGATAACTGAGCTTTATTTATACTTCTCTAAAGTTGACATCCAAGGGACCTTTTCACTTAAGTGAAGTGGCTAAACAAGAAAGCAGGCCACATAGTAACCAAGAAGAAAGGCTTGACAGCAAGCACATAAGCCATCCCAGTTACTTTCCTAAATCCTGGCCACGTGAGACGCTTGTGAAATGTGAATAACCCTTGTATTCTACTCCAGTAATTTTCACTTTTGAATAAATATTCCTAATGAATTGGCTAATTGTTTTTATGAGATCCAACTATTGTATTAATTATAGCTAAATAATCTTGATCTTATGCCTATTATCACCCTATATTTCAGCTCTATCACAAAAATATCATGTAGACTTCAATGCTTTCTCTAATCTTCCTAGTTAATAACTAAAGCCAGAAAATTAGTTTCTCTTAAAGTAGGGAAAGCCCGTTTGCTCTCTTACAGGTAGAAAAAACACTAAAAATGGATCGAGAAGTATTAAAGAACAATGTCACCTTCATTTAAGTTATTATCCATTTTATCTTCTCCCCTATTTCTATAAAATATTAATAAGGCTCTAAGTCTAAGCTCTTGTGTCACTGTAACTGTTCAAAGCTTTTTGACTCTACAAGAGATTGACTCCAAATATGGCATTTTCTGCTACCAGTAATGTGCATATGAGAGGCAATAATTCATCTCTGGAAGCTCTAATTCTGTAATAATTTATTCCAGGGCTTTGGCAGCTAATGTTTCAAGTGCTATTAATAGAAAACTGTGTAAGTAGTGTAGGTGGTACTTTCAGCTTAGTGACGGTGTAGTTAATTTCTTTAATTTATAAAGTATTTATAAATCTCATCTTTGCAATGCTGCTGAAACAGTGTAGGCAGAAACCAGTTATCTCCTTACCTCATAGTCTCTCAAATTATACCCACTCTAGGGGCCTAGATAATCAGTTACACTCTTCTTACTAATTCTGCTTTATGATCCTCATCTGTTAGTTTGCATCTTATGAAATAGCTGATTATTCCTATGACTCATGATTGAAACATTTTTTGCTACTCTAATTACTTTGAAACGGGTTTTGTGAGAGGACCTAAGAGCTTCACACCATTTGCATTTCTGGGTTCTACTTTATCACTGTCAGAAGCTCCTTCAAATTTTACCTGTTACGATTTTTTTAATTTACCTATTATTGTAATAGTCACATTAGCTTCATCATGCTCACTGTTGGAAGAGTTTATGTTTTCCCTTTTAAAGTTTGCTCAACTACACTGTGTTCGAGTAAAATTTATGGACTCCTATACCTTCATTTTTTTAGCATCATACAGTGTTTTCTGCTTTATTTCCTAATCAATTAAAATGCATCTGGACATGCTAGTGCACAACTTTAATCCCAGTAACGGGAAAAGCTATAGTAAAAGAATCACAAATCTAATGCCAGCCTAAAGAACTCAGTAAGAGCCTGTCTCAAAAAAATAAAAAGGGCTGTTGATGTAGCTCAGTGTTAGAGAACTTCCCAAGCATGTTCAATGCCCAGTACAGCAGATACTAACAGTAATGGCAAACAATAATATGCTTTTAAAAATGCTTTGTTAGCCATATTAAAACAACTGGTATGCCAAGGTTAGCCTATGTGTCATAATTTAACAATTTCTGCCCTAAAAATATAGTTCATCATATTTCATATGTTGGCAGCATTATTATTTATAGCTCATTTTGTTTGTTTGCCTGAGATTTATTTTTTTATGAAATTTGGCCAAGATATTTGCAATATTGCAAAGTAAATAAGGAACTCCATCAAGACATAAAAACTCCAAAAGGGAGATAATAGTAAATGTGGTAAAGGATTGTGATAGTTAATTGTGATGTCAAATTGAAAGAGAAACACCTGTCAAATTTGGTTTAGTCGCGCTCTAGGTGAATTTGTATGCTGATTTACTGAAGAGGGAAGCCCCACCCTAGGAGGGTAGCATCCTCCAATAGACTTCAGCCCAAAGAAATGAGAAGGGAAAGAAAGAAGCCTGTCTTCTGCTCCTTCAATGGGGCTCCAGTTTTTCACATCACTTTGGACATCCATCTCATGGCTTTCAGCACAGACTCTTTAGTCTACCAACCAAGTTTCCTCAGCCTTTCACCACAAAGCCTTTCAATTCCTGTTACTGACTCTCACAGGCCTCTGCAGTTAGCTCCATGCCTTTGACTTTCAACTGGATCTTCCAGCTCTCCAGCATGCTGATAGCCCTCCTGCGTTCTCGCACACTTGGCTCTGCAGGTGCCCACTGTTAGCCTACCTTGGTAACCATGATGTATATCAGTCCTGATATATATGCTGTTTCTCTAGTGAATCATAGCTAATAAAATGAAAAAGAATACTAAGTAGAGTACTGAATATTACTTCAATTTATGTGAGATGAAATGCCCAAATTTAAGTGTACAGCCTGAAAAGTTTGCAAATTTGTGCATTCATGAAGCCATCACTACAAGCAAGACAAAAAACTATTATCACAACTTATTACCACAAGAAAATAATATTTGCTCCATTTTGATCAGATGTCCACCAAAGGACCACTATTTCGACTTCACTCAGGCTGACAATGGATGTAATGTTAAATAGTAATAAACTATTTAACATGGCACAGTACAGTAATGTAATGACAGATAACAATAGGATGCTGTGCAGTTTTAAAAGCTACAAGAAATACTTGTATATGTTTTTACCATAAAGATATCATAAATATTTAGGGAAATAGACATTTTACTTAATTTTAAACATTTTACTGTGCATGCATGTATGAAAATATCAACTGATACCTTACAAATGTTCTATATTTTTATGTATCAGTTTAATATTGTAGAAAATATTTTCCTCAGATTAGATTAATATTTGTTTGGGGAATATGTATAAATAAAATCATACACTGTGCTCCTCCAACACTAATCATGAATTTCTTTACCTTTTTCAGTGGTTTCAGTTACTCTTTTATATTGTGACAAAGTTCTGGAGTTTTCTTTGCATAAGGCATATATAAGCTTACTTCTTTTAGGCACCTTTGTTAAACTGATTCTTATTGTTAAACTTTTAAAATTTCTTGTTATACTCTATTTCAGAAGTCTACTTAATCATGTATTAGTATGACAGTTTCATTATACTCGGTGTTTATATATCATTTTCTACTCCTGATTTCAGTCTTACTGTTTTCATGTTTAATATGCATCTCTTGCAAACTGAATGTAAATGAATCTCCCTTAATTATTCAGTTTGACAATCTGACTCTTAATTAGGTTGTATCATCCTGCCTTTAACATTATTATTGATATGTGGACTTAATTAGAACTTCGTATTGTTTGTCTTTTATGGTTCAATAGTGTTTATTGTGCTCATGTTCCTCCAACACTGCTTTAGAACAATGCATTGCTTTTAGCTTTCCATTATATTTTCTGTTTATTAATTTTTAAGTAGGTTTTTAATAATTTTGTCAGAGAATATAATATGCTTCCTTAACATTTCTTGTATTTTAAATTAATATAACAACATGATATAGAATGCAAATCTTTTATCAAAATGATTTTCAGTCTTACTTTCTTCAAGAACACTCACTTCTTATAGTGACTTTTAAGGCACTGATCAGATAGTGGACATTTTTTTTTTTATTTTTGCTACATCAAAATTTCTTTTATTTTGTTTTCATTTTTGAAGAATAATTTCATAGTGTACAAAATTCTAGGCAATTGGAATTTCTTCTTAATAATCACTTTCTTGGATGCAATTCTATTACTATCTTCTAATACTCATGCTGAGCTATTAGTTAAGTTTATTCTTAGCCTTTCCCTTTTTTACTTAATTCATTTCTTTATAACAGATTTTTATTAGCTTGAAATAAGAATGCACACTGGTGGGTTTTTCTATTGTATTTATCCAATTTTATTTTTTCGTTATTCTTAGATGTGAGCATTAATATTTTCAAAACAATTGATATTTTTACCCAGTATTACTATCTCTTCCCCATTTTTGTTTCTCTGTCTGAGATGGCATAAATTAAATTATCTTATTACTACAACTTATATTCCCAAGGCTTTGTCTCTTCCTTTAAAGTTTTTTCTGTTGTGTCCATTAGGGACCTCAAAAAATATGGATACAATAGTACAAATAGATAAGTAAATGGATGGATGGGTGAATAGACGAGAGAGGCTGGGAAGAGAGAGAACTAGGGAAATCATCTCGTATGATTAAGGATGCAATGAATTCCAGAACAGGCCATCTGCAACCTGGAGCCAACTAAGATTCTGGTGATATGGTTCAATTCCCATCCAAAGGATTTAGAGCCAGGAAAACTAACTTGATAACTATTACTCTAACACCAAAAGCTTCAAAATCCAAGCAGTGCTAGTCTATGAGTTCAAAGAACAAAAGTTCTGCTATCCAAGAGCAAAAGAAGATGACTGGGCCAGTTTTAGAAGAATGTATTCATTTGCTTTTTTTCCTGTCATTTTGTTCTGACTGATCTCCAGCAAATTGGAGTTTCCAGCTCATATTGATTGTAGATCTTCTCCCCTCAGGTCAAGCAAGTCATGCTCCAATCACTTCTAGATACACCCTCACATACATACAAGTGGAATCAACTTGCTACCTGTACTTATTCTTCAATCCAGGCGAGTTGATAGCTAAAAGTAACCATCACACTGCACTTAAAATTAGTTTTTATTAAATAATCTTTAAGTAAACTATTTTCTTTGTGTTATCCTATGTGTTTTCAAAACTATCCAATAATTTTATTTCAAATATTGTACCTATTGTGTTCTAACACTTACTTGGTATTTATAAGGATTATTTTATATTTCACATAAATTTTCTATCTTTTCATAATATTCATTTTTCCAAGAATTTTTAAGAATGATTGTCATGATTATTTTGAAGCAATAGTCTACCATTTTCAATCTGGTTACCTTTTTCTATTTCTTTTTTTTTTTTTTCTCATTGCATATAGATCACATTTCCTGTTTCCTTATATAATAACAGTGTTTAATTATATAGTGAATTTATATATGATATGTTGTAGGGAATCTTGATTTTACCTTCATCTGAAATGTGTTACAATTTTCTGTACTAAAGTTAAATTATTAAAGGTTCTTTGTACTGTGGAAAGTTTTTGGTTTTAGAGTTTGTTAATGTAAATTTAAATGATAAATCCATATCCCATATTATAATGTCTCTATATTTAGAGGCAAGTGCTAACTCCTAAAACACTGACTTCTTTGTATTTCACTGGAATATCTGAAGTATTGGCAAAGATGTGCTACCTGAACAGAATTTATATTATAAACTCTGACTTTCTAACACTGAAAAGCCACTAAAATTTCTGATCAAGTGTTCTACCAGTCCTACTCCTGTTTTTCAATTAGTCACTTGAAATTATATAATTAAACCTTAAAGCTTGATTATTTAGCATGGTTTCATCACATTTTTCATTTTATAATAGGTTTGATTTTTGCTCTATAATTATTTATCTGTATCTCCATCCTTCCTTTCCAAATTTCTGCCCAGCATTTTAAAATCTATTGGTATTTCTTTTTTTCTTTCTTATCTTTTTTTTTTTTTTTTGAGTGAGGGGACAGTGTCTTGTTGTGCAGTTCAGGCTGGTCTTGGGCTCACTTTGTAGCCCAGGCTGGTCTCAAACTTGCAACAATTCTCCTGCCTCAGCCTTCCAAGTACTTAGATTGCAAGTGTGTACCACCAAACTCAGTTTATGGGTATTTCTTACCTAGACAATTACAATTATTAAAAAGTGATTATAAATTATTAGTAATATTTTACTTCTATGATTCTTGCATATTTTATTTTTTCTGTAGAAAAATTAATAACCTCACAACTTAATGAATGTTTATTGCTCAAATAATTTTGCAAATATATTAAAGCTTTATCATTTTTCTTTTTCAATTTTTTCTCATGTTTTCTGTGTGAATGATCATCAAGCTACTTGTTTAATTTAAGTACACTTTTATCAATATGTTGGTATGTATTTCCTTCCTCCTGTAACAAGCATTCCTAGGCTTGTATTGGCTCTGTCCCATTTCTGGAATCAGTTATTGTTCTAAGGAGTTTGGGATTATTTAATGTTAATAATATTTGAAAGTAAAGATCTAGATCCTAGCTATACTTTTTCTGTGATACACTAGTTTTTCTACACCCATTTATTGGAAAGTAATAAAAAATATATATTTTTTAAATGGCCTGGGGATTTAGCTCAGCGGTGTAAGTGCCTGCCTGGCAAGTGTGAGGTTGTGAATTTGATCCCCGGTATCAAAAAGAAAATAAAAATTAAAAAATAAATAAAGAAAAATACACTGAAGCATTAAACTCAGTATTGAGTATTAAATAAGCTCAGTATTGTATCTGAAATACATAACTATGAAATGTCCTTATTACTAGAAACTAAGGAAAGTGTATACAGGCTTTAGACATTGGACAATGGTCAGAGCAGGTCTTTAGTTTCAAAATGGAAAACAAATATGGTATTAGCGATGCTTGGTTTGAGTGTGTTGTCGGAGAGTTCATGTGGGAAGTTCAATGCCTACTATAAATTAGTAACACTAGAATGTAATCTGATTATAATGTGCAGAACTAGAAGCTTTTAGAGATTAGTATTTTATCTGTGATTGTCAAAGTGGAAGTGCCATGCTTGAATATAAGTAACTAAATAAAGCAGAGAGAAAGATCAGATGATATATAGACACATATTTATGACTCCTATTGCTGCTTAATTCTTTGTGCTGCTGCCTCATGCCTTGGCCAGCGTGAAGACTATGGCCAAACAGAATATCATGGAACTCTGTTGTAATCCATGTAATCCCAGCATTGAGAAAGGCAGAAGCAGGAAGATGACAAATTTGAGTTTTGCCTGTGCAACTTAACAATATTCTGTCTCAAAATAGACATACAAATACTGAGGATGTAGTCTGCGGTATAGCACCTTTATTTCAATTCCCCTCCTGAAACAGCTGACACAGTACACATCTTGAAAAACAGTTTTTTAACTATCACACAAAATTGAAAAATTGCATTGTGGAAAAAAGGAGTAAGTTTATTGGAGGTATAACAGCAAATTTCCTTCCGCATTGGCAGGGAGTTCCAAAGATAACAGAAGAGAAGCTTTTTGGTCAGAATCATCTACAGAGAAGCAGAGCACAGAAATCTGCCCAGTACCCAGTAGTTCCTGTCACTGGTGGCTCTGTGACTTTAAAATAACCACTGAGGCTCAGTTTATTTAATGCAGAATGAGGCTCAGATTATTTAATGCAGCATTTAAAAGAAAAGTCAGCTACTCTGTGTTCCAGAATTCTTTGAAACCAGTATCCATTCTATATGCATGGAGGGACTATTTGTGCATTCTGTTTGTCTGAGTAACTGGTCAAAATTCTAATTCATATTATTTTCTTTGTTTGCTTTTATATTTCTGATCCCTAGAAATCTGTATAGCTTGATTTAACTCTTAAGCCCAAGTAAGTGCTGTTTTCTTTGTAGGACCCATCAGTCCAAATCCATCTTAGGCCTTTACCTTGCTAGCCACTGATTATAAATTATGTAGCTAAACTGTCTCTTATACTTCCACACACAAAAGCCCATCACTAGTTGTAACCCTTTGACCTTGAATCAGGACTATGAACCAAAATAAAACATCTTTCATTGGACAACTTAATTGATAGTATTGGCCCATTAATTGTAGAAATGAGACTAAAACAGAAAATTTGTACTGAGAAGTTAGGCTGCGGCTAATAGCAAATACTTGAAAATGTGAAAGTGGCTTTGGAATAAAGTGGTGACAAGAAGTTGAAAATGGTTTACAAAACAGCCTAGTAAAAAAGTCCTAGACTGGTGTAAATAAACTGATACATATGATTTTGGTAAGAACATAAAAGACAAAGATATGGGAGACGTTCAATGCCTAAGACAGAAATGAGGATTCCATCGGAAGCTGAACAAAAGATCACCTTCTTACACCATGGCCAAGGACTTGCTTGTACTTTATCCATGACCTGAGGCTTTGTAAAAAAACTCAAACCAGCAGGTGGAAAGGAGTAAATCCTGGAGAGGGTCCTGATGTCCAGATAGCATACAAGAAAGCTGATTTTGCCAAAATCACAGAGATTCCCCAATTCTAACATCTAGGCCACAACTTGGATAAACAAGAGGGCATTCCTGGTGCTACAGATGCTGTTTAGCCAAGATAAGCTCTGTACAAAGAACAGAGATCACTTGCCTCTGATAATTAAACCATACCTGAGCACTCAAGCATTAAAAAATATCCTAAATGGCTGAAAGTGACCCCAACTTCATTAGAATTAATTGCAACTTCATTTACATTGCAGTTTTGACTTTCCACAGCAGGCTTTGAGAACCATTATAGTTTCACAGACAGTTTTTTTTTTTTTTAAAAACTGCCCCTTGACAAAAAGGACGACACAATACTTATCCTTGATTGGAGAGAATTATCATGCAAGTTCAAAGAGCTCCTCCTTTTTTTTTTTTTTTTTTTTTTTTTTTTGTAAGAATCATGTACAGACTCTGACACTGTGAGCTCTCTTCTGAGTCTGCAAACTCCTTTCCCTGGCCCACTCCCACACTGAGGAATGCATCCTGGCTAATAAATCTACACTTTCCCTTCTTCTATGTGCCCTTTTCAGTTCTTTATTTGGAGTATCTAGAATCTAGGACAGTCACAAATCCCCTGACAACAGACTAAACTGAAAGGAGGTAGACAAGTTTATTTGGAAGACATTTATAAACAGAAAGAACTCAGACTGAGCAACGGTCTGTTTTTAGTCATATTAATAGTGAAACTGAGTAACAAAAAGAAATAAAGGATTCATAAATTTTATTGTATGATCAGAGAAGCAGTGAGGTAAATGAGTATATGAAAGTGTGGCTAGTGACCACTTGCTAAATAGATTAATGATGGTAAAAAGGTGTGTTTGGCATATTTAACAAAAGACCAGAAAAACATTAAGACATTTTAGAAATCGTCCTGGGGGTCCCTCTCACAAAAGGACAAAGGGACTTCCAAGACAGCATTGTTTCAGCAAAGAGCTCCTACCACAAGCTCTCTAAATTCCTGCTGCCTAGGGCTACCATGGGACTTATCTACCTCCTTCTATACAGCGAGGCACTCTGCCCCTTTAGTTATGGCTCAAACATCCTGAACACAGATTATCACAGTGACAAACCTTAGTTTCCACATTGTGCCGAGTGTCCAGTCATAAAAAATGCAAAATGTGTGGGGTCACAGAATTGTCCTTCAGGGTTTCAAGGAAAAGCCTGGGCAGACAAGCAGCCCTCTTTAGCATTGGGGATGAAGATTCAGCAGACACCAAAGAAAGTAATGACAATATGCAACGCCCACTGTAAAAAGCTAGCCCTAAGTGGAACAACGTCACCAATAAAATCAAGAGATAGAGCTAACAAAACTCATCATAGTGTGCACAAGTTTTGGCATGTGGAGTTGTAGAATATAAAGTCAGTGCTTTTCAGTTTGGGATTTACTTTTGGACATTTACCCTTTTCCAATTCCCTATTCTTCTCTTACAGAAGGAATGTACACCCTGTGCTTGTCTCACTTTTGCTTTTGGGAAGTGGACAGCCTGTTTTAATTTTACAGTGCCACAGCTGAAAAAGTTTGAGTTGAATCTCAGAAGAGACTTTAGACATTTCTACCAATGGTGGGATAAGTAAACACTTTGGGACATTGAGGATGAAATAATTGCTTTTGTATTAGAAGAATGACATGAACCTTGTCAGCTGAGGCACAATGCTACGCTTTGGATGTGTTCTGAGTGTTTCCTTCAAGGATTCATGTGTCAAAATGCAGTAGGCATTGTGAGGCATTAAAAAGACAGGAAATAAATCCAACTATAGTGTTTAGAAGTGGGGCCTTTAGCACATGGTTAGAATTTTATAAAGCCATCAGGATGGAGTCTCTATTATTCATTTACTCCATTATTGAATCCTTCTTGATGTATAGATATAGATATAGATGATATAGATACAGATATTGTGTTTTGTGGTTGTGATACTTTGTACTGCCTTATGATTCCATCAACAAGAAAGTAGCTTCAGCCCTTGTTGCCGAACATTTAGAAATGGGACTCACCATAAACCTCTTTCCCTGAAACATTACTCACCAAATAGTATTGTACTATTTGTGAAGAAAATGAACAGTGACCTTATGTTTGGTGTAGATTGGCATAGATTTTAAAACATATTCTCCATGTCGTAGTAGAGCAATAGAGTAATTAAACAAAGTCAAACATCTCAGTGAGTCTAAGCCAGATTTTAGCATTTAAGGAAGTAAAGAAGGCTCACTTTTATTGGGGAAAGTACTGAAGTAGAATCATTGGTATAGAGAGATGGAGCCAGCTCAGAATACAATGGAGATTTATTGAATATTTGCTGATTATTGGTATGCACATAAATAGGTAAAGTCCCATAAAGCATTAAGATCTTACTTACCAGAACAAATTTTAAAGTTTAAAAAATAATAGAGTATCTAGGAGACCCCATGTTTGCATATCACTTTAGAAATAGTACAAATTGGCTGTAGATTATTCTTTCCTGAACCAACCCTACAACATTTAGTAGTAGTCCCTAAATGATAACATTTGCCATATGTAATTTACAAATCAGAGTAAAGTCCAAAACTGTTTATTAAGTAAAAAATAAATCTAGCACTCAAAACTATAAAATTTAAAATTTCCAGGATCCAGTGAATATCTATCAAGCATACAAAAAAATCAGGAAAAATATATAAGTAATAACCAGCAGAAAAGTCGTGTTAATGAAAAAAACTGTAGAAATCATACAGTTTAGAGAGCTAGTCACAAGTGTCTTAAAGTAGCTAGCTACCACAACATATACCCCAAATACTAAAGAATATTTCAAAAGAAACTGCACAATGAGGCAAGAACTGCAGGACAACAACAGTTCAAAACAGAACTCCAGATCACAAATACAGTGTCTGGAAAAATAATTCTGCTGCATGGTACTAACATCAGGTTAGATACTAAAAAATATAAGAATGGGACCTCTAATCCTAGTATTTTGAGGACTTTCCACACTGATTTCTATAGTGGTTGCATAGTTTACACTGCTACAAGAGTGGAAAAGAGTTCTTTTTCCTGTAGCCCCTCTACAATTTGTTGTTGGTTTATTGACGATAACCATTCTTTCTAGAGTGAATTACAATCTCAGTGTTGGTTTAATTTGCATCTCTCAAATGACCAATGATGTTGAAAATTTTTTCATTTATTTATCTGCCATTTGTATTTCTTTGCTATTCCATTCTTTCTATTGCTATTCTATTATTTTGTTTTAAAATTTTATTTTTCCATAAAATAAAAACAAAACAAAATACCAAGTAAACAAAAACAAGACAAGTTCATTTTCAACCAGAAAGGTTGGCCTTTTAGAGGAAATGTCCCTACTCACTGACTCATGGCTGTAACACACTTAGCTTCTACTTGAATTTTTATCCTCCTTGCCTAAAGTATAGTTCATTGAATCAAAAACAAAACAAAACACTGTATGTAAAACAAACAAGGAGCATACAGAAAGGACTGAACAATTAAAGAAAAATATGTACAGAAATAATAGTAAACAAGCATCCTGATTTGATGAAAACCATGAATTCTGAAATATATATAATTAAGACAATCTATAACCCATAACCCAGTGTTATGATTTTTGTCTAGATGTCGCGCAAAAACTTTAAGCAGTTTTAATTGGTACAGTCTAGAGTTTGTAACGATTCATGGTCCAATGCTGAGATTAAGAATGTGGGTGTTACACTCAGCCTAGGGCAGGCAGCCTGCACACAATACAAGGCACAGGAAGAGGCTTGTCCCTTCTCCTCTCTCTTCTTGCCTTTGCTATCTTCTGCACCATGAATTCTGACCCTTTTCCTACATGCCCCACT
Source organism: Cavia porcellus (assembly GCF_034190915.1). NCBI lineage: Eukaryota > Metazoa > Chordata > Mammalia > Rodentia > Caviidae > Cavia > Cavia porcellus. The sequence goes on along the minus strand of NW_026947488.1, from coordinate 90,354,013 downwards.
GCCTTGGAGACAGCTGACTATGGGCTGAAACCTCTACAAACTGTGAGCTAAGTAAACCTTTCCTCCTTTTCACTTTGGATATTGGGTATTATGTCTCAGTCACATAAAAAGTAACTAAGATACCCAGTAACAATAAAGATAAAGAAAATCACTACAGTGAACTTCAGTTTTTTAAAAAGACAGTAAAAATTTAAAGCAGAGTAAAAATGTAGATATGATGAGATTTCTCATTAAAAAGTATTCAATTACAAAGCAAATAGAAAAGAAGCTTTAAAAAAGAAGCTGCAATAACATTCTTATAGTAAGAGTTTAGTTTTCCTTAACCTTTTCTGCACTAAGGACTAAATTCAGAGAGGCCAGTTTTTCCATGGACCGTAGTGGTGGCAGGAGTTATGAATAATTCATTAAACATTGCATTTATAGAAATTATATTGAAACACAATATACACTGTTATATTGAAATACACAATAAAATAATATCACAATTCAACGTAAAGAAGCATAAGTGGGAGCACTGAACTTGTTTCCCTGTAACTAGATGGTTGCATCTGGGAGCCATGAGAGTCAGTGTTACCCACAGTATGTTGCTTATGTCCAGTTCTGTCCACATTCTTAATTTGCTTGCTGTCTCTGCAGAAAACCCTCCCTCATGAAGTTAGGAAGTTGGAAATGGAAGCTGATTTTATGTTTTTGTGGCATAATCAGGATATTTTGCCTTGACTTTTCAGATGAGTTGATATTGAAGTTGTCTCACATATAATTTGAAAGCTGACATGCTTTGTGACCTCTAGTGGCTGATCTTCCAACATGAACAAAGTAGATTCATCTGGCCTCACTTGATAATACGTCCTAGATCCATTTCTGTCTAGTTTGGGGTGTTTTGTGACTGGAAATTAATGGCCCAACCCAATGGAAAGTTGAGGTAGTTGATTATACACCTGCTCAGAGAAATAACGTCCTCGTTCAGACTCTCACAATCTCTGCTAACATGTGAAATATGAAAAATCCCAGAGTTCATTCACCACCCGCCATTACTCCACTTTGGCTTTCAAGGCAACCACTTAATCTGCTGACTAAACAGAGTTCTCATTCTCTCCTGAAGTGATGGATTGAGTTTGTCAAGCAGGATAAGTATGTCACAAGCATAATTGAGACTCACTTTTTCATCATTGAAACGTGCCACCAGTAGTGATTTTTTAAAAAAGAAATTCCTGGAGTCACTTTGATAACTCAAAAATGCTGGCCAATTAGAATGCCATCTCACTGTTGTGTGTAAGAGAAGCCTGTGTTCGCATGCATCTCCTCACAGAGGTTTGTGAAGACAGGCATTAAATTCATATAGTTTAATATGGTTGGTAATTTTAATTACATCTTGCACAACATTGTTAAGTTCAGGTGACAACTTTTGGCTATCCAATATTTCTCTATGGATGGCACAGTACACAGACTCATATTTAGAAGGAATTTCTTTGACTCAAGTAGGAAACCAGAAAGCTGTCCAGGCATAATAACTGCTTTGTCTCTATAAATACTGACAAAAAAATGACCAACTCAATTTTCCTGATATGTCATTATTCAAAGACTTGAATAGTTCTGCTTTTGTGGTATTGGTTTCAAAAAAGTGCACATATCATATCCTCATACACATCCTTCTAAAAATGTATTTTCCATCATACTGAATTTCTTAACACAGTGGTTCCTTAAATGTCTTTGACAATTATTATGTCAGTATATCTAATTGTGAAACTAGCTGAAAGAGGAAATATTGGGGACCTGGCCAAGATCCCCAATCTCCCAAACAAGTGTAGGGCAAAGGCTTAAATAAATGAGGCAATTAGTATGAATTTAGGGCTCTGGGAGGGTCAAAACCCACTAGCAGATTCAAGACTCTGGGGGCTGAGACAAAGAGCTTCTCTGAGTGGTCCATATTTATTAGGTTTTCAAACAATGAGAGGGAATACTGAGGAAAGGCAGGAACTGAGCAGTACCTGAGGAGTCACATCAAAAACTTCTCCAAGTAGTAAATTATGCCAATTTAGGAGAACTGTCTTATCTCCATGATGGCGTTTATGGTAGGAGTGCGACTGCAGGAGTGAGATGCCTGCAGCTGTATTCTGTATCCACTTCATTAGTGTTTGAGCCAGGTGTCCTCAGCTGTGGCTTTATCTCGCCCTTTGAGGTCTCTCTGGACTCACAGGCCACTACAGGTCTCAGCCAGGACGAGTGATTCATAGAGGTTCACTTACTATGAATCAGCTCCTGTTGCCAGGAAAGGGGCCTAGGCCTAGGACAGACTCACAGATAAACATAGAAAGCCACTTAATTAATTTTAAATTCTACTCAGAGCCGCTTCATAGTAGTCTCCAATAAGAAAATATGCCATCTTTTAACTACAGCTGCCCCTAAAAACTCACACACACACACACACACACACACACACACACACACACAAAAAAAAAAAAAAAAAAAAAAACACACCTCTCCATGTAGCAGGCATGATCAACTATTCATGAAAAGTCACAAGCGTCTTAGTTATTCAATGCTGTTAGCTACTAAGAATGATGTTTTCAGTGCAGGCTATTGACACAACTGTAAACCAACTTTCAGGGCAATTTTGATGAAGTTGTCCTCTTCAATAATTCCTTCTGTTCTTCGTGCGTACATTTAAAAAAAATCCTCCAAAGTTTTGTCTTTTAATTCAAAGTGTTTGGTCTCCATGTAGTGAAGCAGTTATAAAGTTTTCTTGTTTTTGTTGGCTACTTGGTTTCATGTATCACAAAAACTGGACTTAGAGAATATCACTGGTTACAAAAAAATCTGTAATTTAAATAGGACTCTGGGTATTTTATTTTAAATACAACTTTCTTTTTATTAACAGTCTTAGAATTTTCTGTCACTGCATCTTTGCATGTTTTCCTTTTTTCAAACTCTTCCATCATGTTTTACTTATTGTGGATAGTTTTATCTTAGGAGTGAAAAACTGTGGTGGACAACATTGCAATGCAGACAAGAGGCCGGATGGAAATGGTGAATTAAATAATGTATGGGCTGTGCACAAACTGTGAGATTCCGACACAGTTTGCCACACCGTGAAGCTGTACAAGCGAAGTAGATAAACTCTCTTGCCACTGCAAAGCCTTCCACCAGATACAGCTTAATTGCCACTTGCCACACCATGGAAGGATTCTGAAGAGTCTGTAACTGTTTTATTATGGTCTCTGTGCAATCAAACCTGTCTGCTAAGGTTAACTTGTATTTACGTAAATTCTCAGCACTAGCATTACTGCCAGTATTCGTCAGTGCTTACTAGAATCAGATGTAAAATAGTGAGAAACTTCTCGACAGATGAGGGCTTGGCGCTTTTGGCAGTGTCTGGTGCAGTTCTGTGCCAAGAGACTAAGGATCCATGCTATGAGCCTGAAGGGTCTGCCAGGAAAGGACCAAGGGCCAGAAGGCAGAAGGATGTGAGCCAGAGGTCAAGTGTGCTGTAAGTGGGAGAGAATGTCCAAGGTGAAGACAGGAACTGAAGCTCCCCTGAAGAAGAAAAACAGCCACAACTCTTTCAAAGGAAAACTCCTGAAACTTCTCCCAAGAAAGGCAGCAGCAAGAAGGCACTTACGAGGAGGATGAGCCATGAGAAAGCTCTCATGAGGAAAATCAGCTGAGTTCCTTTCAGACAGCCCCTCAGACGACAGTCCTCACTGAAGTGGATCTTCCAAGCCCCAAACTGTGCTGATTCAGCTGAACTGAGCCTTCCACACTCAAATTGATAGTCAATTAACTACCAGACAGCCTCAGCCTTACTTCAGATCCTCAGGCATTAGATCCTCATAAGGAGACCCAAGCTAGATGCCCCACATGCTCCTCTGTGAAAATCAAATGCCACTGCGGACTGACAGGAAACAAATGCAGACAGCACCTGCCCATGGCCTACGGGTGGGAGCGGTAATGTAACAGTGGCGTGACACTATTCAAGATAAACTGTGACGTGGGAAGGGGATCAAGAGAAGAACAGAGACAAAGATGGGGAAGCATAAATAATTCAGATTTGTTACATGTATAGAACAATTCCTCACAGGGAATGTAGTCATTGTGTACTGCAAATCTGTACAAACAAGCATTAAAAAACAAAAGAAACAAACTTTAACCACTAAACAAATAACAAAAAATATATACCCAAATTACTAAAGTGATGATGAATTAGAATTATTGTTTAAAACTCTCAATGACTGCAAAATTGCACAAGAATAAGCAGAAAAGGAAATAAGGAACAAAAAAGGTTTACAAATATAAAATAAATGAAAATATAGTTGATTTAAATACAAATATATCATTAATTATTTGAAATGTAAAAGTAAATGTTATCAACTAGAAGACAATTTGACATACAATCAGTCTGTTAGAACACATTTGATGTAAATATATGCTTAAAAGCATTATGAAAAAGATTTATTACATCAACATTGTCAAAATAAAAATTATGTCTATATAGGAATTGTGGGAAGCCCTGCAATTGTCTGCCACCATATATCTACAGGCAGCAGCTCCCTGCCTACACTGTTTGGCCCATTGAGGGATTATGCTAATCAGCCCACCTTACCAGCCCACACACAGGAGATTTGAATTACCCTATAGCCCTCAATTTTGCCACTGTTGCTAAGTTACCTGCTGACCTCTCAGAACAAAACTCCTCCCCCATTACCCTATATATTCCTTACTCTTTCTTTGAATAAATGAGACTTGATCAGAATCCTGTCTTGTCTCCATTCATCGTGTCTCTTGTCTCTTCTCATCCCCACTCCCCCTCTAGCCTATACGTTGACTCAGCCATGGGCCGGGAAAGGAATAAAAAAGAGTTGAAGAGGAAGAATGCCACAAGGTAATGACATTTCTGTGATAATGAAAGGATGAATTCATTTTTAGAACGAATCTAAAACGAATTTATGTGCATCTGCATTTCCAGGAGAGAAAACACTTCAAAATTAATGAAGAAAACTAGATGGAAAATTCCATAAAGAGAATTAAAGCATTTTCCCTCTGTGAGTAATGAGTGTTTATATAAACTCCATATATTATGAATACCAATATAAAAGATTTGAATAATGATCAATGAACTTGATGTAATTCATATTTATCCAATACTTTACTCAACAATTAGCAACAATTTTTTTCAAGAACACACAAAACATTTAGAGAATTTGACATGTTAATTCTTTTTTCTCTATTGGTGTATTTCTGTCTCAATTTTAGGCTATTGATCTATAGGCATGAAGAAATAATATTATATATTCCAGATATTTCCTATATTCCAATTCTTAGATTTATTATTACAAAATTTTCTTTCTAGAGCTATCTCTGTTTAACTGAGCTACCAGGACCAGGATTATAACATTTTCTGTCCTTAGTGTTAGTACAATTTGTGGCATTCTGTAGCTATTCAACATTTTCTGAGTAAAAATTACACGTTTTATTTTATCTAATTTTATATTTATGTGTATATACATCATATATAAGTTATACACACATAAAGTTTAAATAGTAGGAGCAATTGTTAGGAGAATTTTAAGTCAAAGTCCTTGGGCTGCATTGATCTTCCCAACACAGTGTTTCTTACATTCTGGAGCAGATCATCTAACTGTCTGTATCTCAATTGTCTCCTAACCTGATGATAATTTACATTATCTCTTGACATTATTATACAAAGATTAAATGTGTCAACATATTTGTTTAGGATACTACTTTAGAGACTAAGCAGTATACAATAAGTGTTAGTGTCTTTGTTCCTGGTATTATTTTTAAAAGAAGAGATGTCACTATTCATAGAGAAAGGCCTAACACAAACCTAAGAGTATAGATTGATAGAATAACTACTACTTCACTTTTTTGTCAGAGAGTAACAAAAGGCTCCAGGAGATAAAAAGAAATTAACCAAATCAAAGGACAAAAGTCCAAGTGGTAAAATAAAGAAGTGGTAACACTGACAACTACTTGTAAATTATTGACCAATAATTGTACTAACTTAGGCAATTTCTGTTTTGCTCACCTTATTATTTATATTAATGAGCTTTTTAATGATTTTATTGTTTTTCCTTGTAAATTTAGACTTGTTCCTAGACCTCAGCAAGCTGTGTGTAATTATGATTTTATGACATACTATTTTTAGAAAATCTTGGAGATGCTGCAAAATTAATAGTGCTACATAGTTCATATAAAGAGGTTGGTCACTTTGAATTTGCTGTTTGAGCAAATTTGCTTTTTAAAAGTATATAAAGTATATACTATTTTTAATGAGTTGAGAGATTTGCCCTGATATTAACCCAATATCATTTATATTGAAGAGTTTAAATACATTCTAATCTATACTACATACAATTAATTTTATAAAATTATAGGTCCATATACTTTCTAGTAACTATCCATTAATCTATTCATCAACCTATTTACTATTTTTGAGAAAGGTTCATCTAATTATAAAACATAATTAGTGCAGAACTGAAGTTACAGCATTCTATTTGCATGGTTTTTGTTTTGAAGCAGTATCACTATTTAGTACAGGCAGACTCTGAATTTTATATGCAACTCAGGCCGACCTTAACTTTGTAATCCTTTTGCCTCAGCTTTCTGAGTTTTAGGATTACAGAAATACACCACCAGAAACTATTGTTAGTTAACTAAGAATACATGAGCACTAATTATTTTAGCAGCAGCCAGATAATCACAAATTGTATTTACAATATTTTGTTCTTTACAAAGTGCATTTATATACAATTTATATACAATATGCCCTTAGAACTTGACATTATTGTAAGAGTGAGATCAGCAGTATAACCCCTCCCATAAACTTTCAATATTAACAATAAAAGCATATATGGAGGAGCAGAAATTTGTTTTAGTGTCACACAGGTAGCGTTGAACTTAATGCCAGCTATTATGATTGCTTTCCCAAATTTCTTTCTCTTATAACACCAAATCTCTATCAAAATAGAAATATTTTCACTATGCGTGCATTTATTATACTTAGCAGTAAAATGTATCATTATTATAACTCCTTAATTAACTTAAAATTGAGTGTAATTAATATTTTTATATATGATTACAAATTCTCAGCAACAAAGTTTTCTCAGAATCAAACCCACTGTAAGACCGGAGCAGTCATTGGGGTGGTGCAGGAGGTTTTATTGCTGCAAACAAGTTATGATACAGCAGTTCACACATTATTTCAATTGTCATCTCAGAGTCTGGGCAGCTCAGAAGTCTGTGTGGCAGGCAAAGATCCGCTCAGTACCTCGCAAGGACCACATCAGTGTCAGTGGAGCTACAGTTCAGTCTAAGCCTCAATGCTTTTCCAAGATCACATTTAATGAAAAATTCATTTTCTTCCCTTGTTCGCACATTTATCTTCAAACTGGCAGAATCAGGTGAAGTCCTGAGGCTTCAGATCCCTCTGATTTCTCTTTTTGCTACATCTCTCTTCCCCTTCTGCGTTTAAGAACTCATGTGAATAAATGAATACAAATGATCTCTAACTTACAGTGATTCAGCTCTAAAATGTTCTAATTTATGATGTTGCAAAAACATATATATTCTGTAACTGTACACTCTGATCAATCATGTACACTCTGATCAATCAAATTGATCAATCATATCCATTTTTGTTGATCTTTTCTGGGGCTTCCAATATGTGATCCATAATGTGTCCTGTGTTGGGAATATTTTTGAGAAGCAGCCACTCAGTAAGAAGGGTGAACAGCATATACTCCATCACGTACTGTGTTAACAGGCTGTGATTTTCATTAGGGCAGGTGTAATATTAAGGGAATATTCAATTTATTATGTTTTAAATGTTATAATAAATTTATAAGAAGCACATCATAGCAAGTTAAGAAGCATCCATACTTGCATAATCTTTCTACTTTAAAGTCAACCTATTAAATTAATCACACCTGCAATGTTCTTTTATCATGGAATATAATTTATTCATTGATGTAACAAGGACAAAGGTCACGAGAAGTAGTATAAAAGCTGAAAGAGTAAATGGGGTCCAAGATGTACAATAGACATTGTGAACACAAAAAGAGAAGAAACTGCTCAAAAGGAAAGAATAACTGGGATTAGGAGAAGGAAGCAAGAAAGAAGGGAAAAGATTATAAAGGACCGATAGTTATACTACTAAACTCTGTTAGTTCATCAAAAGGAACAGTTTGTGCTTTCATGGTCTGATCATTTTTTCATACCTAAATCTTGTAATCTGAGCAACTACTTTGAAGCTAGCAATATGCAGTATATTAACCATTGCTAGTCTCCTGTTATTTTGTTTTGAAATTCTGTATCATTGCTTTTGTTCCTTTCTCACTTTAAAATTTAAAAAAAGATCACGAGGAAAAGTTCATTTCAACATAGAGCAATACATTACAAACTACACTGAGTTAAGAAAAAACCCAGGCAGCCTGCTGTAGTGCTGCATGCCTGTAATCACAGCACTTGGGAAACTGAGGCAGGAGGATCACCGTGAGTTTGAGGCTGGCCTGGATTTTAAAAGTTAGTTCAAGGACAGCCTGCAGTCAAGAAATACTCAGTTAGCATTTACTGTATACTATTATTATCAAAATCAAAATAAGACCCTGTCTAAATACTAATTTATAGCATAGTATGCAAAAAAATTCAAATTAAAAATTATATAATCACAGGATAAAAAGAATTATTGTTTTTACCTTAAGCAATTCATATGAAAGAGTAATTGATAAATAGATCCAATACAAGATAAAAAAATTTTTCTCCTAGTGGAAGCTATGGTATACAGTGGTAAAGAAGAAGCTGAGTGTAGAAAATTAAGCAGGAAACAGATCATTAAAGAAAGTTTACATCATCTCACTGAAAAAGGGACCTCAGTGTAAATATTTAAAAACATTTACAGTAATTTGGTTTTGCATATAAACTAGAAACAATACATTGCTTCTCTTAAGCCATATTAAGGATGACTAGAAGACATGGAGGAATAAGAGTATATCATTTATATAACTGCCTATCAAATATTTTAAGCATTAATAAATAAATGAAGTAGTACACTTCAAGGAAATAGTGTCTATTTTTCTATGAAATTATGTTGTGCAGCCTGTCATCTGCTCCATATATATACCTTAAATTCCTCATGATTCATTAGGAGATTCATCATTATAAGCAAGTATGTATTGCTCTATGATTCCAATTAAATTTCAAGAACACTCTTTAAGATGGCAAAATTGGTGAAATTATAATAATCAAGCATGTTTCACAAGTGAACAAGCCTGCTCACCTCGCTCCGTATTCAAGGTCGTCAGTGCCACCGTACCAGTTAATGAAGACATTTTCAGAAACTGAAAGGCCTTTGCTTTGACTACTCACTTCCTCTTGTTCTCATATCAACTACTGTGATTGTTACATTGAAACTTTCATTTTTAAGAGATACATACATCATGAAACAACTTCCAATCATGGTAGGGCCTTTTTATTTTATCTTTTGTTGTTGTTTTTGGTTTTATTTTTGGTACCAGGGATCAAATTTCGATCTTGCACTTGCTGGGCAGGCACTTAGGCTGCTGGCCTGGTATGGTCCTTGGTAAATCCCTGGCCTGGTATGGTCTTATAAAATTAAAATTCTTTGCATACACTTTAACTCAATCTATAATAGTTGTGTCAGTTGTCAAACAATGTTTTCTTTTTTAAAATAATTATAACTGAGTGTAAGTGTTTGTTTTCCTTTAAAAATATTTGAGTTTATCTGATTTGATTCTACATTGTATAATATTTTAAATAGCTTTATGATGTTTTCCATCTTAAAATTTTAATAAAGACCCAGTGCAGGCTGAGAGAGTCAGTCAGCCATGCTCTCACTGCCTGTAAGCCACCAGTGGAGTACCTTCTACTGGTAACCAGCATGGACTGGGAGAAGCATCCAAACATGATCCCACATGCCTGTCAGCCACCATCAGGGACCTTTCTGCCAGTAGCCTATGCAAGCCAGAAGAAGCAGCCCTGGACCTTGCACACACACCATTGGGGAAGCTGCAGTGTAGCCAGGAGCACTGGAGAAGCCTACCCTGTGTCCTAACTGCTCTCTGGAAAACTAGATACAGTGAAACCCAGATGTCTGGCCCATTCCCCTACACTTTGAATGTGCAGTCAGTGCAGGAAGCACCTGGCACCCCACAACTGGCTCATCTAGAGGAATCTAAGAAAATGTGAAGATGGAGGAGCAAAATGCAATCTCAGAACTCCAGCCCACACAGGATAAGTTCAGGAGACACATACATACAAAGAGGTTAGAAGTACACATGTGAAATTTCTCAAATGATAGCAACTGAAGTCAAGATAACAACTTCATGAGATTGTAAAAGAAATCATACCAGAAACATTTCAGGTAAAAGAGGAAATAAAAATCATAATGAAAGAATTGCTGAGTATATATAAAGAAACATAGATTTTTTTTTTTAAAGTAAAGGAATATAGGGGCTGGGGATTTAGCTCAGTGGCATTAGCGCCTGCCTTGCAAGCAGGCTGTCATAAGTTCGATCCCCTGTACCGATAAAAAGGAAAAAGACAAAAAAAAAAAAAAAAAAAAGAGGAATATAGGAAATGATGGAAACCATAAAAGACCAATATAGGAAAGAATTAGAAAGCATGAAACAGGTTCAAAGAAATACCCAGGAAATTAAAAACTTCCCTGAAAGCTGGCAACACCACTTTAAAGAAACTGAAGATAGACTTTCAGAATTGGAAGAAAGGATTGCAATTGGCAATTATGAAAGGAAAGATCTCTTAAAAATAACAAGAAACAAGGAAATAACAATTCAACAACTGCAAGATGACACAAAGAAAAATAAGACTGATAGGTGTTAGTGAAAAAGCAAGAGGTCAACACAAAAGACACAAAAACTTTCAAGAATGAGAAAAGGACCTGACATACTGTTAAGTGACGTATAAACCTCCAACTAGCCACACCCAAAATTAATCTATATATAAAATGTGTAATTATCAAGATTCCAGAAATTTAGCACAAAAAGAGTATATTAAGACTATTAGAGAAAAGAAACATGTCACCTACAAAGGAAAACCCGTCAGAAATCAAAACAAACTTCTAAACACAAAACATCAAGCCAAAAAAGGATAGAGTGAGATATTTCAAGTGTTGAAAGAAAATAACTTCCAACCTAGACTGATGCATCCTGCAAAACCATAATTCAAAAATGATGTTCACATAAGATGTTTCCATGACAAAGAACAAGTGAGTAAATTCATGACCACCAAACCAACACTACAAAGAGTATTGAAGGACATTCTAAAGAGATAAAGATGATTGTGGTTCCAGGAACAGCAGCAGAGAATTACCTAGTAGGATAGGAAATTGCATGGGGAGAGGAAAATAGGGAGCCAATGGCAGAAAAACAGCATGGCAAAGACAAGCCAGTGCATGTCTGACATAAACCAGTATTATTTTCACCAGTAAAAAACAAACATAGGAGGATTAGCTCAAAAAATTAGGTCCATCAATATGCTGCTACAAGAAACCCATTTAACTCAAAAGTAAAGTTGTACACTGAAAGTCAAAGGAGAGAAAATAGTACTCCATGCAACTGGGAGCCAGAAAATACAGATGTAGGTTGCCCATCAACCAGGGAAAGATTAGAAATATATGGATGTTTATGCAATGGAAAGCTACTCAGCTGTAAAGAAGAATAATCTCAAGGAGCTTGTAGGTAAATGGATGCAACTTGATATCATGTATAAGGGTGAAATGGTTTGAACTCACAGGGTGAACATTGTGTTGTCTCCCTAGTTATAAAAACCTAAAGGAGTTAGTGGGATTCAAAATATACAGTAGCTATTGTGAAAGTGAAAGGGGAAAAAACAGTTAAACTGAAAGAAAGAAGGGAAAAGACTATATATATATATATATATATATATATATGATACATGATTATACTACTAATCTCTGTTAGCCAACAAAAAGCACGGTTTGTGCTTTCATTATTTGATCATTTTTTCATACATATGTGTGATAATCCAAGAAACTACTTTGAAACAAAAATATGCAACACACTAACCATTGTTAATCCCCTAATATTCTGTTTTTAAATTCTGAATAATCATCTTTACTATTATTTAAATTTTAAACTTAATTTAAAAATTAATAATTCTCATCCTTTTGTCCTGGGAGTTTGGGGAGGGAAAAACACTATTCTTATTCTCATTGGCACAGTACCAAATCCTTTTCTATGATTTTTGTAATCCCTTTTGGGAAATTTTGTCGTTGAGTATTGGATTTCCTGGGTAAATGCATTAAATTCATAGCTTCCTATTTTTTCTTTGTTGCTGCTATTCTAATATGCAGAAGATTTACCCAAATTATTTTCCACGTATTGTACTGAATTTTATATTTCTGTCATAATATTTTAAGCTTCAAAGATATCTTACCTCTAAAGACTCAGTTTTTGTGTCATTCTCTTTTTACATGTAACGTGTTATCTATTTTTAAGAGGATAAAACTTTCAAAGTTTGTCTTTTCTCTCATTTTGCTGTTTTGTTTGACTATTACTTTCATGTCTTTTGAGGTCTCAGGAATCAGTTAAGGACTATATAAAATTTTGTTCTTCAAGCTTAACTAGAATCTTAAAAGATAATACCCACAGTTAAGTGTAATGTTATCCATCTTAAATTCATGTATAGGAAATGATGAACTTCCAAATCAACTAAAGTGTGTTAGTTTTAAGTACTTTTTTTTAAGAGTACAACTTCGGAGCTGGGGATTTAGCTCAGCGGCATAAGCGCCTGCCTGGCAAGCAGGCAGTTGTGAGTTCAATCCCTGGTATCTATAAAAAGGAAAAAGACAGAAAAGAAAAAAAAAAAAAGAGTACAACTTGAAGAGGGATTCCAAATCCTGGAATAATGATGTTGTGATGGAGTTCCTAAACTGTGTGACTCTCACATTTTATGTAAAGAAAACATACTCTGGATTAAAAATGGCAGAGTGTAAATTGGCAGCAAAATATAGCCTCTTCTGCATCAAGAATCAAGATATTTTGAAACCAATAACTTGGTGAAGAGAAAAAGTAGAGCTCAGGGAATCAACATAAAGTTAATTGAAAAACTAGAAACCATAGAGTAACTGGAAAAAATAAAAAACAGTGATACCCATATATCAGCACAACTAATAGCTAAACTTCAGAAGCAGCCAAATGTTCATCAAAAGATGAATAAGGAAAATATGGTATTGACACACAACACAGTACTCTTCAGCCATGAAGAAGGATAGCTTAACTGTTTTCTAGAAAAATGAATGCTCTTTGAGACCATAATGTAAAAAGAAGTAAATCAAACACGCATATTAAATAATAGATGGTTTCTTTTACACAAGAAACTCAAAATATAAATAAAGTGCAAAATAAAAGACAACGAGACTCAGTGAGTTAGATCTCTAGCGTATGGGAAAGGAATCGAGACAGAAGGATGGAAGAGTAGTGAGAGGAAAATGAGATAAATATATGAAGGGAAGAACTGTGAAGTGCTGTGGACATGTGGAAAGCTTCCATGAAGAAAGTGATCACTATGTTCTACAAACATGTATGTTACATATTTTGTATGTGTATATGGTATATATATTATCTGTCTATATTTTATGTGTATATATATTATATGTGTATATATTATTTGCATGTATACTATACATGGTAGAAAAATTATGAAACATCATGTGCATATATCAATTTTCCACAATGAATGCATTTCTTATGTAGTACAAAACAAACAAACAAACAATGAGGTAGTCTGGAATGCTAACCTCAGTTCCTGCAGTGGATGACCTATATCTGCAAACACAAAGTAAATGAGGAAAGGGTAGCATCCCAGGCAGAAACATTAACTGCTAGTGCTAACTCTCCCAAAGTTCGTACTTACTTTTAAATGCGACTATAACATGGAGTTCTACTTGAAAGTGATTCTTTCCATGTGGCAAGGCAGAGTTGAAGAAAAAGTCTCTGCATTCTCTGCCATATTTGGAAAAAGAGCAATTTGGGGAAGGAGTTTAGTTTTAAGACTGAGATATTCTAGGAAATAGAAGTCACAGAACAACTATATTTCAGGATTTTGAAGGTCGCCCTAGTACAGTGATGTGATAGAACAAAGTCACACGAACCAGTCACAAAGAGGGTGCAGTCCACAGCCCTCTGGGGAGTTCATGCAGCAGTTAGCTCAGGCTGTGAAAGACATAGCAGCCCTAGTGATGAGAAAACCAGGCAAGCTTCATGTGATTTTTCCAAGGCAGCTGATCCTGAAAATGCTGAGATTAAGCCCTGAAGACTGCTTGAGACCCTCACTACCTATTTCCTGCACCAAGCTCGGTGTTCTATTTGTTTTCTTTGCCTGTCAAGGCAAAAGGTAATCAGAGCTTGGATCAGAGGTAATCCTCAGCTTGGATGATTGTCACACTCCTTGAGTGTAGGAATAGATTGGCCTTCAGAGGTAGGTGCAGCAGCTCATGAATCCACCTGATGAAGACCTAGTCAGAGCTAGCAGTGATTCGGGCTTTAAAGAACAGGGCACAAACAGTGAAAAATGCTGGGGTGAATACAGACCTAACACAGATTTTACACCAATGACTGACATTTTTTGAGCACAAAAAATGAGGCAGAATTCAGCATTCACACAGCAAAGATTGGATCTGGAAACCAGAAAGGCGATGGTTGTGACTCTCAATCCTCACCCAAAGCAGGAGGATTTCAGTACAGGGACCCTAAACAGAAATGATTCATCTAAATAGGAAAGGCAACCTTCTGAACTCATTTCTCTTTTTCTTTCTGTTTTGTAACTTTGTTGTTGCTTCTGTTTTGTTACTTGTTTCTTTTATTATTTTATTTGCTCTTCATCTTTTTTGTTTTTCATTATCTTTCTTTTCTTGTTTTATTCTCTTATTTTTACCTAATTCTATCAATGTCTATTTAATCTTTAATTTCATTAATTTCCATTATCACCTCTATTTCTACATTTTCATTGAAGATCTCTATTATTAAGAATGGTAAAGTTACAGCACCAGTTCTTACAGTATATTAAATTACAGTTTGTTTTTCACTCCATTGTTATTGCTGATTTCCTTTCTTTTGTTAAGGATGCATGGTTGCTTGTAATTTTATCTGGTTTGCCTTTTTGTCATTAACATTACTGCAGTTTTTTTCTTTCCTACAGTGCTGGGGATCAATATCCCAGAAGAAGCTTGTATATTAAGAAGACCTTCAAATAGTTTTCTGAGTATGTTATAGATGCATATAGATAGCAAAATATAAAGAAATATAAGATTGCATCTGAAGAAAACAGAATGTAACTAAAGGGTCTTTCACCAGAATAAATTTGTGTACTTTAAATGATCTTCAACCCACAGCTTGAAAACAACAGAAACAAGAGAAAGTGAGACAACAAAATGTCTGCAAAATATGTCTTATTCCTCAAGAATAATCACATGGACACTGAAGTTGAGAAAGCCACAGGCAAAGAATTAAAAACCAACATGGTTAAAGTACATGATGAGATAAAATAAGAAATACATAAGCACTTATATAAGCTATCTATTGAAGGTTTAAGTAAACAGAAAGAATTTTACTAGTAAAATATTTTATGAATTTAGAAAAGAAACATAATAAATTAATTGATCCATATACAAGACATAAATGGCCACTTTGACAAATTAGAAGGTATAAAAAGAAAGCAACAGAAATACAAAATATGAAAAAATCAAAGAAAAGCATGGGAAGCAGATTTGACCAATATGAGGACAAAGTGCTAGAAATAAAAGACAAGGTGGGTGTCACAGATGATTAATTTAATGATACCATAAAAATGAGAATGTAATATGGAAACTTGATCCAATAGTTGCTAGTTGATTCAAAAAATCAACATCATAATTATGAGCAAAGGAAAACCTAGAAAATGACATAAAAGGTAGAAACATTTGTTTGCTAAAATTATTGCAGACAAACTTCCCTGCTAAGGATTTCCATCTGCTGCTCCCCACACACTATCCCACTCAGCTTAAAGAAGCCAGATTGGTCATACCCTTTCCCCAGTATCTGCTGGGTGGGTGTTTCAGAGGAGTGAAAGCAGGGTCAGGGGGCCCCATAGGTAGGAAAAAGTTAGGATAAAGTTCTCATTGAGCTTTGTTAGAAGCTAATGTAGAGAGAGTTACTTAGGGCAGTAACATCTGCTTCTGTGGATTAGGCTCAAGGAATCAGAAAGACAAAGGCAAGGAAACTAAACTCAGGAAGGTCTCAAAAAGTATGATCTACATAAACCCCAATAATTAATATTTAAACCTAAACTACTTGTCCCTAAGAACCCACCTATAATCCACCAAACAACAAGAAAGCTCATATGATTAAGAAATCAAAAACAGCCATGGTGCCCATCAGATTCCAGGAGCTTAGAAGGGATAAGAATTTAAATAAAAATGAGCAGCAGACAAGAATCTACAAGTACGTCCCTTTTGAATACTCCCTACTAGTGGAGTAGCTGTTTATCTTCTCTCCCTCCTATTCCTCACATTCAAATACATTATCTTAAGGAGCAAATGAAATCTCAGACTGCCAGCCCTCAGAGAACAAGCTCAGGAGACACAGACACAGTAGAAATTAGAAGTCACACACCTGAAGTTTTTGAAAGGTAACAACTGAAGTAAAGAAGCAATTTAGTTCTTGTATTGTGGGGTTAATTATGCATACCTATGTCTGACAGTCTGGATAGCTATTTTGAAGATAGCAAGAAGCATTATGGTAGCCACTGTTAACTTCTTATTTTCCAGTTTTGAAGTCCTGTACTGTTTTCATTGGTTTGATTTTATTCTGTTCTGTTTTGTTTGATTTTATTATGTCTAATGGTATGGGCAGCTATTTGAAAGAAAATAAGATACATTATGGTAGTCATTGTTGATTTCTTATTATCTTATTTTGAAGTCCTATATTGCTTTCATTGTTTGTGTTGATTGGCTTTACTCTAATTTATTTTGTTTGGTTTTATTCTTTTTAAAATAAATTTGAAAACTAAATAAAATAATTAAAAACAGATAGTCTTCTCAGTTTAAAATAAAATAAACTCATAGCAGAAAAAAAATTTAAATCTAGGGAAAGATTTCAGCACTACAGTACAAGCAGCCAATGTAACCCTAAATTCACAAGATAAAAATTAAAAAAGTTTCTATGATGTGTCATAGTTGTCAAAATTCCAGAAATTCATTATAAGAAGAAAATTCTAAATGCTTTTACAAAAACTAACAATGAATCCATAAATCAAGCCTACTAGAATAACAGCAGACTTTTTCTCACAGCTTTAAAGGCCAGGAGATGTTGGAGTGGTTTCCTGAGCTCCAAATGAAAACAATCCTCAAACTAGACTTTTTTTTTTTTAATTTAAGGAGAAAAAGAAAAAAACAGAAAAAGGGTACAAGTAATAAAAAATTTAAAAAATAAATAGTAAGAAATCACTAGTTAATAGATTACATATTCTCATCTTAGAAATAGTTGTTCAAGTTACAAAATTGAAGCATATAAACTGGACTTTCAAACAGTGAGAGTGCAAACAGTTTTGTTCAATGATCCAAAAACACTCAGTAATATGGTTATCTATCTTATACACTTAAACATATATGCAGTTATAGCCTTTAGAGCACTTTCTTTTCTTTTCTTTTGTACAACGACAATTACACATTTTGGGTTTTATTACTCCCACAGTTCTTATTACTTTTTTTGAAGAGAGTAAAACCAAATGTGACATATCAGAACAGAGTCAGTCAAATCAAAAGGATGGACATAATAGATAATATAAAAACAAAATACAAGGTGATCAACAATGGTTACCATACTGCCTCTTGCTATTTTAAGAAAAATTTCCAGTTATAATAAAATTGAATTAAACAGTAAAAAATAAAACCAAAGCATTGGAGACATCACAGGACTTTAAAAGAAGATAATAGTCAACCGGAATGGGCACCATAATGAATCGTATTGTCTTCACAATTTTGCCTATTCTTTTGAACTTGGTACTATCAAGCAAAGCAGAATAGGGGAAAATCAGTCAAAACAAGATGGTGAGGGCAATACAGGATTTCAAATCAAGTTAATAGGAAATCAAAGTAGGTTACTATAATGTATCCTGCTATTTTTATTTATTTTTCTCTTAATTAAAAAGATAAAAAGAAAAACATAAATAATTTAAAAAGGGGGGATTGAGATAAAAGAGGGCATAACAACAGAACAGCGCAGGTCAAAACAACCATTTAAGCAAAATAGTGTTTCACCACAAGATATCCTGACATAAAAATAGTTACCATAGTGTCTCTTTCCTTGAAATCTTTTAGTATAACTTTGTATACTGTAGGACCAAACATATCAAGACACTATTAAAACCATTCAAGAGAATGACATTATTATAGGGTATTTAGAACCAATTAACAGAAAATGAACAATGGTTTCTGTATAATCTCCTTGTCCATAAAAGTTTTTACTTATATTATCATATATAATAAAATCCAATAAGATATAACCTTTTAAGACCGATTGAGACAGAAGAATACAAGTTTGATGGGACTTCAAAGCAAGATGATACTAAAACAGCACTAGTTATTATGATGTCTTGTTTTCTCCAAAATAGCTGTTCCTGCCATCCGATCTTCTCTACCTCATTTCTGTTGAGCTCTTTTTCTGTTGTTTGTTGTCAGTTTGTCTTCTTATTTTGCTTTCTGCTCCATTCATTGTGGCCTCTCTGCCACTATTTCTGGAATCTTGGTATTTTCCTTTTTTAGAATATCCTGCAGTAGTCTCTGTAGAGTTGAATTGGTGGTTGCAAATTCCCCTAGTTCCTCTGTATCCTGGAAGCACCTTGTTTTTCCATCAGTTTCCAAGGATAGTTGTGCAGGATATATCAATCTTGGCTGGAGATTATTGTCTTTCAAAGCTTGAATTATTTCCCCCCACACTCTTCGTGATTTGATGGTTTGTGCAGAGAAATCTACTGTAATTCTGATGGGTGTTCCCTTGTAAGTGATCTGTTTCTTGTCTCTGATGGCTTTTAATATTCTGTTCTTGTATTGAATTTCTGGAATTTTAATTATTATATGCCTGGGTGTTGCTCTGTTTGGGTTGTAGGTGGCTGGGGTCCTGGACGCCTTGTACATCTAAGTATCTTTACCATTTGCTAAATTAGGTAAATTCTCTTAGATTATTTCTGTGAATAGCTTTTGTAGTCCATTTGTTTGTGTCCCTACTCCTTCTTTTATATTCTTAATTCTTAAGTTATAGATCCTCTTATCATCTTCTAGCCTTTGTATTGTTGCTCTTTTGTTATTTTTAAGAAGTTTTTCATGTTCCCATATTACAAATCTGCCCTCCAGTTCAGATAATCCATCCTTAGTTTCTTTCAAGCTATTATGCCAGTTTTCAATAGAATTTTCAGTTTCCTGGTAATCTCTTTGAACCTGCTTCACGTATTCTATGTTTTTTTCTATTTTCTCCATCAAACAATTCTCCCCTTTTTTTCTGTTTTCCATTCCACCATCTGTTTTTTCTTGGGTGGCATTTAGCATTTCTCTAACTATTCTACTTATATCTTGCTTCAGCCCATTAATAACTTCATTCCTGAACTCATCTATGAGGCTCTGGAGATAGCGCTTTATGTCTATTGGTGCCGTGTCTGATATTGCATGTTTCTCAGGATTGGGGGCCGAGGACCCTTTCTTGTTGCTCCCTCTTCCTATATTTTTTGTTCCTTTTATACAAGCGAATATAGGAGGCCCAGTTTCTTTCTTTGTCGGTTACAGTTTGTTTGAATTGAGCCGGCTAGGTGTTCCCGCCCACTGCAGTGTACTAGGGAGACAGAGACCTAGGCCGCCTATGCTGGGTCCGCCCCTCCAGGTAAACCTACCAAAGGCTTCACTGGTAGGGTGCACCTCCAGGTACTGGGACCTGGTTTGGGCTGGCCACGCACTTTGTCAGTGGCAGGCCACGCAGGCCACGCACTCCCCACCAATCCTGCTTGAGAGGGGAATATGTGACTGAAGTCACTGCAACAACCTGTTCTGCTAGTCTGCTCGGGCCCAGTATGTCCTTTACTGAAGCCTCCTACTATATGAAAGGGTCTCCGATCCACTCACTCACCACAGTTTGATGAGGGCTCCCAACCAGTCCCACTGTCAACTCCATTTACCGCTTCCCACTCTCAGAGCTTTCGTGCCTCTCTCCTTGCCACACCGATTGGGACGCAGCAGTGGCTGCAGGAAATTCAAATTGCAGCTTCCAGTGGCGCAGGGTCCAGCTTCTGCGGTCAGACCTCATCTGTTCCTGTTATATCACTGGGATTGAGTTTCCAGTTGGTTTCTCTTAGTTTAGTTCATTCCTGGGTTGGCAAATTGTATCTCCCCTTGCTTAGGATTTCTCGCCTGGCACTATTCATGGATTTTAAGTGTGCTTTCTCAGAGAGCCTCTGAATCTGCTCCTATCTATCCGCCATGTTCTCCCAGAAGTGAAAAGTACATTTTAAATGCTTTATTTTTGGTCACGTTTACTCTACTGCAAGACAAACCTTATAAAGCACAGAGCAGCTCCCGTCACTTCTGCCTTGCGTACCAAACTAGACTTTTATGTCCTGAAAAATTAACCTAAAACTTGATGAATCACAGAAGTAATCAATAAATATATAAAAAGCTTTTAGAATAAAATGACAGTGGAATCAAAACATATGAAAATCTATAGGACATAATGAAAGCACTCCTAAGAGGATAGATTAGCTATGAATACACATATTTAATTAACAGAATGATTGCACCATCAAATCATAATGTTAATAAAATAAATCAGACACATGAGTTTAAATATTACATAATTTTTTTATGAGGCACACAAAATATCAAAATAAGAGATAATAATAGGCAACAAAATATTAGATCTTGGGGCTGGGGATTTAGCTCAGCGGCATAAGCGCCTGCCTTGCAAGCAGGCAGTCGTGAGTTCGATTCCTGGTACCAATAAAAACGAAAAAGACCAAAAAAAAAAATTAGATCTTTTGCAAAACTAAAAAAGACTAAAAAGATGGAGGTAATAAGGAGGGAAAGAAGGGAAAGAAATTAAAAGAGAATTAAGATATATTACTTACATGCACCAATTCCCTGTTATCATTGTATCCTTAAAATATTGTTGTAGTCTGGAATTGCAAGGAGAACAAGACAATACACAACATGTAATTTATAGTTATTATTTATAATAGTCACCCAAATACTCAAATACAAAGAATGCAGGATATCTGTCGCTACACAAAAGGGCTAGAAAATCCAGCTGAGGGTCTGGATCCTAAGGCAATAATTTGAATGACTTCAGCTAAAGCCCAGAGCCCATGACAATGCCTCCCACAAGTCCATCTGCAGGCCTAGAGCTCATGACAATGACTCATGCAAGTCTGTTTCATGAATCTGCACTGAGAAGGCTCCAAGGTCAACAGTGAAATCTAGAAACTCTGTGCCAGTGGGATGAAGGATCTGTGCCAGCAGGCTGAGGATTCTTCACTGGATCCAGGAGGCAACACTCAAAGTAAGAACCAAAGCTCTTCCTGAAAAGCACTATAGCCATACTCAGAAAAGCACTATAGCCATACTCAGCGACCATGAGGTCTTGGGCTCCACTGATGAGGAGAACAGTGGAAGTCACATCAGGAAACCAAAATTATAAGCTTCTCCTGGAGGACTGAGCAGCACACCATCTTCCGCTCTGGAGCCAGGAAGTGATGCTTAAAGTAAGGACCAAACTCCCCAAAGTGAATGACAGACATTCTCAGCAAGAACAAGGTACCCAAACTCCTCTGACAATAGGAACAGCCAAGTTCATATCAGGAAAGAAACTCAACAAGCCCCTCTGGGGAACTCACAGCAACAGGATAACCAGCAACACCAAACAACAACTCTTTCTCTCCAGGTTTCTTTTATATGTTTTCAACCTAGCTCAGTGGCATAAGCACCTGCCTTGCAAGCAGGCGGTCATGAGTTCGATCTCCAGTACCGATAAGAAAACAAAACAAAAAACAGTCCTTAGGTGGGCCATCTACACTCAGCACCACACTGATTCAGTTCAGCTGGTGTTTAAGTTGACCATCAGTTTTCAATTCACCACAAATATGTGCTAATAAAAGTAGAAATTTTAAATGTTAATAAATGAATTTTCCCAAAATATAACCTAATAATGTATTTTAAGTTCCCAGAAAAACAATATCTATCAAAATTTGAAACTAATAGAAGGAAAAATTCCATCAGAGTGGAAATTAATGAAATTGAGACTAAAAACCCAATAGGAACAATGAATGCAAGACTTGGTTCTTTGAAAGGATAAACAAGATTGATAATCTGCTAGATTATCAATCATACCATAGAGAGGAAAGAAAAAAAATATATTAATGCAATTAGAAATTAAAATACCACAATGGACAACATGCAAAACCAGAGCATTTTAAGAAACTACTTCAACAACTTATATTCCCCAAAGAAAGAAGAAAACCAAGATGAAATTGAGAATTCACTAAACACATACTGACTAAAACTGAACCAAGAACATACAAAAAACAACAGCCAATGAAATAAAAACAATAATAAAAACTTTAACCCTGAAAAAAGCCCAAGACTCAATCAATTCACCACAGAATTCTACTGGAATTTTACAGAAGATGTGATGCCAGTACTCCTGAAACTCTTCTGTGAATTTGAAAGTTTTAGAAACACTGCTAAATTCATTCATAGGAGCTAGCATTAATATGATATCAAAGTCAGAAAAACACTTAACAAGCAACAAATACTCCAGCCCAATCTACTTAATGAACAAAGCTGCAAAAGTCCTCACCAAGCTATTAGCACACAGAATGCAAAATATCATTAAAAATGTCTTTCATCATTACTAAATGAGCACATGCATAGATCAATAAATATATTACTGTATATCATACAAAGAAGCATCCCAGCAGATGCAGAAAATCTCTTTGACAAAATCCAACATCTGTGATAAAACTGCCATAAAAAGTTACAGAAAGTTGGTATAAAGGAGCTTATCTCAAGCTGATAAAAGCTAGTTATGACAAAGTCACTGCAAACATCATATGTACCAGGGAAATTCAGAAAACACTCCATCTAAAATGAAGATGAGAGCATCACTGAGTAATTTGTAGGGAAATAGAAGTTTCTTGAGACTACAATGCTAAATAAAATAAATCAACACAGAAAGTTAAATATTGCATGGCTTTCCATACATGAGAAACCCAAAGTATAAATAAAGAGCAAAACAAAAGGAGGATAACAGGGAACAAGGAGATAGACTGCATGGAGGTGGCAATGGGATAGAGAGAGATGGTAGGTGACGTGGAAATAAAAACATCCAGTGTAATTTGTGTACATACCAGTTCCCCATGATGAATTCATTTCTAAGATATGGCAAACATACATAAACAAGAGGAGGGAAAAAAACACATTCCAGAGGATATCAGTCTTATTAACTTGATTAACAAAGTAACTAGGAAAGAAATACTAAACCAAAGTCCATCAGCACTAAATCTGTGTTTTGAAGTTTTGGTCCTTATTAATATAATAAATAGCCTAAAATTTTCCAACTTGCCTTGGCTACATAAGGACACAGTATCCTCCTGGAGACTTGGATTGGGGCTTGAATAAGCAGTCACTCTGGCTAACAATGCAGATAGAAGTAATAGTATGGTTAGGGCTTAAAAAAACATTCAAATGTTTCTTTTTAAAAACTTTTATCTTTTTGCCGTCACTTTGAGAAAAGATCCAGAGAGTCATCTGGGTTCTTGAAGAAACAAATGAAAGTACGTGTGTGCACGTGTGTGTAAAGTATATGAAGCTCTATCATCTATCTATGTTCTGAGACAGCTAAGGGTGAAGGATGATTTATCATAGAAATTGATTCACATGGCAATGGAGACCAAGTTCTAAGATCTCCACTCCTGTTATCTGATTTAATTGGTCAAATATTAATCAACTCAAAACACCCTAAAAGGCACAAGAAAACATATTACAAAGGGTATCGGTCTTATGAACTTGATTAACAAAATAACTAGGAAAGAAATAGTAAACCAAAGGCCATAAGCATATACTTTAGACTCTCTGTCCTAGTCATATTGATACCTCATATCCTCACATCTGAGTGGTTACTCCTACCACTAAGTCCCCAGAAGGAGCTAAAGTGGGGCAGACTCAGTGAAGGTCAGGCAGACACAGTTCCAAGCAAAGCCTCCAGCCAAGGACAGTCTGTACATATAAGCAGATTATCTGAGCACCCACATATATATGTGAATAAATGATATTTTGTGTTGAGACATTGAGTAAGGTCCTTGGTTTCCAGTAATAGCTTATATATATAGTACTTACCTATTAGGTAATTGAAATGCCAAATTGAAACACACTTACCACATGACCAAACAAAGTCACACTCATATATTTAATTTGAAGATCATTTGAAATTTAATAATGGCTCTTAATTTTGAGCCATTATACATTTGCTATATTATAAATTATCAAAGCATACTTTAGGTAGGAAACTAGTGTAATGATACATGTCAGTTTATATACACAGAAAGTAATATCTTACAAGGCTAATCAAATTAAGTTACTGAAGAAATTTTATTTTTCATTCTGAATTCAGAATGTCTGTGTAAGCATTTATTGTCTGTACATGGTTTTCTAATACACTTTCCCCATAATTTATGCTAAGCTAACCAATTTTCTATTCCTATACTTGTCATCACTTAATGCTTTTCCTAGAAATGTGTTATGACAACCACTTTCTAATCTTCAGGAATTTGATCTGTCACAAGTGCACTCCTAAAAATATCACTTGTAACTTCTCTCATTTCTCTGGCACTCACCGTGAAGTCTTAGGATGTGATGCCCTGTTATTTCCCTGAAGAACATCTGATACTATGTGAATGCTACTTGAAGATCTTTCATTGAATGAAATAAATGTTCACTCATTTAAATTATACTTAAATGCCATTAAAGATACATTATTCTTGAACTAGACATAAATTAGTGGAATTATGTAAAATGATGAAAGCAAATTAAACACCTGGATTTGAATGCTGTGCCCTTATTCTCCAGTAATACTGGACACTGTTGTGTCCCTAGCCACTTGCTTCCTCAGATTAATACCAACCTTACATGTTTTTTATGCTGATTACATGTTAAAATAATGTGGCAGAAGGTTTATATTTGATAACTTGTAAAACATGGTATAATTTCTGTTTCATTTAAAAGATAACTTGTATTTGTTAGAGTTCTTTGGGAAACAGAAGAAATTTTCTACATATAATTATAAATTTATTATACTACAACACCTAATTACTCTGGGGAAATTGTAGTGTGTAAGGTAGGCACACAGGAACAGAAGCGGGATGGTCCACCACAGCCATCTGCCTGCTGCAGAACCAAAGAAGCCGGACACTGCCGGGTCCAAGAAGCGGGAGCCACAGAACGGGGGTGACTAGACGCAGTTCCATTCTGAGCCTGGAGCTCCCGGGAAGGCGTGTGATGCTCATTCTCCCTGAAAGGGTGAGGAACCTGGAGCTTGAGGTCCAAAGGCTACTGCAGTACCGGAAGACGCCCCTGCTCCTGCTGAGCGCTCTCCTCCGCCCTCCCTTGCACTGCGCCCCGCTGCAGCCTTCCCAGTCAGGCCCCCCACCCGGGGCGGTCCTGGTCCACATGCTGGTCGCGCGTGGAAACACCTGCCGGGCACACTCGCCTGCCAGGCATTTCTTAACCCTGTTAAATCAGTGATCACAATCAATAGACACACCGTATTCAGTGACCACAGTTAACAGTCACAACCCTGGTCGTGTGTTGAGAGGCTAATAATTTGTTCCTTATGCAGTGATACCTTGGTTTCCAGCAGCTCCGTGCTCAAAACTTGCAGTAAAACTTAAAAAAAAAAAAAATTGCTCAGTGTTCATAACTTTTGTCGATAGAGGAACCAAAATTCCACTTTAAAAAACTCTTCTGGGCCACAGTGAGTCACAGGTCACGTCTCACTCTGCAGGCGCGAGGGAGGCTCCGCCCGCTAACGCTGCTGCAAAGCTTGTCCGCCCTGTGGGATTGGGTTTTTGCACTTTACTTGCATAGAGTATTGCAACGAAGCCTCAGAAGGAGGTGACTGACATGAACAGTAAAGCTAAGAGGAAAACTGTGAGCGCTGGAATAGAATTAAAGAAAGAAATCACTGTGAAATTTGTTAAAAGTCCTGGAAAAGTAAGCTTGTAATTGCAGTTACTCAAAACCAATTATTTGGTCTTCTGTTATTTCTTACGGAAAAAATATGCTTAGTTCTCAAACTTTTCAAATACAAATTTGGATCGAATTGAGTTTGACAACAGAGGTATCACTGTACTAACAAAATGCATTGTATATAAATTTATTATATGAACTCATAATGAAAACAAAAGAAAGATATTAGTGGTTATAAGAATATACTATATACATGTGGCTATATATTAAATGCTTCCAGCATGTTTAAGGACATCTTATTATTTATAACTATCAGAACTCATCCAATTGAGAAACTGCTATTATAATTAATGCTACTATATAACTCTTGTCTCTCAAAGGAAGATTTGCAAAGGAAACAAATATTAAAATACTTAGTTTTTATTCTGCTAAGTGCTTGTAGTATAATAAACAGTGTATCAGGCATAATTAAATAGCATTTATAAAGAATTCACTATGCCGTAATAGTTTGTCATATATTTTAAATATGAATAAGATATATTAATAAGGTTCACTTTATTTGTAGAAAACATGTTTCAAGAATTTATGGCATTTTGCTAAAAATCATACAGCTGAAAATATTGAATTAATGTAAAAAAACAGATACAGTCAATTTACACCCACCACTCTTAACCTTGATATTATTGCAGTTTCTTCCAATGTTAAAATCTAAATCAGTATTTCACATTTAATTAAATCTCAATATTTTATCTACTCAATTATACATATTCTTTTCACATTTCCAAGTCCACAAATTAGGGAACAGAAAATACAAACTTCCATATGTTGCTGTGTTCCCTACTGCAGAGACCAAAGATTTCCAACCACCACTGTCTATAAAGTAGTCCTACAAATTTCTGTTCATTTCTAGTAAAACTTCACATAGTAGAAGAAGAAATGCTGCATTCCGAAACATTGCTAATATCCCATTGGCTCCTTCCTCTTTGAGTGCCACTATCACTTTTGGTTCAGGAGAAAGAAATGCTCCATAACTCGGAGAAAATAAAAGTTTCACCTCAGACATCCAAAATGAAATGCCTCCTCTGTCCTAGTAAACCTGATTGTTTTAAAATTATCTGTGACATATAGTCACCCTCTCAAGACAGAATACTAAAATAAGTAATGATACTTTGTGACTCATTGTTCATATCTATCAGCAATTGTTACAATCTTCCCTTTTATGAATCTCTAGAAGCCATCCTTCTTACTGTTTCTCTACATTCTTTTCCCCAGAGCAAGTCATCATAATTTACTTTGGGGGAAATTACAACACAATTGCATCACCTTGTTCCTCTGCTTTCATTTTTCCCTAATCTCTATCAAAATAATCACTTCACAGAGCAAGTCTAACTAGGTCAAAGTACTTAGAAGTTTTATTTGTTTTGATAAAATTTTTAATAAAAGTTGTATATTATCTTATGTCATTAGCAGTTGTTATACACTCTACCACATCAGGTTTCTTTCAACTGAATAAATGAATTTTGGCATTTAACACTAGGGTTTACACATTCTATCCTCTACCTTAAATCTGTTTTTCTTTTTGTGTATTTATTTTCTATTCCTTTATATCAGTCTGACCTCAGAGAACACTACCCTGATTCTTGGTTACAGGTCTTCCCCTCATCTCATGGTACTGTGTGATTTATCTTAACTGATCTTATTTTGTTTTACTTGTACTGTTACATGTTTGATTATTTTAGAAATTTCTGCTTTATCTATTAAAGACCTAAAAATTCTACAAGAGAATTCCCTTGATAATGAACCCTTATAACATTTATTGATAATAGATTGATTGGTATTGGTGACAGCGAAGTCCTTCATTCTACCCAAAGTTAAATATTTACTTTCCACACAAGTTCTTTAGAATCTGTAGCATAATATTTCTTCATCAGTTTTACTTTTGACTTAGGCTTATTTTCTTGTCAATTTTCTCTGATAAGCTACTCTCCTTTAATGAGTTTATGTGCTTAACCATCTCCATCTGCCAGACAGGGACGGGGGACAACAAATACAATCTTCAATCTTTAGTAAACTTTATATTATTACTCTACAGCTTTCTGTAAAAATTTTACTAGTATAGAAAATGTGCGTGTATGAAATACATATCTACAACATGATGTATAGTGCTAAAATTTAAATTCAGCATTTTGTTGACTAAATAGTCCATATGGGTAATTCGAAGGTTAAGGAAAATCACAGGAAGAAAATTACAGTGACTTTACCATACTGGAGAAAGCCAACTTTGTGTGAAAAGTTATGTAAAAGTGCATGGCAGATGCACAGTTATAGTCCATAAATATTTTTTTGCCTCAAGGTATAATCTCTGTATTACTTTTAAATCACAAATTGAAACCACTTAACAGCATTTGTGGGGGGAATTATAAGCTGGTTTTAATCAGTAAAATGGATCTTTAAAAAGTTTAAAGCAAAAAGACATTAAATGCTTAGCTTTCGTGTGTATCACATCATTGGGGTATCAGTATAATTAGTACCAACAGCGTCATTCTAACAATGCCCAGAGACATGGTAGACAGGAAGAAATGACTGTTGGATGACGATGGAGAGGGCAGATTACTCACTTGTATGATGAGTATTCACTGAAAATTGACTCGATAGTCTGTGATAAAATTATGTCTTATTTGGAAGTAAGAAACCTTGATTAAGGATCCAAAGGTACTGAAATTAAAGAAGAAAGTCACAGTGATATTCCTTTTAAAATGACAAAACCTAATAAAGTTATGAAAATTCAATCAAATATGTAAAAGAAAAACAAAAAGAACAGCTCAAATTACTCTCCTTCACTTACGATCCTTTTAGGAATAATATTTAAAATATTTATAAATAACACAAAGGACACTGGCCAGTCTACCCACTTAGAGCCTATTTACTCGTTTATCAGGCCTGAATACAGCTGCATTCTTTCCATTATGTCAGTCCAGTTTCACTCATTTAGAAGTGTTCAGAATAAATTCAGAGTTCTTTGAAGAATTACATTTTTAGCACGCAGTGTCTTCTTTATTCAGCCTATTATTGTATTTCTACCCTCAGCCAGCTGTTTAGTCACCTACTTAGATTTTGAATTTTCAGCAGTTTTTAATAATGCTGACTTTTCAGAGTTTTTACTGTAATTTAAATTACAATTTTCACCAATATATCTTTTCTGCATTGTAATGCGCTTAGTGATATTAAGAAGTATAATTGCTCTTGGCTGAAAATGCATGGTCCAATAAATATGAAGACAGTTTTCCTCTGCCCTCTTACAAACAGGTTTGGAGTTCCCATATATATTATTGATATTTTAATTATAATAAAATTATATGTGATTTGTATATATTTCAACATCTTTCTTGTAAGACATGTCTTACTTTTCTATTTGTGGATAGAAATTGTATGAAGTTTTCCATCTTATTTCCTGTCTTCCCTCAAGAAAACAGAGACTTCTGAAATGACTGACCTGTTTTATAGACATGAACTTCTATCAAAATACAAGCTTTTGAGTGAAATACTAATAGAGAAAATAAAAATTAAAATTTTATAAAATTTAAGTAATTCCCTCTGCAAACTAACCCCTTTAATATGCTATGTAGATACACCTGTCCTTTGTATTCAACCATTCAAAAGGTATTTATTGAGTGCTTACCGTTAGCCTGGTATTGTTTTGATATTAATGAAAATCAGGAGAGACTTAGCTTCTATTCTCATGTCACCCAAGAAGGGAGGATAATTACTGAATGAACCAGTATGTACTAAGATTCTGAGGAGACGTTAACATTACCAAGGGAAATAAAACTGTAAGGGAGGACGTGTTGGTGAATCTCCACACTCACTGTCTCTCCTGTCATGCCCTTGCATTATCGTTCTGACCTGTATTCATGCTATACAGTCTATAACTCATGAAAATAACTGAATATAAAACATATTAAATTATTAGCAAGAGCATGTAGCAGAATTGATGTTAGAACACTTCTAAGATTAAGCTCTGATTCTCTAGCTTCTGCTTATGTGTGTCCTTTATTCAGGAGCTCTTGCTCTAAAAACAGCAAAACCAGCTGACATGACATACACATTCAATGGAAGCCTCAAAAATGCTCAAGTTTGAGAGCCTGTTCATAGCTTTTCTTAACCCAGGGCTATCTAGCTAAACTGATCTTAGATGCTAGACACACAGAAAATAATAGGTAATGAATGTTATTTAAACCACTATGTTTAGGGGTAATTTTTATGCAACAGTAGAAAGTGAATATAGAGTAAAATCCTAGTATACAGAATTTGATTGAATTTAGTGAAGCTATTTGACTTTGGATATAAGATTTTATTGAAAAGTTGTGTCTCAAAAATAATAAGCTCACCATTAGTTTACATAATTTCTTTCCAGCCTGATATACTAGTTGTCTCTTTAATTGTAACTTAATTGGCTTTCCTGATTAAAAACTAACACACATTTTCATATAAAGTATAAATATAACAGAATAAGTTTTATCAATTAGATACATAGAGCTTGGTGACTACTTTAATAAATTTTTTCACTGTTTATCTACTAACATATGCCGTGCATTAATTGTTTCCTAATATAATTGGCTTATATCTGGCACTGTTAAACTACATGTTTTACATACATCTTGAATAACTCACATAGATATAATTCATTCTTTCCAAATGTCCTACATATTCAGAACTATAGAAAAAACCATGACATGATACAAAGTCTGCTCTCCTGATGGACAAATTGATTACAGTTATTTTTCTATCACAGAAAATATTTTGGAAGTTTTGTAACTATAGATTTAACAGAACATAAACTATACTGTGTCTTAGCTACTTTCTCAAAGCTAAGACACAATACGTAGCATCCACAGCTTAAAGAAGCAGATGTATTTCGATTCACAGTTTGTAGAGGGTTTAGTCCACAGTCAGGTGGCTCCCAAGCCTGATGGCATGGCAGGGGACTTGGCGGAGAAGCAGCTCATGGCAGGCTGTGGGAGGCAAAGAAGGAGGAAAACGAGGAGATGGGAAGAACCCACGCCACACTGTGACCCACTGACTTTGACTATATTCCGCCTCCTTAGATCAAGTATGAGCTCCCCAGGGGATGAATCCACCGATCATTGTCACAGTCTCATGATCCAGTCACCTCCCCAAAATTCCACCTATGAACATGTGAGACACTGGGGGGACATCTACATATAAACCTCAACATATTATTTACAAAATAGTGCACTTTTAAGTTGTATCCTGAAAGCTATGAAGAAATGAATTCAGTTGACCAATTTCTTTGACATTTTAACAGTTTATTGTGAAAACATTCAAATAACCAACTGAATTAAAATACTTTATTAGAAATAATGTGCTAAGGAAATATTAATTCTAGACTCAACTGTTCTGCAATAAAGACAGTAATTTATTGATAGCTTGATTAAATTTTCATTTGATTTAGACTTAATTTTTTACAAATCTGTACCTCATTCAAATTTAGAAATTCAAATATAAACTCAACATATAAGTCAGATATGTTGCACACTTTATTTTCTTTAATTTTTTTTTTGTTCCAGGGATTGAGCTCACAACCTTGTGCTTGCCAGGCAGGTGCTTATGCTGCTGAGCTAAATCCCTAGCCATATTGTACACTTTAAAGAAAGACTGGTTACCAAATTACTTGTTAGTAGGGGAAAATGCATCTGAATGTAAACATGTTTAGCAGACGATGTGCCATCAGAGATGGAATCATCAGACATTAAACAACAGAAAAAAGTATAAAATAAAATGTAAAATATGTCAGAAGAATTTTTCTGATGAGGGAGCAGTAATCCCTTCTTTAAATTATTCATATCATTGACACATTTTACACAAACTTCAGAATTGGTGAAGATGTCATTCAATATTAAAATGATCTAAATGGCAAAGTCAACTCCAACCACTACATACATGAATATATTTTTATGTTTTTCAATCTCCCTCCAATTAGGAAATGGCACATGAATGGCTGTGTCTATTGGTTTGAGAAAAAGTGGTGCACATTACTTGCTAGTTGAGTATCTGAGAACTGATGCACTTCCTATAAGACATTAATTTCTGTGATATTGAGCTATTGAGATTTTAGGGTGCTGTGGTGGATTGATAACTGGTTTTCAACTTTTAATAACAGCTGAACTGAATCAGCGTGGTGCTGAGTGTGGATGGTCTGAGGATTGCTGCCCACCTAAAGGGAGAACTGAAGAGTTGGTACTCCATGGTGCTGTGGGTTCTCCTGGTGGAGCTTATTGAGCTTCTTTCCTGATAGGAACTTGGCTGTTCTACTGAGAGGAGCTCACAACCTTGTTGCTAAGAATGGCTGCAGTTCACTTAGGGGAACTCGGGTCCTTGCTTTGAGCATTGCTTCCTGGCTCCAAAGGGGAAGATGGTGAGCTGTTCGATCTCCTGGAGAAGCTAGTCACGCTGGCTTCCTCATGTGAACTTGGCTTTCCCATTATCTGAGGAGCTCAGGACCCATAGTTGCTGAGGATGGCTGTTGTACATTTCAGGGGGGGCTCTAGTTCTTAGGTTGAACATTGCTTCCCGGCTCCAGTGCAGAACATTCAGCCTTCTGGCACAGATCTTTCATCCAGCTAGCACAGAATTTCTAGCTTCCACCACTGAACTTTGGGCCTTTCCAGCAAAGATCCATGAAATTGACTTGCATGAGATTTTGTCACGGGCTCTCGGCCTCCATTTGAACTCCCAGGGCAGCATTGTTGTGGGCTTTAGGTCTTCGGCTGAGCTCACGCAGGATGTTGCCATGGGATCCAGACTGTCTGATGCATTCTTTGGGTCTTAGTGTGTGAACAGATTTCCCGCACTCTCTCTTTTATATTTGATGCTTTGGTAACTATTATAAAATAGTATTATAAATTATGTGTCGTGCATTGTGCTGTTTTCCTTGCAATCCCTGACTACAACAGGTGTAATGTTATGGCAGTATAAATTATTTTTCTAATGAATTTTATTATTTTATATTGATAAGTAGTGATTTTTGCTTTGCACGAGGCTTTAATTGTTGAGAAAGAACACATTTTCTAGCTAATGTAAAAGAGTTTCTGTATATGCTAGATGCCAGCCCCACTGTCAGTTATTATATCTATAGTAGGATTGTATGCATTAGTCTTTTTTTGCTTAATGTTAGTCTATCAGAAAGTAGCTACTTCCCTGAAATATAAAATGAAGTTTTAGAGCCTAAAATATCACTGAACTACAGTAATTTCTCCACGAATAGCGCCCTATCCTTTTGTACACAAACACTCATGTCCATCCACATAAAATCGTCTGATAGATTTTCATTTCATTCTTGCTGAATTGTTTTTCCTTTAACCACTCTTTACAATATATATTTGGAGAAACATTTATTAAAATCATAGAAAAGTGTGTATATATAAAAATAAATAGTACATCTTTTTACCCAAGTAGCACTAAATATAATTCAACATGCTTAAGGGTTTAGACTGAGCTCTCAAGATGCTATAAAAGCACCAACTTCAGAGATGATTCAAGTGTATAATAACACAGTTCATCTTTATGCTTAACCTTTTCTCTTGGTACAATTTAAGTGTATTTTTATATGCTCCCATTCTGGTTGAAACAGAATTTTGAGAAACTCATTCCTCAGGATTTTCTTTTATAAGCCGACCATCATTTTAGTCTTTATATATCCTATTTTCCAGACCATTTAGTATTATCATCACTCACTGCTGCACTTTCTGGATTCTTCAGAGATTGTTTTCATCTTTAAAATTTATAACATAAAAGCTGCAGAACAGTATAAACTTAATACATATGAAAAGACTGCTGTGTGTACAAATACATTTGCTAAACAATGGACCATCAGTATTTTTCCAAATAGAAATAAGGCTTGAAGATAATCATTTGACAAATAAAATGACTTGCTTTTAAAAAGTGGTATTGATAATGTAGTTTTGAAAGCACAGCATAAAATTGCCTTTGAATACATTTCTGTTTTTCCATTGGTGTTGGAGGGAAACTTAAATACACTGAAATCTAGTCAATGATTATTTCTAGTCAGTGATTATTTCTGATATATGCTTATGGATGTGATTGATAAATGTAAAACATAATTTTAAATATTTTTATTCTACCTAGCTTGAGCAATATTTCTAATCTAATCTTAAACCATATGACTTTAGATATATTAATTTGCTTAATTTATATTAATTACTGCAAACACACTAACATGTCTAACCAATAAAAAGGCATAAAAAACCAAAGTACTTTACTTACCTGAATTATTTGGTTTAGTTTACATAGAAGCAATAATTACATAATAGAATATTTTTAATTAACATTTTGGTTCATTTGTGTTTTAATTTTTACCCAGACATAATATTTGTACTTTGTAAGTATAGTACAGGAAATTTATGCATGTGTACACAGTGTAATAATCAAGCCAGGCTAATTTTCCATGCTTTATATTTATTTTCTTTTAAATTTCTCTATAAAATTTGTAACCTACTCATTGTGCTATGAACTGCAGCGCATTCTGAAAGTTGTATGATTGTATTTACCAGGTGATAAATAGTGTACAAGGTAAAGCCTTGGACTGCTAGATGCATCTTGGGCTTGAATTAAAGGTCATTCACACCTGAAACTCAATATTAGACCCATATAGTCACCATTTATTGTCTTTGCACTCAGTAATACTATTATTCAGTATTTTACTTTTTAAATTCAATTCCTAGATGCTATAATAGTGTTTCTCAAAGTTTTCTTGCACATCATTAATTCCTGAGTGTTTTATCAGAAATGGACACTAAGGTCAAGCAAGTTTGGGAAACAGGACATGCAGAATGTCACTCAGGAGATTTAAAATGTTCATTACTATATTTCAGTTGAAGACCTATTGAAGCAAATAAACCTGTTTAATTTTTAGCACCCAACTGAACCACTCAGCTGTATATATTAATATTCCAAAAGATTTTTACATATTGCATTATTGAAAAGCTATTTGTAACATACATTTCTAGATTAGTGATTATTTTTTAATAATTTTATTATCACATATTTGTAAAATATAATTTTGACATTCTTGTAAGGAATTGGTGCATGTACATAACACATCTTAATTCTTATTTTTGTTCCCTTTCCTCTTTCCTTCCCTTCTCCTTTCTTCTTCTGATCTTCTTCCCCTTTGACAAAGATCTATCTCCCTAATTCCTATTATCTACTTTTAATTTTTCTCTTTACATAGCCTTTGGGCTTCTCACATAAGAAAACTATGCATTTTTAAACTTATGTATCTATTCATCTTCTGATGGACATCTAGATTTACCCTGGAATGAATTCTGTTCCCATAAGCATGGATATGCATGCATGTATCACTGTACAACTAACACTTCAAAATGGGGAACCCACTGCCCTGAGTTGGAACCTGTTTGTTGCATTATAGGATATTTCTCAGCATCCTGATTTCTGCCTGGAAGATTCCAGAATACATTTTAGACACTGCTAAATGTAGTCTGTGGAGCAACATTGTTTTTAGCTGAGAAACTCTGCCCAAAGTAGATAAGAGAAACCTCTCTGCAAAAAAAAAAAAAAAAAAGCAAAGATTTTCTAAAGGGAGTTAAGAACATTACAAGGTGCACTTCGGTGAAAAGCTATAAATATGAAAACGACAGAGGTGTTAAATGCTCAGATGGTGGCTGGCTGGTCTGAGGCTCATTTGGAGGAAAGAGATATAGGACTCTCCCAGTTATAAGTGTTAATACAGTTTGCCAATAGGAAATAATTTCACTTTACACCCAAAGTATGAAAAATCCTTTTAAATCTCTTAATCTTTATCCTTTGTGTTCTGTCACAAATATTTAAGCATTCATTGGATTTCTGATGTCATTTATATGGCTTATCTGGATAATCTAGTTTTGCAGCCTCAAATAGTAACACTGTGATACATTCAGATTATTATATCACCACTCCTGGTTTTAAAAAGTAACATATTTCCTTCTGAAGTATAATATTAAATTCAATATCTTACTCCCTAAGTCCTATTTTCCCTGTTACACTTATTGAAGCGCTACCTTGTGTCTCAGTCACTTTCTCATCCCTAAAACAATACACCTGACATCTGCAATTGAAAGGAGTAGAGGTTAATTTTGGTTCACATTTCAGTACATAATCATTTGGCTCCAAGGCAGATGCTGTGGCAGAGGTGGGTAGTGGAGGAAAAGATTCAGAAGTGACTCAAAAGCAAAGGGAGAGAAGGGAAGACTTAGGGAAGGAGATTCCTCTGTCCAGATCATTCTCCAAGTGACCCACGTATTCTGACCAGGCACCTCCTCCCAGCACACATGTAGCTGTGAGCTAATCTACGGAGGGGTATAGCACCCCATGATCTAATCTCACCTAGGATCATATGGTACTTGAAAAGACCTCTTGATATGAAACACAGAATCTTATTCCGGTCACCTGAGAGAAATCAGTCATCTTATTTCCTCTTTCTCACCATATTCCTCTCTACACACAAGTCAAATCATCTTGCCTAGTTTTCTTTATTTTTCATCTTTTTTATACCTCTATATTTGCTTTTACCCTCATGATCAGGTTTATCAACTTTAATTGTGCCTTCTCTTGTCTTTTTTGAAGCTTTTGTTCATAGAGCTGTCAAGGCCCCATGTATAAAGAAAGAAACCATCTATTCGTTTTTCAGAATTTATGTGTACAAAAGTGTTTTTAAACATCTACCATCAACAAGCAAGGTAACAGCTATTGGAGATGAGGTGGTAATGGAGAAGTGCATATAACCCTGCAGTGAGAGGCACAGAGAAACAACAGGTAAGCAACAGGTTAATTAAAAACAGATAATGATAAACCCTTATAACCAAATAAAGCAAGATACTGAGACAGTCTCTCACTTAAGGAGTAAATACAATGTTGGCTAGAAAGCCCTTGAGGAAGACTATTTAAACTGAATCCTGAAGGCAGTGATGGTAAACCTCTGACAGTGTGCCTCAGCAGGTAGTCATGTGAAGGAAAGCTCTAAAAGGTTCAGCACCACTGACTGAGAGCTGTCAGACAGGATGTGAATGAAGAAACAGAATCCCTGAGAATATTATAAGGATATTTTGTAGGGATTTGAGATCACACACTATCGGACCAGATAAATAGTGTCTATAAGACTTTCATCTTCAGGGGCTGGGGATTTAGCTCAGCGGCATAAGCGCCTGCCTTGCAAGCAGGCAGTCGTGAGTTCAATCCCCGGTACCGATAAAAAGGAAAAAGACAAAAAAAAAAAAAAAAAAAAAAAAAAAGACTTTCATCTTCACATTTGGGGCACCTGGTCAGGAGGCTGGGAAGGGGAGACATGTGAAGTGGGAAGAGCAAGGGAAAATTGGAACAGGTACACATTTCCTGGACTTTGCATCAGTTTCTCACCATCACAGGCTACTAATTTCAGAGATTTCTGTGTCTTTTTTGCGCAACATAAACTTTTGTCTTAGAACTGTGCATGCATCAGGTTTGTGAGTTAAAGAAGCCAAACAAGAGTCTGGTGGTTGTGTTAGGAATTATAGGCTTAATTGCTACCTTTTGCTAACAGTGAGTCACAAAAAAAAAAAAAAAAATAGGTAGGTGGTGGTACACACCTGCAGAAGGTTCACATATACCAACTGTTCAAGTGTAGCGAACCTTTATCTGTTTCTCTTCTTCTGTCTTCCAAGCATACTGCTACACATATCTTGAATTCACTGCTAATTTGAAAACATGCAGGGACAAGAACTGTAGGAAAAGTGATTCCCACTTAGCTAAACTGATCCAATAAAATTCCATCCATTGTGCATATCAAGCAAGGAACAGGGAATACCAGGCATTGGGACTAATATGCCTGAGACACCCAAGTCATTAAAGTGCTTGGTATGTTAGGTGAGCTGAAGGCTGAGGAGTGCAATAAAGAAACAGTAGAAGAGCACAACATAGCTACAAAAAATCACAGTTGTGATTGTACAATTTCATTTATGTAATATAAATGACATTGTCATTTAATATAGATGTAATATAGATGACAAGTCATTGTCATGTAATATAGATGATCATGTAATATAGATGACAAGTCATTTTCTTGAAATTTGTTTTTTTCTATAATTCAAGTTTTTTTTGCATCTTAGCTGTTCTTTGAGTTGTTTGTTTGTTTGTTTGTTGGAATTCAACTCATGACCTCCTGCTTGCCAGGCAGGCACTATGCTGCTGAGCTAGATCCTCATTCCTGTCTAAGCTGTTAAATGGGGTTACAGAATCCTGGCAGTGGGTCTAACCTGGGAATACATGTTGTAGTCACTTGAAGAAATGTTAAATATCCCATTCGTGAACTATGGTACTACAAATTATATTTTTGTGTTGGCCCAAGCTGTGCTCCAAGTACTTCCCAAGTTGAAGTAGAATAACACAGATGGAAACACATCAGGATTATCCTAAATTTAAACACTGAATAATAAATTCATTATTTCCTAAGTCCTAGAAAATGAAAAAGATAACACAATAAGATACAATTAGTTAGAGAAAAAATATTCTTTGCTTTTACATAATATGTTGTTCTTGCTAACTATCTGCTTGTTGTTAACACTGAACAAAATGTGGGTGATCAATACAATTTGACATCACTTACTGTGAAGTTTTGAAAAATTTAGCTCTTTTATCATCTCCCATTCACACCTTCCACCTTATTTTAAGGCAAATAAAATTGTGTGGAATATACTTTGTGAGGAGAATAAAGAATTATGTTTTACTTTCTATTGGGCGCCTTAGATATTCCTGACATTTAAATGGAAAAACTCGTTGGTAACAGTTATTTTTCTTACTATACTAGCATTAACATACAGCCGAGAGGTTTCTGAAAGTTAAATATTAATATAATATATTTTAATAAGAAATATATAGTTAATCTTCATTTTTTGGCTATAAATTTTTAGTTTGTGCAAGAACTATTGACTTTCATCATTTTCTTTCTTTTTTTTCATATTCTATCCCTTGTCTGTTATTAGTAATTAAGACTCCAAATGGTTCAATCTGACATTATTAAGTAGGTTTGCTTAACTAAATTAGTTTCATAATAGATACTTGGATAGGATATAGATATTCAGCATCAGTGTGTGGATGCATGAAAAACATCTAACTGGCAACATAGAAACAATGACACCATAAGACAAGTGTCCCTCCTCAGACTGCTCCCCTCCTCACTTTAGTGTATGTCTTGGCTGAGGTATTTTACTTCTTAAAGACTAAGACTCTTCATCTATGAAACAGTAATGAGGAAAGATTTATTGTTGGGTGCTGACAACAACATGAATTACTATATGTTATGGTCTGAAAGTGTCCTCAGAAACACATATTGGAAATTTAATCACCACTGCAGCAACCTTTACAGGAATGACCTGATGGGAAAGATTTAGATTATAATTTCCATCCATCCATGAATGGATTATTGCTAATCATAAAATGTCCTGAGGCTACAGGGCCACTCTCTTGCCTCCTCTAGTGCACTTACCCTTACTTTAGGTATTCCTGCCAATTGTGATACAAGTAACCAGACCCTCATAAACAGTCTCTCAAACTCAAGACTTTCTGGCCTCCAGAACTGTGAGCCAAATGAACTTCTGTGACTTTTGAATTACATAGTCTGTGGTGTTCCATTTTAACATCACTGAGCACATGTTTTATGTGATAGCATATACTTATAATATTTAATGTAAAAGTTCTTGCAAGAGGTATATTATTAATACTTTTTACATTACCAGATAGCATTATGGCTGACACATTTCTGCTGAGAATCTGCATGGCTGAAGTATAGCCAGCCTGCAGGAGGAAATATAAAGCTACAAGTATTAACTTTATTTATTCATTTTTTCACTGATTTTCAGTTCTCATATAGAAAAGAGATAGAGTAAGAGTCTCACAATTGCCATGTAGCAAGATAGCGTTTCAATTATTGTACTGTTTGAAAAAGGTTGTGGTATCAAAAAGGTAATTTTTATTCATCATTATTACAGGGTTTGAAATTGATTCCATTCATTTCAGTACAGAGAATCAGAATCACAGATGATGAATCTCTTTTTAAAGAAAACATTTTTAGCTTTAAAAAGTAATTTATGAGGCTACATTCATGTCATGGACATAATAAAGAATGCCAAGAAAGCCCCACTATTAGCTAAGAGTCCTCTCATCTTTGGAATCCATTAGTTTAAGCAGTGGTGTTTATTGGTCCTTATTTTTCTCTTTCATGTGAGAACAATCACTGTGCTCCTTTGCACAAGGTCACGATGCCCTTCATATCCCCCTCCTGCTTTCTGCTGCTATAAATTATGCACTCACCACTGAATCTCAGCCAGCAACAGATCGAGATAACTGCTTTGACTAGGAATTGTATTTATTACTATTGTTTTATTTAAGAAGATATTGTATGTCAGCAAACAAAACAATTATCTCTGAAATTCCAGGTGCGTGAATGGGACCATAGACCTATGAAAGTTTCAGTGGCCAAATAGATTTGAACATTATCTAGCAAAGTTGCCTCATTTTACAAAGGAGAAAATAAAAATCCAGAGAAGTAATACAGAAAGACCTGAGTTAAGACACTTTCTGTCGTAATAAACACAGGATTGTGGTTTCTATAATAAAAAAAACTTGTTTCCCAAGTGTTTAGAGGCTTGGTTCCCAGCCCACTGTGCTACAGGAAGATTGTGGAAAGTTTACCAAATATGGTCAGCAGAAGGTCGTCAGATCACTGGAGGCGTGAACTCAGCGGGATATCAAGAACCCAGTCCCTTTCTGTTTTTCTCTTTAGTTTCCTGGCTAAAGAATGGGCAACTTTTCTTGACCATTTCTCACACCACGGTGCTTCGATGAGAGCTCAAGCAATGAACCTGATTACAGACTAAAATCCCTAAAAGTGTGAGCCAAAAACAACATGAACAAACACTTTAAGCATGGCGTGGTGGCACATGCCACTAGGGAGGCTGAGGCAAGAGAAATTTTCAAGTTTGAGACCAGCCTGGGCTGCAAAGTGAGCTCAAGTCCAGCCTAATCTGAGTACCAGTGAGACTATCTCTAAAAGACAAAAAAAAAAAAAAAAAAACTTTTCTCATAATAAGTTGATTATCTCAGGGGCTTGTTACATAGCAGTAGAACGCTAACACAATGACAAAAAAAAAAAAATCCACTAATCATAATTAGAAAAGACTGACAATTTACAGAAAGCAGCCAAGCACGTA
The DNA here is from genome assembly GCF_034190915.1 of Cavia porcellus. Taxonomy (NCBI): domain Eukaryota; kingdom Metazoa; phylum Chordata; class Mammalia; order Rodentia; family Caviidae; genus Cavia; species Cavia porcellus. The sequence continues at coordinate 90,312,463 of NW_026947488.1, read as the reverse complement.
TTTATACTAACAGTAGAGAATTATAACAGAGACTTTGAAACAAAAAATGGGAGCAAAAAACTGTTGGGAACAATGAAGTTAGTTTTTAAAAATTTGTTAAAAATAGCATCTCATCATATAGTTTTCAGACTGATTTTGAGCTCACTGCATAGTAGGCTGGCCTCAAACTCACTTGTGGCAATCCTCCTGCCTTGGCCTTCCAAGTGCTGGGATTATCATGCTTAGCCTGTAATTTAGTTACTTTGTAGAGAATTCATTATCTGCATGTGATCTCCTACTTCAGACTGGGAGTTCCTTGAAAGCAAAGACTAAGTATTACAACATGCTACAATTAATTTAGTCCACTGTGTTTGATGCAACATAATGTTTATGCTATGTTATGTTTTGCTTTATGCTTAACAGATACTTCTAAATAAATTGAATTAAATTTGTATTTTTTACAACTAACAACTTTTCAATTTATAGACTTTCCTAGTCTTGAAAATCTTTTGTCTTTTAGGTTTGCATGTAAGAAACTCAAAATATACTTCTGTAGAGAAAGGAAACATCAACAACAACAAATGGATACTTTGGGTGAATGGAAAGTCTTAGTAAAAATAGAAAATACAGAAATACTTTTATTCAACAAACACTAAGAATCTATTCTACAAAACTCTATAACAGTTTCTAAGGCTAGGGAACAAGAATTTTTACTTTTGGCTTTTCTTGGATAAACATAGAAAGAAGCAATAGTTATTTAGTATTTTTTCCAGTCATTGTGTTAAATTCCAAATATAAATCATTTCACAAAATAGTCATGGCAATAAAATGAAGGAAAGCATCTGTTATGCACATGAAAAAAAGACTCAGCGAAGCAATGCTACCTGTCCAAGGTCCTACACAGAGGGAAGGCGTCAGATTCAGATCCAAACTTGAAGAGCTCAGCTCTGCACCGGGCTTCCTAGGACTCCTTTTGCCACTAGGGCTCACCTTCTTTCACTAGGAAGCAATGCCTCCCATTAAAGTAAGCCTTATTTAAATGTACTTCACTCCATCTATTCATTAAATAAAATATCAGAAGCTTTGCTGTTAGAATGAAGGCAAAATGCTATAGGCTTGGGTTTTAACAAGGACACTCGATGTTCCTTTCCTTCCCCACACCTGAACGATCCTACCTTCCTTCCCAAGGTATCCACTGGACTTGGAGCCTTTGGAAAGCACTGAGGATAGAGACAGATAGTGTGGGCAAAGATCTCAGCCAGTCCCTTGATTTTTTAAAATTAAATTAATAATACGAGACTATATTCTCGTATTTTCTCGAAGTGTGGCAAGTACAAGAAATGCCCAGTGGAAGGAAAAAGCATCAGCCTCATTAAGGGGATCTGGTGACAGTACCTTGTAGCAACATAAGGTCTAGAATTTGAGTCACTTTGCTAAAGATCTCTTTCATTAAAGTAGGGCCAACACTCATCCAGCCTGGTGTGACAAGCCAATACTGGTGACTGAAATATCAAGCCTGTTTCCTGAGTATTCAGTAGTTACTGTTGTAAGTTTCCAGTGCCCTTGTGCTTTGTGGCTGTTGTTTCCACCCCCTTCTCTTCATCTGCCAGACATTCCCAGGGTCCAGAATATGAAAAGCAATGTCTGACCCAACAGAACTCCCTGATTCCTGCTCCTGGTCCACAGCTTACCTCTTTCCTAATTAAACAACCACTTCCTATACTGGTTGTAAAAGTACTTTTTAAAAGTCTGTTGCTTTTAACAAATACAGTCTTGAGCATACTAAGTACTTTTCAGAATGAGACATGTATGGCCCTGTCAGAGAATTCAAAGTCTCTGCATAACCTTTTGGAGAAAAGAGTACCAGTTTCAAAGAAATAAGGAGTCCTGCTGGCGGCTGTTTTGGAATATGATTATAGTCTGACTTGAGAAGCAGCTGGGAAAAATCAATATGCTACACATGTTTTTTTTAGCTATTTATATTCTATCTACTATCTAAAGGGCTTATGTTAAATGAGAATGGGGTTTAAGTGTTCAGTTTATTCTTGATTATAAGATATCAATTATTTTCATGATACTAAATAGTTAATAGACTTATAGGAAAGCTTAGCACCTAAGTTTTTTATGACATTTTGTTCTTGACAAACACTGCATGTGCTGCAAAATCACTTATTAACTTGCAGCAAATATTCCCTTCCATTTGTCATTCATGACCCATCACTAATCCATTAGGGTCCAGTTATTCAACTTCTTTATGGCGTAAGTTTATATTTCATTTTAAAAAATCAGTGCCTTCGATTTAATTTAGAGGAGACATTGATGTACAGATGCAGAATATGCTTGAATAAGCTTTCACATGGGAACTATTTCTCTGCAACATAAAACTTGTTTCATTAAAGTGAAAATATTGACACCAACAAATCAACTGACCAGAATCTTAGTCATTATCAGATTACTGTATCAAGTGTAAATATACCAAAGGCAGCTGTTTGAGCTAAACACGCTGTGAGTAGAAAAACTTCTGATGTTAATAGTAAAGTTTATTTATAGTTCATGCAACTAATAGACTGTGAATTATACATTGAGAAATCAACTCTGTTGAGGACAATGTATTGGGAAGAACTCCCTTTATTTTCCAACATTTGTGAGTAGGTTTCTGAAATAAACAGAAAATAGGCCGGTAACTAGGAGAAGGTGCACACTAATTTATTAATTTTTAGTATTATGTATGCATGGGTGGCACTATAAAAACAAGTGGATAGTCAAAATCAGTGAGTTTTAACAAGTTATATAACATTTTAATGTGGGACGAGAGGACAGTGGAGGGGAATTAAATGCTGAAGAAAGATGGCAGGGATAGAGGAACACAGGAAGACTGGGTAGCTGCGACATGGTTTGCCTGAGTGTGGTGTAGACTTTTAGTCTCCTTTCCTCTGATAGGAATCTGACCTCCCTACCTGATGCTATCCCTGGGGAGAGGATTTAAAACAATGGAACTCCTTTCAAAAGGTCTGTCTTTAGACAGATAAGAAGTTCAGATAAAATGCCCCTCCAAACTCATCTGTTTTCTTCCAAGTGCCTTCAACTTAAAGTAACCAATACACCAAAGTGGCATATTTGGTGTGGCATGTCCTGTTATGTGTTATAGTGATATATTCTGACCTCTCAAAACTGGCACGAGGTATTAGAAACTAAATATTGACTCTGCTGTTCAAAGACACATCCACAGAAAATGGGAATGTCAATGTACTTTAACATAATTGATTAGTCTGCTGTAATCTCATAAACAATTTATAAATGCAAGTTATTCCCAAGCCATGCACCCTGTAACTCAAAGAAGTTTCCTATTCTAATCATCTTCATAAGACACTATGCATTAAAATCTCTTACTCCGCAAGATTATCATTATTTCATACTATCATGAAGCTTAAGTAGGAGTTTAACTGCAGCACAATGTGTAAGATTATTTTCTATGCATTACTTCACAGACACTAAAGTGAGAACAAGTAAAGACTTTACTTTTGAGTGCAAATCAAATGTAAAAATGATTAGAGATGATGCCAGTCATTACTGTTCCCTAAATATACATTGCCTTTTTCCTGATAGTTTTCAATGAGGAAAATACAAAATTGGAAGAATCTTAGTGAAATTATAAATGTGGCCATAACAATTTAGCCGTATCTCAAAAAAAGTATTTGTGGTCATACAGAAGGAAGGTACAGATTGAGTCTTTTAGATTAGATTGAGATTTTTTTTTTTTTTTCAAAAACACACTGAAGCTTATATCCACCTAACCATGATGGAAGTGAAGTTTACTTTTTGAATTGTGCACACTTTTTGTGAAAGTTTCCTTTCTGAAAAGTCTTATATTGGATTGGAAAATGCTAGAGATTTAAACATTGCTTTATTTTCCTATTTTGACCACTTTATAGATGTTTTTTCATTTAGTTTACTTTTTAAAATTTACATTACTAAATAATAGTTCAGATGTGATTTAAAGTATCCAAGTGTTGTTATTAGAAAAGATCATTCAATGCTACCATATTCCAAGAAATTCAGGAAGAAAGTATGTTTCAGAACATAGAAAATAAACTTCAATTAATTGATTCTAAGCTCTGATACTACTCACAATACTTACGCACTCAGATCATTTTCTCAAACAAGCATTAAATTCTTTTTCTGTCATACCGTGTACAGTATTTATCCCTTTAACATGCATTCACAAAGGCAGGATTAACTGAACAGAATTCATTGACTACTCCTCATTGAATAGTCCCTGTTCATGGCAAAAGCAAGTTCCCGACATCAAGCAACATGAATGGCTTTGGGACCCATAAAATACAAATTAAGGACTAATTCAAAATAGGTAAATGATTTTATAGTATGAACTTCATGATATAGATTTTAAGAAAAGAAAGACCTTGATTTAGGAGGAAGTACCAAACCAAAAGAAAAACTAAAGGGAAAAAACAGTCATAGAATAAGTGGAATGGATTGTGCTAGAATTAAGTGCTGATAGTGAACATAATGTTGGTTAGTAGTAAGAATATGTGAAGAATTTCAAGGTGAATTCATATCAAATTACAGAGACAGGATTGTAGCTGCGTGATAGAGCACTTGTCTGGAGCAAGCCCTTTGGCTCTTGTAGTTGGGGGAGGGGGGGAGATAGAGAGTTAACAGTAAATGGGATTTATTTAGAGAATATGAAAAAAGCTGAAGCAAATGTGATGTTTCATCTAAGTGGGAACTGAATAAGAAGCTAGGTTTTGATGTCTGCAGCAATATTAGCACAGGGAAAAAATCCAGAGAGTTAGAATGTACTAAGAAATGTATGCACATGGAGAGACTGGATAAATGTGTGGCTTCTCAAAAGGAGAAACAAGTTCAGATACCATTTTTAAAGTGTCCCCATGGCAGGAAAGAGAAGCAAATGTTTCAGTTTAACATGTGACACAAAGCAGCAGAAGATCTCACATAGCACGATACCTTTAAGACAAATGCTTTAAAAATGCATGATTCCAAGTGGCTATTCATTCATGTCCAGACATCAGCCACAGTGAAGAGAAAGAGCTGCTCCACCTTCAAAGAGAAATATCTAGAGCAAATCCAGGATTAGTGCCTTCTTCAATTTCTGCAGTTTGCTGGAATAGTAAGAAAAATGAAAGTATAGACTCGGGTTAAGCAGCCAAGAACATGGAGAAAAAGGATTAGGGTAAAGAAATAGCTATCTCAGAATTGAATTTGCTTTATATATACATGTTTCATTTATGCCACTTATGCTTTTGAATGAGTTCTCAACATTTAGAAATTAAAATATTTAATATTAGTGAAACATATTCTCTAGAATTTAGGTTACTTTCAAAACCCAAATTGCAGAGTTGGGCTCACGTGCCTGACTGAGTCCAGTAGACTTACAGTATATAGGCTTCTGGCAGGGGGCTTCCTCTTAAATACACCAGTCTGCATCTCATCTTGTTAATAGTTTCATTACCTGCATGGCTCCTATATATTCTGAACTAGACCTGTTGTTTGAAGTATCACACAACTCATAGGACTCACAAATACATTCCAGAGACACACAGACTCACGCAGTTTAAGGAGAATGAATTTCAATTCTTAAGTAAACATCTGCTTTGTGAACTCTATCTGCGAAAGAAGATACTTGGTGGAGGAAACCAGCCTGTTTGCCTTAGCAGGCTTCTAAATGTCCATGCCCACCTCTGAGGAATTTAAAATTCCTGAGGTGATGTTATGGCCCTCGCACACAACAAACTAGAAGGAAAATTGGCATCTACAATGTTGAGCATAAACTAAGAAAAACAATAAATTTGGCTCCATGACTTTGCTGATCTTGATTATGAAACCTGACTTTATAAGAAGTACATTTTGACTACTGTTGACATTTTCTGAATTTAAATATTTTGGAGAGTACAATCTAAGGAATATGAAAATTTTCATTTCTCTGCTTTTTCTCCTTACTTCACACTACTTTTCTCTAAATACTGTTGAAAAATGCATTTTTTGTTGAGACTCATGAGACAAAACAAGAATTAATAAGTAACACTGATAAACATATTGTCTCTTCTTTATCCAACCTATAAATTTGTGGGACAGTCGCATGACTTCATTGAGCTAGCCATTCATTTATCCATCTCAGAATTCAGAAGTCCAGTGATTAACTCACAAACTTATTTATTCTGAAACCAGAAGTCACATTTTTTTGTCTAAAATATAAGTCTGATTTACTAAATTGTTGGTCAAGAAGGAATGCTTTTGCCAATTAACTTATAAGATCAATATTGTTTTAACAATGTGCATCAAATCTGAAGATACCATCTTTCAATAAAAGATATTTGAAGCATGTGTTAAGACAAAAATACTTTATCAAAATACTGTACTCAGTCAGGCGTGGTGGCACACTCCAGTAATCCCAGCACTCAGGAAACTGAGGCAGGAGGATCGTTGCAAATTCAAGACCAGCATAGGCTACAAAGTGAGCCCAAGGCTAGCCTGAACTACATAGCAAGATCCTATCTCCAAAAGATAAAACAAAACAAACAAAGAAAAAACTGTATTCAGTATACTCTGGAAATTCCTAATTATTTTTTCTCTTTTGTATAATTTAAGTAAAAGTGTATGTTGGCTAATTCAAAAAGACTCAATAAAGCAATCTGGTTACTTCTAAATAATTAAGAAAGGGATGAGATGACCATTATTCTACAAATTTAGTAGATGTTAAGTCTTTTGTTTAAAAAACATTCAAAAGAAATTGAATCATGAATTTATAGACTGATAAAAATATTTTTGATGGTTCATCACTATATTACTTTTGGAATGTCACTCTACAGCAGTTATGCAAAACAAAGGATTTGTACCATTTGGTATGTGACAGTTTCTCCCATTTCTTTTGACACATTCACTTGAAATATTTTTTCCCTAAAACTTATATTTGTGTGCTTTTTTTTTTTATAAAAAAAGCAATTACCCAATGTCTCATTGTTCTGAGAAGTCATCGATAGAGATACAATCTAATTGAAAACTAAACCATACTCACTCATATTTAAAATGTACTCATCTCTAACTTCAAATTTGTAACAAGTACATATAAACACTACACACAGTTATTTTGCCATGATAAATAATTACTAATAATTATAATAAAAAAACAGTCCAAAATCTTCAACACTTTGAACATAAAGTTAATTTTTTTAAATAGATTGAAACAGACACACATATTTTTGATATAGAAAGTCTGCTATACTGATCCATAAGGTACTTTTGAGCATAAATATGGATGCAGGAAATGGAATGGCAATGAGAGTTTAAGAGAAAAAAACACATTTGTAGTCTTGTTTATGTTTTCAAACATGATAGGTATAGGACTGATACGACATTTTAATTCAAAGTAACACAAGAATGACAGTGAATTAGCTATATTTTTTATTTAGCAATATTTGAATTAGTAATATTTATATCTGTAGCAAATTATATACTTTCATGCTATTTAAACTTGCAGTGAATAATTTCTAGATTATTATTCATAAGCATGTGGTGATACGTACAATTTTAGAATAAGTTTGGAGACATTCAAGAAACAATATTGGAAGACACAGAATCACCTGTACCACCAGATTCCTTGCTCATCTCCCCTCTCTTTCTTTCCCTCCCCTCCCCTCTCCTTTCCTTTATTTCCCTCCTTTCCTTGATTCTTTTTCCACCCCGCAGTGTGTCTGTGTGCATGTATGTGCTTGTTCATGTGCATGTTATGTGTATTGTGATTTTTAGCCCAGGGCCTAGTAAACACTAGTCCAGGCCTTTACCACCCAGCAGCATCCCTAGCCCTAGGTCTTATCCTCAATAATGTATTTACACATTTTCTGTGTTGTGCTTGAACTTGTCACAGGAAAGTCTGTGGTACTGAGGAATAGTATTTTCTAATTTAGTCATAAATGGCTAGAAAATTAGACAGAAGCAAACAGTCTGTGAGCCGTGGGTATGGAAAACAGAGGCTAACAGGGGAAGCCGACCGCAGTTAAAGACAACACAAAACTTTTAGAAAACCCAGTTGTGAAGAAATTTGATAATTAAACATAAATGTAAGCTAATTATAAGTAAAATGTGTGTGGGTCTTCAAATCAGCCATCACAAATGAGGCTGATCACAAATATCACAAATTTTTTTCTGATAGTGACTTCTATGCCATCTATTAAGTTTTCTGTGCCAATCTATGTAAGGAACAAAAATTCCAAAGCAATTATTTACATGGGAGTTTCCCTTGTAAAATTTTCACAACGTTCAGCAGGTGCTGCATGAATCTAGAGGAACTCACTTTACCGTTTACACCGCTGACATTCACCACAGTTGTTAAATGTGCCGTGAGAGTGCTCGGTGTGCAGTCTCGTTAGCTTTAAACAATTACACTCCAGGTGCTGCTGGTAGGAAACTGTGTTTTCAAGAAAACGTCCTCCAACACAAGCAGCTGTGTTTTGTCAGGACGTCTGAAATCTGTAACATTCGGTTCCGTCTCCCTCCCACATTCTCGGTACACACATTCAGACGCCAAATGTACATCTGACGGAGAAAGGGGGCCACGAGGGGTCCAAATGCACAAAGCAGAGGGAGAGGGGAAAATAACACGCAGAGGGGTCAGCTTTGGGCATCTCCTCATGGGCGGGCTTTTCATAAACAGTGTAGACAAGAAAACTAATCGCTGTGATTATTTTTATTTTGAGTTATTTCAAGTGTTTTATAAAATAGTATATGGAAACTAAAATTATGTGGGGATTTTCTTTGTTTAAATTAGAATAGTGTATACCACTTTAGAACCAATTTAATGAAATGATTAAATACTTATACTAAAATATAAGCAACGTTCTAAAGAATTTTATTTATATCACTATGGTCGCTGCTAGCCTAATCCATATAATGCTTACTGTGAAAATGGTGAAACACCTAATTTCATAGCATTGAGCAGCATTTGTTTCTCTTCCTCTTATTCTCTTGGTAGCCTGCACAGATTTTAAATTTTCTCTTTTTTAATTCTGTGTATATTTTAAAGTTAACAGTGATAAATTAGGTGTGATGGCCCAGCATTCCGGGAGGCTGAGGCAGAAGGATCACAAGGTTAAGTCCAGCCAGGGAATCTTAGTGACTTAGTAAGACTATGTCTCAAAAGAAAAATAATAATTATAGAGAGTGCTATCCTGAATGTGAAGATACTTGGAGAAATAGGACAATAGTGATAATAAAATACTGTAATTTTTAAAAATAATAATTTTTTATTGAAAAAGGTCTCCCAGGGCCAGGGATTCAATGGCACGAGCACCTGCCTGGCAAGCACGAGGTCCTGAGTTCAATCCCCGGTACCTGCCCCCCAAAAATATGTCTCTCAGTTAAGGATAGAATAAATTTGTGTATCTATTTTTGTTCCATCCTATAAACCCTGTTAAAATAAAGGTAAAAATAAGATTTAAATCTTTTTCTTACAGATAGAAAGCATGTAAAATGGCATAGAAAGCCAGGCAGGCACAGCAAAGTAACTGGCATATGAATAATAACTGAAATAACACAACCAAGGAGGCCCTGCTTGGAGCTCAGTTGTAAACCATACTGTTTGCAAGAAAGCAAGCCAGTTACACCACAGAGACACAGGTTGAGACATATTTTAACCTCCATTATCTCTCAGAACGAGTGGACAAACTCAGGCTAAACTAAATTGAGATAGTTGGAAAGAAATATTTGGACCTCTAAATACCATCCCCATGGTGTGTATATCCAGACAATTTCTCTTCCTGCCTGCTGTCCAAGTCTGAAGTTTTATTCTCACAGAGAATAAACGGAGACACCAAGCACAACTGAAGGGCTGAGTGTGTTTAGAAAAAGGAAAATTAGGCAACATTTCTTGGACTACTTAATGCTAACACCTAAATTCTTTTCCAGTATTCTTTTCAGTCAGTTTTTAGAAGACGAACAAATAATCCCTGATTTCCATGAAGGAGATTGTTTTTCATGTCTTCTAAATAAGAAACATTATCACTCTAGAATTCAAGCCTAATACAAAGATTTCTTCAATGAATTTGTGGAGCCAGTACATCTGAATCTGAAATTCATTTACGAAGTACCACCTTCAAAGCATTGATCTCTAATCAATTTTCATACCTAGTATTAAATATAAGCACTTAAACATTGTCAGCCAAAGATGGTATAAATGATTAAAAAAAAGAATTTGATGGATGTTGAATTCATCAGATGACAAGTGAAATGAAATAACTCTTTTCGTTGTTTGTTTGTTATTTTAAAGAGAAGAAAACCAAACAAAATAAAACACAATAAAGCCTCTAATGAAAATGATACAGGACTTCAAAACAAGATAATAGGAAATCAATAATGGCTATCTTACCTCTTGCTTTGTTCAAAATAGTTGTCCATGCCATCAGGCATCATAAAACAATTAAAACAGAACAATGAAAGCATTATAGGACTTCAGAACCAGATAACAGAAAATCAGCAATGACTACCATAATATACCTTGTTATCTTCAAAATAGCTGCCCATACCATCAGACATAATAAAATCAAACAAAAAAGTAGAATAAAACCAAACCTAACAAAACAACGAAAATGATATAGGAATTCAGAAGAAGGTAACAGTAAATTAACAATGGTTATCATCTTTCTTCTTTTAGATGTTTCCTCCCCTATCACATTCACAAAATCTACTGTATGTTTTAGATCCCACTAATTCCTTTAGTTTTTTATGCTATGGAGATAACAGAACGTTCACCTATATGAGTCTGAACCATTTCACACATAAGCATGATCTCAACTTGCATCCATTTTCCTACAAGAACCTTGAGATTATATTTCTTCATATCTAAATAGATTTCCATTGTATAAAAATACCATATCTGTCTTATCCACTCAGTGATTGATGGGCAAACTAGTCCTGCGCTTTTCTGGTTTTGTGTCATATGGAACATTGTTTTCTGTACTTGGACTTTCAGTCTATGAATCTGCTTTCCAGTTAAATGTATTTCTTGTTTTTGCATATTGATGGATCTTGTTTCTTGACCCACACGCCCTGTGTTTCTTTTTATTGGTGAATTGAGGCCATCTACATTAATGGTTACAACTAGTTTGCACTGGCTTGTCTCTGCAATGCTATTCTCTGGCTGGTGGCCTTCACATTTCCCCTCCATTTAACTGCCTTCCCAGTTTGGCAAGCCCACGCTACTGCTGTTCCTAGAGACATGGCCATCTTTCTGTCTAGAATATCCTTCAGTACTCTTTATAGGGTTAGTTCTGTGGTCATAAATTTCTTCAGTTGTTCACTGTCATGGAAGTATCTTATTTCTCTATCAACTTTGAAAGATAGTTTTGCAGGACACATCAATCTCGGTTGCAAGTTATTTTCTTCCAGGATTTGAAACACTTCCTACAACCTTTTTTTACCTGATGGTTTCTGTTGAGAAGTCTGCTATGATTCTGACTGGTTTTCCTTTATTCCTTTATATAGGTGATCTGTTTCTTTTTTCTAATAGCTTTTAATATCCTGTTCTTGTGCTGAATTTCTGGGATGTTGATTATTATGTCTGGGTATAGATTTATTTTGCTTATGGCTAGTTGGAGTTCTACATGCCTTATACCTATGCCAACTCCTTTTCCCATGTTTGGAAGTTTTCTGATATTATTTCTGTAAATAGTCTTTTTCTGTCATTTCTGTTGACCCCTGCTTTTTCACTGACACCTATCCATCTTAAATAACTTTTCTTTATGTAATATTGCAACCCTTGCTTTGTTATTTACTGTTTCCTTGTTATGTTTAACTATCTTTCCTTTCACAATAGATAGCTGCAATCCTGTCCTCAAAGTCTGAAAAGTCTATCTTCAGTCTCTTTCAAGTAGTTTTGCCAGGTTTTGATGGTGTTTTTAATTTCCTGGCTATCGCTTTGAATCTGTTCCATGCATTGTAATTTCTTCTTATATTGTTCATTCAAATTTTCCAGTGCTTCTCTTTTTTTAATCTATGTCTTCTTCAGATATGCTCAGCAATTCATTCTTTATAAACATAAAGATTTCTTCCTTTTCTGGTCTGATTAGTTTTATGGCCTCCTGAAGTTGTTTCTTTACTTCAGTTGCTATCCTTTAAGAGGTTTTTGGTTTTTGACTTCCATTTCTTCCATATTGGTGTCTCCCAGACTTGTTCTGTGTGCACTAGAGGTCTGAGATTGTTTTTTCCCCTTTATCTTGACCTTTTCCTACCTAGGAAACTGGTTGTGGGGTTCCAGGTGCTTCCCTCATTAGCTGCCTTTCCACAGTGTAGAGGAATGGGCTAGGTACCTGGGTAGAATTCTCTTAATCAGGTTCCCGGGGAGGCAGTGGGGCATTGGGAGGGCTTTTCAGATGCACATGGCTACACCAAGGTTTCCCCAGTCACCATGGGTGCCTAAGGGCAGGGCTGCTTCTACTCATGGCCTGTATGGCTATACTGGGACTCCCCTAACGCAGCAGGTGCAGAGGGGCATGTTCTGATTCTCCCAGCCTGTGCTGGTTACCCAAGGGAAGCAAGGGTCCTGGCAGCTGCAGGTACACAGGAGTGAATCTGGCTGTTTCTCCTTTCCCACACTAGCTGCCCACAGAAAGCAAGCATCCTGATGGCAGCAGACTGAAATAACTCTTAAAAATTTTCTCAATAAAAGGAAGTAATACAGCTGTAACAAAATAACAAGATATTTAAAAGGAATATAGCCACAAGAAAATGATATATAAAGTAACAAATACAGGTTTGAGAAATTAAAAAATAATGATAAAGAAAAGAAAGTTGAAGTTGAAAATTTTTCTAGAAATCAAGGAAAGAAAATTGAAAATTAGAAGAGTAAAAACAAAATTATTAAAGAACCATGTGTTATGTTTGAATACAAACAATATGAATCCAAGAAAAAAAGCTAAAATTTGAGAGAAAAATATGAAATAATTTTAAAATAACTTAATATCTAAGAGACATGAGTTTCCAAGTTACAATGACCCACTGATTGTCGAGAACAGTCACTGAGAAAAAAAAAAAATTGTAGCATCAATACTTACTCTGAAAATTTGAAGCCCAGAAACTAAAGTATTTTAATAGTTTTCAAAGAAAAATAAGAACTATGTATTTTTTGTTTCCTTTTCTTTAAATAAAAGAAAAAGAAAAATAAGAACTATGAACAAAATGGCAGTAGTTACACTGGAATCTAAAAACAACAAAACAAAGCCTTCAAAATTCTGAAGACATTAATTTCCATCTACAATTCTACTACTCTAAAAGCAGGCTACAAACATTTTTGATATAAAATCCTCATCCCAAAAGTTAATTTTTAATTTTCTTAGGCTCTGAGAAAATATTGTTAGGGTAAATTATTGAGTTTTAACTTTTATTTATCCAAAACCTCTTTTCAAACTACACAGAATATGAAATCATCTACTTATAAACAGGATAAGATCATTATGAGAAAAGATGGGGCTATATTCATAGAAATGGATACCTATGAGGGAAACAAAATGGAAACACTGAGGGAAAATTAGTAACAAAATTTTGAGAATTTTGCTTGAAATTAAGGAAGAAATTAAATCTTTTGAGATTGAAAGCACCTACAGTAATTTAGGGAAAAACTGATTCAAAATCATCTACACTGAGTCAAGTAATTGAGTTTCAAAGGTAAAGGACTTTTTGAGCATTTAAAGGAAGAAATAGGGAAGTAATACCTCTGTAATTTTGCAGAACCATATTAATCTATAGTCACTTCCTAATGACAATGGCGCAAAGAGTTCTATATAATGTTCTGAAGGCTGAAGAAAGACTTGGATAGGGAATAGGAATAGGAATAATTTGTATTTTCTATACTTTTTATACTATTGGAAAATTTTAAAAATATGCTATTGCAGAAAATTAAAAATTGCAAATACCTGTTTATTTGTAAGGAATTGTATGTATTAACATTTGTTTCAGCTAACCGTAACAAAATTAAAATACAATTTTAAAAAAATAAATTTTGGATAAAGATGCTAGTCCTCCTTTTCATTTTCTGATCTTTGAGTCATTTCTATGGGCAAGGAAAACAAATAGACTTTAAAATTTTTTATGAATTTACAGACTTCACCATATTTTCTATAGATACACTAAAACACAGAAAAATTACATGCTGCTCATTAAAAATAATTAACTCTACACTGTGCTTAATAATATGTAAAAAAATTTCTGCACATGGACAATGAAATATAAATATGGAAAATGTAAATTTTCTATAATTACTGGGATCATAAAGTTGAGGTGTTTTCTTTAGTTTCTTTTAAATTACATTAAAATGCATATCATATACATATGTGTGTGTATTTGGATAAGAAAAAATTAGAAAGAAATGATCTTTAATCTTCATAGTTTGAATTTTGTGAGTTATTGACCAAAGATTTAGAGGGATGCATGATCATTAGCTCATTTTGGAGCCCTGAAGTTATTCTTTGAAACAAAGAAGGAATACTGCATGCTAAACACTGAATTTCATTTTGTTCTTTCTAAATTTGTGCTGCAATTGTTTGCAGTTGTTATGTTCGTGGGAGGTTAGGAAGTATTATTTGGTTCATTTTACCTCTTTAGAAGTTGTTTGTAAACTATTTATTTAGTAATATCTATAAACAGAGACATTTCTCACAATATAGTCCATATGAGTTTCTCCATTCTACTGGTTTAGAAAGAAAGTTCTGATTCACAGCCTCCAGGTTCTGACTTCCACATCATATAAACATGAAAACATTACCATTGTTCATTACTACCCAAGATCCGCTTCCAGGCCAGGTGAGATTGTATCCTACTTCTGGAGATGAGAATTGGACATATGACTACATTTTTGACTGGTAATCTAAAGGTACTTTCTGACTGGAAAATTTAGTTACCAGACATAAAGTTATCACTTCTTTTGCTGTGCTGGTTCTAAATCTCATTACACACTATTCTAATGAGCAAATTCCCTCAGAGTACTTTGGGATGTATTCAGTATGTACTCAGTGAAAAATAAAGTCTGTGTTCTATTCAGCCACTGAAAATAGGGCTTATTGCTGCACATTGTAAAGACCAAACAATCATAATATAAAAGCCTAAATATATAAATCAGCAATATGTTGAATTTAAAAATATAGCCTAAGTAGACTATGTTTTTCTGGCTATTAAATCTCAAATAGTCAAGCCAGGGTTCTTCAGCTTTTTTCCCCCAATGGTAAAAGCACAAATAATAAAAGTGAAAATAAACATATGAAATCCTTGTTACATAATCTTTTATTCTATTTTCACTAAAATGCCCTGATTATTACTTATTGCACAGAATGTTATCATAAACTTTAAGTATCTTTTTAAAATAAAACTTGCTTTTTAAGGCTATTTCCATAGATGTTTACATTTTTACAAGATGGATTTAGAGTACTCGGGTCCAACTTTATACAATATGTATTTTCATGCATAAATGTGATTAAATATAATTTAGGATTAACATAGTAAACAGGAGATCATATTTTAACCTTATTGTGTTTTGACAATTGTAAAACTGTTTGAATATTATCTAAAGCAAGTTAAGGAACATTTTCAGCTCTCCACAATATTGCATTTAATTCATTTATTTTGATTTCTAAGTAGCATTCTATTTTAGAAACATACCATGATTGACAAAATCTCTTCCTTTTGATAGATATTCGACACCTCTTCTAGTTCTCACTCATTATGAATGAGACTCCAGACAGTTTTGTACAAGGCTTATTGGTGGAATACAGTTTTATAAATCTTGAGTAAGTCTGAAATTGCTGCATCATAATCCAGATATATTTTTAAGTGCAAAATAGTGTACAAAACTTTATGCCCTTGTACTTACCTGTGATGGTGAGCTTGTACACCCCCAAATTCGTTGTTGAGACATAACATTTAGTGCCTCAGAACATAATTTAGGAAAGAAATTAATGCAGATATAAATAAGAGAGATATGATTGTTACCTGACTATGATACGATTTAACTTATATTCTATTAGAAATTGGAATACAAACATATAAATGTATCTCTACAACTAAGGATAATTTGATCTCATCTTTTCCTACATATATCTCTCATTTTTTCCTCTTGCTTTGTCACTTAGGCTAACACTTCCAACAGTATGTTGAGTAAAAAATGGCAAAAATTAACGTCCTTGGTGTTTTCTAGATTTTAAAAGAATTTCAACTCTTGGTTTTTCCATATATTGGTGTTTTGTTCTAAAAGCATTGTATATATCCTAATTTCGTGAGCGCTCTTATTCTGAGGTAATGATAAATTTAATTGAATGCTTTTCTTGTATTTATTGAAGCGATCACAGCTTTATCTTTCAATTTTGTTGATGCGTTATTTTATACTTATTTGTGCATGTTGAATTATTGTTACATCTCTGAATAAAATCCCATTTGATTTTGGGTACAATATTTTTCATATACAATTGGAGTTGATTCACTAGTATTTTGAAGAGTTTTTACTTTTATATTTTTTAGGGATATTAACCAAAGTTTTCTCCTTTTTTGTGTGTGTCTAGTTTTGGTCCAGAGAAATACTGGCTTCTCTGATTAAGCCAGTATTTGAAAGACTTCCATTTATTTTAAATTTTTGGACTGTCTTGTGAAGAATTTATATTAGTTCTTTAAAGCCTTAGTAATATTTGGTAATGAAGTCTTGTTTTAGTCTTTACCTTGTGGGGAAACATTTTATTACTCATTATTTTTTGCTGTTCTATTCAGGTTTTCAGTTTTCATGATTCAGTTTTCTTAGGTCACATGCCTTTAGAAACCTGCACATTTCTTGTAGATTTTTGAATTTACTGTCATGTAATTGTTCATATATTCCTTAATGATCCTTTATATTTCATAGTATCAGTAGCAATGTTCGTTTGCATCTCAGATTATATTTATTTTGATATACTCATATTTCATGAGTTAGCCTAGCTAAAATTTTGTCTGTTTTGTCTAGTTTTTCTTACAAAAAAATACTTTTTGATGATCTTTTGTACTGTATATCTTATTTCCTCTATTTCTGGTATGAATTCTGGTATTTTTTTTTTTACTAATTTTGATTTTGGTGTGTTCTCACTTTTCTTGATAATTGAATTGAATAATAGAGTTATTTCCTTGAAATCTTACTGATTCTTGATACAATCAGAATTCTTGAAATTTTCCATTTTATAATGATGTTGGTGTATATCATAGGTTGAATATGTTTTATTTGCATTTGATTCAAGAAACTCATTTTCATTTGATTTTGTCATTGACTTACTGGTTTTTCAAGAGCATGTTGATTGATATTCATGTACTTATACAATTTGTATAAGTACAAATTGTACTTCTTTTGTTGTTCACTTCCAGTTTTATTTTGATATGATCAGAAAAGATAGATGATTGCTTTCAAATTTTTAATTTGTTGATATTTGCTTTGTAGTGTAATATAAGGTCTTTCTTTTGGTAATGACAAGGATGTGTATTCTGCAAGTGTTGAATGAAATTTTCTGTAAATGTTTGTTAAGTCTATTTGGTTATGCTTTAATATAAATCTGAGACACTTGTGTTAGCTTTTTGTTGTGAATTATTTATCCATCAAGAAAAGTGGGGTTTTGAAATGTCTAAATATTACTGTATTAGAGCGTATCTTTCCCTTTAGAACTAATATTTGTTTTTATATAACTGTGTGACCCAGCGTTTGTTGCATATACAAACTTACAACTGTTATTTACCTTTGTTTATTTGATCCTTTCATCAATATATACTAAGAGGGCTTCTTTTATTATAGTATGTGACTTAAAATTTGTTTTAGCTGAGATAATTGTGGCCAGACCTTGTAATACTTCTTTCTATTTGCATAGCACAATTTTTGTTTCTTTGTATCTAATTATGTTATATATATAAAAATAAAAAACCTATCTTCAAAGTGTTAAAATTTTTTTGCTCTTGGATCTAGGCTGCTGCTAACATTCTCAAATCCATGTTTAAATTTTATTTATTTAAGGCTGACGTGGTCGTACATGCCTGCAGTCCCAACATTCGGGAGCCTGAGGTAAGAGGATCACTTCGAGTTCATGACCAGCCTGGATCACAAAGTGAGCACAAAGCCATCCCATCCAGAACTGCATAATGAAACCCTGTCTCAAAAAGACGAAAACAAACAAACAAAAAACATTGAAGTCACTGACTGAGTTCTTTAATTCAAGATTTCTGTTTTGTTTCTTTTATCTCCTTGCTGCTTCTTTCAGATACATAATGAATCGTCTTCCTGATTTTGTTAAATTGGCTGTCTCTACTGCCTATATCTCAATGACTTTTTAAACGTATCATTATTTTGAAGCCTTTTCTGTCACCTTGTTAATTTTTTTTTGTTTGAGGATTGTTGCTATAGAATTATTGTGCCCTTTTGGAGATGTTAAGACACACTGTCTTGGTCAGGGTTTTACTAGAGAGAACAGATATAACCCGGAATATATAGAAGCAACAAGATTGTCTTATGAATAGTCAGTCTCAGAGTCCCATGAGGAAGCGTGCAGAGGGTGTCTATGCACTGGAGGCCAAAGGGTTCAATCCAAGATCTCTGGAGTTCACCCTAGTGTCTTGTGCAAGTCCACACCAGCAGGCTGATGGGTCCGCGACAGAAGGCCGAAGGCTCTGTGATGAAAAGCTGAAGAGTCTGTACTGGAAGCCAGGAGGCAAGGTCCAAACTAAAGGCTAAGACTGGAGCTTCTCCCAAGAATGGCATTGATTTGTCCTTCCTCCTCTCCTTTTATACCTCGAGTGATAACTCACCCTAGGGTGGGTCTTCTACATCCTTGGGTGTAGAATTGCTAAACCCATTTAGTTAGCTTCTAACTGTCTCAAGTTGACACAATCAATCAACCACTACAATCCACCCCTTGTCAACTTGGCAACCAGACACATTTCTTTAAACTAGTTCCAGAAACACAAACATGCATATAATTGCGCCTAACATGTTATGACTGTCCTTCGTACAAATGGAAACACAATAATTCCCCTACCAAAATACACAATGTAACTTTTCTTTGGTTGATGCTTACTCCTATCAGTTCATAAGCTTAACATTATAACACAAGTTTAACAATTCCCAAAACACAGCATTACGTCTAACATTATGTTACATTGAAACCGTATTTGGGGAGAAGTAGTAATCATAATCCCCTTTTCTGTAACTGATCACAAGGACGTAGCTGGTTTTTAGAACTTCCTTCTTCCACTACCCATTCTGTATTTCCTTGGCCTTCAGCAAGCACCTCAGCAGGTCTCGGTTCTTTCCCCGGTGGAGTGACCCATACTTTCATTCCTGAAGGTTCTGGACCACTTGTCACTTTGTCTGGATTAGGTTGCTGTAATTTTCCATTAACCTTAATGACAGGGCATGGTAATACTAAAAGGTTTCCTAAGGAATCTCCTGCACTCCATGTATATTCTTCCTTTCCTCCATTGTGGAGTAGTAGTCCAACTTCCCCTTGGTAGTCTGGGTCAATCACCCCTGACAACACCGTGACTCCCTTTTTAGCTTGTTTCCTCAGAGGCAAAAGGAGACCAAAATGACCAGGGGGAAGTCTTAGCTTCCAGTTCAATGGTATCATTGTCGTGCTTCCTGGTATAAGCCTTCCCCCCTCTGGAACCAAAACTTCTAGTCCAGCAGAACATGAAGTCATGGGAACAGGAAGCAAAAATTTTGCTAGTGGATCACTAGGGGTGATGGTGAGTGGCACCATTCCTACTTCCACCCCTTATTCTTGGACCCATGAATCCTGGCTATGGGAGACACAGTGCCGTATAATGGACGTTGATTCAAAGCATATACAGCCTGTTGAAGTACTTTACCCCAGCCTTGCAAACTATTGCCACCTAGCTGGCGTTGTAATTGTGTCTTCAAAAGGCCATTCCATCTTTCTATCAATCCAGCTGCTTCTGGATGGTGAGGGACATGGTAGGACCAGTGAATTCCATGAGCATATGCCCACTGCCTCACTTCTTTAGCTGTGAAATGTGTTCCTTGGTCAGAGGCAATGCTAGGTGGAATTCCATGACGATGGATAAGGCATTCTGTGAGTCCACGGATGGTAGTCTTGGCAGAAGCATTATGTGCAGCAAAGGCAAAGCCATATCCGGAATAGGTATCTATGCCAATGAGGACAAAGCACAGTCCCTTCCATGATGGAAATGGTCCAATATAATCAACCTGCCACCAAGTTGCAGGTTGATCACCTCGGGGAATGCTGCCATATCGGGGACTCAGTGTTGGCCTCTGCTGCTGGCATGCTGGGCATTCAGCAGTGGCTGTAGCCAGAACACCCTTGGTCAGTGGCAGTCCATGTTGCTGAGCCCATGCATACCCTCCATCCCTATGTCACTTTATGCTCGTTGCTGAGACAAAATACCTGATGCCCAAGTTGGGAAAGGAAAGGTTTATTTCTTACAGTTTTTGGAGGTTTCAGTCCACACTCAGTTGTCTCCAAGACAGGCAGGCATGGCTGGGCTGCAGTTCATGGCGGCCGCCAGCAGCAAACTCAAACCAGCAAAGAGAAAAACACACCTTCTTCCTGCCATTATATCACATCCTGGCTCCACCCCTATATGGGTGGAGCACTAACACCATCAATCCAAGCACTATACAATGAACCATCACATATGAACAATGCAAACTCATGAGGCCTGGGGGACACAAACATAAACCATGACACACACCTTGTTTATTTTTATGATTTATGTATCTATATACTGATGTTTTCACATTTGGAAGATTGGTTGTCTCTGGTATTTCATAGGCAAGGTTTCATCGCCAAGAACTTTCTCTTGGATGTATTCTGTGGTATCAGTTTTGTAGATTATGCTGATGCTATTCTCAAGTGGGCCATTTCTGGTGGCAAAGTCTGTGCATGCCTCAATGGCACAGGTTGCAGAGGTTTCAGAATTACACTACCACCTGGGATACAGCCCTCTTGAGTAGGGCGGGTTCAATGGTGACATCAAGCATGTTGCAAACAGCTATAGATTTGGGGTACCACTTGTCTGTCTGGTTTTGCAGGTCATGGAGGTGTAGTGCCACTCTGCTGAACTTCTGCAAATGAAGTGTTGCTGCCACGGCATCAGAGACCTGACCCGGCTTGTCTCTAAGGACTATAGAGTCCCTGTTGTGGTGCAATATGCCCAGGAGCCAAGTGAGGCACCAAGTAGCTGTGCGTCACATAGCGCTCAGGCTGCAGTATGGGGTGTAGACCTGCTGCCTGCCAGTGTCCGAGGCTAGGAAGATGATTTTAAGGCAGCAGTGTTGAATCTAATGATACGAGTGCTACAGTGGGCTGTTTGTATCATTAAAAGCTCTAAAAGGTTTGCTGTCACTGATTTCCAGGAACTCTGTAGGCTGTCCTGTTTAGGATGACCTACCTAGCTGTTTCCTAGGGACAAAAATGAGTCAGTACAAGCATCCATAATTCTCATGGCCTTTTCTGGTCAGGTCACACTGGGATGGCTGCTTCCCTGCCTCCAGGAGCAAGAGGAGTGTTGCTGGGTTCACCTGGCTCATTCTCAGAGCCTAGGATATTAAATGGGGCCCCACAGCTCTTTCCAGAATGGCAAGAAGCGTGTGATTTTTTTTTTTATTTTTTCAGAAACAACATTGTAACCAAATTGTTTGATGCTTTCTTTTAAATCAAATTTCTCATAAACCTCTAACACCAAAATTTATTAGAATTAATTTTCAAATGACTAAAATTATATATGAATTTATATTTATGACTCCTTAAACTAAAAAACAGAAAATATATTTACAGCCTTGTCAAGGAAGGCATATAGCTTGATAATCCTAGTAGAGGAACTGAATCAAATTTTCCCATAAAATCACCATGAATGTAATTACTGGATTTGATTGTGTTCTTGTCTGTTTTGGTTTGCAGTGAGAATCATGGAAAAAATCAAGCTTGTAAATCAAAGTACTGTAAAAGACAGTGTTGCCTACAGAGGTAGATAAAGCTTAATAAGAAATTAAACTTAGAAGAAGATGGTTGGGTGGTAGGATTTCATTTTGAACTTTTAGGAGAAAATCTGGTCATGATACATGGTGGGGTAATGAAAATTAATCATTGGTACAGAGAGATACTTGGGTTAAAGAAAAATATTTACTACCACTTGGGTAATAGCTAAGGATGTGAAGGTGAGTGTTCTCTCTATTGAGAATTACTAGGAAAGTGTCTTTAAAGATAGAAAAAAAAAAAGGAATCCAAAGAAAAATAAAAATAAGATGGGTAATTCTAATAAAATAGTCTTATGAAGCTGAAAGAAGAAAAAATTTCATGAAAGAAATGATTTTCCCTTCAGAATATGGTTATGATATTTCTGCTTCCAGGTTATTAGTTGTGCAAATCTTTGAGGAAGATACTGTTAAATCAGAAAAAGCCAATCAACTTATTTGCTTGTTTTATGGTACAGAGAGTCTATATTTGCTTAATGCTCATGCTTCTGGTTTTGGATCTTGAAATGTGGCCAAAATATGGATATGCCAAGGAGTTTTTTACACAGCATTGGCAATCAGAATTGTAAGTGTCTAGCAGTGCAAATCATATAAACCCTCAGTGTCAGCAGTAATGTCCTGGACTATTCTTGAACTGTTCCTCACACTAGTTGTCTTCTCTGCTACCAAGATTTTCTTGACAGTTGCCCAGTGTATGAGCTGTTTTTCCATCCTTCTGTTAAAGCTGTGAACTAAAACATATGTTCAAGTAAATTCCTTTTCTGCTAGAATTTTTTTTAAAAGTTCTGGGGACTCTTGGAGTTCAGTGTTCTGCTTAAATGAGATGGACATTCACCTGAAATGTGGCTCATGTCTAGACTGATAATAACAAACAGATACCAAGAAGACAAGTAGGAGTTCATACTCACACTAGGAAGCTTGTGGAAAAGGGCACTGACTGTAGAGAGTGCAGAGAGGAACCTAGCTTGGCCCTTATGGTGGTTAAGAACACAGCTGGTTGAAGGGTCCTAGGTGTAGTGACCTAAATTGTGTAATTTGACCTTCTCTCAAGTCCAAAGGAAGTAAGTAACTAGGCTTTATATCATCTTGGTCAAAACTAAAGCGAAGAGGAAAGTGGTGGAGCATAAAAGTTGTTAGGAGTAAGACATAAAAAATTATTATTAGAGTATAATTATTAAAGTAATAATTATAAATATAAATTATCCCTATATGAATGACTTAGCAAAATTATAATGACTATTCCCTAAAGCACCACATTGCCTTGTTTATTTGTGTACCCACATGGAGTGTGTTCTGTATTGACTTCTAATTAATCTGTCTGATGCCTCTTCAAAACAATAAATAAGTAGATAGATAAATAAATAAAAAATAAAGGCACTACAAAGTATTCAAATCATCACCATGTGCTGAAACAATATGTTTTAGAGACTCAGAAGCTACTCGGTAAATATTTGTGGATTTTAATTACATGGATATCTTCCTAAATTGCTTTATTCTAGTTTGGAAAGTTAGCTATATTTCACCATGAATGGGAATGGGAAACAACTCTTGGTGTACTCACCATCGCCCGCAATGATTTTTCAACAAGACTAAAAGAACTTAATGGAATCTAGGTCAAATGTGAAACTAGTGATAGAAGAAAGTCTTCTCTGAATTTTAGGATGGCTTCAAGACTTCAAAGACTGTTTGAGAAACAAAATAGTGCCATTAGCAAAAGTTTCTTGGATTTGCAACAGGAGCAGGGGCTGTGTGCCCCAGTCAGTGGGCACCTGTCTCACATCATAAGGGCCACTTGTGACTTTTTTTTTTTTTTTTTGAAACGGTCATTGCGACCTCCATTTGAGACATTCCTCATTGCAAAGACAAAATGTTAGGAATTGTGTCTTGTTCTTTACAGCTTTGCAAATAATTTATCCATTGTGTCTGCATTTGGTTTATATTTATACTGATTTAAACTGCGTTCTGCAAATAACAGAGATTTTTGCCAGTAAAGCTGTAGTTTCTGTATCTTCTGAGACGTGTGGAAGCATGTTACCTGAATTGTTGCAAGACGCATCCCACAGTCATGCAGAGAGATTCCTGATGTTAAAGCCAGCACAGGGAGAAGGGTAGGCTAAAAAATTCCAGATAGACAGAATCTGAGCTATGATTTTGTGACCCTGTGATTGTTATTTAGATCGCTTTGAGAGAAGTTTTGCTAGTAATGAGAAAATCCATCCTCACACAGGATGCTTTAGGACAGCTTTGCCTCTGCTTGCCTTTGGGATGTCAGTGCTCACAAACTTGCAGAAAATGGGGCAGTTCTTGAAAGGGCAAGTACCAGCCTTTTGTGTGTCACCTGTAAGACTTGAGCGAGTCATTTCACTTTGAAGTCTTGCAATTTCTTACTCTAGTAACAACATTATTCACCATAAAACAAATTTTGAGGTAATGTAATAGCCTTTGCATTACAATATTAGTTCTTATAATCTGTAGTATTAAACAGATATAAACTCCTTGGCTTGAGAAAGACTAGATTAGCACTTTCATGTACTGACTTTACAACATCTAAATCCACTTGCCTCATGACTGTAGAATGAGCCTCTTTGTTCATTCATTTGTAATAATCAAAACATCCCCGATCTTTAAAAAGAAGCAAGATGAAAGTCTCTAGTGTAGAAAATATAGAATGGGAGGGGAGGCAGGTAGAAAAAACATAGCTTGACAAACAACATCAGTGTTTTCAAAATTAAATTGCTATTCTGTAATATTTATCAAAAAGATCTCAAAAGACATGGCTGTTCTTTGGAAAAAAATTGTCACTTCTTAATACCCTTGCCTGCTTGCATACTGCATTTTTCCTTCTTTTATTCCACAGAGTTGCTCATACATAAGATGGAAATCCATAGGTTAGTGCTGTTATATCACAAGAACTGGATAGTTTATATCACCACATAGCACAGCAAGAGCTCTGCCATTGCAGGCTTGCATTCCTATTTTAAGGGGAACCACAAACATTTCACTCAGATCTTTGGAATAGTCATGCAGATTTGGTTGTGGACAAAAGTCTAACAAACAAATAAATATCGGGATTTCTGCTTTCACTATCCAGACCTGTCAGGAAAATTTCCAAAACTGCCAGGTGTGGTTGCATGAGAAATTAATCTCAGTACTTGGGAGGCTGAGGTAGGAGGCTCACTGAGAGTTCAGTGCCAACCTAGGCTACACAGTGAGTTCAAGGACAGCTTGAATTGCATGGCAAGACTCCATCTCTCTATCACAGACATACACTCACAAAGAGTTTCTCAGATCTTTCTCTCATTTTGCCCTGTATATATCTTTATGGAACATATTTTTCAAAGTGCATAGTTTTCAAGCGAAATTGTTCAGTACCGCTGTCATTTTAGAGATAACTTGCAAAACATTAAACAAAACATTAATATCACAACATAAAGGAGATATGTCAGACTCCAAATAAATGTCACCATGCAAGGAAGGATAGATGTCACCCTAGCAATAATCTGTCATGTTACTGGAACATTCTACAGTTCAATAGCATAAAGTATTATAGTTTAAGATACTTTAATTTTCTTTGTACCTTATTCTTTTAACTATTCTGAGTTATTCCAAAATTGTAGTGAATTTCAGTTATTTGAATTTAAGACTGAGAATTGATTTAAGTAGAACATAAATTTTCTAGGTTTTTCCTACTTAATACTTTAAATATGTACACACAAATGTAATCCATAATAGACTCATATTTGCATAACTTTTGTAGAATTTAAACAAATGTGGAATTAATAATTGTAACTAATTGCATAGCTTTTATTTTAAGACAAATATATAATACTTGGACAGATCCTGTTTTAATAATTTAAGATTTATGTTGGAAGAGTACCAGGGATTAAACTCACAACCTTGTGCTTGCCAGACAGGCCCTGTGCCACTCTGGTAAGATATCCTGACCCTTGTTTTCTCTTTCTCTTTCTTTTTCTTTTCTTTCTTTCTTTCTTTTTTTTTTTTTTTTTTTTTAATATTGAGGATTGAACTCAAGACCTTTTGTTTGCCAGGTAGGCACTTAGGGTGTGGACCTAAATCCCTGGCTCTTTTTCTCAATTTTTAAAAAAATAATTTAAGATATCTGGTCACATTCATCATATTCCCCCAAATCATTTCATAGTATACTCTGAATAGCATCACATGAATAGTATCATTAAATTCACTTCATGTTAAAAATCTATTTTATATAATTACATATATTTTTAGATTATGAGAAAATTAAAACTAATACTTACAATTTTAGACCAATTTAGGAAATCTGTCACTGCTATTAAAAAAATTACCTTAAAAATCAAGTGGACTAAAGATGAGGACACTGGGTGGGGAGTTAGCCCAGTGGCACAGTACCTGCCTGGCAAGCATGAGGTCCTGAGTTTGATTACCACTAATAAAAACAAACAAGAAGTCAGAGCTTTATAAAGTAATATCTCAATTAGTGTGTAGAAACTCTGAAGAACTTATTCACTATTTGACAAATAGGTATTATACTTAGTCTATGGAAAGAGACTATAATTTTTGAAAATACTTGAAATATTCAGAGGTATTTATGTAGTATATGAGATTTGGCAATATCAGCAGTAGAACTGAAGAGACATTTGAATTATTATTGTTACTGAAAATATCTGCAATAATTGAAATAAATGTATTTCAATAATTGAATAAATATATATAGATGCATTGATCTACAAGCATGTAATTTTTAAGTTAATTGCTGAATATTTATAATCAAACAGCTATATATTCATTTATTAATTTTCATATATATAAACCACAAATATATTATTAATATTCTGTAGAGCTCTGACAAAATGTGAAAAAGCTGAAAAGTCTTTAGGAGCCAAAACCTTGTTTCTATCAAAATCTGGAAACTTAGGTTACTGACTTGAAGTATAGGATATTGAGAACAGGATCTAGTATGCCTACTCAGTATTACAAACTTAATAAAAGACACCAATACAAAGCTGAAACCTTGCATAACTTCTGGTCCTTGAAGGGCTGCACTCTCAGCAAAAGGGTGAATGAGAAGTAAATTCCACTTTAGAAGATAATCATCTGTCATGAACATGATATTGAATCGGTGCAAGGGGATATTTCCTGAGAATGTGCAACTACAAAATTAACATTTTGAAAGGTTTTTATTCCAATGCATACTGAATATATTTTCTGAAAAACAGTAAACAACTGTTTTGGTTTGAAATGCCACTCACTTGGTAAGCAGAAATGAAAGTAAACACAGCAAAGAAAAGTATATTTCTGTCTCCTCTTTAAATTTCTTATCAAGACAAAAATATCGTACATGCAATTTCTCTCAAATATTCCAAGTGTCAAATCTGACTATAAGGAGGAAAATATTCACAGTATCATATCAAAATAAGATACAAAATTTACCAAATATATGATATAATTTAGCTATGTATAACTAAATGTGTATAATGTTTTAAGAATAAGGCTTCAGACAAGAAACCATATTTTTACAGTAACAAAATAGAAATTTTGAAATAAATAATTAAATAATTTAGCTTGAGAGTCTCAGTAAGGATGTAAAAATTGATAAAGCAAAAGAGAGTTAATAAAGGAAGCAGAACACAATCAATTATGCAATATCAAAAATTGATAATTTTAAGAAAACTATGAAAAGCATCACAGAAAAGATCAGAATAAAGCTGCACTATTGTGTATTTTCTTGGGTGACCAGAATGCAGTAAAAGAGAAAGAACCTAAGTCAATAAATTTAAACCTAAGTCAACAAATTTAAAATTAATTGGAAGGATAATTGCTTGAAATCTTTTAATGTTATAAGAAAAGACAAAGAAAACAAATTGAATTCCAATAAAATCAAAGCTCTACAGAATGAAGATAGAACAATATTTTATGAAAATTTTGTAGATCTAATTTTTATTATCATAAAATAGAAGACAAGGATCTAATAAAATGTGGTTATGTCAATGAAAAATGTCTTTCAAAATCAAATATCGTGCTCCAAAACCAAAGTTACTCACACGTGTGTTTTACTACATACAAACATACTCTGTTAACACATTTTCCCATCACCCATACCCTGAGCTAATAAGCAATGTAATACAATAGTTTAGTTTCCACTCTCTGCACTTGGGAAAGACAGCCATCATAACAATACCACCCCATCTTTCCCCTTTATGGAGGAGAATCTCTATGGTAGATCCCTTTACATTCCCTCATCTGTCATGCCAAGGCAACTTGGGGCTTAGAAGCAAGAAAATCTGGTCATGGGAGATTTGGAGCCAGAGAAACAGGAATCAAGAGACTCGGATTGATTTTTTGCTTCAAAATGAAAGAACAGAAAGCGCAGATTCTCTTGAGGACTGCCATTCCATGTAAATGTTTGCTAGCTGAGTACAGATCGTATCAGAAAAACAACCAAGTACTTTGTATTGAATTGTGTTCCTACGAGTATGTAACTTGAAGTCCTAACACTCATGGATGTGTAATTACGTAGGGCATTTAGTGAAAGATTGAATTTAAATGAGGAGATGAGATATAGCCCTGATCAGATGAAATTAGTGTTTCTATATAAGAAAGGACAACAAAAATCTTTCTTTTTTCCATAGGAAGACACTAATGAGGATGCATTAGTTTATAAGCAAGCATTACCACAAAGAAAGAGTATCAGCTAGCACCTTAATTATGAACTCTTCAGACTTCGGAATGAGAGGAAAGTCATTTTTGTTTTTTAAGTCAACCAGTTTGCTGTATAGTTGCTATAGCAACGCAAGCCAACTAGTACAACATGGGTAGAAATTGAAGATCAGTATCCATAGAAATCAGGTGGAATTCCTGGGGAATGTAATGCAGGGAGCGACTGCAAATTGATTTAATCTTGCTACATGTATTTCCCTGTGTCAACTTCACTTTGAAAGGGAACGTGAACTTTAGTGCTGCCTCATTCTTAACACAGCCAGTTTAAACATGCTCTGCACTTCTTTGGAAATTTTTCTCAGATTATTTGCTTTACAGTAATGTTAGGTTGAATTAATTTTTAAAAAGTTTTTTAAAGTATAGATAAAAATAAAAATTTAAAGCATAGCTTTTGGAGACTTCTTATCAAATAAGAAAACAAACATATGGGTGCTGAGTGCTGGACTCTACACTGCTAAGTGGGGTGAATAAGCAGAGCCCCTAAGAATCACACTTAACATTTCACCGTGGAGAATAAGTCGGAGGCTAAAAGTGACTAAGAAGCGAACATCAGAGAGAAATGGTTCCCAGAATTAGTGAGTGCAGAAAAAATATTGTTATAAGGAACCCTAGGAAACCAGAAGTGTTTCCTAAATCATTGCAAAAAAAATTACACGGAGTATTTCACAAGCTTGATAAAGAGAAACTGAAATGAAAACAAAGTCTTAAGTAAAAAGGAGCATATTTGGTGCTGGCTGTTGAAGACAGAGTCACAGAAATCGGGCAGCTTTCTGAACTAAGGTGTAAAATAGTGTGTTCTGCGCGAGACAGTCCTCAACATCCCCTGGGGGCTGGCATGGTGGGTTAAAGGAGTAATTCATCAAGTATCTTGAAATATCAAGTATCTCGAAATCTCTTACGTATTTGTTGAACATGGATTTTGGACATTTTTCCTGTGTGAAAAGCCACATGAGGCATATGATGAGAGACTATCTCTTAGGATAGGCTCAGGTTGAAGAGATTTGATATCCTAAATGGAAATAAACAATAAACAATGGGATTTAAAAAAAATCAAAGCCAGAGAGTATAAACCATGCATGCCAAGTCATTCTGAAGATAATGCCTAAATAAGCCTTTCTGACTTTGGAGATTAGGCTTAAAATAAAACTAAACAAAACCAACAACTTACTGAATAGTGTTGGAGAAGGAAATGAGGCTTTTATTTGTAATCAGTAAGGTAAGAATCTTGACTGTTATTTAATATTGCTTCACACAGATCTGAAAAAGGAAAAAAAATTTCAAGTTATTTGTGGATAGCACATTGCAGAATGGGACACTTCTAAAGGGAGGAGAGTCCTTTAACGAAGTAGCGCAGTTACTGTGATGAGTGAGTAGAGGGTTCCTTCACAGTGTTGAAAGATGGGTAAAAGCTATTTGTAGTTGAACCTGGCAAAGGACAAAAGGGAAGAAAGTATAGCTCACTGGGTAGGATGGAAATTCTGGAATTAAAACCCACATCAGCAGCTGGCTTACATCCCTTAGCGCAGTGTAGTCCAGTTTGTCTAAATTTTCACAAATGTCAGAACTTTCTTCCTTATATGTCTGCACAGCACTCCACTGTGTAACATACACCATATTTTCTTGGCCCATGTATCCCTCAATGGGCATTTAAGCTGTCTTTGTATATTGATATGATATTTCATAGTAAACAGGAGAGCAGATATCCTTCGAGATCCTGACTTCAATAATTGTGGTTATTTATCAGGTTCTGTCCTAGATCCCCAATCTCCCAAACGAGTCTATGGTGGAGGTTAAATAAAAAGAGACAAATTGTATGATTTTTAGGGGCTCCAGGAGGATCTAAACCCTTTAATTAACCTCGAGGCTTTGAGGGTAAAGACAAAGGATTCTCTGGGTCACTTATATTAGGACCAAGGACAAAGGGCAGAGAAACTGAGGAAAGTGCAGGCAATGAGCAGGACCTGGGGTGTCACTTCAAGGATGTCTGCAAGTCATGAATCAAGTCAATTTAGTAGCTGTTTAACCATGAAGACATGGTAGAAGTGAGACTGTAGGAGTAATTTTTGCAACTGAAGTCTCTACCTAGATAATTGGTGTTGGAGCCAGAGGGTCTGCAACCTTACCTTGCCTTTTGAGGTATCTCTGGCCTCAGAGGCCACTATACCCCTCAGCCATAACCAGTGATTCATAGAGGATCACTTACTATGAATCAGCTTCCACGCCAGGCAAGGGGCCTAGGCCTAGGACAGATTCACAGATAAACATAGAAAGCCAATTAGTAAAATTTAAATCCTGCTCATAGATGCTTCATACTGGTCTCCAACAGTTATTTACCAAATTCAGGACTGCTTTTGTGGTAATTCTCTTTGAAATTTTTGAGGAGCCTTCATCCTGGTTCTATACTGATAATTACACTGAAACTTCTCACTAAAAGTGTAAAAGTGTTTTAATTTCTCCAAATCTGTTACCAATTTGTAATCCTAACAGGTATATTATCAATAGTTGTGGGATGAAATTGTAATGTTAATTTTAAATGATCAGTGATTTTAAACATTATTATGTAATTGGGAGTCACTTTTAAATTCTCCTAGAAGAAATTATTTCCCAAAGGATTCTTCACTTTTATTTTGGTTATTTGTAACAATTGTATAATTCCACTAAATTCATAAAAGAAGATGGTGGAATGGTGATTTCACTGCTCAATGGATATAAAGTTATAGATACAGATTAGTGAGTGTTCCTAACCCAATAAAACAAACAAACAAACAAAAAAAACCTACTTCTAATGGAGTACCAACATCAGATTTTTTTCAGTAACAACATTCTGGGACTGCAACAATTGAAGATGCAGATACCACATTTGGTGACTTCCACAGTCTCCAAACAGGCCTTGTTGTATAGATCAATGAGAAGCTAAAGTAACTAATACAACAGCTTTCTCTCGTTTGTAAAGAAAATTCCTTAACTTGAATATCATACATTTTCAAACTAGAGCTTCTCAAGTAGGAGACTAGTTTGATGAAGAATGATAACACAGATGACAGTTGAGAGACAGTTATACTCCATTCTGGGAGACAAGTGCTAGAATTTAAAACATTTAAAATGATATGAAAACTTCTTTCGTGAGGAATTTATACTGCAGGATATAAGTATATCTACAAACCACTTATCAAATAAAACCTCTTAAATGTACCATCACATATATTTTAAAATCATTCAATGAGAAAAGTTTAATTTCTCTGAGTAAAAGAAATTAAAATACATTTTCATGGTCTAAAAGACAGTCTAAAATATTTTCATGCTTTTTTATTCTGGAATTCAGTATACAAAACTTCTTTTCCTGTTCAGGTATTATGACTGAATGAATGAATTTATAGGATGTGAATTATTTCCTTTCTGAGAAAATATACGAGTTCTTTACATTCTTTTCCTTCTCTTCCACTTGTTTCTAGAACATGTCTTCCCTTAGTAACTCAGAAGTCAGTGTTACTTCTAGTCAAATTGATGTGGACAGAGAAATTTGTACGAATAGGAAAATGGGTTTTCTTCTCTGTTTCTTACATTCTTTGAATCAGTCTTTATGAGGATGAGGGAGAGCCACAAGTTTGCAGTTTTCTATGTGCTAGAGGAGTCCTGAAGGTCACGGCACCAATACATTCTGGTTGGCATTAAATGTCACAGTTCTCCACCACACTGAGTCTTTCCATCTATATATTAATTCACTACCAGAAGGCAGTACTGATGGAGAATTTCCTCCCAAACAATCTAATGGAATTTTAAAAAAAATGTAAGGAGCTTCAAAACTATTAGAAGTGACTAGAGAAAGCATCCTAATTTGATCTATTTTAAATGAGTAAATTAAAATTTCTCCATCTTAATAAGAATTTACAAGTTAAATTGGAAATATGCTATACAAGCAAAATGCTGTTGTGAACAACTTCCTTCACAGATAACTAAATATATTTGTATATGTCCCCAAAAGGAAAGAAGTAAATAAATCAAAGTATTAACTCAAAACCAAAGTAACTTCAGATGAAGATGTTTTAGTTTACTCATCCATTATTTGCTTTATGTCAATGAAGTCTAAGAATTCCATTGTGTTATAATCTGGGACCCTGGAAAACTGTGCTAACTAAGCACCAGATTAATACTTGCTCAGTTAAAAGCTAAAAGCTAGTTTAAGAAGGAAGGAAAGACTCAGTTTAAATCTTCCTGTGGTCAGAATGAGGCTTGTGTTTTTATTCAGAGACTGTGAATATAAATAGAGCCTGGTGTCCAGGTCCTTGGAGTACAAGCATGCTTATCCTCTACAGAATCTCTCAAGCAACCACCACCACATGTCTCTGGAGGGCTGGACATGACTCACCTTTAGTAAGACATAGTATCATTTCCCTTGTTATTTTTCCTGTCCCTCACAAACTGCATCACAGCTCCAAGAAACAGAAGAAACCCTGAGCTCTGAAGTTAATTGTCATAAGAATACCAAGTAAATTGAATCTGGTAATATTTCATTTCAGATGCATAATAACACTAATTATATGATAAGAGAATTCAACTCTAAAAATTTGCATCAATCTTGTAATTTAAATATATACTCTTCTTGTGAGGTACACATTGACTAGCTTGCTAGAAAGTAAAATATTCAGTCCAGTCAGTATTTTATATAAGAATCTAGCAGGCTTTGGGAATAATCATCAATCATTTCCAAAGGCCATACTTTCAAATATTGATGATACATTACTTAAGAATCAATATGTGTCACACAATTTGTTTACTATTATTCTCATTATTTGATCTTGTTGACAGTTAGTCTAAATGGTATATATTCCATGTCCATGGTATAATGGTGACAGAGGACAAAAATTGTACATAAATATTGTTAAATCAAAATCATTAGAAATAACACATCACTACTACTTTTTGAGCATATCTTAGTCATTTTCCTGTTTTTGGGACCCACAGTTAAAGGAGGAGAGATTTATTTTAGCTAACTTCTCAGTATGTGGTGACTTGAAACCACAGGTTTCACTGAATAGAAACAGTAGCTCAACCATAGAAAATGCTGTCTTTTAAAGGTAGCTTTAGAATAAGCACATTATAGCACATTATACAATTATTTCAGTAAAAAATAATGAGGATAATATAAACACAAAAACCAATATTTTGATGAAGACCAAGAAACTATAGATAGCCATTTAATAGTCTTGTATCCAGCACAATTCTAGGAAATAAATTGTTATTATCTGTAAGTAGATTTTGAAAACTAACTCTTTTTGGAAAATTAGTACAGTTACATGGTTTTACATTTTAATTTGATGCTCAGTAGCCTGAGGTGGAAGGATTCCAGATTCAAAGCCAGCCTTGGCTTCATAACAAGATATTGGGGGGGGGGGAGAAAGAAAATTTCAGTTGAGAAGTACATTACTGAAACAATTTATGTAGCCACTTATAAGCTCAATATATAATTTTAATTAATATTTTAAAATTTGTATCCAGTAATAATGTACCAGAACTAATTTCAGAAAATAGTCAAGTCATGAATTCTTTGAAGTTTCTCATCCCAGCTACCCCTCAGTATAGACATGAACCATAATGCCCTTTGTAACTTTTAAAATATTTAAAAATGACTGGTGCAGAATTTAAAACTTTAAATTGTACTAAAAGATTATGTAAGAAACAATATATTTTATAGTATACATACCCCAAATTTTAAAGCTATTGCTGTCAGTATATTATGTAATATCTCCTCTTTGATAAACTATGGAAATCAATTCTCTACATATTACCAGGCAAAGTTGAATTTTTCTCATACAACGAATTTATGTTAACCTTGCACATACTTGGTGTCTTCCAACTGGGTGCTTTCATCTCTTCCTTTTAGTTTGAGTCATCTTGAGAAAATAACAAGGCTTTATGGATTAGATTTTTCAGTATTAACCTTAGCTTTACCTTCACGATAAAATGATGCTGGTTAATTTTTCCTACTTCCATCAAATTGCCATTTTTGCGTTTTTTAATGAAACAGAGTTGCATCTAGTCATTCTGAAAATGGTTCCAAACACCATGAATTTAATTACAAAATATTTTTAAATGTCTAACAGCTTTGTAGACATAAAATTCATGTAGAGTGAATTGCTCACAGCTAAAGTACACCATTTGATAGATTTTTCTTTTGCATATCTACCTACAAAACTGTGCCTACAATTCACATAGTGAGTATGTCCACTTCCTCCTAGATTTTCTTCATGGTTTTTGTCATCTTACTTCCTCATCTGGCCTAACTCTGTCATTGTGCATTTCTCTAAAATTTCATGTAAGAGTCCACAATATATTCCCTTTTCTTCATCGCATCTTCATTCAGCATGATTAAGATTTAACTTTGTTGCTAATATAGTCAACCATCACTTCATTTGATTGGTACATAATACTCCATTTTATTATTCATTTGACCCTCAGTAATGGTTTAGATTTTTTTTTTCCAATTTGAGACTATTACAAGTAAAGCTGATATGAACATCAACATACAGATCTGTGTACAGACACATGTTTTTATTTCTCTTGGGTGATAAGTTTAGAGTATGAATGACTGGAGCATATGGTAGGTCCAGATTGGAATGGTTAAGAAAGTGTGAAATTCATTTTCAAATGTCATTTTACTATTTTATATTTCTACCAGTAAGTAAGAGCATCTCATTTCTCCAAGTACTTGGTTGATATAGTCAAGTTCTTTTTTGTTTACTGTAGGCCATGTGCAAAGTGAGTAGTGATACGTAGTCATGATTTAATTAATATTCTGCTAATGACTAGTGGTATTCAGTGTTTCTTCATATATGTATTTTACATCCATGCATATTCTCTTGTAAAATATCTTTTTAAATCTTTGCCTTTTTAAATTTGATTCTTACTTCACTTCAGTCTTGAGAACTTCAAAAGTTATTATTATCTATTTCATATTGAATACATATTGAAATAGATCCTCCCTGTATATGACTTGCCTTTTCATGCTCTTAACAATGTTTTCCCAAGAGAAGTATTTTTAATTTTAAATTTAATTGTGTTAAGTTTGGTGTATCTGTTTTATTTTATTAATTATATTTCTGGTATCATATTTAAGAAATTTTTGTCTAAACCAAAGCCACAAAGATTTTCTCTTACATTTATTGTCAGAAACACAATAGATTAGATTTTTACATTTTGATTTATTAACCTTTTTGATATGGCATCTGTATAATTTAAGATATGATTTTAAATTTATACTTTCTGTATAAATATCCAATTCTTGTAGCATTATACTTAGAAAGAACTGTTTTTTGTTGTTGTTGTTGTTGTTTTTTACCACAGAACTTTCTATTCATCATGGTTCAAATCAATTGTCCATACATGTAGTAGACTGAATTTTTATATTCTCCCAAAATTTGTATGCTGAAACTATGATCTATCTGCTTGTATTAAGATAGTACATTTAGGAAGTGATTAAATCCAGAAGGTGGAGCACTCATGAATAGGACTAATGCACTGATGCAAGAGACCTTAGAGAGAATCTTCACACTCTTCTATCAAATGAGGATGCAAGAAGAAGACTGCTGTTCATGAACCAAAAACTTATCATCTTGATCTTGCACTTACCTGACCACCAAGACTGTCAAAGATAAATTTCTCTTATTTTTAAACTAATCAATCTATGGTACATTGTTATATAAGTACAAATGCATACTAAAAAAATAAATGATTAATTTGTTCCACATTTCTCCTCTTTTCTGTTTATTCATTTGTCTATTATGAGTCAAATAATATAATATTTTCCTCATAATAATTCTCAAAATAGGGTTGTGCTAACCCATCAAATTTGTTCTTATTGTTTAAGAAAAAGAAAATGACTTTTTAACCCTGGATGTTCAAGTGTTTCCATGATAACTACTGGATGAATTTCCAGTTTTATAATTTAAGACATTTTAGAAAATTAAAGTCAAGGTTCAACTTGACTGACTAAGAAACATTAGTTTTAAGTTACATAATACTTATACATATATATAATTACAAATTATTTCAGTCAAACTCAATTTATTCAGTATTGCTTTGGTTATTCTAAAATCTGGATTTCTAGAGGAACTTTAGAATCATTACATCAACTTTTTGCAAAATAAGAATTGAATATGTATTCAGAAAAAAGTGGCATACTAATGACACAGAATCATTGGAAATTTTTCTCTACTAATTTGGGTTTTCCCTAATTATTATGTACTATGCAGTGTACCTATCATTGCACTGGTTTCATACATGTTTTTGTCAAATCTAAACCTGATTATATATCATTTTCGAATGTTAACATAAATGACATTGACTTTAAACTTCAATTTTTGGTTGTTCATTAATTGTATGTAGACACACAATTTTTGTGTATTAATTTTATAGCCTGTTTCCTTGATAATTTCACTTAGAGATCCAGTGTCTCTCATTTTTTGTACATTCTCTCAGATTTCCTACAAAGATTCTTGTTTGTAATAATGATGAGTCCACTAGAAAATATATTAGGCTTTCAAACAAAAATGACAGCTAGCTAGGGGGTTGGGTGGAGAGTTTCTGTGGAGAAATCAGATTAGATGCTAGAATATGACAACATGGAGAGGGCCAGACGAATAGATAATGGTTCTTATTAACCAAAGCAGTAACTGAAGGGAAAAATAAAACTAGGAAAAGAAAGGAAAAGTGCAGATGGAGAGCAGAAGACTGATGTACTTACTGAGCCCTATTCCACGCTGTGCTAGGCACACTCGGAAGATTTTTTGGTCATGCTGAAACCACGATTGCCAATAACTGGAGTCTGCGAATCCCACACCCGTAACGTGGCACACTGAGCGGTGGATCCAAGAGGAAAAGCTGTATTGGCTATTGGTGACTGCTGGAAATTGAGACCTGGGACCCTCTGAAGCAACCAAAGCCACCTGGCTGCACTGGAGGAGACTGCAAGAAGTTCTGGACCTCTAAAGGTGGACACCATGCAGTTTTCTGACCAATTTTCTCTGTGCTGGGAATGCAGTGAAGGCAAGTGGCTCAGTGTGCAGTGGATCCAAAAAGAAGTTCTGGATTGAGTCCCGGTGAGTACTAGGGACTGGGTCCCGTGGCTGCTGTCACTGGGCTGGAGGACATCTTGGAATTGGGCAGAGCCCACCACCATAGCAGCATCAGTGACACAGAAGAGGACTGGTGGAGGACATCTTGGAGTTGTCACATCACAGTGACATCAGATAGTCGCCCCTGGCACAGAGAGGTCTGGTAGAGGACAGCTGGGATTTGGGCAGAGACCTGCACCGTGGTGACATTAATCAGCCACTTCTGGCACAGAGAGAACTGGCAGGATCTGTTGGGGCTGAACCGTGGCTCTGGTTGGGAACCAATATGCAGATACAAAATAGTCGCGACTCTGTAACGTCCACAAGGTACAGTTTAACTTGCGGATTGACTGGCACAGAGGCTGGAGGCTAGCCCACACCGTCCCTGCATCCCTGCCTACCTCAGATAACAGCAAATTGGGGAGGGCAGCAAAAACTCAATTCAGCATGCTTCGGAAAGGCCCTAAGCAACACGGAGAGGGCCAGAGACTCCCAGGACACACCAGTCTGAAAGAAACCAGAAACACGATAAGAGATAGAAATAAAAAAAATTCTCCAGCTGCCGAACATGAGAAAATATGTCCACGAGAAGTAAACACAGAAGAGAAGCAGCATAGTAACCATCTAATACTAGACACAGCATCAGCCAAAATAAAGAAATACCTTCATGACCTCATAGACAAATTTAAAACTGTACTTCTCATCCAAGTGAGGCAAGATATAAAGAGATTAATTAAACAAATGATAAGCCCCATCCAAGAGAATACAGATGGAAGAGTGGAGGAAATCAGAAAAAAAAAAAAAAAAGAGAAACCTCTGAAGAAGAATTTAAACATAACCTAGAATATATGAAACAGATCCAAAGAGATTGCCAGGAAACTAAAAACTCCTTTGAACACTGCCAAAATGCCTTGACAGAAACCAAAGTTGCCTTTTGAAACTTGAAGAGAGATTTATGATATATGATCATGAAAGAAAAGAAATGAGGAACCAGAAAGAAACAATTCAAAGGCTAGAAGATGAGAAAAGTATACATAACTTAAGAATAAAGCATGTGAGTAAGGAAGCAGGAGCAAGCAAAAATAAAATACAAAGAATATTCACAGATATATTTAAGGAAAATTTCCCAACCCTGGAAAAAGAAATGATATCCAGATAAATGAGGCATACAGAACTCCAGCCACCTACAACCAAAACAGATCTACACCAAGACATGCAATAAGATTCCAGAAATCCACCAAAAGAACAGAATACTAAAAGCAGTCAGGTAAAAGAAGCAGGTAATCTACAATGGGAAAAATATCAAAATAACAGACTTATCAACACAAATTCTCAAATCAAGAAGTGCCTGGGGGGAAATAGTCCAAGCCATCAAAGAAAAAAAATTTGCAACCAAGACTGATATACCAAGAAAAACTCTCTCTCAAAATTAATGGAGAAATCAGATGTTTCTAAGACAAGAAGGAA
This sequence comes from Cavia porcellus, assembly GCF_034190915.1. Lineage (NCBI taxonomy): Eukaryota > Metazoa > Chordata > Mammalia > Rodentia > Caviidae > Cavia > Cavia porcellus. The sequence goes on along the minus strand of NW_026947488.1, from coordinate 90,273,163 downwards.
ATGTGGGAGTTCATGGCCACTTACCCAACCCTACAGAGAGTGTTGAAGGACATTACAGAGAGAGAGAAGAAGGGATAACAGGATTCCAGCAACAGTGGCAGAGAGGCCTCAATGACTGGGGCAGACAGTGGAATGAGGGAGTAAGATGAACAAATTATAACAGTAAAGTGGAGTAGCAGACATGAGGCAGAGATGGTAAGCTATAATCTTTAGTATAGATAGCTTTGATACACAATTAAAAAGCCAGAGGTCATTTTTTTTTCTTTTTCTTTTTTATCAGTACCAGAGATCAAACTCATGAATGCCTGCTTGCAAGGCAGGTGCTTATGCCACTGAGCTAAATCCCCAGCCCCAGAGGTCATTGTTAATAGTGTATCAGGATTTAAAAGTCACAGTAGTCTTATTGCTCTGTTTAGTTTGAATTTATTTTGTTCTGGTCTGTCCACTCATACTAGATTTGAGGGCACTGACATCTAACCCCAAAATAGCACATTTTACCATGGTAACTATCCTTAATTTCCTATTAACTTAAACTGAAGCCCTGTATTACATATTGTCTTACTATGACTGATATTATTTGAATCTGATTTGTTAGGTTATGGTTTTGCCTTGGCTGATTTTATTCTAATTTGGTATGCTTGATTGTATCAACCCTAAGTAGAGGCAACTACTCAGAAGATGGCAAGATGTAAACCATATCCATACAGGTTTTGATTATTAACAGCTCTCAAGTCCTACAATGTTTTCAAAGTTGTGTTTTTATAAAAAAAAATAGCTATGTAATTCTATGCTTAACTATATTAAACCTGATGATGTGGACATGTCTATTGAAAATGATAAGAGAAAGCATAGTAATTATGGTAGATCACCTAGTATTGTGGTCATATGTGTCTTTTTATTGCATGTTTTTCTAGGAATTTGTTTTGCTGTCTTGGTATGATTTGTTTTCCCTATAATACAGGGAGGATAGATATACATGTAGAAATTCACACATGGGAAGATTTTTTTAAACTATTTACGGAAACAGATTATATAATGCAAGATGTAATGAACAAATGAGACACTAAGAAACCCAATGCTAATTCTTTAGCATTATGATGCAAAAACTAGCAATACTATGATTCACTGCTCAGAGTGATATTAATTAGTCTAGTCTCTTAAGTTCAATTTCAGCATATGTAAAGATAAGGACAGCTACTACAAAGAGAATGAGAGACACTAAGGTAGCTATTATTGTCTTCCCCAATGTCAGATCTTGAAGACCTAAAAAGCCTTCATCATCCTGTAATGATTTGATTAGTTCTATAATATGTGGTATGTATTTAATATGTGTGAAGATGGGGACAACTTTTTGGAAGAAACTAGAGACAATTAGAGATAAACAGTGAAGATCTCCAGTGGACTTGCTTTGAAATCTGTATTTCTTTACATTGTTTCTTTTTGAACTGTTTTGATATGTTTAATCTTAACCCTCTTTAAGATCAAAAAAACAAGTGTGTAGGACTGACAACCATATTACTAAGTTTTTATTAGATCATTAAGCAAAACTGTTGGCAGTGTCACTATTTGAATGTCACTTTACATTTAATTTACATTTACATTTAATTTTGTAATCTGAAAAACTATTTCTAAAATGACAATATGTAACTTATCAACTAGTGATTTCTTACTGTTTATTCTTCTGCAATTCTGTATTATTTTCACCCTTTTTTCTCCATGTATTTTTTTGTTTCTTTCTCTTTAAATTAAAAAAAAAGAAAAGAAAAGAAAATATATTAGAAAGCCAGACCTGTTTTAAGAGTTCTAGTGTCTCACACATACACACAGGAAACAACAAAAACATTAATTCACACTCATATTTTTAAACTATAAAATCACTATTTATGGATTGATAGAACTCAATCACTTCATGTTTATTTACTTATGGTCTTGTGTTTACTTCTTTAAACTAATGATGAAGTTCATTCCTTTGGCTGCTAAATGTATTTCTTATGTGTGTTCCTATTTCATATATTTTATGCCAGACTTTTGTAGCGACACCAGGTAAATTTCTAATCTCTTTTTTTTTTTTTTTGTACCAACGATCAAACTCATGCAGTTTTGCCACTGAATTAAATCCCCAGCCCTTAGTATCCTTTTTCATTTACTTTTGTGTTGTATTTTCTGGCACTGCTTGTGTCCTTACAGAAAAAAAAAATTGAAGAACCTCCCTAAACACAGGTCCATATGATGCACTCTTTACATTATTACATTGTTCAACTGAATGTACTTATAAATTAATTCTTTTAGCAGGAATATATCTGTACTCAGAATGAACCAAAAAACTGAGACAATTTTACATCAGTACCTGTGGTTTTGTAGCCCTTGGTGTTTCAAGAGATGGATTCCTTTCAAGAGATTAATATTTTCTTTCTATCATTTTTCTGAAAGTATGATATTTGCCAAAATTTCCAGAAAGAAAATATTTTTTTAGTCATTCTTTGGAATTAGCATCAGAATTAAGCAAAATTAAGTCTTAAAGAACAAGTGTAACAGGATGCTAGATGAAATATTTACAAAAACATAAAGAGGGAACCCAGTGTAACTTGAGTGTATAGCACCAAATTCATAAAGAAATATAAATGCACATATAAGTGTAAATGTTCAAAATGGTAGTCATATAAGAGTTGAAAGCTAAGCTATGGGGTATTAAAAGGCTTTATGAAAAATATTCATAAAATTATTTTTAAATTAGTATTTCTATATGTAAAGTATATTGATATAATTCAAGATTATTAATGTTACATCTCCTAACAATATAGTCAGTTGGGAGAATTCTCCATATTTAGAGCGATGAAAGTCAGATTTTGACTTCTGCTTCCGAACAAAATGAACAGCAAGAACTGAATTTGGGCTCCTGTCTTATAAAAAAAAAAAGTATATGAAACAATGGTTCTCAGGACCGGGACATCAAAGAACTACCGAGAAAGGGGAAAATAGAATTTGGGGCCAACAACTGCACCATTTGACTTTGAAAAATAAAGATAAACAAAAATATTTGTCTTCCATTGGATAAAACTTGAGTGTCATCCAATCAAAAATTATAAAAAATGAAGTAAGAAAATAATATCCCACTTCTGAAAAAAAGATTGATTTATAATAACTGAGAAATGAAACAGGTGATAAAATTTATATATAAAGAATTCAATGATTATTATAACTCAGATAATTATTTTTTGATATGAATACTTAGTCAATTTAAATAATATGCCATTTCATTATTCACTGTAATCAAGATGCTGTACTTTAGATCTCTAGTCATAAAACCGGCATATTGTATGTGAATATTCACTGTCTTTGGCCAACACTCTTTGGCCCATCCTTCAGCACCTAGGAACCACCATTCTACTCTATACTTCCATGAATTTTTCTTTTTCTTTTTGTTAGATTCCACATAATAGTAATATTGTATAGAGTTTGTCTTTCTGTATCTAGGTGATGTCATTTAATATAATAAAATCAAGTATTATCTTGTTGCTACAAATGACATAATTTCAATCTTTCTTGAATTTAAATAGCATTCCAGCATATGTGTGTATGCACATGTACATGAGCTTGCATATTAAACTTTCTTTGTCACTTCATCAATTAATGGACATTTACATTGTTTCTATATCTTGGCTTTTGTTAATAATATTGCAATAAATAATGCCGTGCAGATTTTCTGACATAGTGTCTTTATTCATATCTTCTCTATATATAATTGTCAGATCATATGGTAAATCTTTTTTTTTAATTTTTCAATAAGTGATTGTAATATTTTCCATACTGGCTGTACCAACTGACAGTTCTCCAACAGTGTTCGAGTTACTTCCTTCATATCTTTGTAGACAATATAGTTCAGCTGACCTTAAATCAAAGAAACAGTGTAATCACCAAGATCATTCAACCTGGAATAAAAGAGGCAGATTAATCAAAGTCAGGTAAGATAATGTAAGGATTACTCCCTCAACTACTGCTGCCTTTCAAGAAGGAAAGAAAACTGATTCTTGGTTCTTCTGTAGATCTCCAGGAAAGAATGCAGCCCTGCCAACTTCTTGAGTACAACCATTGAGGTGCATTTTGGACTTTTGACCACCAATTCTGTAAGATACAAATTTATTTTACCTTAAATCACTTTTGCAGTCATTACAGGGACAATAAGAAATTAACACAATTAGATGTAACAGCTAAAGTTTTATATATATTCTCCAAGTTTGTGGCTCCTAACTTCTGTCTTACAACTGACTTATAAAAAGATAGAAAATTGGTACCATAAAGCCTATATAATTTTTTGTTCCAAAAATAGTGTTTGTGGGCTTGAGTGCATGTACACACAAAGCAGATGTCTGATAAAAGTCTATGCACACTATATAAAGTAATCTCAAAGATCAAACACTAGAAAACTAGACAGGGAAAATCCACCTTCCACCAAAATGTGCCTCCTCTGACTGCTCAAGCAGATGTTTCGTATTTGTCTTACACTCCTATGTTAAGGACTCACCTGGTCTTTGTAAGCTGCTCTTACAATTTGATCTGAAGATTTAAATCTTTTTTCTAAATCCATGTTTAGTTTTAATTTCTATCATTATCAAAAGCAGGGATCTCTCATAGCCAGGAGCAGTTTTTGTATCCACCATAGGTGGGTTTCACCCTTGCAGTAGGCTTAACTGACGCTGAGCACTCACAATATTGGACACCATGGAAGACTGAGTCCTAAGTCATTGTTCAACCCTTTTGACATTACCCAAAATTAGCCTGCATTTTAAATTCCCTTGAAATGCCAGGTTATGAGTCAGGACTTTGACTAACTAGGAATTGCAGGACCTTTTGTTTATGTGGATTAATTGCTGATTGTTCCATTTGTTTGTCTGGAGTCATGGTGGTTCTTTTCCTACAATCTGGCTTTTTACTCATCCTCTTGGGTCTGGAACTGAGGCAGGTAGGGTGTGATGGACAGGAGCTTTTACAAATCAGAAATTGGGAGCTCACTGTTGTCCCACTTAGTTGTTCATTTGTCTTGGTTACTGGTTTAGAGAAGCAGTAACTCTTTTCTTAAAAACTCTGAGTTGAAGATAGATCTTTTGTTGGGCTAATTCATCCAATGTATCAAGTTCTCTTACAGATTTGTCATATATCCTCATACTTCTCTCCCATGCTGTGAGGAACTGCTGTTTGTGCTTCCACGTCTACATGCCCATCGCTAGGATGGACCACTTCCCTCCTGGTGATTCGTAGGTTTTGTCCCTTGAGTTGTGTTCCTTACCACTGTCTGTGAAGCACAGATCCTTAGGTTTAGTGAAAATCTCCTGGTACTTCTATCCTTTCTCACTGAAGGACAGGCGAAGTCAATCTCCACTCATTATCAGGTGGGATGTCTGGTTTCTCAGTTTCTCAGATTTGAGATTACTCAGATTTTGGCAGGTCACTCTCGTGTGTACCCAGGCTTTTTGAAACTTCTGTATATGACATGTCTTCAGCTCCAAAGCATCTGCCAATCTCCTAAAGACAAATCTTGAGCCTCTCTGTGCTTCCCAGCCTGGCCATGCTGAGCAAAGCTTCTCTCTTGACCTTCACCACAGCTCGTTTCCTTGATTAGCTTATGCTTCAGGAGCCTGAGCCTGGACTACAGGAACCCTTGCAGCAGAGGCTTCTGTCTAAAACCTCTGGTGACAAATCTGGCAACTTGTAGAAGGATAAGGCTAGGCTGTGGTCTTTAGCCACTTGCAACTAGTGGACCCCAGACAAGGAAAGAGAATTGAATGGTCTCATGCAACTGCTGAAATTACCTTTATTGACTTTTTTGAAAATGCTGTTTTATTTTGTTGTTTTTTTATGTTAATTAACTCACGTTAATTAATACACATTGACCAAACACAATGATTAGGTTCATCCTGAGGAGTCGATACATGTACATAATACATTTAATTCTTCCCCTCATCTCCAGTTCCCTTTCCCATGTGCAAAAAATCTATCTCCTTATTTTTACAATATCTACCTTTTGTTTTGCTCTTTACCGAAACACTTTTATTTCAGGAAATTTTATTATCTTTTCATCTTTGCCAACATTGGCTGTTTTCCACTACTACTCGGTGAAGCAGAAAAATGGCCATGGAACTTGATAAACGTTCAGATTTAGATCCCTGGTGAGTTCCTTTCTACCCTCTAACCTTCCTATCTCTTGTTTCTTCATTGTTTGAGCTCTTTGGGATCCTGGGCTTAGGCCATTCCATTATAACAAGAGAATTTACTTTGTCATTTTAGACCAGTGTGCTGGTTTCACACAGTAGACACAGCAAAGTGAGTGAGTTGGATCCAGACTGACTCCGCTTGATTATCTGGGTATGAGGAAGAACATTACAGATTGGTTTGGCATGTGTTCTTTGTGAAAAAGAGAGAGACAGAAGGTGCATTAAGAAACCAAGGTGTGTGAAAATCTCTATTGAAAATTGCATCTGTACCATCAGGAAGCTCCCTAGGGAAAATTCTCACTGACTAGTCTCCTTACAGTGAGTGATAGACACAGACTAAAGACAAAAGAAGTATCATAATCCAACATGAACAATGCACCTAAAAGTGTACTCTGTCTTAATGAAATTGTTTTGTGTGTTCTATGTGTTTTATTTACTGTATGTCTGTTAATCTGTCATGAAAAACTTCTCAGTTTAATGTAATTGTTTTATTTGTTCTTTTGTCTCTGTTTATACTGAATGACTTGATGCAGGCTAAAATTTTAATAGCTACAGCAACAGTTCCATTAAAATCTATCTGGATGAGAGTTGATCGACTCTAAAGAAATAAATATTATCTTGACACATTCTGGGTGGCTCTAAATGAGTAGAGTTTTAGCGGAAGTGTCAAGAATGAGGACCCCAGGACATGCAGTAATGCAGTAGTCGCACAGGGAACCATATTAAAGAAAAAAAACAAAAGCAGATAACCTGTTTCTGGGTTAAAGGGAACTCTAATAGCTCAACTGAATGATACAAATAAAGAGGTTGTCACTCTATATCTGAAATTAACCCAAACCCATTGGTGTTTTTGACTTTTGGAAATACACAAATGCTCATCGGTGACATTCTATGAAGGACTCCTTCCAGTTGGCACATTCTGACTCCAAAACACTTCTCTAGCTTAGACTTGCTCTAAACCTGGAGTAAATCAAGTTCTTAAAACGCTACTGGGCAAAATGTAATTTGAAACTCAGCCAGGTAATCTGCCACCATATTCCTAAAGGAACCAGAGATAGCTGTTTCACTTTCAGATTTGTAGCTCAATTTATGACTTTTCTCATTGTTTCTTTTATTTCTCTGCACAAACTCATGTAATTTATTCCAACCAACTCTACCTAAAAGGCAAGGGATAAAATTTGAGACTAAAGAAAAATGTCAAGGAAGGCCTATTTAAAACCCAGCCATTGCTACAAACACTGCTGAGTTCAATCGAAAATAAAATTTGAAAATAAGAACCTCAAAATATGGTAAAAACAAGATTAAATATGATCTCAATTATTGCATCTACATTTGTGCTATCATTGTGAAATGTTACAATGTGTCTACATGACAAAAGTCTTCCAAAAGTTCTATTTAAATTGGCTTAAAGATAAATATTCAACATTTTCTCAAGTCTTTTATTCACTTCATATAAGTATGTTTTAAAAAAATTAAAACTTTTGGTAAAATAAGAGTAAAAGTGGGCCTGGAGTCTAGAGGTCCCCAGGCTCACTGGACTTTTCTTCAGTGTGGAAGGAGGAAGAGAAGTGGAAGTAGCCGGACTGCAACAAGCAGAATAAAAGCCACTGAGGGAGGGTGGGGGCTCGGAGCTGGCTGTGGGATCCTATTTTACCGAGTAAGTGCCTTTTCTTCACCTCACCTCTATCAGGGTTAATCCCAGTCAATTGATTGGCTTCTGGAATTATTGTTGGGGTTTGGATTTTGTAGACTAACAGGGGACCTTGGATGGGCATGGTGACCTGTGTGAGGAAGGACAAAATTGCCTGAAGAGAGAAGAGTTAAACGACAACCTCTCAGCTTCAGAAAAACCAAGAGGCTGTTTGAAAAATCCTTTGTCTTTCATAGCCACAAGGGCTGCTTTTTCTACCCTCTAAAATGTCCCAGGACTTTTAATCTTCTCCAGGAGTTCCTTCTGCTGTTTCTATACATTAAAATTACTAGAATGGTTTGCCTAGTTTGTTAACATACCTATAGATTTTAATTTAAATTACAACATCCATTCATTTTTACATTTCAAATACAGTGATCTGTAGGCTCTCTTTGGCATGGAAAAAAGAAAAAACCTGCATATGTTAGTAATTTATATGCAACATCTTGATTTTAATAGGTACATTAGCTATAAATGGGATGAATATTTATATTTAATTCATTTTCACTGTATATAAGGTTTACTTAAAGTTAAAATTCCAAGGTTTAATTATATATGCAAATGAAAAGTCATTTATCCAAATTTGGAAATTTTGTAAAGACTGTTTCAAAGTAAATTTGAAGGAAGACAATAAGATGAAAGGAAATAATTACTGAGAAAGGAAAGCTGTAAAGAAGAATATGAATATGAGGTCATTCTGGACAAATGAAAAGATAATTTTTTGGATAAGAAAAGATCTTGTATGAGTAACTTTTAAGACTCAGTATATGTATATATTTGAAATAAGAAATACTTTGCACTTGGGTAAGTAAACACATTTGTGGTCATTAATACTTTCTTAAGCTTGTAAGAGCTTGAAAGCTATTGTTTCTTTGTTTTGTCAGTGCTGTTAAATTTTGTAGATCTACTAAAAACAAAACCCATAATTATATCTATAATCTGTGCTTACTGTTCTACAGTAATTTTGAAATTTTATTTCAAAATTGAAAAGCTAAGCTGATAAGTGAAGGATTTCTATGTAATTAAAATACTTATTATCAGTGATTTTTAATGTTAAATTCATTTACATTTCCCAAGTATACAAATACTGTAAAATACCAAGCTTCAGAAGAACAGCTTACCATACGAATACCCAGTCCCAAATAAAAATGTTTTTTAATGCTAAACATTCCATGTTTGTATGCTCTCAATTTTATTATAATAATTAGATATGCCTAGGCACTACACTGACCAAAAGTCACTATAATAACTAACTAATTAAGTAAGTATTAGTCACCTAAAAAAAATTATATCTATAACCAAATGCATTCTACTTTTAAAAGACTCTAATCTAGACAGAGTAGACTTACTGATTATGTCTCTTAGATCATTATACTAACTAGTTTGTTTCACTTTTGCTATTTTTATCTTTCATCTTTTTTGTTACAGCATATGTCCAGATGCCCCGCCAAAGCCTCATGCAGTCATAGATAGAGCTTTTCAGACGTGGTAAGATACAGAGTGTGTGGTGTTGAGATCAAGGGTATGTGATTACTGAATTAGTAAACTGATTAACCAATCTGGGTAAGATTAAGGCTGCCCCCACCCCAGGTGTGAGTGCCACCTGCCCTAAGGGTGAATATCCTGAATAAAATATAAGGCTCAGAAAGAGAGTTGCTGGGTCATTTCTTGTAGCTTGCTGCCTTCACCCTGCCCTGCTTGTCATGGACTGTTTATATTCTGTGATGCCCCTCTGCCATGCCACTCTACCTCGGAGCCAGCTGATTATGCCTGGAACCTTCAGGAACTATGAGTCAAATAAAGCTTTCTTCCTTTAACTTTGGGGTTGGGTAATTTGTCTCAGCAATGAGAAAAAGTCACTAAGATGTTTGTCTTCAGGTTCTGTATGAGTACAACATTTAAGAACCAATGTTAGCGTGTTTTAAGATAAAAGGCCATATCCTACAAGACAGATAGGACGTGATGATGACTTGCAGGATCCAGAGATAATTACGATAGTGAGGATTATGATCCACTACTCCCACTTCAAGACTGGTGTAACTGTCCTGGATAATCAACAGTGGAATCTTGGAGACTAAAGCTAAACAACATAAGAGGGCTGAAAGGAAAGCTAATGTGTTGGTCCTTGCCCTTCAAAGTTGAAGCTCCTCTAAAAAGGGCCCCGCAAATGCAATGAATCACACAAACTTTGTAGAGGGATTATTTGACCCCAGAAAACAAGAGTCAACAGTGACCATGCTGCAAAAAAGGAGGGTCACTAGAGAAGAGACTTTCACCTTAACTGCATGGGAAGTCACATGATAAAATTAGGTTAAGAGCCATTTGGGGAAATGACAAAACTGAGGGAAAACAAAGCACTTTAGATGGCTCTAAAAGTAATCCCTGAAGCCCTTCATTGGACCTTTATTGTAAAATGGAAGTTAGATTTGATTATCCACTTGGTCTTAAATACCGAAAAGGAAGGTACTTAACTCTTCACTTCAGGAGAAGTGAATTAGTTCAAAATAATAGAAAAAGTAGAGAGACCTTTCTTCATTTCTCATTAAGATTAAGGAGGAACTGACACAAAGACACCTACAAGTATGGGGGGAGGCAGACTCCTTTCTTCTTTCAGAGCAATATTTGTGCTTTTCAGAAATTTAAAAGAAGAGTTCTCTAAACACTGACTCTTCACTTGGATCTACAAGTGCCCAGTAAGTAAATAAGAGCAGAAAAAACCTTGCTCTTCATCTTCAATCCTTTATCAACTTCAAAGGTTTGGATCAAGTCTTTTCCCAGTTCCTCTTACTAGTATTCTAATCATTTAGGAGGTAGCTATCTAAAAGTTGGGAAAACAAGGTTGATTAATCCTGAATGTGCATAATTCCATCTCCCTTCAAAACTCAGCATAGCAAAATAGAAGATTTATAGAAATATTCAGTTATACCCAGAAGTCTCTAGCCATTGTCATGAATACATAAGCATACGTGATAGAAAGGAGGAGGTCCACATGATAAAATAACCGCAAAACTAGACAGCTATCTATGGGACCATTAAGTCATGAGGACTTCAGAACTTAAAAACCCAAGTGGAGACAATGATTGACCCAACTCCAGCCCACCAGCTAACACTTAAAGGCCTCCTGCTTTCCTTGTATTTGGTCCATTCTGATCCCTCTCATCACAGTGCACGCCCAGCTGCTCAAGCTGCTATCTGTTCCTTTTTCTTTACTCTCTTTTGTCAAAGGCCTGACTGATATTTTTAGCTTTTCCACCTAAAGTCACTTAGCATTTTGTCTTAGTTTTTTCTGAAAAAAAGAAAAAGAACACTAGCAATCCAATTAATTATGGGCATAAGATATCTGTAAAGCACTTCAAAAAAGGAAATAATTGAGTACTAAATATATACTTGACGAGCTGCTCAATTTGATAATGGAAGTATGGATTAATAACACAGTGGGCGGGGCTGGGGATTTAGCTCAGTGGCATAAGCGCCTGCACTGGAAGCGTGCAGTCATGAGTTCAATCTCTGGTACAAAAAAAAAAGATCACAGTGGGTTCACCCTATCTATTAAGATGCCTAAAATTAAAAAGCATAATATTAATGGAATGTGGTGGAACGAGATGAATGAGATGTGCTGTTTGAGCAGACCCTTCACAAGAGAAATTTATAGTTGGAAAAAAAGAATATGAAAAGCTGCTGAGTCATCCTGGAAATGCAAACTATATACACAGACATTTGTTAATACTTACTAAAGTGATAAAATTTGAAAAGCAAAAGAACTGGTGGTTCCTAATGCTGTTTGCATAATACAGTGTAGCACAGACAATCCTTCATATATATGAAGGATTCCAGAAGGCCAAAGTTGAGGTGCTATATGTGTTGACAGATACCTTGATGGAAGAATCTCAAGACTGTGCAGATCCTCACACAGCATGAGACTCAGGACATGTGTGTGTGTGTGTGTGTTGCTTGTTACCTCTCTTCTTGTAAAACCACTAGTATTCAGTTACGGGAGCTCTATCCAATGACTTTATCTAATGGAAATCAACTCTCAAGGTCTTCACTTTTAAATACTAGTTAAATTAGATTTCTACCCTTTTAATATGCCCAGGAGGAACTTGATCTCAAAATGGTATTTTGGAGGAGGCAAACCATATTTAAATTATAGCAAACATATTGTCAAAAATGTGTAGAAACTGAAATTTTCATAAAATGCTAATGAGTTTCTAAAATATAACAGCCATTTTGGGTAGCAATTTTGCAGTTCTGGTTTAGTTAAACTTTGCCATCTGATATAGTTATCTTTCTTCTAGGCCGGTGAGAAACATAAAAGCAAATGCCCATATATGGAGTTGTATGTTTTTAAAATCTTTGCTTTTAACACATAAAAGCTGGAAACAACCCAAATGCCCATTCATGGGAAATGCTAAATAAATTCTGATTGGGATGGAATATTGCTATGCAACAAAGAATGAAGTAAGTATAAAAATGTAGATCTTAGTTATGCTCAGTGAAATCTTAATTATGTTGAGTGAAATAAAACAGACAAAAGATACTAATCATTTAAACAACAATTTTAAAAAGTAAATTAATCTATGCTTGTAGAAAACAAATACGTTGTCTGTCAGACAGAATGGAAAGAAAGATTATAGAAATACAAGGGAATTTAAGGCCAAAGGTGATGATATATGTGCTGTCTTTTCTCTGGTAATAGTGGCACTGGTTAGTGTTAATCACAACTTATCTAAATGTATATTTGTTTTTTGTGCATAGTTTAAATCTATGAATGATATTTCAAATCATACTTTTAAAGTACCAGAATCTTTGCACTCAAAAGTTTAAAAGATATGTACTTGAAAGCTGCTTCCTGACCTGAGACAATTTGTCTTTATCTGTGGAAAACTGAAAAATGTTAAGAATAGGAGTATTAATTAAATGTGGAGGCACTCACCTGTATTCCAAAAATTTGAGAGTCTGAGGATAGAAGAAAATGCTTCACATTTCAGGTCAGCCTGGGCTGCATAGCAAGACTGTGTCTCAAAGAAGGGGAAAACAAAAATAAAACAAACAAACAAAACCCCAGAAGACATAAATACTTATCTATAGAAAAGAAAAAATGAATACAGCAATCAAAAAATGATGCTTTTGATTTTACCACAAATTAATGTTGATAAAATTTTTAAATAAAGATGAGGGGGTGGAACACTTCATAGAACACAGAACAGAGTAGAAATTAACTGTGTGAGCATCTGTAGTCAAACTGTCTGGAAGAAATTCTAGGTTGGATATACACGGATGACATTGAGAAAGTTACTCAACATTTAGTTGGCTCAATTTTCTTTCAAAACGTGAAGAGCATTGGCACCTACCTGACAGCACTGATACGAAGATTTAACACTCTTCATACATGCAGAACATATCTAGCACTAATGTGAACTGGCTTTAATATATTGAAATATTGCCAAATTTTATTTTCAGAATTTTTATTAGAATATTATTTCCCCATTTTCAAGTATTTTTCACAATTATTTTCTTTTTCTTTTTATTTCTTTCATTTTTTTTTTTTTTGTTTTGTTTTGATACCTGGAATTGAACTCAGGACCAGATAGGCACAATGCCACTGAGCTATATCCTCAGCCTCCTATTTTCTTTTAATATGGCAAGAAACCTGTTTCTTTAAATATTATGACAACAAAATAAATTATGAAGATTTAACTATCCTCAAGTGGACTTTAAAATGTTACTTATTATTTTAGTATAATCAAAGATAAATGATGAAAGCAATCTAAAAGGTATTCTAAAAAGATTTTAGTTCTAATGAGGAGACAGAGCCTGAAAAGAAGACAGGGAAATTCATACAAGCTTTGCAAGTGAGTAGGAATAGAAGCAATGGAATGTGTAGAACCGACACAGAAAGACAGAAAGATGATTCGTTTTGATTCGTTCTCTCTCTCTCTCTCTCTCTCTCTCTCTCTCTCTCTCTCTCTGTGTGTGTGTGTGTGTGTGTGTGTGTGTGTGTGTGTGTGTATGTGTGTGTGTGTACGTGTGCTGGAGGCTGACCAGAATCCCAAATACTGGTGTACTGGTGGAGGGAGCAGTCGGGAAAAAAGAAATACCAAAGACAAAATTCAAGGTCCGAGGGGACTGGGAGGAACCTACCTCTAGTGGACAGGTGTGACAACCCCCATGACTGACCCACTTTTCTTAGAAAGCAGGAACCACAGTGAAAGTGTGTCATATTTTCCCTGGAACAGCAATCGCAGTAAGTGGATTACAGTTAATGGCGAACAAGTCTCTTTCCGTATCAATATGCCTGCAGTCTTTAGCTGTCAGCAGCTGTCATGTGGCCTTAGGAATGCTACAGTCATGCTTTCTCTGCACAGCCAGTTCACTGCACCACTTCTCTGTTCCCAAAGCAGGTCGTACTGGCCTCAGAGTCATGGGACTCCAATCATCTAGCCTGGTCCCCAACACACGTAGGCTATTTATTTTACTATTGCATTATAAACATACTTTGAAAATTCTTTTTTATTCCTGTAAAAAGACGATGAGTAATATAAATACAAAATCTTTAGAATGCATAAATATACTTATGAACTACTTATATGATTAAAGAAACCTAAAAAGGGTTCTATTTGAGATGTAATATGATTAAGCAAAATAGAAAATAAAATATCGAACATATCTTATTTGTTTTATTATTTCTTAACTCATTTTTTATTAAGAAAGAAATATTTTCAAACTCTGATACATTAAGAGCTCTCAAAATTTCCTAAATTCTCTTCTAAAGAGAAACAATCAAATGAAACCCTTGTTTTAGACAATAAAAATCTTCTCCAATACTGTTTTATGTATTTTCTCTTTTTATTTTTTTTTCATTTTTAGAAGGTTTTCTGTAGGTTTCCATTTTTAATAATATCTTAGATAAGACTGGAAAAACTAGAAACATTTTTTCCATTACAACTAATGGTACTAAATCTATACACACTCAGAAAAATGAATAAAAGGTCTTCATAAGCTGTCTGCATTTTTAAAATGCAATAGTATATATTTTAATTATACGTAGTATTTTGTTTTTATTTTTAACAAATTATTAAATGTTTAGAATTGTAAATATTAAATTTTGAATTATAAGCAGTACAGGTATTAAACAAATTATCTGCACGTATATGTGTCTGAGATATAAACTTAACCATTTTACCTAAATAATTATATTTTTGCAATAATTGTATTTCTTTTAGAAATACAATTTAGAAAAATATTTTTATGTAGCTTTCAAAATTATAAGAATTGATAAAATTTTTACCACTCATCACAGAATGCAATTAAGCCAATGTAAACTTACTTAAACTATTAGTTAAAATTACTTAAACTGCATAGTATGGCTATTTAAATTGCTAAACTTTGAGTGATTCTAGCCTGGTTTCTTGACCTTTTAAAAATTACCATTATTAAGAAGATTCATTTTTTTCTCTTGTTTGATATTTTTTTTTTGTCCCGGGGATTGAACTCACAACTTCATGTTTGCCAAGCAGGTGCTTACACTATTGAGCTAAACCCCCAGCTCCTGTTTGACTTTTTCAGAACTTACTAGTATAGCAGACCCCAATGTTTCAAGACAAACTTAATTAACTCAGTAATTACACATCATCCTCTCTAAAACTGTTTCTTCTTGTGCTGAGTTCTGAAAACTATAATCACACAACAGGAAACTTTGTTGACCTTATTTTTCTCTTTGCTTTTTAGCATCCTGTAGTATTTTATTGGCTACTCCATCTGACTTTATTCCCTGTGTTTCATTATCACCACTATCTAAAGATTCTACTAATATTTCACACTATGAAACTTGACTAGTTCCCTACTTATGAAGTCCTGTTTTAATTCTGCAAATCTTTAGGTGATATTTCTATATTAATATCCATCTTTATTCAGAATATTCCTCAAATTAGCACTGACCTATCTTTGCAATGTTAATCCCCACTGTTTTCCTGAGAACGATAAATGCAGATAAATATATTCATACACAGAGACACACATATTGTAAAGATGTAGCTATAGACACATTATGACAGCTAATGGTCCACTGGACTGGATTAAGACACCTGTAGAAGATTCATAAAGCACAGTTTTGGATATGTCTTCAGAGTGGTATGTAGTCCAGCAAACTGAGGGATGAAAACTGGTACTGGCTGTAGGTGAAAAGATCCAACAGGTTTCCTGCAAAGATGGAATGAAAAGCAGAAACAGAAGGAAAGCGGCTTGCGTTTTGACGAGCTCTATTCTGCTTAAGTGGGCATTTTTGCTGCGGCCATTACCTGTAGGCATCAGACTGCAGCCTACTTTGCTATTTAATATGGACTCCCAGCAGCAATGCTCTCAGGAGTTTCTGAATCTGAAAGGTCTGCATCCTTGATAGCTGTGGATCTATAGCTTCCAGCTTTGTGAACTGAACAATTACTGGCGCCTCTCATTTCCCAGCATACAGATGGCCACTGTGGCCCTCCTACTTCTGCTCTGCAAGCCTATGTAATAAACTCCCTTGCATAATTTTGCATATTATGCATTTATAGTTTTCTTTTCTATGTAACTCTAGAGAACCTTAATCAATACATTCATCGAACATAACAAATTTCCTTTTGTCTTTTATTCCCAATATTTCTCAGAGATTGTATACCTAAGTATAATTTGAAATTTTGGTCATTCTAACATTATTTTTCTCCACGACATTTTTTCTTGGATGGTTTTGTATGTTCATGCTATAAGTAGCTGCCCCATACATAAATTAAAACTACAATTTTAATAAAACAGAAGCTTTTTATCTTTATTACAGGCAACCAGGGAAAGTAACTCTACCTCTTTCCTTCAGCCTTTCTTTTTCCTACCTTGTCCTATCCTAAAATAAAGATTGAAGATACTAGAAGAAATTCTGGATAAGTTGAAACTTCTTTGCATCCTAGCACAAACTAGTGTCTTGGAGGCAATCAAGCTAAGCACAAATTCACAGAAAATATTTAAGTAGTGTATATCAGTTAAAACTGTACAACATTCCTTTATTTTTAAATTTCCTCATAAAAACAAATTGAATGTTTTATACTAATTTATATTTTGCACATTTCATAATTTTCTCCTTTTACTTAATAATATAAGAAAGATTCTTTGGGTGTGACTTTTAATATGATTTTATTATTTTTATAGAATAAGATTTTAAAATTAAGTTAATAAGTGAGAAATGTAAGCAATTTTAGCATAGATACAGAATGTCCCTGCAAGTGGCATACCAACGTGAAAAATAATTGCTCTTCTCTGGCAAAATTTACACTAGTCATGTTGTCAAATCATTCTAATATAATTTTGTGTAAATTTTCTGTCTGTTCCACTGAGATAACAGGTAAGCATCTTTTTCTAACAATATCCTTGATAATCTTTTACCTGCCAAGATTATTATTACACAGAGGATAGAGGAGAGGCCAGTGCATGAGACAAAGATATAATCATAATCTTTAGCAGTTTCACCAGTGACTACAATAAATGAACAACTATGCCTGGATTTCAGTATATTAAAAACAAAAGCCCATTTCTTAGGACAGATTTTCAATTTCTGTCATTTTATATTTATCATGTAAGCAGATTATAATAGCAGGTGTATGCTCATAAATAATGTTATAGCTCAGAATCTTAAAAACAAAAATAATTATTTGAGTATAAAAATAACAATTCTGTTGGATACAAAGTGCACATCTATAACACTGAGTAACTGCAATAGAACAAAACCAATAAAGTGCTACATTGAGTATTAAATTTCAGCGCAAAAAAGAAAATCCGGTAGTTAAAAATACAAGGTACCAGAATTATTTTAAGTAGATACCTGAAATATAAAATGTCAAGTGCAGTGGATGCTTCTAGTTAGAAGCAAGATTCAGTGGGATATAGGTAGTAGTCAAAATCCATCATGACAAGAGCAGAATAAACAGAATATAGAGTTACAGAAGAAGCAGGCAATGAATAAGAACCCAAAGAATAGTACCCTATTAGTGAGATCAGTAATATATCAGCAGCAATAGAAACCAAAGATTTATCTTAAAATTAGAAAGAAAACCTAGTTAGTATCAAGAAGTACTTGGTTGTCTACACAGAATTCACGTCAATTTTCCAGCAGCTATGCCTTCTGTCATAATTATCATCTCCTCTCTACGTGAAGACCTGCGTTTCAGTGGAATTTATCTCAAACATAATCTCCAGGGATAACCTCTTGATTGTAACCAGTTATATTCCTCTTTATCTTACATTTGAATCATCTCAAAAGAAAAACAAAAATAACAATGTATAGGATCCATCATTCGATAATGGTATAATAAGTAAGTAAGTAGCACCATAAGGTGTCTGTATGTTCAATTTCTCTTCCTCTAAAAGCTTTTAAAACAATCAATTTGGAAAAAAAAAAACAAGAGATGAAGAGACTGGGTAGGGCAAAATTAAGATGTGTTACATATATGTATCAACTCTCCACAGTAATGTAATTATGAACTGCAAGCATGTACTACTAAAAATAAAAAGGTTTGTAACATTACCGACCATGTGTATAAGAACTTCTGAAGTTGGGAATGGATCAAATTTTTAAAAAATAATGTTATAGAGGGAAATTTAAGAATAACTTCCAAAAAGTGGAATTCTTTCTCTTTTATAATTGTCAGAAAAGAATATGTGACCCAGGTAGCCAAAAAATAAAGAAGAAAGAAACATATTTCCTAGGAAAAATATCCCTTGCCCAATCTAGTAGCTCCTGGTAATATGTATCTGTGGAGTGTTTGGAATATGGAGAGACAAACTAGGAAACAGAATTTTCAGTTTTGTTCAATTTTAACTAATTATAACTTAATTTTAAAAATGAATATTTAGTTTTAATATTTGAAAAATTTTAAATACATTTGAAAAAAGTTCTGAAATGTACATCTACTGACCATACATTTTGTGAAATATGCCATTTTGCTGCACTAAAATGAAAACATAAAATATCTCAATAATTTGTTTACATATAATAAATACTAAATAAAAATATTTTATATTATGATTTAAATACAATATATAATGAAAATGAATGGCATAGAACTGTTTGCCTTTTGAACCCAGCATCTAGTCAATTTTAAATTGCATATATGTTGCTACTGTATTTCTTTTAAACAGCACTTGCTAGATATCTGTAAGGCATCCAGCTGCCACAGTCATCTTGGTTTCAACATGAGCATAAAACGACAGAGTACAAAAAAGCCAAACCAAAGACAAAAATATAAAACAAAAGTTCTGGTAGAAAACTGCAGATTTTCCCAGACTGCTAGACACTTCCAGCCATTATCCATCCTTTCTGCACTATTAATTATTGTTGCTTAATGAGTTACTCTGAAAAGGAGAGATCTCTCCGGCAGCAGACATTCATTACTTTGTAGTTTCTGTACAGCAGAAATCTAAATACATCATGTTAAATACATTTGGTTCAGGATCTCTGACAGAGCTGCCCTTCCAGAGTCACCTGGGACTGTGGTCTCATCTAAGGGCTCAACTTGACATTGACCTACTGATGAGTGTTTTCATGTGGTTGGTGTCAGCATTCAGCTCCTTGAAGGTTGTTCCTCAGGCTTCCAAACAGAATGCTACATACAGCCTATCTCCAACTTCAGATGGAATCACTAGGAGTGGAAAATATCTGAAGGGTACATTTGACACTTTTACTTGAAATTATAATGTAAAAATATATTCTGGAGATGCATATAGATAGATCTATATCTATATAGATATAGATACAAATGATATAGATATACATATAGTATAGACATATATATAGATATATTTGCCACATGTTTTTCCATTATATGTTTAAGACACATCCATGTTGAATGTTGATATGGGATAATCTCATATTATTTATGTATTATATAATATTTCATTGAACAAATAAGCCATAGCTCATTTATTTACTCTCCTATTTAAAAATATGCTATCTCCGTATTATTTTACTACAAACCGTGCTGCAAAAGACACCACTGTAAATAGAATTTGCAAGGGTGACAGAATTCTTTCTGACTTAGTGTTCTTGTTATATGAACTATGCAGTTTCAAATGTATTAAATATTGAAAATTGCTTTCCAAAAAGTTGTAAATTTTATTTCATCTGTAATCGCATTTCTTTTTCACTAGCCATTGAATATGCTGGATTTAACATTTTGATATGTTTAAAATCACATTTTACTACAGCTTTAATTTGCATTTTTCTAATTCTCATCATATTTAAGTTTTGGCATTTAAAAATCTTTGAGACTTTGTGTTTATATATATATATCTTCTAATTATTTCAATTTTATTTAATCAGCAGAGCTTTCTATTTATTCTTTTTTTATTTAAAAGGAAAAAGAGAAAAAAACAACAAAACAAAACAGTGTAAGGGTACAAGTAATACAGAACTACAAAAAAAAAAAAAAACAGTAAGATATCACCAGTTAATAGATTACACACTATCATCTTTGAAATGGTGATTCAGGTCACAGGATCAAAGCATACAAAGTGAATATTCAAATAGTGAGACTGCAAACAGTTGTGTTCAATGATCCAATCAAAAATACTAATATGGTCATCTATTTAACACACCTAAACACACTTGCTGTTGTATCCTTTTGGGTACTTTTTTTTCCCCTCTCTTAATTACAACAAAATTTACACATTTTGGGTTTTATTGCTCCCATAGATCTTATTAATTTTTTTGTAAGAGAATAAAATCAAACATGATAAAACAAAGCTGTCAGTCAAAACCAAGGATAGACATAGCACATGATGTAAAAACAGAGTTACAAGGTTATCAACAATGATTACCATAATGCCTCTTGCTTCCTTAAGAAGAATTGTCTATCTCATTAGGTATTATAAAGTTGAACAAAAGAGTAGATAACAAGTCCAATAAAACCTAAACATTGTAAACCTTACAGAACTTCAAAAGAGAATAATAGTCAAACCAGAATGGGCATCAAGTGAATCTCATTGCCTTCAAAGTAGTTTCCTGTACTCTGATACTTAATACTATCATATAGAGCGGAACAGAGTGTAATCAGTCAAAACAAGGTAGTGGGAGTATTACAGAACTTCAAATCAAGTTAATAGGAAATCAAGAAGGTTACTATAATATATCCTGCTAGTTTTTTTGATTTTTTCCCCTTAGTTTAAAAAAGAAAAAAAAATTTAAATAATTTTTTAATGAATAAGAGAGAGGATGAGATAAAAGAAGGCTTATCAACATAACAATACAGGTCAAAGCATGACAGTTTCAGCAACCTAGTGCTTCAGCACCAAATAACCCAACTTAGTAGTTACCATAGTGTTTTTTCCTTGAAATATTTGAATAAAACTTCATATGCTATAGCATCAAACATATCAAGACAGTGTAACACCATTCAAATGGATGAAAGCATTGTAGAGTATTTAGAACCAACTAACAGAAAAATGAACAATGGTTTCTATATTGTCTCTTTGCCTATAACAATTTTTGTTTATACTACCACATATGATAAAACCCAGCAAGATACAACATGATAAAACCAATGGAGACAGAAGAGCCATAGTTTGGTGGGGCTTTAAAACAAGATGGTATTAAATCAGCACTAGCTATTATGATGTCTTATTTTCTTCAAAATAGCTGTTCATTGCATCACAGGCCATAATATCAAACAGCCCAGAATAAAGCCATTCCAATTAATGAGTGAAAATTTTATAAGGTTTCAAGGCCACATAATGGGGAATCATGGTTACCACATACTTTTATATATTTGAATCATTTCCTACACTAGGGAAACTATTCGGTGTTCACAGATGTGAGTTTGATTTATTTCACTTATGAATATGGTTTCAAGCTGCGCCCATTTATTGATAAATATCTCAATGTGATCATTCTTTATAGCTGAGTAGTACTCCATTGTATAGAAATACCGTAACTTTTTTATCCATTCCTCAGTTGATGGACACTTGGATTGTTTCCAAGATCTGGCGATTACAAATTGTGCTACTATAAACATAGGTGTGTATATATCACTGTGGTATGATGCTTTCAGTTCTTCTGGGAATATGACTAGAAGTGGAATAGCTGGAAAAAAATGGGACTTTCAATCCCAGTTTTTTGACAAATCTCCAGACTGACTTCCACAATGATTGTACCAATCTACACTCCACCAACAGTGTAGGAGAGTTCCTTTTTCCCCCACAGCCTCTCCAGCAATTGTCGTTGTTGGTTTTCTTGATCCTAGCCATTCTTTCAGGAGTGAGATACAATCTCAGTGTGGTTTTAATTTGCATTTCCCTAGCAACCAATGTTAATGAACATTTTTTCATGTATTTGTTTGCCATTTGTATTTCTTCATCTGAGAAGTGTGTATTCATCTCAGATGCCCATTTTTGGATTGGGTCTTCGAATTTTGGGGGTCTGATTTTTTTTTTAATTCTTTATATGTTTTAGACAAAAGTCCCTTTTTTGAGGGGGAGTTCACTAAGATCTTTTCCCAGTTTGTGGGTTTTCCTTTCATTACGCTGGAGATTTTTTTTTTTTTACTTGCAGAAACTTTTTAATAAGAGATGGTCCCAGTTATTGATTCTGGGAAGTATTTCCCGTGCAGTTTGAGTCATGTTCATGAATTCTCTACCTACCCCTATGTCTTCAAGTTTTCTACCTAATTTGTCTTCCAATAGATTTAGTGTTTCTTTTAATATTCAGATCTTTGATCCATTTAGATTTTAATTTAGTACATGGTGATAAGCTTGGGTCTAGTTTTAGTTTTTGGCAAATGGAGAGCTAGTTTTTCCAACACCATTTATTAAAGAGATTGTCATTCTTCCAGGGAACCTGCTTGACTCCTTTATCAAACATAAGGTGGTTGAATGTGTTTGTAGTTGTGGTTGTGTCTTTTAATCTATTCCATTGATCTTTGGCTCGGTTTTGATTCCAGTACTATGTTGATTTTACTACGGTTGCTTTGTAGTATAACTTCAAGTCAGGGATTGTGATGCCTCCTGCTTTGTCTTTACTGCTTAGAATTGCCTTTGCGATTCTAGATCTCTTCTGAAGGTTCCAGATGAAATTTAGGAGTGATTTCTGTAGATCTATAAGGTATGTTGATGGTATTTTTATTGGGATTGCATTGAATCTGTATAACAGTTTTGGGAGAATGGCCATTTTCACAATGTTTGTTCTTCCTATCCATGAGCAAGGGATGTCTTTCCATTTTCTGAGATCATCTTCAATTTCTTCTTTCAGTGTTGTATAATTTTCCCTGTTTAGGTCTTTCACTTCTTTCGTAAGAGTAAGTCCTAGATATTTCTTTCTTTCTTTTTTTTTTTTTTTTTTTTGCTTGCTAGTGTGAAGAATGTGGCTTCTCTTATTTCTCTCTCTGTGATTTTGTTAGTGTATAGGGATGCTATTGATTTTGTATCCAGCTACATTACTGAATTTATTTATTATATCTAAGAATCTTTCAATGGAGTGTAGGGGGTCTTCTATGTAAAGTATCATGTCATCTGAAACAATGACAATTTAACTTCTTCTTTTCCTATCTTTACCCCTTTTATTTTTCTCTCTTGTCTAATTGCTCTGGCTAGTACTTCCAGTACTATATTAAATAGGAGTGGTGATAAAGGACATCCTTGTCTTGTGCCTGATTTTAAAGTAAAGGCTTTCAATTTTTGGCCATTTAGTATGATACTGGTTGTTGGTTTGTCATAGATGGCCTTTATTATATTGAGGTAAAGACTACCTATTCCAATTTTCTGTAAAGTTCTTATCATGAATTAATGTTAGACCTTATCAAAGGCTTTTTCTGCATCTATAGAAATGATCATGTGATTCTTACTTTTGGCTTTATTGATATGATGGATTACATTTATTGATTTACGTATGTTGAAACATCCCTGCATTCCTGGGATGAATCCCACTTGGTCATGGTGTATAATCTTCTTGATGATTTGCTGCATCCTATTTGCCAATATTTTGTTGAGGATTTTTGCATCTGTGTTCATTAGGGAGATTGGTCTGTAGTTCTCTTTTTCAGTTGGGTCTTTCTCAGGTTTTGGTACTAGAGTAATATTTGCTTCCAGGAATGACTTGGGAAGGATTGCTTCCCTTTCAATTTCACTGAAGAGTTTGAGGAGTGTTGGCATTAGGTCTT
The DNA here is from genome assembly GCF_034190915.1 of Cavia porcellus. Taxonomy (NCBI): domain Eukaryota; kingdom Metazoa; phylum Chordata; class Mammalia; order Rodentia; family Caviidae; genus Cavia; species Cavia porcellus. The sequence goes on along the minus strand of NW_026947488.1, from coordinate 90,249,092 downwards.
TGTATTTCTGTAGAATTCTGTAGTGAATCCATCTGGGCCTGGGCTCTTCTTTGTAGGTAAGGATTTAATTACATTTTCAATTTCATTAATAGAAATTGGGTCATTCAGTAGTTTTACATCTTCATGACCTAGCTTTGGTACTTCGTATGCTTCTAGGAATCTGTCCATTTCCTCTGTGTTATCAAACCTTTGAGAGTAGAGGTTTTCGAAATAGGTGTTGATGTTTTTCTGTATTTCTATAGGGTCTGTAGTGATTTCTCCTCTTTCATTCCTTATTGCATGAATTTGTACTTTTTTCCCCCTTTTTAAAATAAGGTTGGCTAGGGGCTTATCAATTTTATTTATTCTTTCAAAGAATCAACTTTTTGATTTGTTGATTCTTTGGATTGTTTTCTTAGTCTCTATTGCATTGATTTCTGCTCTGATTTTTATAATTTCCTCTCTTCTTTTGGCTTTGGGCTTGACTTGATCTTCGTTTTCTAGCTGTTTGATGTGTAGCATCAGGTTGTTTATTTGTATTCATTCTGTTTTCCTAATGTGGGAACTCAGTGCAATAAATTTTCCTCTGGGGACAGCTTTCATTGCATCCCACAGATTCCGGTAAGTTGTATCTGTATTTTCAATTTCTTGTAGGTATTGCTTAATTTCTTCTTTAATTTACTCTGTGATCCACTGATTACTCCAGTGTGTTATTCAGTTTCCATGTGTTTGTGGGATTTTTGCAGTATCTTTTATCATTAATTTTAATTTCATAGCTCTGTGGTCTGATAGCATAAAAGGGATAATTTCAACTCTTTTGCATTTATTTAAATATGTTCTCTGATATGTTAATATGTTAATATATGTTATTATATATTATATATGTTATTGTATATTATTATATATTATATATGTTATTGTACATGTTAATATGTTATTATATATTATTCATATATAATATAATAAATATGTAATATATGGTCCGTTTTAGAGAATATCCCATGTACTGCTGAGAAGAATGTGTATTATGTTGTTGTTGGGTGGAGTACTCTGTATATGTCTACTAGGTCCATTTGTTCACAGGTGCGATTCAGTTCTTTTATTTCTTTGTTAATTTTCTGTCTGGTTGATCTGTCAATTGGTGTCAATGGTGTTTTAAGATCTCCTTTTAGAATTGTGTTACTGTTGATTTGGTTTTTCATTTCTGCTAGTACTTGTTTTATATAACTGGGTGCTCTCGAGTTTGGTGCACTTATATTTAAGATAGTTATCTCTTCCTCTTGGAGTTTTCCCCTAACCAGTATGTAGTGACCTTCTTTATCCCTTCTGATCATTATTGGCTTGAAGTCCACTTTGTCTGCAAACAGAATAGCTACCCCCACTTTTTTGGGGGTTCCTGTTGCATGAAGTATTGTTTTCATCCTTTGACTTTCAGTCTGTGAGTATCCTTTTGGGTTAGATGGGTTTCTTGTAGACAGCATATAGTTGGATTTTGTTTCTTGATCCATTCTGCCAGTCTGTTTCTTTTTATTGGTGTATTGAGACCATTTACATTAATAGTTAGAACTGTTATATATTAGTTTATTGTTGACATGTTATCCTGCTGTAGCATGTTTTTCTACTCTGTTTAATTGTCTGCTTTGTTTAGTGGTTTTTTCCTAAATGTATCTAGGCTGTCTTTCAGTATTCTTTGCAGGATTGGCTTGGTGATCATGAAGTTTGTCAGCTGTTCTTTGTCATGGAAGTATCTTATTTCTCCATTGATTTTGAAGGACAGTTTTTCAGGGTACATCAGCCTTGGATGGAAATCATTTTCCTTTAGGATCTGAAATACTTCACTCCATGCTCTTCTTGACTTTATTGTTTGTGCTGAGAAGTCTGCTGTGATTCTGATAGGTTCCTTTATAGGTCATCTGTCTTCTCTGTCTGATAGCCTTTAATATTCTATTCTTTTGTTTGATTTCTGGGATGGTCATTATTATATGTCTGGGTGTAGATTTATTTTGGTTATGGCTATTTGGAGTTCTATATGCTTCATTGATCTTGATGTCAGTTTCCAATCTCGTGTTTGGGAAATTTTCAGCTATTACTTCTCTAAATATCCTCTTGACATCCTTTATGTTGTCCCCTTATTTTTTATTTATCCCTATCAACCTTATGTTGTTTCTCTTTGCGTCATCTTACAGGTGTTGAATTGTTATTTCCTAATTTTTTGTCATTTTTAAAAGATCTTTTCTTTCCTGGTCACTGGCTGCAGTCTTATTTTCGAGGTCTGAGATTCTATCTTTGAATTCATTGAGGCAGTTTTTACAACTTTCAATGGAGTTTTTGATTTCCTGTATATCTCTTTGCATCTGTTTTATGTATTCTGTTTGTTTCTTATATTGTTCATCCAGGGATTCTATCTTTTTGTTTAGTTCCTCCAATTTTTTAACTGTGTCTTCCTTAGCTATGTTTAGCATCTGCTTCATTTCTTTTATCATTTCTTTTTTTACCTGAGAGATTATTTCTAATTTGAATTCCTTTAAGGCTTCCCAGAGTTGCTTCTTTATTTCAGTTACTATTATTTCAGGTATTTCAGTTATGTGGCATGTGTTTTCTTCTATGCACATGGCTCCTAGGCTTTCTTGGGATGGGCTGGATGTTTGAGATTGCATTTTGGTCTTTTGTTTTGTCATCTTCCTGTATTTTGGAGCTTCAAGTGTTGTTCCAGGTGTGGAAGAGAATTCTGCCAGTCTGGGATGGGGTTCCCTGCAGTGGCCCCACTCACTGGACATGGCAGGGAATCAGGGCTTGATTCCCAGGCCAGGAAGAGAGTTCCATCAGGCTGGGTGGGATTCCCAGTTGCTGCTGCTCCACTCACTTGTCTGGCAGGGACCAGCCTGGTAAACAGGCCAAGAAGAAAGTTCCCTTAGGCTGGGCGGGATTAATGTAGCCACTGCTCCACTCACCGGTGCAACAGAGACCTCTATTTATTCTTTTAACCAGCCTTTTATTCAATATATCTATGATATTTCCTTATATTGTATATGATCGGTATTCATTTTATATCTCAACTCATTATATTGAATTTATTTTCTAGCATACATCTTACAGCATACATTTTGTATCTTCTATAATAATAATCTTATCCCAAATTCATAAAAGTTTTATGAATTTGGCTTTTCTATTGACTTTTCATTTAATTTCATTGAAGTTTGTTGTTGATGTATTCTTGTTGCTTTGCTATTCATTTCAGCATTACTTGTCATTTGGTTACAAGAAAATTGTCATATTTAGATTAGTTTATCTTTTTGCCTGAATCAGAGAAATTCGTTTTAACTTTTAAACCATTTTTCACTTGTAAAAATCAAAAGAATTTTTGAGAAAACAAGATCAAACAGCAAATAATTGAACACTGGATATTCTTTTTTTTTTTTTTCTTTTTTTTTTTGTCTTTTTCCTTTTTATCGGTACCGGGGATTGAACTAACAACTGCCTGCTTGCCTGCTTGCAAGGCGGCGCTTATGCCACTGAGCTAAACCTCCAGCCCCAGAACATTGAATATTCTTAATGATTTTTTTTTTTGTACCAGGGATTGAATCCACAACCTTGTGCTTTCCAGGTACTTGTGCCACTGAACTAAATCCCAAGTCTAAGTCTTAATGATTTAAAGTCCTCAAAAAACCTCAGCAGAATCAAAATGTGGTTAGTGAGTATGGTGATGAATGATATAATTACTTGATGCAAGTGGATATTAATTCAAGTTTTTAGTACATATGTGAGCAAGATGATGCTAAAGTAACCATTCTATCACTCTGCACCTTAAAAAAATAAAGCTATTGTACTTTTGTTTTATGATACATATCCATTATGACTTAATATAAGCTTCACATTTTCATCATGGCTGACCTTAGGAGAGTCACTGTCTGGAACATTGGTAGTTGTCAACATAGAGGGAAAAAATAGATGGTAAAACACATATGACTGAGCTCGCTAAGTCTCATTATGATGTGGGTCAATTTCACACATACATTTTCTTTAAATTTCGATTCCTCAGAAGTAGTATTAAACTGGTGATTCATGTGAGAGTGTACTTACAGCTAAACCCAGGAGGGTAGAGAAGTAGTATTAAATAGAGAGGAAGCCAGTTAAGATCACAGTACTAGACAAAAAGAGCCCTCAAGAAAGATCTGGCTTCCGCATAGGACAGCTCTGGAGCCTCAGAAAGCCAGATCTAAAAGCTGACGTGATAAGGAAGCATGGGACCCATGTATATCCCACTACTTGTCAGTTACTGTTTCAGAATTTCCATTTTGATGATCCGGACTCTTCAGATCATGAGCTCTAGGGGCCCCAAAAGAAGTTCTCCAGAATTTGGAGGTAGAAAGCTGCAAGTCTTTGCACTGTAAAGTAGCAGAACAGTGTTCAAGGCAGAGGCAGGTGGAATGCCAGCCCTGATGCGCATTTCCACGACAGGACACCACAAGCTTAACCTGAGTGGGAAGCACATGGAACTCTACCGTAAAAGCAGAAAACTTTAATTATTGGAATTAATGACAACCACAGTGAAATGGGGTTAAACCAGTAAGACTGAAAATTCAAGATTTCTGAGAAAAACACTACAGAGTAACTAGAAGCCTCCCGGGGGAAGGGGAAAAAGGAGAATAGGAGGGGATAAAAGAAAGGAAGAAATAAAAATGAAAGGCAAGAAAGACCATGTGGAAGGAAAGCTATCTATTAACATAGTATTTATTAGGATATGTAAACACTAATAATAGGTTTTCTAATGGAAGATGAGTTTGAGGGTATAGTTCAGAAGAGATAATATAAAAAATAATGTTTCTGAGAAAATATAATAGAACAAAATAATGTATATTCATGTTGGAGAGAACAAACTTATGTAAGTAAGAAAAATGAGTAATAGTAAGACTTACTGGGCACACAAATTATTCTGGGGCCAGCAACTAAGGAAAGTTCAAGTTGTTGGCCTCTCCTTTCCCTCTGAAATAAAATCACCATGTCATTTCCTGAAAGGGGAGCATCTGGAAGTGCAAGCAAGGATGATGTACACATCAAGGAACACAAACAAGATATCCTAAGGTTTGTGATGACAGTTGTGTGACAATAACAGTCAAATAAGATCCTAAATCATGAATCTGGAGTGAAACCCTCCCACACAGCTCCCCACACATTGAAAGGTTCTGATGCTATTATGAAGAATGATTTAGGGCAGTTACACAATACTCTAAGAAGGACAGTAGGTTCTCATTTTTGGTCAGATTTGAACAAACTATGTTATTGTGTGCCAGAGTCCCAGAGAAAAAGTAGGGAAAACAGGAGGGACTGCGGAGGAATGTAGTGTCACGGTTTGTTGTGGACAAACTTTGTCCACAGTAAAATTAATGAACCCTTACAAAGCAAAAATAGTATAGATTTAAAGTGTTGAAACTCTTGAGTTTCAGGGATTCTGTCATTTGAAATGATAAGATTTAGCATCAGAATTTCCATTCTGATGGAAATGGTGATGGAAATAGTGTGGACAATAATATGTAATCATATTATAGTCAAGGATTTATGATGTTATGTAAGGATGTTCTAATCTTATATACATGTTTCATATAGTAAGATGACCAGATGCAAATAAAAAGTATAATATTATAAAGTTCAAAACATACAGACAGTTATTGGAACAACTCAGATTCTGATCTCTAGAGCTAAATATATAAACCTATGAATTCTAATATTCAGTATTTGTTCTGCCTATATAGTTGGTATAATTAATGATTTTCTTTATCTTGAGAATTAGATATGATAATGAATGTGATGTCTCATTCAAGACACAAAATGGTGGACAAATAAAACTTTGCTGAGTTAGATTACAAATTTGAAGCCTAACATAATGGCAAGCATTAATATGTGGTAAATTAGATTGAGCAAATATTTGAAAAGGCCAGATATCTTTGCTCTTCCTTAAATGCAGCATGATTAGAGAAAAAAGGTGCCTGGCCTCAGATTATATGATATTGATCAATGTTCTCTTTAGATAAACAAGTATAATTTGATGTAAATTACTATCTGTCCTTGTCTAAGAAACACAATTGACTAGTCAGCACGAAAACCAAAATGCATCTCTACTTAAGTAGTAAGAGACAGCAGGGTATGGTACCATTACATTAAACACCCTGAAGTGAGTTAATGTGATTATGATGTGTTTTTTTTAAACAAACCAATTATAGCATAAACGGGATATAAATTATTAGCAGTATTGCTATGGGAGGCCAAATCTTGTATTTTCTGTTTCTTCATATGAAGATTCAAAATATCTCTATAAAATATGAACATTCTTATTTTACTGATTTTCTAATTGACTCAGCCAGAGATGTTTTTAATTTTTCAGTTATTAAGTTTTGTTAGCTTATATATACTATTTTTTATATATGAAAATATTTTTTTAATTATGATATATGTAGAATACGTATGTGAAATATGTAGTATTGTAACAGTTTTGGGAATAAATCCTTTATAACCATATTAACTTCCCGGAAAGGAAGGAGGAAGCCTTCAGATATTACCATAGCAGAGGCTACTATCTCTTAATATGTAAAGCACATGTCCTCGAAGAGTATGTAATCTGATAGGGGAGAAACATTCAGAACAATAATTCAAATGCCTGGAAAAATAAATCTGGAGTGTACAAGTGGAGACTTATGAGAGGGAGAAATAGTATTTGCATGAGAGAAAATTTCCTAAAGAAGATATTAATTTAAATGAGCCATGAAGAACAAGCATAACTTTTACAAAACAATTAGAATAGTCATTCAGAGGGGAAGAATATATGATTAGAACAAATTTAGAAAGTAACAGATATTCCACTCTATTTTTAATTAAAAATAAATTAGAATATTATCACTTATCACTTCATCTTTCTATAGATGATTACACATATAATTTTTAATCAATTGTGCAAGAAATATTTGCTCTGCATTGACTCTGGGCCACATATAATTCAGAGAATTGACAATGATTTAAGTTAGTATATTAGAGGTAAAAAATAAAAGAGGGAAAAACAGGTTTATCATCTATGTATGTATGAAACTGGCAGGCCTTGCTGATGGGTCATGAGAGAGTAGTGAAAAGAGAAGTTATAAGTTTGACCTCACAAACTAACTGGGTGATGCTGGCATTTTCTGGGGACACAAAGTTCAAGAAATTGTAGGCATGACAGTCCAATACACCTGGGACTCTTTTCTCATATAAAATGGTATAATGAATGTCTTTCTTCCTAAAATTGTTCCAGTATTCTGGAAGCTGTCAACTTGAAGAGTTGCATCTTTTCACCTTTCAGTATCTAGAAATTTAAATGGGCTACTCTTATCCCTTCTCCTCTAACAAGTCTAAGAATCCATCTCGATTTAATCTGTCTTTCATACATTAAGGACGATACAGTTCGCAACACATGTGAACCATTTGGCAAACCTTCATGAAAATCCCTTCTTTAAATTTTATGAGTGAGGCAAGCCTTGTGCTTCCTGCCTCGCAGTTCCATTATCCTCTTTCACAAAGTTTTGTTCACCAAAGTAATTTCCTTTATTCACTGCACTATCAGATCTATTTGTCCACTCTTATACATTAAGAAAAATTGGTACTCTGAGAAATAGCCTTGGAAAAGTTAAGAATTATTTTTGCACATGATTTTTTTTATAATTGCTGATTATTTAATGATGTTTGAATTAGCAAAGTAACAAACCACTGTTTACAGTTTGCACTTGAGCTTATTTCTTTGCTATCAGAAAAAAAGCTAATATGTTTAAAAAAATGTCTCTTTCAAATTTTACGTCATTGACTATTGCTTACTGGATGACTGAATTACACTTGTTGGTTTGATAACAAATTATTAACATACTCCTCCATTAGATGTCATTAGAATTCACTGCTGCAAACACTGCTGAGGTTTTAGCCTTCATTTCTATCTTTTGACAACTACAATTATTATTCTTGTGTTAGTCTTTTCTGATCTGCTCAACAACACAATAACCCTACCCTCAAGGTACACACATTCCAAAAGAAAAAAATAACGGAAACAAACCAGGAGAACCTACCACAGCTATGGATGAAAATTCTCAATGTGATAAGAATTATTTTTTTAGTATGTCCTATCACATGTAGCCTATAGGTAATGATTTCCTTTTAACAATATATCAATTTAGTCTTACCAATTTTCATCCAGAAGCAATGGCACCTACCTGTAATCCCAGATGCTCAGAAGACTGAGTCAGGAGGATTATGATTTTGAGGCCAACCTCTGTAAAGCTCGAGTTTGAACACTAGGAATATAACCTAATAATAAGAAGAAGATCAAAATTAAAAATTAGTCACAGTAAGAATTTTGTGTTGACTCAGCAGCAGAAAGTCATTAATGAGTAATAAGCTAAGAAACAATATAAGGAATTTAAAATACTGAGGAAATTACTGTGAGGCAATGTAATGAAAGACTGGACCTAGAAACGTGGGGAAATATTAAAAGAACTTTTAAGTCATCAAAGGCAAAGAACATTATTTGAATTGATGCTATGGCAGGAGTAGAAAAAGTAAAAGTCTTAAAATTTTCATGAGGAAGAAAAATCAACAGAATTTGTGGCCCCGTGTGTGAAGTGAGGTAAAGAGGGAGACAGGCAGCCCCAGGTTTCTGGTTTATAACTGGATAGGCTGTACCAGCAGGGAGTGGAGGGGAGCTGACCGCTGGTAGGCCCAGAGGTAGCTGCGACGCTCAGTGTTCAGCTGGACATGTGACTCTGTAGCTCATCAAAAATTGGTCATCTCGATGAAGGAATCATCAGAATTAATGGGAATCAAGTAGAGGGAGGATGTTTAAAAACCCTGAAAAATACTTAGATATGAAAGAAAGAAAAAAGCTAAGAAATGATGAAATTTAGAAAGATGAAAAGACAGAAACCCACAATGTGGTGGTGTAGAGTTTTGTAAAGAGGATTTTAAGAAGAAAGGATGCAATAGAAGTCAGCAGTGCTGTGGAGAGCGATGCAAGAGAAGGCATAGGAAAAGGTTAGCTAGTGGGTACCACACTACAGTGAGATAAAGGAGACAACTGTTGTGAATGGAGATGCCAATAAGGTATTATCTGCTTCAAAAAATGTGAAAAGATTTTGACTGCTTTATCAGCAAAGAATAAAAAATGTTTGAAAAGACAGAATGCTTCCTTATATTAGAATATCGCATAATGCATACAAGTATTAAAATATCTCAGGATATACCATAAATATGTATAAATTCATGTTAATTTAAAACCAAAATATTATATATCTATACATGAACACATGTACACACACATAAACTAGGAGCTTTCTATTGCTTCTACAGTCGAATAATTCAAGCAAATATTGGCACAATCTGTTCTACTGAACTGAAAGCTAAAAAAAAATCCTTTTAAAAAAAATCAGAGTTTTGATTTTTTGGTCCATTTCACAAGTCAATATTTTAAAATCAGACACGATGTTGCACGCCTGTAATCCCCACTCCTGGGAGGCAGAGGCAGGAGGATCGTGAGAGTTTGAGACCAGCCTGGGCTACAAAGTAAGCTCCAGACCAGCCTGAACTTCATGGTGAGTCTGTCTCAGAAAGACCAAAAAAAAAGAAAAAGTCAGTATTTTAACAGAAATTTTGAATACTTAATATATTAAAACATATGTATTGATTTACAAAATCCTTAATATATCTTTTAATCTCTTGCATAGTTTTCTCTTTTTTCTTGTTAGTAATGTAACATATTTCTTTTTCTAAGTTAGGTTTAATAGGAAAGTATTTAAGCATAAAAGTTTGCTTTCATTTATCTTTTCATCACTTTTTTTGTTTTCTAGTTAATGCAAGCTTTTGGCTTTAGTAGTATCTCTTGCCTTTTCTTTGGAAAGGTAGTTTTTAAATCTTCATTTCTCCTAACTCTCCAATTCTACCAGCACCTTAGGTCACACTCTGGAATTGACTTCATTAATTACATATTTATACCTGTAATAGCCAGGTGGGCTCTTTTCTCAAATTCAGCTATCCACCTAAACAAGTATATGTAATTTCACTCATTTTATTCATTGCCTTTCCTCAACACATTAGAAATAGATCTCACTATCATTGCTAAGGTAGTCCACTTGGACGCCTGAAATTCATCAACTTATGCTCCTAAGGAAGTACACAAATTGTGGTCAGTTTGTCTTCTATACCTTCAGCTTTTCCGTTTTAATCCTTCTCCTAGGTGTTTACAGGTACCTATACCTCCAATATTTATGCAGTCACCTTTCCTTCCAACCTCTTGCCTAAAGCTTTAAAAGTCTCTTCAAGATGTTGATTTCTGCTGGGGATTTAGCTCAGTGGCATAAGTGCCTGTCTGGCAATCATGAGATCATGAGTTCGATCCCTGGTACCTCCCCCCAAAAAATGTTGATTTCCTTTGTATTTTCACTTCCTCAGTTTGATTCAAGCCTTTGTTTCGGGCCTTTGTTGTTACTAACATCACTGGAAACTAGTACTGTGATATCACAAATATTTCTATTTTTGTAAAACCCAATGGATGTGATTTTTGTTTTATTAAGACTTTTAGGCATTTTATGCTACATTCCCTCTTTTCTTAATAAAAAAATAATAAAATACTTTCATACCAAGATGTGTGGACACAAATTTTATGAGAAATTGCAAACAGAAGAATTTCAGAAGGCATCAAGGTTAGGTAGCATGGATTTATAAAGAAAGCAATCTGCAGTGTTAATTACTGTTTTTTTTTTTCTTTTTCTTTTTCTCTCATGGAGTGAAAGGCTAGTTAGCAGCATATTAGCCCATGTGGTGTTAGATATTTTCTAGAAAGTGTTTCAAAAAGACAAGGCATGTGGATATCACCTAGTGTCATGGAAGTGACTACAAAAAAATCAGATACCACTTTATTTGAAAAAATAATGAGAAGTCCATGTTATTTCTCCGGTAGGTATTTATTTTGCAAATACAAAGTTTATACAAGTTTAAAATTTATCCAGCAGTGTTTTTGCAGTCTAAATCTATTCTAATTTCAAAGCAAAAGTTATTTAAACCAAAATGTAACTATGCTTTGGCATGAAATCAGGTAAAAGATATATCCTTTTTGCACTAGATGTCCACTTTGAAACAGTTTTTGCGCGGATGTGATTATTTTTCTTTAGTATTCTGTTAAGGAATAGATTTTGATACCACTAACATAATATAAATTATGAAATAAACAAACAGATGTTTATTTTCCCCAAAATTCTATCATGGCAAAGGTGATAAAAAGATCTATATCTGTATTTCTATTTAGAAATTAATATATTATTTATAACATTTCCATGAAATCATTACATACATTTTGCATAAAATAGATACGTATGATTGACTTGCCTTAATATTTTAAGATGACAAAAGATTAAATTGAAACTTGAATTTGTCTATATTATCAGCACTTTTGTAGTCTGACTGTCCTGCAATTCCTCAAACTGAGTGTGAAAATTAGATTCCTTTAACGATCACTCTGATCTTAGATAAGTCTATAAATTGCCCTGGATCATCATGGGCCTGAAACACTCATTTGAGTTTCCTCTTTGGTGTTCAGGAGTCTTGTACCTCCTGGTGTGGAGATGGGAAGGGAATCTAGCAAAGGAGGAAGGAAGAACAGAGGAGGAAGGAGAAGAGTAAAATGATCATGATGTATGCATGTACCAGTTACCCAAAATGAACACAGTATTTATGGATTGCAGCATCTACTGGTTTAAAAAATTTAAAAATTAAAAGAAATCGTGTAGCTCCAAGCACCCTTGTAGTCAGAGGTACGTTTACACTGACCTGATACTCCTCCAACCGTACCACTCACACCAATGATTCAACAGAGAAGCTCTCTGTTCTCATCTTCTGGCTGTGTTTCCAACTTTCTTTGAGATCACAGCTTCTGCTCCTCTAGAACCCCATTCCAGTCCATTTCTTTCACACCAATCTTCTACCTGGAGCAAGAATCCAGGTCCTATCCCATTGCCTTGCAGGTCTTTCTTGGGGATTTTCTTGCTCTAAATACTCTTCTGTAGTCTTTCTGTTCAGTTACACAGTATCTCTCATTAAACTCGCTTTCTTGGAGACAGAAATGATTGTGTTCACTGTTGCCCTCTCTTATCTACACCATTCCTCACGTGATGAGTCATGCAATCATTTCAACAATAACACTCATTCTTCATGCAGTCCTATGATTTGAAGCAGGATTGTATAAGCATTTGTTGTTCAAATTGCTTATTTGCAGCTCAGTCATTTTTAATAACTGTATTTTAGACGTGTCTAACAGTATGGACATATTACAAGAATGATTTAAACAAAGATAAATCAAACACAGTCACCATGATCTTCCAGAAATTGCATCTACCCTAGCCATGTATGCTTTCCCTGAATCTATTAAGTCTTAACCACAGAAGATTTATTCTTAGAAATCACATATTTTGCTTTGTGTCATACTTTCCATTTTTCTTCCATCAGATAAATTTATATTTTAAGAAGCTGAAAGGAAGCCAGTATAAATGATTATGCAGAATAACAACTCTTACAAGACAGAAATTATGTAGATACAAAAGTATGCAGGTTCATATTTTGTGTAATAGAGAGCTGTCCTTAATGTTTATGTTAAAAGAAAGCTGTTTGTAGAGATTTCTAAAAAAATTTGTATAATTGTGAGAATTATAGTAAAAAGACCATTTTAGAAGAGGAATCTTTATTTCATGCAGATGAAAATGGTCAAATGAAGGGTGATGACTTTCAAGATAATTTTGAGAATGAATTGTTTTCAGAATTAATTAGAAGAAAAACCTGACTGGAACTTGCTACTAGGTTGGACAGACAATGTAGAAAAAGAAAGCATCAGAAATTATTCCAAGATTCCTAATAAGGTTAGACAGTTGTCTTGGAAAACAAAAATACTATAAGAGAAACAGGTTGGAGTCTGAGGAGAGTTTTTCTCGTGATTGTGATACATGGTTTAGTTTCCTTCATGTTTATTCTACAGTCTCCTAGAATTATCTACTTAATAGTTGCTCTGCAAAGGCGTTAAAACATCAACTCAAATGTTCTTACTGGCATCAGGTTAAAAACAAATTCTTATTAATGTATTATTTTCTCTAAAGAACATAAAAATTCCTCAGCAGAAAGTACTATGTCTGTACTATAGTAGATATAAATAGCTACATACATTATATATCTGATAATGTAACCTAGTATTAAAAATATAAAATGGAATATATAGCTGTGTATATTTCTGTGTATCTTGTGTAGGTATGCATCTACAGTATTTCAATGAGGAAAAACCTTGTTTTGTGCTTATTTTGTAGACAACTGGATGAACTCCCCTTCACCCAAAGTTAGTTTAGATATCCACAATGATGTGTCAATTCTATAAAATGTTTATATAGAAGCAAAGTTTTATTACTCACATAAAAATATTTTCTGGCAGGAGATATTGTTTTGTTTATTTTTATATATTAGGTTGGCCAAATGCAGAAAAGGAAGAAGAAAGTTACCAGTGATCAAACATTGAAAGTTACAAATCTCATTGCTTTGTTTAAATATTCCTGACCTACAACTCATAAAATAAAATTAATTTACAAATATATCATCAATTAAAGATTCATGCATTCTAGTGTAGTAAGATCATGAGGTGTTAATAGGGATGACATTTTTGAAATAATGAAAAGTAGTTTAATTTATGCAATACTTTTTCAGATTAAAATATAATACTTCATCCAGGGGCTTTGAAAGTGAAAAAATACAAGAAAACATTATATACAAATTGTTATGGTTTATGTAGACACGTCCTCCCAAATCGTCATGTGATCATAGAGTTTTCTCAGGGTGTGTGTTTGATTCATAGCATAATGTTAGATTAAGGGTTCTGGGATTAAGGAAGCGTGATTGCTGGAACAGGCCACAGATTGGACTGGCACCACTCTAATCTCAGTAGACTAGCTAGATACAAGAGACAGAAAGAGGGTTTCTCTCTCTTTCTCTCTCTGCTTTGCTGTCTTTCACCCCCATGAACTGTTGCCCCTCTGCCATGTGCCATCCTGTCTTGGAGCCAGACAGTTATGGACTGAAACCTCTACAAACTATGAACTAAATAAACCCTTTTCCCTCTAACTTTAGGTGTTAGGTATTTTGTATCAGCAATGAGAGAAAATTAACTACTGACCTGAAAAACAATGTTAAATATCTTTTCTTTGTTACTACTCAAATTATATACTAATATTTGTATTTGAAACTATATGCTTACACACCTATACCCATATAACATATACATTAACTTTTCCAAGCTGACAATAATCATATGTCAAACGAACATTTCAGGAGCTATTAGCTATGCAAATATATTCTTCAGAATCATTTAATTTCATTCCAAATATATTTAAGCATTATTGTTTTTATATAACATTATTTTTAAATCTTCACATAAAGGGTAGAATCTCCCATCTGCTTTTTAAAAATTTTAATATCTTTCTATGGTTTTTAGCTTCTATTCCTGTAAATGAATGTACTGGGTAACATTATATTCACTTACAGAGTACTTGGTACAAGTACAGGTACTATGGACCACTAGAACTATCCTCAATAATGTGTTTTTATTTAAGTTTATTGGTACAGTTTATATAGACGTAGTGATCATATTCACTATATAAAATTTGTATCTGTGTATGATATACCTGTGTATTGATTCATCTTTTTGGCCTATTCCCCTTCTCTGAACAATAGTTTTCTAAGTCATTCTAAAAAGACAGACACAGAGACTCTGGAGCAAATATGGTTGTTTTTCCAGATAGTAAAGATAAAGTCCCTGATTCCTTCTGGAGTAATTTAAAATGCTTTTCTCAGGAGACATTCCAAGTTAATAATTACAGAGATACCTTGATCTTCTCCAACAGGCATTTGCTTACATTCCAAGGTAATAAAAATCATATCTGTCTCAACAGGGAAGCTTGGACAGGTTGCCAGCAGCACATTTTAGAGATTAGAATCCCTTATACACAGGATTACGCTCCCATCACAAATCTCCATGATGTGTCCACGAAGCACCTGGTTCTCGTCATATTGCTCGTGGAGCATCATGGGGCAATGGAAAAATGACCCAAAAAATTACTGTGGATAATCCTTTTGTTATGAATAAGAAACTTTTTCTCTTTGCAGAAACCTGGTGTTCTTCCAGCAATGTAAAACTGAAATCATAACAATCAAAGTGCTAGTTTTCCAGTAAAGCAAAAACTCAGACTTTCAGTTTCTGATTTGACACCCAAATGTTAGGTTACTTGTGAGGTTAAAAACGCTCTCATGCATTAATTTCTGTTTTGTATTTTATAAATTATCTTTTACAAGTTTTCTTTCATTTCTAAATGGTGTTTTGATTGCTAATTATTCTATCTTTATATATGTGAAAGACATAACTTGTTGCATTTGCTCTTTTGGTTCTTGATTTTTGTTAATTCATTTTATAGCTTGTTTTTTAATTGGAGCAAACATACCACAGTTTAACTTTTTATTAATTTTTAAAAATGTCTTTCTGATCCAAAAATCTTTTTATAACCTTGTTCTGAACTTTAATCATGATGCAGGAAGTTATCATAGGCTTTTAGTGAGATCTTTTTTAAAATTTCAAACTTTAATAAAGCCAGAATGTATTTAAGATGTGAATATAATCAGCTTTTAATTAAAAGTAGCCACTTTGGCCAACATTGTTTGTTGAAAAATTCCTAACTTAATTAGCTTTTGTTTTTTTTATATATCCTTTTCTTATGTAAGCTATGGTAAATGTTAAAATATTGAGTTCAAAAATATGCTGCAGATTATTTTGTTAAACAGTGAAGATTATAATTTCAATATACAATGTAAAGATTTTAAAGTAATTTGGAAATATGTAAAAGATACAACTATAATTTATTCATTTAGCAAAGTTTTTTAATATAACAGACCTTTTACATTTCACCATTCCTGCTTCAGTAGTCCAGATACATTGAATTTCTACCTCCAAATTATTTTTTTTAGTCTCTCCATGAGAATCTTCATTCTTCAAAGTTTAAAAACCCGTGTTATATATGTTTGAAAATTAATGATATTAAACATAGATCTATTTAACGCAGAGGAAGAAAACATTGCTATGCCAAAGCATTAATTGCCTCATAAAAATAAAGTGGGTATCTTTAAAATAGCTCACAGTATGGTCTTTTTTGATGCTAATAGAAGAAATAGTCCTTCTCTTTGATATACAAAGATTCATCTTGAGCTAAATTTCACCTAATAACTAGACAGAGCTAAATCATTGCAGGATAAAGTGAAGAGAATTTTTATCTCTTATAATTACCAAGAACAAGACCTATGGGGTCTAAAATGGCATTACCATTGATCAGTAGTTACCAAAAAGCTTTAATAGAAGAAATATCTAATCTAATAACATTTTAATGTTGCTACTGAAAATTATAGGTATAGCAAACATAGAAATTAGAACTAAATGCATAACTAAAAAGAATTTTCACAAAGCAAAATAAAATCAACACTTATATAAGCTGGAAAACTAACATTATGAGTGGCCCATTTTCTGCCTCTTCTGATTATTGTTTTCCATCAAAGTTAACCACCAAACTGATTTCTAATACTGATTGTGATTAATCTGCTTCTGAAGTTTACTTAAATATAATTATCTTTTATAACACTATTCTCTGTGTGTCTTATTTCATTCATATCTTTACATATAGTTTACGTCATACTTCTATGGCAAGGTTTCAGAACCTTTCATTACTCATATTTCGTACCCCATGTTCTTTCCTATGGGCTCTGCTCTATGTATGACAAAATACTTAGCAGCATCTCTGACGTCTGTTTGATGCAAGCCAATGCTGCTGCCCCAGTTTTGACAACCAAAACTATCTCCAGAAGGGTCACACAAATCACAAATTTGGTAAGTACATGCATACAACCATCTCTATGACATACTTTAGAGCAGAACATATGGTCAACATTGGAATACAGTCTTGTTTTAAACTCAATTTTAGTCTAAGGATGATCCTTTAAACTTCTTTCTGAGTATTTTTCATTAGTTCTTATACTTCTTTGTCTTCATGTCAATCATATTTTACACCTTATAAAGCAAACAAACAGAAAAAGAAACAAAAAGGAACTGCAAACCATTTAACAAATGGTAAAATCAAACTCTTTCCTGGTAACTCAGTTGCAATACAGCAGAAAAAGTCCAACATTGCTTAAGAAACACAAAGTATCCAGAATCCAATAAAAATGCAGTATGACCTTTAATCATGATTTGACAAAACTGTTGGATTAAGAAACACCTAACAGAGCATCTCCAGAGAATCAGCCATGTTGTAACTTAGGGCACTGACCAAAAATGCAATAAGGCCTCCTTCCTAGTTAGTGACAGTGAGAGTGAGCTGCAGACATTCCAGGAGAGAACAAGTCAGTGTCTCCCATGAGCCTACTGGCATCCATGGGATGAGAATCAAACCTCTAGTAACCCCGCTGGCTTTCAAGGACAGCCAGAATTGATAGCAACTAAGTGCTTGTTTTGTTGGGTTAATTATGCTGACCTGGGGCCAGAGCTCTGAGCATCTCTTGGGAGGATGACTGTATGCAATATAGCAAATATGGGGGGTTTCCTTCTACCATCTGTTTGAAGGCAAATATTGTTAGCACTGTTTTGCTTTGTTCTGATAAATTGTATTGTTCTATTCAATATTCTGTTTTCATTGGTTTTGTAGTGTTTGTTTTTTATTTGACTTTGCAATACCTGACTGAATGGACAACTACTGTGAAGATAACAAGATATACTATGGTAGCTATTACTGTTTTCCCAGTATCCTTCTCTGAAGTTCTGTACCAATTTCACTGCATTGTCTTAATTGGCTTTGTTCTATTTTGTTCTGTTGTATTTTACTATCTGAAGAAGAAGAAGGAAGAGGAGGAGAAGGAGGAGTAGGAAGAGGAGGAGGAGAAAAAGAAGAGGAAAAGAAACAAAAAGAAACACCAAAAAGGTTAATAGAGCATGTATGTTCCTGGCATGGAGAATGAAGATGTAGTCTTGAGTACTCTCTATGGCCTCTAGCCTATTCCTCCCTGGCATTGTTCCCTGCTTATGGACTCTAAGAACTAAGTAATTTTGTTCTGCCATGCCCATTTGCCATGTAATTTATGCCTTGGACACTGCCTACTATGTACTGAATCTTCTGAAACTGTGAGTAAATCAAGCTTTTCCACCTTTAAGTTATGTGCGTTGGATATTGCATCTCAACAACAGGAAAGCTGAATAATCTGATCATTTTGATGACCTTTTATGTAAAATTTCATGGTTGTTTTCATGAAATTCAGCATCAGTGTACAGGATGCAGAATCGTTATTTTCTATTACACACAGCACTTGGCTCAGGACATGGCTATCCAGACTTGGTGATCCACGTCTGTAGTCTTCAGTGCAGATACAGAAGAAAACATGATGATATTTGCAGTAAACAAAACACCTTCAGTGGAGCACATTATTTGAATGTAGGCATTGCTTGAACCTCTAGGTCACTGTGCAGATTCTCACATGTGGTTCCAATATCCCCACATATTTCAAGCTTTGTAGGGATTTTACTAAAGAAAATTTAGAACTTCAGCTGCTCTGAAGAACTTGGTATGTAAGAAAACAATTCACTTTCATAATGCCTTTAAATCAAAGCTCATAAAACTTCTGAATCATCATCATGAACATTCTTTTGATTGATATGAAATGATCTCTACAGTAGAACAATGTTTTTCTTAAGGGAACATTAATGATGCTAATAAATAAATAAATAAATAAATCTAAAACTGTAATTAGTAGTTTTTCACATAATTGTATAAACCTATGAAAAAAGACATACCCTATCTAGTCTAGACAAAGAAATCTATTAATATTTAAGACAAAAAATAATGGAAAGAAAAGTGCCTTATTTTAGCCGGAAAGAGGCTCTAATCACAGTTTCAAACACATAGTCTCTCATCTGCCTGCAATTTCAGTTAACAAAGAAGGGAGGAACATCCGTGCAAATGCAAAGCTAGAATATTCTATTTCTTGTTTATTCCCTTGGTTGTGCTTTGTACTGTAAACTATTCTTACTGTTCATCATTTCTTTTACAGAGTAACAAAGAGGTTTCATTAAGAAGAATCTCAGCCTCAAACAGACTGGATGTTTTATCTCACATGTTTCCTGCCTCTTTGGAATTGATCAATACATTTTTATGTTTAGTGATTCCATTGGATCTGTGCATGCAAAACCTATTTTAAAATGAGATTCCATTATAATATCAGATAACATCTTTCTGAAAATCCAGGAAGAACGTAAATCCCTTAATAATTATTAATAGTAGAGATTAATTATTCATTTTAATGCTTCCACTATGGACACCTCTTGAGAGATTGTGTTAAAAAAACTTTTTTATTCCACTATGAGAGATTGAAACCAGTAACTGCTGAACTTCCCCGCACATCTATTTATTTTATTTTTAGACAATCTCTCACTAAGTTGCTCAGGCTGCAGTGAACATTCAATCCTGCCTCGGGTTCTGATATAGCTGTGATTACAAGTTGTCAACACCATATCCAGCTGCCAGTAGCCTGTTGACTGGTGATAGTTCTCATCTGAAGCACATAAAATAAACTGATACCAAACAGTCCTTTACCCATCTATGTCTGTTCTGAAACTAACATACACTTATTAATGAAAGAATTATTGCAGGCTCACTAAATCACATACTTGCAGAAGTGATCCAAATCCCCAACATTAGTCATTTTTACAAAACTTCTTTACATCCAAAAAACAAATGGGTATGAAAAATAAATGTACAAGATTCATGGACAATTCATAAGGTCCTACTTCTTCCCATTCTATAATTTCTAACTAGAATATTATCCTATGCTTCTCCAACCCCAGGACAGCTAACATCACAGCTGTTAATATATTTCAGCATTTTGCAATGCATCTTTTCTGCTTGATCTCATAGTATCTTTTTATTTTTATTTAGGCACATAATGCATATAACAATTAAATTCTACTAATTTGTAGAAAGATCGATTTTTTTGCAAATACTTATCCAGAACTACACACTTATATATGAATTCTCTTCTTTTCTCCACATTGAAAATCATACAGAACTGATTTCTTCCAGTTGCTGACTAAGCTTTAAGGATAAGTTCCAATTTAGTTTGATACAAATGCCTTTTCTAGGCAAGGGCAACACACAAAATGATAACTCGTGTTCAAAAATCAAAAGTCATTTATAATTTTTCTTGACCAAGTATTAGAAGACTTTGAGACAGTCTCAGTTCCAAAGATATAGTTCATAAGATTTCTAATATTGTGGAATAAAATACAATCTTTATATAAGCTGAACTCTCTAAGCCTTTGGCATGGAGATGCTTCCAAGGGGTTGTCTTTGGTAACATTAAATAGTTTTTTTCTTGTTTTGTTTTTTGATTTTTTTCAAAACTCTTTACCTTGAATTCTCAATAGCCACAAAACTTTAATTTTATTCAAATAAAAAAATGAGGAAATGCTAGGAATTCTAACTCAGTGAAACAGAATATATATCAGAAATGCGCTGCTCATTACAATTTCCCCTTAATCCCTCCTGTTCACGCAGAGTGGCAGTAGTTACATAGTTCATTCTATTCCATAAAGGTCTCTACCAGCTCTTTTGACAATTTAAGTACCAGACACACAGTTGTGAAAACAAACTAACAAAAACTCACACAGTGAGAGAGATGAAATTGTTCATTTCATCCAAGTAGTCTGTGATAACACCTAAACACACTGTCCTGAGACATGAAGAGAGAGTCAGAAAAATACTAAATCCAGTGACTTTTGGTCTTCACACCAATATAGACCCATACAATGAAGGTTCGGCATATATCTGATGCTATTAGAAGGTGGCACAAACTTTAAAGAGCAGGGCCTGAAAGGAGGTCTTTGGGACTGTGCTCTGCCCTTGAAGAGAATCGACAGACTCATCGGTTTCTCCTTCGTTTTCCTTCCTGCCCTTGACAAAGGCAGTGCTGCTCTATCCTGTGCTACCACCATGATGTGCTGCCACAGATGCAAAACACTACAGCCAAATGATCATGGGCCCAAACATTTAAAACTGCTAGCCAAACTCAAACTTTTTTCATCATAAGTGATTATCTCAGGCATTCCTTATCGTAACAGTAAAGAAACTTACACAGCATACCTTGATTCACCATTTCAATTGTCTTCATAATTCTGCTTGCAAACAAACTTGCTTGGAACAAGATCCAAGACAAATTTCCTTGTATGGTCAACATTCAGTCCAACCACTGAATTTTATAATTTCTCATCCATTTCAGTTTGCAAACACAATCATGGAAAGAATTAAGTTTGTGAACCAAGATACTACTGTATGCCTCATATCTATTCCATTTGTGCAACCCACAAACAGGAGAAAACTAAAAATGAGTTTCAAAGATGAACCAACATCTTCAAATCCTTCAAACATCTATAAATAAACTTAATTAAATCTCATACTGTTATAAACACATGTATATCTGCCTAGTCTTTTCTGCATATTTTTAATCCTTTTCCTGTTGTAAAACATGTCCTTGCACAAGAAAAAACAGTTTTTAGGCTGTGACTTCCCCCACTGTGAAGTTCACTTATTTGTGTTGTTATGAACATGCCTATTTCATTAGAAAAATAATGAGGGCGCTTGGTCAAGGTTTGTCTGTACTTAGAATCTTCACTTCCACTGTCCTTGAGGAAATAAGAATGAGAAAGTAGAACACTAAAAGTGAGCCTTGTTTTAAGGCTACTAAAATTTTAAGAATTTTAGTAGTTGTGGCTGAAATCTATCCCCTTACCTGTGGCCTTACCTCTCATGGTCACTAGTAATTCATGTGAGTTTCTTACTGAAAGCTATGAATACGTGGTGATTCTCTCCCTGTCTTCAATGTTCTTTTATATGAGTCTGATATAAATAACTCCTGTAAAGGTTTAATGCAAAGTTATAATCAACAGATTAAAGTATGTTTCTCAAGAATAAAGTAAAGGATTTCCTATATAATTTTCAGCTTAGAAATTCTAATTTAATATTATTTTTAAACTTCAAAGGAAACAAACATCAGATAGTATAAACTGTACACACTTCAGTAAAACATCAGAAAATTCCCCACATTCCTTTTTCCTAGCTAGAGATACTGCAGAATCCAGGTACGGAACTTCCATGAATCTCAAAAAATGTTTTGAAAAACCTGGATTAAAATCAAAATGATAGACATCACTTCTGTCCAGATCCCTAAGATCAAGACAACTGAATTCAAAGAGTTTCAAACTGCTGCAACTATTTTGAATCTTCTAAATATTAATGATTTCTCTCTCTCTCTCTCTCTCTCTCTCTCTCTCTCTCTCTCTCTCTCTCTGAGTTTAGGGGTTTTTTTTTGTTTTTGTTTTTTTGCTAGACTGAACTTTCACAAATTGCTTGCTCTCTCATATATGAGTACCAAGATTCTACGTTGGCATGTAAATGGCACGTGGCATCAGTAAGCCCACTCTCTAGCTGAAGAGTTCAATTACCAGTTGAATCTGCACCATTTTGGCGGGGGGGGGGATTGTATCTTTAAGAAAAGCAGTATTATCACTTTACTTTCATTATTTGTTACTAGATACTTTAGGATATCAAGCATGATATTAATGTCAAGAAAATCAAAAGAGCATGCCTTCCCATGATCCAGGCTCCACCATGCAGATCAGTAAGAGATTCAGCAAGAAATAGAACCATACCTTCCCAACAAGCAGGCTCTACATGTGGATTGGTAAGAGTCTCACTCGGTAGCAAAATGATATTTTTCTGTGAGTCAGCTGGTGCACAGGATGGAAAACAGGAACATTCCAACACCTCCCCTAACCCCTGTGGTAAGCAACTGGCTGATTTAGAGGACTCAGGGTGGGAGGATAGTAACTGAGGTGCAAGGAGTAGCTTGATGCTTGTATTCTTTGGTTGACCTTGCAGCCTTGGAGCTATTGACCTGGGCATCTACTTAGAGAATGGCAGTATACATTGTGGTAACTGTGGGGATTTCCTCCTGTCTTGTTTTTGAAATCCAACATTTTGTTCTATTGTAGTGTTTTGTTTTATTCCTGTGTCTAATGGCCTGAGAAACTACTGTGCATATAGCAATGTGCAGTATCACAGCATTCTTAAATTCTTATCATCTTACTTTGAAAACCTATATATAGCTGAGGGGTTTGTATTGTTGTTTTGCTTCTGTTGTTGTTTTTCAGGGTTGTTTGCTTCTTGATTTATCGGTTTTTTTTCTTTTTTTCTCTCTCTTTAAAAGAAAAAAAATCAGAAGAGAAATCCCCCACATTGTTCTTCCCACCCAAATGTTGCATTTTCATTATCTACAGTGCTTGGAGGCAGGCTATGTAGAGACGATAAAATGTTCTCTTTATTCCAAACTCATTTATTCACTGCTTTCTACAATAAACAAACTGTTATTTCTATACTTTAGCCTTATCACCATTCTTACTAAACGTTACATGACCCTTTCAACTTTAGAAGACCCTCTAAGTGGGTATCTACAACTTCATCTTCTTTAGCCTTCCTGCTTTTAATAATGAACTCCATGTTCCTATAACAAATTGTGATTTTCCTGTTCCCAACTTTCTCAAAAGTGCATAATGATGTTATATAAATGAACTAATTTTTATTTAAAAATCAGTTTCTTGAATATTATTCACAATTCAAACAAAGCTAACTACTCCTTTTTTCTACTTAAGTATGGACCCTATTTCACATCATTTGAATAATTTTGGATATCTGGGATCCAGTGTTACTGAGGAATTTCTATTAACTGACAAGTATTAAAAACTATATTTAATTTCTACCAATTTTCTAATTTTTGGAAAAAATCTTACTCAATTCCCTTTTGCTGTGAAAAAAAACATTACTGTTTCTTGAAAATACAGATAGGATAGACATCAGTGGACTCTACATAGAAGGGCCTGATAATAAATTTCTTGAAGGATGTTCACTGGAGTTTGAAGAATAAGTTTACTTCTGACAAAAGACAGAACATACTATCATTGAATTCTGAATTGTTATTTTCTTTCTAGTATACAGCTTTGATAGCCATGCAAAAGCTCAGAAACAATATCATATGCCATGGTTTAAAAACAAAACTATTACATTAGCTAACATAAATGAGACTCAAAGAATTTAGCGATGTTCAATAAGAACTAAAATGTATTCAGCTTACAGATCTGTACGTGTGCTGATTTAGTGAAAGAAGAAAGCACCTATGTACTAAGACACTTACTAGATATGTTTTCAACACAGTCAAGAAGACGGGAAACTAACAAGAAAACAGAAGTAAATGTACAAACTTATTCATATTAAATCTCTCTTGTTTGCAGATTCAGATGTACTCTTGGTTTAATCAAGGATACTGAACATAGGAGATGTGTGAGGCATTCTAGTAAGTTTAATGGTAACCTTTGTTTTCTGCAGCATTGATAATTGTATGCTTTCCAGAAGCTCAAATACTTCTTCATAGAAATTCATCTCTCAGATACTATAAATTCAATTGCAAAGACAAAAGTCTCAAAAAGCACTAGTGGTGACCACCAGATCACAACATAAGTTCAATAAGTGGTCTCAGAGAAGAGAATGAAAACTTCTGAAGACTTAAAATGCTTCATTTTGAACCTCCTTTTATTTGCTCCTATTTCATTTTCATAATTTGGTGAATGAATGCCCCTCTGGCTGCATATACATTGCGCCAGACCCCTCCTGGACAGAGAAGAAAAAACTCCCGGAGCAAAGCTGCTGGTCGCAGCTGCGGAGACACAGAGATAACAGAGCCAAAGCTTTCAAAAAAAAAAAAAAAATAGACAACAACCGCCCTGTGCTGATGCACCTGCAAGATATGGACGTCACCCAGACTCCTAACTCCCTGGATCCAGACTACAAATGTCCCACTCCTCTAGGCCACACCCCTTCCCTATCCTACCACAGTTATAAAGCCTTCCCCCTCTCCCACTGCGAGGGTCCAGCCGTGTTACCCTCCTTGCGCCACCTGCACCCAGGCTCGAATAAAGTTTGCTTACCTCTTCAACTTCGCCTGACTTGGTGGTCTCACTTCGGTTTAACATGACATACGGATAGAAATGAGTGATGCTAATTCACAATTGTGACTATCTTCTCTTCTAATACCTACTTTTGACCAGTTTATTCTCTTAACTAAAAGAACTTTCACTCTTTCCCTTTTAATGTTTTTTCCACTCCAATTCAGAAATCTGGAAATGTTCTACATCAGAAGATTTTAAAAGATGATTATGGTGTTCTGCTTTGATTTTTCTTCTACAGATATAATTGATACCTAAACAGTATTGATTTCATCAATCAATCTTCATGTTATATCTTTTTTATTAAGGGTCTATCATTTATCTGAAAGATTTTTTTAAATTTTTCATGGCAGATATCTCTGCATTTTTTAGATTTTCTTGTTTAGATATTTAATTTTATGTTGTACTGTAAATGTTATGCTACTTAATGCATGTTTTTATTGTCATATAAAAAGAAAATTGATTTTATATGTTTATCTTGTACCAACACTTTATTAATTTTTAAAAAATTTACTTGTTAACGAAAATAGTTATTTTGCAGGATCTTTTGGAATTTTCCACATACAAATATGTTCTCTGTTATTAATAAATGTTTCCTTTCTGTTATTTTAATGATTAATAATTTTTCTTCTTTGATTATTGGGTTGGATAGGTTATGATATATAATATTAAAAAGGAAATATCGATAACCAACATTTATACCCTGTTTAAGAACAAAATTAATAATGAATTATATGTTTGACAGATTTTTCTTTTCAGTTTATTTTTACTGTACGCTAAAGAAATCCTCTTCTAATCTTAATTTGAGAATTTTTATCCTAAATGGAGTATTTGGTTCTTTTGTTTTGTTAGATAAGGGTTATACTTTTTTCTATGTCTACAAAAATGTTTTAATGAAGTTTTTTATTTCTTCCTTTTCACATGGCAAATTGTCAGAATTATGAATGTTAGACCAACCTTTAAAGTGTTTTGGTCAATAGTTTACTTACTAAATCAATTAATTAGACAAAATTTTATTGCAAACAGAATTTTATTTGCTTTTCAAAATATTTTTCTTTTATTACACATGTAAGACCTGTAAGAATGTCTTCATAATGTATTTGTTCTACTTAGTCTTTAGTTAGACTAATAGTTTCTGTGTAGAGAAAAGGTCAGAGAATAAATCAGGGCCTTGTTTATGCTATTCACATAGTGTACTCTACACCTGAGCTAAATTCCAGCCACTAATTATGATAATACTTCACAAAACAAACCTTTGCTTTGGTCACTTTGATTTAATTTAATATTGTTTGTCTTCTGTTAACTTTCTTCTCAAGTTTTCTTCCACTTTTTTTTTAGTTTAATTGGCTTTTACACTGCTAATTCCTTAGTGTGTAATCATATCATTTATTTCAAACTTTACTCTTTCATGTTTGCTCATTTAAGCTTACCAGTCCCCCTATCCTGGTCAATTGAACTGCGTTCCTTTTATTGAGACTTGTGACATTTTTATTGCCATTTATCAAATGACACTGTAATTTAAATCAAAAACACTTGCAAGACTAATGGACTATTCGTGTAAGTATATTGCTTTATTTTAAATATTTGGTTTGTGTTTCTTGTCATTCTTGTTAGCATTTATTTTAGCCTAATTCAACTTAATTCTACATTTGGTAAATGTGTAATAATGAATTCAAAAGAATATATGTTTAAAGAATATATATTCTGTAGATATTCATTGCAGTGTTCTAAGTTATTTTATTATTCAGAAACACGATCCCACAAGTTCTATTAGAGAATATGAAAGCTAGAAAATAACCACAACAACTATTTTGAATTTGTCTTTTTGTTTTCTCATTGTCAAGTTTTGCATTGTGTATTCCAAAGCTACCATTTAATCTGTAAAATAATTAGAAATCTTCACAATTAATTTTTGTTTATATTATTACCAAATCTCTCTATATTTCTACTATTTTTGTTGCACTAAGGTCCAATTTTTAGGGATAGTATAGCTATAACTGCTTTATTTTATGATATCAGCATATTGAACTTGGTCTTTTCATGTTCACAATTTTTTTTTATTCTTGTATGTGTTTAATTTATGGACCTCTATTGTTTACTAATGAATCCAGTTTATATTTAATTATTACTGGATTTAGTTTAGTTACTTACATTTGTAGTTGCAATAGTTAAACAGTCAAAAGTTATGAGAGGTGATTATTCCCCCATCTAAAAGGGTAAAAGTTAAGAGAGTAGGTAGGTAAGACTTGTCTCTGGTATGCATGATGTGGGAGTCTTTAGGAAATACTGTTAAAAGTCCTGCTGTAAAAATGATAATTAGTAGAATGTAAGAAATTAGGAACCAAATTGGATAGCAAAACATGTGAGCCTGAGAGTTGTGGCTGTGAGGTCTTGGTGAGGTGGAGATGAGTGGGCAAAAAGATGGTTAGATTTAGTGCTGGGAGGGCACCACTTAGCCTGAGTGATGTAAAACCAGGATGGCAGTCTAGCAACTTTGATTGCTGTTGAGGTTGCCAAGAAGACCAGGTATGGACTGCTCTAACTTGGTTGTAGTCCTTGGGATGATTTGCTGTAACAGGACTTTAGTAAGTATATTAGCAGTCTCCCTGGTTGTGAGAAAGACTTTTATGTATCCTGAAAAAGTATAAACAAAGTGAGAAGACAAAATTCATCTGAATGTCTTGACCATGGTTGTGTCTGAGAAACTGGTGAATAAGAAAGGAAGGGGGCGGTATATATCATTGTGGAGAGGTTTACTAGTGATAACAATTGTAAGCCGTTGAGACCTTAGAGTCAGGGTCAGTCTGTATAAACACAAGGGAATAAAAAACATTTTTAAGATATAGGACTGTAGAGTGAGTGGTGGAGGGAAGATTTGGCACCACTGGGTAGGTTGGGAAGAAGCAGTCTGGGACATGAATGAGATTAGGCCCTGTTTGTAAATAGCATAGGGTGACCATCAATACCCACTATAATATAGCGGCCTGAAAACTCAGGAAGGACCCTAAACATATGGCTTCTATGTCCACAAGTATAGGGAATGTCTTACCTTAGATTTCTAGTGGGATTTGGGACTCTGAAATGGACACCTTAAAGTGGGCTGTTGTTGGCCCTGAGCCCCGTCAGTCTTCAGCAGCAAGTTTCTGTCAGTGACGAATCTTGCAGTGCTGGCATTTCCTATGAGGGCTAGAAGTTAGGATGGTTTACCTACTCTCTGGTGGCTAGGACAGTCGAGTAGCCCTGGGGTAAGATCTCAAAGAAATGCCAGGATGGTGCACGCTCTTGCCCAATGTCCTTCTGCTGCATTGGAGGCATGGTCCATGGAGGGGGGCTCAGACAGCTCTACCTTGTGTCGGCTTACCTGTCTCAGAACTCCAAGTGTCACTGCCATCTCTGTTGTTGAAAACACAAAAAGCCATATTAAGGTGGTCTCTGTGGGGTTTGAGGGTCAAGTTTTGCCCTTTTGTTTTGGGATCTGGTCTACAGTAGAAGGTATCTGTAGAATTTAATTAAGTACGCAGGAGTCAAATACAATCAACAGGGTATTTATGATTTTAGTAATGGCTTCCCATAAGGAGGATAAGGTCTAAGGAAATTTAGGAACTGACATGTCATTTATGTCATATATAAGTATCTCTTTATGTTATTGAAATGTCTAATGCTATCTGATTTTTGAAGGATGGCCTGTTTTATTGATTTTTACCTTTCATTTAGGAGTGAAATCAGCTATGATATCATTTAATGTCTAGTGGTTTTTAGCAAAAGGAATTTATAATTATCTCTTAATTTTAGTTGTTAAACATGTAGAAGATTGGTAACAGTATAGTATAATATAGGCAGTAACCCTAACACAAAACATTAAATGGCTATTAACCAAGAGCATTTTAACACTTGAATGCTGAAGAAATTTGTGAAACATCTCTAAGCATATGTCTGGATCTGAAAGAAAACATTTTCCATGTCTGGAACATAAGAAAAAGGCAGCAGAAAAAAATCTGAATTTTATATTTGAAAGCATGAATACACCATCAGATCAGCAACAATGAGTTGTCTCCTGCGACCTGTTGTCTGTCTCTATACTGCCAGCCAGAGCCGTGCCTGCAGTCAGAGCTGCACATGTGCCTGGGGGCAGGGGCTGGGAGCACTCCTGCTTGCAGTGCATGGGGTGGGCGAAGCATTTAGCCTCCCAACACTGTTTGGGTGCACCTCCCCCATCTTGGAGGGGAATAGGTTGGCACACAGTGGGGGGAGGGGAAGTGGGGAGGAAAGAGGAGATGCTGAGAAAGCTTTGAAAGGCTGTCCTCCGTGTGGGGAGGGGGAGGGATGGTGGAGGAATGGGAAAAGACACATTCTTAAAATAAAGGCTTAAAGATAGAGAGTTTTGTAAACTTGTGTCACTGTGATAAGCTATAAATAAGTATGGTTTTTTTGGGGGGGGACAGGAAGTGGTCCCCCAAAAAATCTGGTGTGGGGCCTGGCCCATGGAGTTACAATCAGGTAAGGCAACAGACCATGGTGCCTAACCAGATCAGGTCATCACCTTTCCTTGTAGACAGACAGTAATCAGTAATTTAGTTTCAAAGCTTCTGATAATTGGCCGTCACCAACAAAACGAGTGGATTTCCCATGGATTTCAGTAATAGCTCTGCCCGTGAGAGCTTAAAAAGCTCTAAAGGATGTGAGAGTTTTCCAGTGTGGAGAAAACCTGCATGGGGCCTGGCCCAGTGGCTGAGTAATCTCCAGAGGTTGCTCACCTGTGGTAAATGAATTAGACTGGTGCTGTTTGCAAACCAGCAACTCCTGAGTGTTGAGAAGTGAGAAATTAATCCAGTACACCGTCTGGTCTACAAATGGCAGGGGACTCACCAGCAGTCTCTCTTCTGCCATTCCTGGTCAGGGAACCATATGACAGAATTTATACACATGCCCCACCACAAAACTCTCAAATATCTTCTCACCTTTGTTTGTACCTTTTCAGGATACATAAAAGCCTTCCCACAACCAGGGAGACTGCTAATATACTTACTAAAGTCCTGTTACAGCAAACCATCCCAAGGACTACAACCAAGTTAGAGCAGTCCATACCTGGTCTTCTTGGCAACCTCAACAGCAATCAAAGTTGCTAGACTGCCATCCTGGTTTTACATCACTCAGGCTAAGTGGTGCCCTCCCAGCACTAAATCTAACCATCTTTTTGCCCACTGATTTCCACCTCACCAAGGCCTCTCAGCCACAACTCTCAGGCTCACATGTTTTGCTATCCAATTTGGTTCCTAATTTCTTACATTCTACTAATTATCATTTTTACAGCAGGACTTTTAACAGTATTTCCTAAAGACTCCCACATCATGCATACCAGAGACAAGTCTTACCTACCTATCCTCTTAACTTTTACCCTTTTAGATGGGGAAATAATCATCTCTCATAACTTCTCTCCTCCTAACCCCACACTTATTTTTCAGAATTCTACCTTACTGTGGCAATGATTCTACCTCAACATGGTCCTGATAAAGTGACATATCAAAAATCAAAGGCACCTTTCCTTTTACCTCAGCTGGGTCCTTAAATATGATAGTGCCATGCCTCCTCATAACACCTTGTCTTTTTGTTTTTCCAGTCTAACATATGGGCATTCATCAGTGATAAAGTTGTCCTGGCTAAAACACCTGGCACCGGCTTCTACATGGGCATCAACCTTCATGCCATCAACACTCCTAAACCCCAGTACAGCGGCCCCTTCCAGCAGGAAGCAGTAAAAGAAAGAAAAACATCACCATTTTTCCTAATAATCAAAAGATGGGGCTGAAAGGATTCTGGCCCAGATGGGACACTGTATCTGGTAAAGCCTTGGAGGCAGAACCAAGGAGCTCTATCTTCCCTGCCCCTAGGAATTTGTCTGTGACTCTATCTTTCCCACCCCTAGGAATTTGCCTGTGGCACAAAACTGTATACCAATGGGCTACCTGTGTATTCCTAATGCCCCTTAGGCACCACCCCAAACCTAAGCTACATGTATGCCCCCACACCACGTGTCTGCCTGGGAGAAAGCCAGACTTCAGTGGTTGGGGGGGGGTGTTTTTCTCTCTCCGCATTCTCAGAATAAAGGCCTCTTTTATTTTATACTTCTCATCTTTTGAATGCACCACAATCTTATCAGTAGTAAAAAAAATCTTTCAGTTTCTTTTTTCCTAGGCAATATTATGAATGTAAAACTTTGAATACCATTTACCATCTCCTGATTTTTTATCATTTCTATGTAATTCTATACATATTTGAAAACTCACAATTACTGAAATTTGCTTGAAAAAAAGTCATGTGTGTTCTGGGTTTTACTGCATTTTCTATATTTATCTGTGAGCTCATTTTATTCTTGTCTAGTGATTTTCCTCTATAACTGCTTTTGGAATGAGATTACTAATAACAGGTATAGTTTGAGTTTAGTTCATCTTTCCTTTTGAGGACATTTTCCTGCACATAAAATTATAATTTGTCAGTTATTCCTTTCAGCACTATTATAAAGGGTAGTGACAGATATTTATGTTCTTAAATGTAATTAAAAACATGAATTGAGGAAAAATATTTGTAAATTGTATATTAATTATATTCCAAATTAATAAAAACATTAAATACAAGACAAGCTAAGATTATTACTGCCAAAAAGTAAAATTCCTAAAGATTCAATTTACTAGTATTCTATAAACCTATAAAACTTTATAATATCACAAAATTTAAAGGTATTTGCACTTTTGAGACACTGTGATCTAACTTTTCTTTTTCAGGATCCTGTTCCTGCACGACATTGCAAAGTATAGTTTAAAAACAGTATTTGTTCCCCTGTATAGTCTTGTAATCCACAAACAAGCCCCTAAACTTGAGTTCAAAAAATGAGGCAAAAACATATTTTAAAAAGCAGTGCTGATATATTTTATCCTGGGCCCAGTGACACAGTGCAGTTGGAGATTGCAAAAGTTGTGTGTTGCTCCTCTATACTTGCAGCATTTATTTACATATCACAGTTTACAAAGTAAGGGGTTATGTGCATGGATCAGGAAATCTGCTAATGACAAAGAACTTTGTTTCCCTTAGCAAAGAACAGAGAAGTCTGGCAGTAATTGGCAATCTTTTGTCAGCTTATTTTAGCACCACATCTGTTATTTGTAGAAGGCAACAATGGTTAACATATCAATTAGGTCACCCAGAAGGGGAAAAAAATGCATATAGAACAGTAGGTGGTGTTACAGGTACTTTGGCATAACGCAAACATAATGAGCAATAAGGAAGCTCTTTTTGCTAGGGAACAGGATATGGAATCTTTTATAATTCTTCCTAATTAATTTGGAAGGATCTATTGCATAATTGCAACATTAATGTATTGCTGCTTATAAACAAAACTCAGGCTCTACACAGGAAACCCAGATGAAATATAACAATACATTAAGAATCAAAAGAATCAAAATTGAAATAGAATGCATTTACTAATTACAATAATTACAAGGGGAACACAATGGCTATATTATGATCAGAGCAGACAGTGAGAAATGGCATAGTACTAATAATAAGTAATATATGTTATCATTGGAAAAAATAGGTCAATTTACAAAAAAATTAACTCTTGCCATAGAGTAAAACAAATCCACAATTGTAGTTCGGGATACAATTTCTCACTGCTAAATCAAATAAGTAGAAAATTAGCAAGGCAATGGGATATCCAAAGTAAATTCTATAAACAACATTGTTGCAGGCAGCTGAGTTGGTTAGAAATACTATAGGCAGTGAGACAGAACTGGGTCCTTGAAGGAGCCAATGCAGAAGCCTTGATATCTTGCAAATAGTGGGGAGAGAGACACCTCTTGCTGTGGGCCAGGCTTCAAGACAAAAGATCAAGAAAATGCACCCATATCTTGAGGACTGATATTCTAAATAGTTCTCTCACCCTGAGGAAGTCAGGAGTCACCATTCCAACCCCCTAGGGAAGAGAGTCACTGCTCTCTAAGAAAGCCTGCTTTCTACTCTGATCGCTTCCCAATTTGTCCCTAATGTAATCAATTTTGCCTAAACTACTAATCTTATTGGCTAACCATAGTTAGCCAATCTGCCTTGTAAATTTCCAGTTTTCCCCACCTTAAACCCATCTCACCCCATGATTTTACTCAGTAAAATCACTGAAAAAGACAGAGTACTTGGCAACCCACTTGGGACACCTTGTCTCTCTCTCTCTCTCAGACAGAAGCTTTCTTTCTCTCAATAAATATATTCTGTTCTTAACCTCTGCTTCTCCTAAAATTCATTCTTCAATTTTAGAGAATATGAACTCATACCAGACATAGTAGGTTGGGAGTTTCTTGTCCCTATATCAACATGATTTATTGTTTAGAAGACAGTTTATCAAAAAACAGCAAAATACATGTTACATTAATCACAATAGGCTACATACTTTTTACTATAAAACAAACAGATTTTAAAAATTGGAAAGATTCAATTGTTACTGAGTTAGACAGAAATATTATAGGTAGTCAAGAATAGGCCCTGGTAGGAACTAGTACAGAAAGCCAGATACCCTCAACTATGAGGGAGGCAGACACCTCCTGTTTTGGGCCAGATCTCAAGACAAAAGATCAAACAAATACACCCCCAATCTACAGATTGATATTCTAAATAGATCTTTATCATTCTGAGGATGCCAGGAATCACCATCCCAAGCCCTTACAGAAAGATTCACTGCTCTGTGTGCATGCTTGCTTGCTATGTGACTCACTTCTCCATTTGTCTCTAATTCAATTTTACTTGAGCAATTAATCTTATTGGTTGACCATAGTTCTGTCCCACCTACATGTTCCCATGTGTTCCCCACCTTAGACCTGTCTTACTTTGTGATTTTATTCTATAAAATTCCCTGGAAAACACAGAATCTTTGGCAAATCACTGGGGACTCCTTCTGTCTCTCTCAGACAGACGCTTTGTTTCTCTCAGTAAATATATCATGCTCTTAACCTTCATTATTCCTAAAATGCATTCCTCAGTTTTAGAGAACATCAACTCATAATGGACACATAGTAGGTTGGGAGTTTTGTTCGCCTACATCAAAATAAATATTCATTGGTGATAATGAAAATAAAAAAGAAATTTAGAAAATCACTTAGGGAAAATTCCAAATATTTCAAAAATAATCTATTTTTAAATAACCCATACATAAATGAAAATTTCACAAAGTGAGAAAATGTTCTCAGGGGAAAGAAAACAAAAACAATACCATTGAATTTGTAGGACATGGTTAGAGCAACAGTTAGAGGAAAATGTGTATACTTAGTGTTGATATTAAAAAACAAAGTTTTACCCAAAATGTTAATGTTATGAATTCAAAAATTGCAACACATATTGAAAATATTTGGAAATATTATTTTCAACAGTAAAACATATTAATAAAATTGAAAACATTCTAAAAAACAAATGTGCTCAAATTTGTTTTTTGCATATATCAATAAAGTTGATAACTTTTAAGCTAAATTGGATAGTCAGGGAAAGAAATAAAGTAAAAAAGTACTTCTGCCATGCATGAAAAAGAGTCCTTACCACAAACTCTAGATACTTTAAAAGAGTTTTAAGAGAATAACATAAATAAGTTTTTACTAATAATTTTATTTTTGTTAAATGTAATAATATAGATTGGTCTAAAAAGTATGCTTGAAAGATCCTGTGCCAAAGCTTCTCAAGAAGAAATACATAATTTAAATAGATTTATTTACAGGTTATATATATATATATATATATATATATATATATATATATGCCATCATAAGTCTGCCAGGAGGCAAGAGAAAGATCAAAGGTAACTCTAAGAGCCAAACAGGATGTCTTCCTAATCTAAACTTACTTGCAGGATAAATTGCTGTTTGCAAGATAACTTGCTTGATTGCAAGATAACTTGCTTGTTTGCAGGATGTGCCTTCCCCAGAGGATGTTTGTCTAATCTACCCTTGCTTGTTAGCCCAACCCTTACCTGAACCTTGCTCTTCCCAAGAAATGTAACTGCTGTGTGCCTGTTCTGTAGTACACTGTGAGACAACCCCCCACCCTGCATTGTGAGACCAGCAGATGCTTGCTGTTTTATAGGATAAAAACCCTGCCCTTTAGCTGTTAGGTGTGCAGTCTTCCACATTGGCTACTGGAGGCTGCATTGCCAGACCTGTTAAATAATTTTTCTTTCCAAATTATTCTCTCTGGCCCCTTCATACCTCGGGAAGCAGACCACCACAATAGGTACTGTAACAATTGTAACCAAATACTATAGTGATACCCAAAAATGAATAAATAAAATTTAATAATAAATAAGAATCAACTATCACCAATGAGTATAATCCTAGAATATACAAGGAGATACACATGAAAATTTTCATTAGTTATACTATTTTCTTTATTACTGCAGAAAATAAGTGATAGAATTTTGGCATGGATGAAAAGATAAGAAGTATGAAATATAAATGATCTTTATTTTAAGAATGTGGGGAGAGACCCCCTGATGCTCCAGAGCCTGGCATTGTCTCCGGGGCCTGGCATTCTCTCCAGTGGACACGTGGTGTGGGGGCATGTATGGGGTGGTCCCTAAGGGGAATTAGTGATGCACAGGTAGCCCATTGGGTATTCATTTTGCACCACAGATAAATTCCTAGAGGTGGGGAAGATAGAGCCCCTTGGTTCTGCCTCTCAGCTTCACCAGCTACAGTGTCCAGCCTAGAGCAACATTCTTTCAATAAGGATGTTGGTTTTTGTTTTTGCACAGCAAGATTAATTTTTCAGGAGCATCTAAAAACATTTTCTTCCCATTATACTTTTAATGATAACTTTCCAGAAGGCTATAAAAGTACAATTAAGAGTTATTAATTATTCTTAGATATTCACTGAAATTTCCAGTGTCTACCCAGCTTCTGTTCTCTATTCTCAAAAGGGCTCCCTATTTGTTTCTCTCTGTTCCAGTAGCTTCCAAATTTTTGTAACAAAATATACAAGTATTTCGATTACAAAGACTGTAGAAATAATCCCGAACTTGGTGACAATTGTAACAGCAAAACCTATTTTTCTTGCAAGTCTGCAGTCTGTTTTTAATATAGATGCTTGTAATTTAAGCCCATTGGTGTTACTGGGACACCTCAAATCTGGATTTAGAGTTATCTGTTCTTTTAAGCACTCAAGATTTGATGCCTGGCTTAAAAATATTGATCTGACTGATTTTTAAAAAGTAGGGTTCTTTTGATGTATCTCTGTGTCTTAATGTGATTTTTTTCTATATGGTTTCCTTAGCACATAAGATTCAATATATCCTATCTTTTTTCATGTCATCCTGTGATTTTCATGATTTATTCCTAGCAGAGAAATCCAGGTGGAAAAATTTTTTTATATTTCTGTCCTAATCAACAAGCACACATCATCACTTCTGCTATAATTTTCTGGACATTATGTTAATTTCCTTGATCTTCAATAACAAAGGAACAAAAGTTGGCTTAAAACACTAGAAATTTGTATTTCACAGTTATGGAAGCAAAAGTTACAAAATTAAGGGCTTCTCAAGCCTGTGGAGGAATTCTTCCATCTCTGTTATTTATTCACTTTTTGTTTCTTGGCTTGTGGGTACATTACTCCAATTTCCCAGCTTCATAAGGATGTTCCCAGTATTTCTCTGTCTTCATAAGGGATTTAAGACTGTATCAGTCAGGGCTAGAGAGTTAGCTCAGTGGCAGAAGTGCCTACCTTGAAAGTATATGGTTTTGAGTTTGATCCCCAGTACTGACCAGGAAAAAAAAAAAAAGAGTTCATGACCCAGCCAGCCGGTAAATCCATGGAGACCCTAGAGGGAGAGTGGGGATGAAAAGGGAGCAAGCGACACAATGAGCCAAGGACAAGATGAAGAATTCCAATCAAGTCTCGTTTATTCATGGAAGGAGTAGCAAATATATAGGATATTGAGGAGGAGGGATTTGGGGTGGCGAGACATTAGCAGGTACCTTATCAACAGTGGCAAGATGAAGATTCATAGGTTCATTCAAATTTCCCGCATGCCGGCTCAATATGCACAGTCACTGAATAATGGGACAGGCTAAACAAGTTATGCAAGATGCTGCTTAATTACCAAACCTAACTCCTAGAGGGCATTAAGGTGGTGCAGCCTGAAGATGTTAAGTTGGCAGCCAATTACAGGGCTTCCCACAGGTCCCCCTTTACTTTAAAATTTAAGAGGCTACATCTTTGAGGAGACTGTGCCTGTCTTGGGTCAGTGTGCTTCCACAGGGGGGCCAACCTAGCCTTACCCGTCATTGGAAGGCAGGGCAGAAAAAGGCCCAGTTCCTGTCTTAGGTAGAGGTTGGCATCCTGTGTGAGGCCCAGTTGCCCATCTCTGGCTATCCAGTCTATTGCACCAAGGCAAGAGAAATGGAGTGGGCAGCATGCTTTTACCAAGCATTATCATAATACAGTTTTGAAGGCTCCATGTAATTTTCTCTATCAGCCATTCTAAACCTGTGGTAATGGACCTGTATAGGTTGCATTTTTATAGCACCCACCTGTTGACAAAAGCCAACAACTTAGTCATCATAATCCCAAGAGACAGGATCCAGGCTGTTGGTTCCACCATCTGAAAAACAAAAGCTGCGAAAAAATTCTCTCAGGGGTCATTTTTCTTCCCTGGAGTCATCAGTAACACTATCCTCTATTTGTTGTATTTGATCTATTTGTTTAACCAATCGTTCTGACAGCCATCTCACAGATTTCATTTCTTTAGAATAAATGCATACTGATCCTCGTCCCCAGATAAGGACTAGGTCTGGACCATGACATGAGTTAGTCAAGGTGTCTCTCCATAGTACAGAAGCAAATTGCATTTGTGTTTCAGAATGCCAAAAATGTGTGGCTGCTGACTGTCCAGCAGCATCCAAATTTAAAAAATTAAGGACGAATAAGGCATGAGATAGAATATTTTTAGGTGTCCCCCTTTTGGGGTACCATCCCCCTTTTTTATTTTATCAACAGTGAGTTTTAGGGAGAGATGTGCCTTTTCGACTATGCCTTGACCTTGAGGGCTATAAGGTATGCCTTTTATATGACCAATATTAAGATGTTGACAGAAACAAGCAAAGGCAGAACTAGCATAGCCTGGACCATTATCAGTCTTTAATTGTTGTGGACATCCCAAAACTGATAAGATAGTTAACATATGGCTAATAACATGTTTGGTAGCTTCGCCAGTCTGGCGAGAGGCATAAATGAAATCACTAAAGGTATCTATAGTTACATGAACATATTTAAGATTGCCCAACTCAGGAATGTGGGTGACATCCATTTGCCATAATGCATTGGGGATAAATCCTCTAGGATTAACCCCAAAGTGTGGAACTGGGAGGTGCATGGCACAAGAAGGGCAATTTTTTACTATCTGTCTGGCTTGTTCTCTAGTGATCTTGTGCATAAGATGGAGGGTTTGAACACTGAGGTGGTGTAATTGATGAGTCTTTTGTGCTGAAGTAACATTGTCATCATGATCACTGGAGCTAACATTAGCTAAAGTACAAAGGAGAGCTTGCAGTCAAGTGGCCAGGTCTGCTGCATGATTACTATTGGCCAGAGGTCCTGGTAACCCAGAGTGAGCACGTAGATGTCTGATAAAAAAAAGGGCAAGTTCTTTTAATAATAAGTACCTGTATTTGTCTAAACAGTTTTCCAGTGCTGGAGGCACTTTTGATTTGACCAGCTGTTTCTAGCAGGGGCACAGAGTGTGTAATATAAGCACTGTCAGTATATAAATTCACAGGCTGATTGGGAAATGCTGAAATGACTGCAGCAACAGCATGCAACTCTGCGATCTGGGCTGAAGTACTGTTTGTTTGGAAAGATACAGTTTGGTTATGAAAAACATAGGCTGCTAAATCAGTTGAGGAGCCATCAGTAAGTACCAACAAAGCATTTTTTAATGGTTCAAATGATGTGACATTGGGAAGATAAATGAATGCCGATTGGCAAATTCAATAAGCTTGTCTGGGGGACAATGGTTGTCTATAAGCCCTATGTAGGAGGCAAGGGCAATGGGCCAGAATTCAGTTGTTTGCATGAGCCAATCCATCTGTTTTTTGGTATAAGGAAGTATGATAATATCTGGCTCCTTACCAAAATAACATTTTCCTTGTTCTCTTCCCAAGACAATGAGGGTAGATATAGCCTGATAATAGGGTTCAATGACCTTTTTAGGTGTTGCTGGCAAATGAATCCACATTAACAGTGCTTTCTGCCAGAAGACAGCAATTGGAGAGAGAATGGTCCTGCATATGATAAATTTCAAGGGTTTACCATAATCTATAAAAGTAATGGTCTGGGATTGAATGGCTTGCTCAACAGCATGTATTGCCTGTTTTCTTTCTGGAGAGAGTTTGTGAAGGGAGGTAGGGTCAGGATTACCATGTAAAATATCAGAGAGGGGTTATAATTCACTCTTACTAATTTTTAAGTAGGGCATGAGCCAGTTAATATCCCCAAGAAGTTTTTGAAAAATCATTCAAAGTCTGAAGTTTATCTAGCCTCAACTGTATATTTTCAGAAGAAATCTGAGATCCCCTCATTTGAAAACCCGAATATGTATATGGATCAGTAAGTTGAGCTTTGTCAGGGGCTATTTCAAGTCCTTTATCTTGTAGGGCAGCCTGTAATGCATCATAGCACCTCAAAACTTTTTCCCCATTATTTCCAGCTATGAGGATGTCATCCATATAATGAATGAGATATATTTTGGCCAGTGGTCTCTTATAGACTGTATTGCTGAAGCAACAAAAGACTGGCATAGGGCAGGACTATTTGCCATGCCTTGTGGGAGAACCCGCCATTGGAATCTTAGTATGAGTGCTCTAAAATTAATAACTGGTAAACTAAAAGCAAAATGCTTTTGATCATCTGGATGTAGGGGGATAGTAAAAAAAGCAATCCTTGAGATCTATGACAATTTTAAAATATCCCAAAGGTATAGCATCAGGTGAAGGGAGGCCTAGCTGTAAGGCTCCCATCAAGACCATAGTCTTGTTTACTGCTCTAAGGTCTTGAAGCAATCACCAGTTCCCTGATTTTTTTTAAATGACAAAGATGGGAGTGTTCCATGGGGAATTACTAGGTATTATATGGCCTGCTTTAAGCTGTTCCTGCACCAGCTGTTGTGCAGCCACTAACTTTTGAGAGGTGAGATTGATCGACCCATACAGGCTCCTCTGACAGCCACATAATTTGTTCTGCATGGATCGCAGGAGTGTCAATGGCCCCTATGGAAAATGGCCCAATTCAGCTTGGTCTGTTTTTGGTACAGTCTCTATGGGCTCTTTCATTCCTGTATAATTTTTTCCAAGGCCCATAACAGGTGAATATCCATTATTTAACATTTGGGCTACCCATAATTAACCTCATTTGTGCCAGTAGATCTCTACCCCAAAGATTTATTGGTAATCCAGCTATGACATATGCCTGTATTGTGCCTTGATTGCCCTCTCTGTTCTTCCAGGTTAGAAGTTTTGAACTTCTCTCTGTGTTTTGGATTTGACCTATGCCTTTTAAATGAGTCAAAGTAATATCTAAGGGCCAAGCCAGAGGCCAATCTTTCTTTCTTATAATAGTGACATCCGCACCTGTATCTATAAGGCCAGAGAATTTTTTACCATCCAGCCATAGTAACATAAGGGGTTTCTGAGTGGAAATTACTTTTGCCCAATAGACATCTGAAGATCCAGATCTTTATCACCTCGTTGTTGGGAGATTATTTTATTAGGGGTTTGAATTAGAGGCAAGAGTAGTAACTGAGAAAACCTTTTTCCATAAGTGATAGTAGTAATGTAGTTAGGTGAGGATGCCATGACCTTTATTTCTCTAGAATAATCATTATCAACTATGCCTGGAAAAACCTGTAGTCCATTAAGCATCGTGCTGCGTCCTATTATAAGGCTGAATGTATTTTTTGGTAGAGGACCAAAAACTTCTGTAAGGAAGGCCTGAACTCCCATTTCAGGGGTTAATCCTGTGTGGGTGGTGGAACTGAGGTCCAATCCTGCACTCCCTGTTGTGGCTCTACAGAGGTCTGAAATGGATTGTTATTTGTTGGAACAAAGCTTACCGCCCCAAAGATTTGTTTGGGTTTGGGGGCCTGGGGCTGGCCCTGATTCCCATTTCCCTGCAGTGGAAGCATTCTTTTCCATTAATATCCCTTTTAGATTTGCATTCCTTAGCCCAATGTACAAGCCCATCAGCTTGTACATCTAGGGCGTAATCTAGGGCTTTGGCTTTTGCATTGACATTGGAATCTCTATCTCTGGGGTCTTTTTTGCAGTTCTTTGCATAATGACCAGTCTCTCCACAGGTAAAACACTTTTGTTTATGCTTTTGAGATAAGAACTATTCAACTGTAAACCCTTGCAAGGCAGCAGCCATAGCAAGGCCTTGCTGATAAGCAGTTCCAATGTCACAGCAAAGGCGTATATGTCCTGTTAGGTCTGTTTTATTTTTATGAGGTCTGATAGCAGCCGGGCAGGCGGTGTTGGCATTTTCAAAAGCTAGCTGTTTAATAAAATCAGTGCCTGCATCAGTGTGGCCAAAGATTCTGTTAGCAGCAGTAATCAAACGATCAAAAAATTCTGAAAAGGGTTCATCTGGACCTTGCTTAATGCTAGTGAGAGAGGAGCTCATATTATCTTTTGCAGGCAGCTTTCTCCATGCTTAAGTAGCTGCTGTTTGAATTTGAGCAAAAAGTGCTGGATTAAACTCCTTTTGAGCCTCTCTGCATGCATAGACATCCTCCCCTATTAACATATTAAGGTCCCACCCCTTGCCAGGTTGCATATTGTGTCTGGTGGTTTCTTTGCAATTTTCTGTATATTCTGATTTCCACAAAAGATAATCCCCACCCAATAAAGTTGCTCACGCCAATCCTTGCCAATTTGTAGGTGTGAGCCAACCATCAGCCAGAGAGTCCAGAATAGCCAAAGTGTAAGAAGCCGTGGTGCCATATTGTGCCACTACGGTTTTTAACTCTCTCAGCTGTCTGAAATTAAAAGGGATATAGTGACGGATAACTTGGTCT
The DNA here is from genome assembly GCF_034190915.1 of Cavia porcellus. Lineage (NCBI taxonomy): Eukaryota > Metazoa > Chordata > Mammalia > Rodentia > Caviidae > Cavia > Cavia porcellus. Next base: position 90,206,859 of record NW_026947488.1, on the reverse strand, counting down.
TCCGTGCCTGTTGTCTCAGTTACAAGGAAAGCATTTAAGTCTGATACAGGGTCAGGCCAAGAGTTAAATTTTGAAACCACATGCCTCAAGTGGGGTCGCTGAATAAGAGAGGCTCTGGAGGAAATTTCAGGATTAGTTTCACTTTTCATTTTAAATGTAGCTGTTTTTAGTTCTTTTAATGAGCTATCAATTCCTGATGTTCTTTTTCTAGTTCAATCTTTTTTTTTAAAAGTTCATCTCTGCCTTTTAGCTCTTTACTAGGGTCGGAAGCTGAAGCAGGGGCAGTACAGCATGCAGAGGGAGCGTGGTGGAAACCGCGCTGAGGGTTTCCTCTGTGCCCGCTGCCTGCTGTGGGGCAGGGCTGCAGCTTACTAAGTCTGGAGGGGGTTGGGCACTAGTTACCAGGTTGCTTTGCTCCCGAGTTAAAGTTTATTGAGCTCTAATGGACAATTGGTTAATTTTTTTTCACGTCTTTAAAGCCTTTCTTAAACTTTTAACAAAAATCTCACATTGGCTCATTCCTTGTCCTAGTGGACACAATTGCCAATTTTTTTTTCCTTACCCTTTGTGTCTTTAAAGCTCTTCTAAACTTTCAACAAAAGTCTCATACTGGCTAATTTCTTGTCCCATAATCGCTGTTCACTTACCGAGGTTCAACGGTGTGGCAGGCTCCCATGACAGTCCTCTATTTTCTTTTTGCTTTCTCTACTTTGGGCCCAGGAACGACATCCCTCACTAATTCCCCTCTTTTCTGGCACCAAGTTGGGCTCCACTTGACCTGGCCCACGGGTAAATCCACGGAGACCCTAGAGGAGGAGTGGGGATGAAAAGGGAGCAAGAAACACAAAGAGCCAGGGACAAGATGAAGAATTCCAGTCAAGTCTCATTTGTTCATGGAAGGAGTAGCAAATATATAGGATATTGGGGAGGAGGGATTTTGGGTGGCGAGACATCAGCAGGTAACTTAGCCACAGTGGCAAGATGGAGATTCACAGGTCAGTTCGAATTTCCTGCTTGCAGGCACAATATACATAGTCCCTGAATAATGGGACAGGCTGAACAAGTTATGTAAGATGCTGCTTAATTACCAAACCTAACTCCTAGAGGGCATTAAGGTGGTGCAGCCTGAAAATGTTCAGGTGGCAGCCAATTACAGGGCTTCCCACAAGTACACAGTCATGTTGAACAATGGGCCCTCTATATGGTAATACAGTTTCATCTTATCTCAAATGACACTAATCTCAAATGAATTCACATCTATAAGCATTAATGTTTAGTGACTTTTGCTTTTGGGTTTCTTGTTTGTTTTTATTTTTTGGTGGTGTTTGTCATTTCAGGGAGGACATGTGTCCACAAATGAACAATTCAACTCATAACACCTGTCCCAGTCAGAAGGAGCGTCTCTCCTCATGCGAAGGGAAGAAAATCTCAGGACAGAAAAATCTCAGGGTAAAAATAATGACTTGACTATTAAGGAAAATAATTCTTTAAGTATTTTTACTTAGAGGTCTTTTTGAACCATTTTAATGGTATAATGACTTTAGGAATTAATGAGAAAGTTTTAGTTTTCAACATTTAAATGGATGATTATCCTTTTCATTTGTTTTAATATAAATGATGAAATATAAACTTTTGAAAATTTCATATTTAGATCAAAGAACAATTACCTTTCTGGTATTTAGTGGTTTTTTTTATCTTATTTTAATACAGAAACCAGCATGATTATATCTGTAATTAAATTGTTTCTTTTAAATTGCTTAAAGAATTGGCTTTAATTTAAAAACATTTTTTAAAAAAATCATCTTTTAAAGGTTTACTTTTTTCATTTATGTCAGGTATTTTAATTTTTAGATTCAGATTTTTTGATCTTGGAAATTTTTAAAATATTTTACTTATTTCACTTTAATGAGTGGTAATATTTCTATTATTACTGCTTCATCAGTGTAGTATGTGCATCTATCCTTCCATGGTTGTCTCCTACTGCTGCTGGAATCTGGACATCAATATTTTTTCCACCTACAGCAATTATATATTTTTCCAGTGTGTGCTTTGACTAGATTTCTCAAATTTTCATTTCTTTGGTTAGTTTGCCCACATTAATTTCCTTTTTACTTATTGCCTTCGGTGAGGATTAAAACCCTTTTCTTGTGTTCACAATTTCAACAGAAGTTTTACATTTTAGCAACAATGTGTCTGCGAATAAAAGTTTTGACCAAATCCCAAATAAACTGAATGCCTGCAAAATAAATTATTTTTGCTAATTTATTTACAATAACATTATAGGGAATTTTGAAGGCAAGAAAAAAACCAGAGATTCTACTAATGTCAGCCATTTGTTGATTTTTATTCAGATGAAGAAAAGGGATAATCCATACCAGTATGAATATTTTCAATTAAAGAAAGTTATATCATTAATATGTGACAAAATATCTCAGCTGTTGTATTGAAAAATTAGTGAGTAACTTAGTCCAGTTTTAAAATGATCATATAATTATTACCCTATGTATAGAGAATTTTTTAAAGATTGTTTTATTTTAGTCTTCACTATGATCAAGAGTGTAATATGATTACACTATTCATAAAAATTATAAAATATTCCTGGATCAGAAACTAGAAAACATTATAAAAAGTGTTAGAACAGTTCCTTTCTTTACAATAACTGCATGTCAGAAATTTCCTGAAGATGCTGGAAAGGCCTGCCTGAAACAAAACTTCCATCATTCATTCTCCATGGTAGCAAACAAAGCCAATTCTAGGCTAAGAATGGGTTGATTTGAGTCACTGAGCTTTTAATTCATTGAGTCTTAAAGGGATTACTTTGAGTTTAATTCACAGAGGCTCAGGATAGCTTTGAGGTTTTTGAGAGTTTAATATATATGGACTTAAAAAGAATGTAAAACTCTGAAAATTTTCTTTCTTCAACTCCTGATATCTTTGTCTTGAAATGATTTTGAAAAGTTTAAAAAAGTCAAGTCAAGAAGAAAGAAAGCATGCTTAGGATGAGATACAACCAATGAAAATTGGAAAATTGTTAGATCAATTCATGTAGACAACCTCAAGCTAGAGAAGAATTGCCTAAATTTTGATGCAATTCCTTCAAGATATATATTCACATGCCAATTCATAATATTAAAAAATATAAATGGTGAAAACATAGAATGGTTTGGAAATGATCTTATGTGGATCTTACAAGAACCACACCCTAGTTATTTTTTAACTAGAAAACAATAACAGCTAATCTGTGACCAGATTCTTAAAAGATTTAGCTAAATTTGAAGTTAAAATATAGCTGTCCTGTCTCTGAATCCTGATCCACAAAAAAGTTGTATTCTTTATATATGCCTAAAATTCCATCTATAACTATATACATATGGATATTTTATTTCTTTAAATATGACTGTTTTTAACTTAAAGTAATATAATGATTCTAAAACTTCATAATAACCTTAAATGTAAATCATTTTTTTTGTGTGTCACAGCAAGTCATATCACAAAGAATACATTAGGTAACTCCCTAAAAAATACACTAAAAGCTTATTTTTCCAAAATGTTATTACAACAAAATGCACCAATCTCTTCAAAACAAAACAACACAAAAACTTATCACATATGCTGGTCTTGAAGATACTTAAACAATAAGTAAAAAATAAAATATCTAAGATTCCAAATCAGTAGTCCATAAGTTTAACTAACAAGGCAAGATCTAGTCCTAATAATTTTTCCTAAACACGTATATACAGACACACACATATACCCTAGTAGAAAATAAATTAATTTGCTATTCAGAATTGAAAATTAGCTATAAATGATTTTTATTATCTAAGTGTTTATAAAAGAATCCTTTTATAGTTTTTGTCTTCCCTGATCAAATAAATTCATATATGTAATATTCATATATATAATATACATATGATTTTCAATGTTACCAAACCATTGTGAAGTAATTGTTTTTTTTTGTTTTACTATGTTTTTACTTAAAATAATATCTATTATTCATATAAAATACATATAACATATGTTTATGTATATATAACATATATGTATATTATGTATAATATATAGTATATATTTTATACAACATATATTATATATACATATAATGTATATAGCATATATAAGTATCTTATATGTTATATATATAGTATATAAATTATATATATATATATATTATTTTTAGGTTAAAAGACAATAATACAAACAAAGAACCAGATTACTTCATGATGGTTTGGTAAGGTATTGAAGATTATTTTTGGAAATGGAAGAAGATAGTTAGATGTAACCTGCATTCTCAAGTCACTCTAGAGTGTTAACCCAAATCAAAAAAATGGGGTCAGAACAAAAAGAGATGTAGACCAATGTAATAGAAGACTCTGAAAAAATTTATGCACCTACAACTATCTAACTTTTGAAAGTCTCAAAAAATACATATTAGGAAAACCTAGCTTCATTAATGAATGACTCTGGCAAAACTGGACTTCCATTTGCAAAAGGCTGAAACTAAATCTCCATGGCTCATTCCATACTAACATCAGATCAAAATAGGTCAAAGAACTAGAAACCCTAAAACTGCTGGAATATAATATAAAGGAACCACTCAAAGTCACAAACACAGACAAAAAATTCCTCTAATAGTATTAGAAACAATAACAAGAATCAACAAATGATATTATATCAAATTCTTAAAATACTACACAGCAAAGGAAATAATCAACAGAGTGAAAGACCACCCATAGAAAGACAGAATTTTTGCTAATTACTCCTTTCATAGAAGACTAATATGTAGAATACATAAACAACTCAACAAAATTAATCATTCAAAAATGAATAACCCCCAAAACACTAAACAGATGAGCTAAACTTCTAAAGCAAAAATTGCCTATAATTGCATAAAAATTTCAGCATCTTTAACCATTAGGAAATGTAAATCAAAATTATTCAGAGATCCCATTTCACTCCAATCAGAATGGTTTTCATCAAGAACACAAGAAGCAATGAATACTAGGAAGCGTGTGTGGAAAGAGAAACGCTGTAGTACTGTTAATGGGATGTAAACCAATACAACTACCCAACTGATCCTCTCATGTATTTACTGACCTTTGTACTTCTTGTTTGGGAAAGGATGGATTCATTTCAATTGCCTGTTTGTGTTTGGGTCTTTTACTTTGCAGGCATATAATTTTGAATTTTAGAAGCAACTGACCATTATTTTCCCCATGCTTTTGGTTGTCTCTTCATTGTGTTGTTTCCTTTGTTGTACTAAAGTTTTTTAATTAGATATATTCATAAGTAGATAGACAGATAGACACTCGATTGTTTAACTGAATTAATTCCAAATTTGTGTTTGAACCTAAAATGTTCAAGAGATGAACATATTTTCCCTTAATAAGTAAAGGAAAACGAAATAGTTTGTTCTGAGACCAAAAAAATCATAGAAATTCTTTTTTCCAGGATTTGGACAGATTTTGCTATGATTGCTTTCTTCAATTGTCTTCTTAGTTCTACTGCTGGCATCACTAATTTTCTTTGGAGCCATAGTTACAATATTTTATGTAAATAAAGTGCAAAAAAAGCACTGTGACCAATGTTTTAATATACTAAAATGAGGACTATACGTATGCTATCCCATGAGAGAGCACTTAGATGTGTCTGCTGCAATATGTGACCTGTGATTCACCCAGCCCTCCAAAGCAGATTTTTGGCTGACTGTTGAGCAAAGTTACAAACACTAAGATTTTTTTTTCAAACTTTGCTAACTAGTCAAAAGTTTGAACTAGGAGTCATTTGCAAGCTGAGGTACAACTGTTTATATGGAAAAAAATACAATGAGATAGAAAGGACTATAAAAACTAAAATCGGAATTTCTAGCTTTTATTTTCACTACATTTAAAACAACTAATATGATCCTTTCATTAACCAGAACAGAGAAATAATTTATAATTGCAAATATTTTTAATAAAATACTTTGAAAGATAATAGGAAGAGAGTTGAATTCCTAATTTTTAAAGGATTTTTTTCTGGTTTGTATTTACTCATACAACACTCTAGTGTTATATATGATTATACCAACAAAATTTTCTAATGAGGTTAAAAAGCTAAAACAAATATATGAAACAAATTACTGTATGAAGCAGAATAGAGAATATTCTGTTGTCATCTTTTCTGCTTCTCTCCATTTGGATTAGAACTCCACTGGAGAAAGAGAAATCTTTATTGCATGTATAGCATACTTATTTTACCTTTCCAAGGGTATATGTTGGGGAACTTATGACAATGATTTTAATAAGATTTTCACACACACATGCAAAACTAGTCTCTATTCAGTGCTAGCATGCTGAGGTCTCCATTTTGACATTTTAAACACTTTTTAGATGAGTTTATTCTAAGGAAAGTTGTATTAACATTCTGAACCATTAGTCATGTAAACACTTTTTACAATACATATTTATTAATTTTTGCTGAATTTCTATTTGATATGAGAATCTGTTAAATGTCAAATGTCCTAAATTCATAGTCCTAAAAGATTAACAAATAAAGTCTGAAACCAAAGAAGGAATTTAAGAGTATTTTATTGGAAATAAGTAAAAGACTGACTTCTAGATTTCCAGGATGGCTCCCAAATGAGTGATATCTAAGGTCACAGGTCAAGAGTAAGCTTCAAAACATGGATACAATATGAGTTAAACTACAACAACTGTAAGATGACAACTAGAATCACTTAGAAGATATTGATCTAATAAGAAAATGAGTCAGATAGCAAAGGTTCCTGGGAAAAACAAAGGTATGTCTGGGAAAGATATAACCAGAAGCTCTGGTCACCCACCTGGGTAACTGACGCCTCTCTGTGCCTCCTAGATCCTAGATCCAGTGGTGCTAATTACAGTGTAATGTCAAGCTATCCTCTGTCCTTTGGGAGACACATCTTCGTCTTGCGCCTCCCACCACAATTCTGTTGTCTGAACACTTTGTGCTGATTTCCTCGAGGGCCCAGTCCCTTTCTGACTGTATGTTAATTTTTATCTTACTTAGCTACCTATCATATATTCAATGAATAATAATTAGAACATCCCTTTGTGCCAAACATTTTTCTAGTTTATATGGACACAGTAGCTGGCCGTTGTTAAGTGTCACATATTATTCTGAAGTTTGAAACAGGTGACATTTTTAAATGTCATACAGCAAGGTGAGTTGGTGCACGCCTGCAATCCCAGCACTCAGGAGACTGAAGGAGGAGGATTTCTGTGAGTTTGAGGCCAGTTTAGGCTACATAATGAGTTCAAGGACAGCCTGAACTGCACAGCAAGACACTGTGTCAACTCAACAAATCAAAGCACAACAAAACAATCCCCAAAACAGTCAAAGAGTCATTCATAAATGATATATTTTTGTGTTAGGAAAAATCAAGACTCAAGGTATTCTTGAAAAATTCTTATTCATGGGTTCATTGTGCAGGGGTAAATTTCTCCATTTTGTGAAGTCACACCTTTGTCTTCCGCACTTGTTTCCTTTATTGAAATTATCCCTTTTAATGTCAACAGCCAATGCCAATGCCACTTCTAGATAAACTTTAGGCATCCAACACAAAATCACTCACTAAAAAAGGTGTTTTATTTCTGACACTCAGTGAAATTTTAGCCTTTGATTTCCTCTCTCAAATCTTGCTAGGCAGTAATTCACATGATATTGGCATAAGCATATTTAGTAAGACATTTTTAGACTACAGTTTGGGTTATTTTTCTTGAGAAATGGATTGATTCATGTCACTCATTAACTATGCTGGAATATATTACATTAAACAACTGAACATAATGTTTAATTCTAGGCAACCTCTTCTTTCACATTCCTGTCTTGTTTTCTTCTTGTCTTTCTCTCACGCTTCCATTCTAACATAAAATGTCTAGAATAGACCAAGACAGTGTAGCAATGGCAAGCATGTGTTTTCATGAGCTATGTAAGAGTAAACAGTATCCTAAAGCACTCTTTATACTGATAGCACAGTTTGGACTTGTGTAACTGCTTTATGCTAAGATACCACTGGGTGCTGTATTTGTTGTGTTATTATTTTTCTGTCATGAAACATTAATTCTATTAGTTTATTGAACTATGGAGCACTGTAGTTGTGATCTGAAATGTTTTCCAAAGATCCATCTGTTAAAGGTTATTGAGAAATGGTAGAACATTTTCGGAAGTTGAGCCAAGTAAACCAAGTTGGATTTAGAGGACAAGCATTTAAAGTGGCTACTGGGACACCATTCACTCCTTTTCTGCCTGTGCTTCCTGGCCGCCAGAAGGTTAGGAGCTTTATTTCACTGCATATTCCCCACAGACTCAAAATCACTGAGTCTACTGATCCTAGAATGAAACCAGGAAAAGATGAACCAAATAACCATTTCTCATTCAAGTTGATTGTCTTCCGGTATCAGAACAACGAATTACTTACTAACATGTAAAGGAAATTGTTACATAATATTCTGTATTTTACTAGCAGAAATGCAGGTGAGTAGGATTGTTATTATTGTGATAATAGTGGGTTTCATTAAAATAATTATTTCTCTAATAAATTAAAAAGTAGCACTGAAAACTTGCAGAACATATAATGACAATATTTAAGGGCAGTAACCTAAATGTTTCATATAGTTACCCAGGTAATTAATAAAATTAATGTGTTAAAATATAATTTTTTAAAATATCAGAACTAGTTTCAAATCAGATTAGACTTTAACTTATGGATAATTTTTCAATGCTTTGACTAGAGGTAGGTGTTTTATTCTTCTAAAAGAAATTAAAAACATATTCTAAATCAGAATAAACATACAGTCTTATGTTATTTCTACATTCCTCAGACATTATTTCTAAGGATATTAGAGATTTTTAAAGATAAGCACAGTGTCTTAGTTTCGTTCTCGTCATAGAAACAAAATGTGTAACAATAATTTAATGCAGCAGAGGTTTATTTTGGAAAGTGATTGATTGATTGATTGATTGATTGATTTTTTAGCATCAGTTTTCTTCAAGGCAGAAATGGCATGATAGAAAACCTTGGGTCAATGATGGCTGCTTCTTTTTTGCCAGATAGGAAACAGAGAGACAAGGGCAGAACTAGGGACAAGAATCTGTCCTTTCAAATCGGGCTCCAGTGACCTGCTCTGGGAATAGGCTCTATTTTCTAACAGCTAAAAATTAGCTCTAATGTGTCTTATAGGTTCTCCAGTCAGACTTCCAAAGTCCTGACTCTGAGCACGTGAGGGCTTAGGGGAGTTTTCTAGATTAGAACCATAATGTGCAGCAAGCACCTATCAAAAGATACTATTACTAACACAGATTTTAATCAGTTGTGGTTTTTTTCTCCACTATTCTCCAAACATTCTCATTCTGTAGGTTTTGGGAAGAGGGCAGTAATTTGCATTTCTGAGAAGGTTTAAGGTAATAATATTGATCTGTTAACAGCTCTTTGAAAATAATTTTCTCAGAAACTAGTAACTTACCTTGAAGTGTCATTTGAATAACAATCTCACTGCTATTAATTAGATGGTAAGGTGTTTGTAAAGATTATTTCTTTCATACTTATGTAGATGGAAAAAAAGCCAATTATGCTGTGATCAATTAGAGAAATGTAAAATAAATATGGAAATAAAATCCATATTTTGGATCTGTTTATTGTAATCTTTAGGATATTGTAAAGTATTATGATTTTTAGAAGAAACATGTATTTGATGAAATTGACAGAAGTGGTACTAAGGGGAAAAAAAAGAAAATAGAGATTAGTAAATAAAGCAGTTCTCAATAATATAAAGCACATAACCTGAAAAGCAAACAAAAAAATTCTTCAACTTTGTTTCTATTGTTATTTATTTTTCCTTTTTTTCCGCCCCCAAAAAGGAAAGAGTAGATGGTGAGTTTGATGCCATCTCTATGCTACAGAAGTAAAAATCTTTTTTAGTTGCTCCAAGGAAACTGTTTTCAATAGCAAATCACAATTTATTTTGTGACAGTGACAGTAAAGTTATACATAGCTGAGACCAAAAGGAATAACTAGCTTAAAGAAATTAGTTTCTTTTCTTTTCTTTATTAAAAGGCCATTGCTTTGTAATTATTCTAGATACCCTATTTAGATTATAGATCCTTAAATTAGCAATAATTTGTAATGAGCCCATAAGCCTTACAAAAAACTGATTATGATCTCATTTTACTATTGTCTTGGTTACTTTTCTCTCATTGTTGAGACAAAATACCTGACACCCAAAATCAAGGAAGGAAAGGTTTATTTATTTACAGTATTCGGAGGTTTCAGTTTATACTCAGTTGACTTCAAGGCAGGGTGGCACGGCTGAGGTCTAGTTGTTCACAGTGGCTGCAACCTGCAAGAGTGAAAGGGTAAAAATATGCCTCCTTTCCTCCCCACACTGCCTGCTGGCTCCCTACCCTGGGTAGGTGCAGCACTTACATGGCCAATACCAGTGCTACACAACAAACCAGTCACAAATGGCAGGCACTTCCATAACTGCATGAGGTTTGGGGATAGGAGCATCCAAACACAAACCCTCAACACTTACACACTGTAGTTTTTGCATTTTTTTCTCAGTTTAATTTCAATAGTTGTTGAATGATTATTTGAAAATTACATAGAAATCTATCAACATATAAAATACCTAATCATGCTTAGTATATAAATGATGTATGAAAAAGCACAAGGTCCTCTATTGATTAACTACTGACAATATTTACAGTCTGCTTACTTCCTAAAGAGCTCTGGACATGTTACTAGAATCTTTAAGTCTCTTGTTCAAAAACATAAAAGTGCCGAATAACATTTTTGTCTTGTGTTTGCAAAATCACATGATCTCAAGTATGGAATTACTTAAGTAGTGCTCTGGTTAAATAAATGAATTTGTTTCAAATTTGTCTTAACTTTCTTCCTTCCTGTAAATATTTACCTAAGTTTCTTTGAGTCAGAAGGTAAGAAAACCAAAATACACAGAAATAATAGTTATTCGATTTTGATAATTATGAAAATAAAATCTTGCTAGATTAAAAATAAGAACATTTGGAAATCCTGTCTGTTTAAATATCTATTACATGTATATTATCTCATCAGCATTCATTCATTCATTCATTCATTCACTAAAATATTTGTTAAGTACTTACTGTTTTGAAAGTCATTGTTCCACATATTGTGCTCATAAATAAAGTTAATATTTGGTTTCTAGGAGAGAAAAGTCAGCATCTCCTGAGAATCTGCCCTGTTGGCACTAGAAGAACAACCAAGAAATCAACTATCCAGCCCTCCTGGTAAGCAGCATGACCTGTGCATGCACCGCGGAGAGAAAAGACAGCACTCACATGAGCCTACAAGAATCAGCCCCCAGCTTAGCAACCAGATAGCTCCTAGGACAGCCAGAATTGATAGCAACTAAGGTACATACAGCAACTAAAAGACTGCATTGTTTGGTTGATTACACAGGCCTGGAGCCAGTGGTCTGAGCATCTCTTGGAAAGATGATCATATGTAATACAGCAGTCATGGAAGATCTCCTTCTGTTTTATCTTTGAAGTCCAATATTGTTTTTACTATTTTGCTTTGTTCTAATTAACTGTTTTGCTCTATTCAATATTCTGTTTTGATTGGTTTTATAGTGTTTTGTTTTTGGTTTGATTTTGCTGTAGCTGATGTAATTGTCAAGATAACAAGATATACTATGATACCTATGGTTGTTTTCCCAATATCCTGCTCTGAAGTTCTATACCAATTTCACTGCATTGTTTTGATTGGCTTTGTTATGTCTTCTTCTTTTTTTTTTTTTTTTCACTAAGCATTTAAAAAAAAAATTTTTATTTAAAGAAAAAACAGAAAAAGGGTACAAATGATACATAATAGCAAAAATAAACAGTAAGAAATCACTAGTTGATAAATTACACATTGTCCTCTTAGAAACAGCTGTTCAAGTTACAAAAGTAAAGCATAAAAAGTGGACATTTAAACAGCGAGACTGCAAACAGTTCTGTTCAACTATCCAACAAAACTAGTAGTATGTTTTTCAATGCTACACACTCAAACATACATGCAGTTATATTCTTTAGAGCACTTTCCCTCTATTTTTTACAATAGCAATTACACATTTTGGGTTTTGTTACTCCTACAATTTTTATTATTTTCAACACTAGACACACAATGTGATATTGATAAATATGATTCTTTTTTATTTCACTAATGAGGATAGTCACAAGTTGTCTCCATTTGCCTATAAAGCCCTTAAGATCATCCTTTTTTATAGCTCAGTAATGTTCCACTGTATAAAAACACCACATCTTTTTTCTCCACTCTGCAGTTGATGGACATCTTGGTTGTCTCCAAGATTTAGCTATTACAAATTCTGCTGCTATGAACATGGGTCTTCATATATCACTGTGATTTGAACTTTTCAGTTTTTCTGGGAAAATACCCAAGAGGGGAATAGCTGGATGAAATGGAAATTCCAACCCTAGTCTTCAGAGAATTCTACACATGATTTCCATAGTGGTTGCACCAGTCTACACTCCCTCCAACAGTGGAGCAGCATTCCTTTTTCCCACTCAGCCACGCCAAAATTTGTTATCAGTAGAGTTCTTGCTGGCAGCTATTCTTTCCAGAGTGAGATGAAATCTCAATGCTGTTTTAACTTGCATTTTTTAATCAGTGATGGTGAACATTTCATGTATTTATTTGCCATTTCTTTATCATCATCTGAGAACTGTGTGTTCATCTCAGATGCCCATTTTTGGTTTTTTTGTTTGTTTGTTTGTTTGTTTTTTGTCTTTTTCATTTTTTATCAGTACCAGGGATCGAACTCACAACTGCCTGCTTGCAAGGCAGGCACTTATGCTGCTGAGCTAAATCCCCAGGCCCCAGATGCCCATTTTTGGAGAGGGTCTTTGAATTTGGGGGAGGGTGATTTTTTTCAATTCTTTGTATGTTCTGGATATAAGTGCTTTGTCTGAGGGGTTGTTAAAATTCCTTCGAATTCTGTGGGTTTTCTTTTCACTCTGTTGGTGATTTCTTTTGAAATACAGAAAATTTTCAATATGAAACCTGTTGTTGTTTCTTTCAAGTGTTTCCCATGCAGTCTGCATTTTCTTCATGAATTCTCTGCCTACCCCTATGTCTCCAAGACCTCTCCCTACCTTATCTTCCAGGACATTTAGGTTTCCTGTTTTTATACATTCTGTTTTCATATTTAGGTCTTTGATCCATTTAGACTTTAGTTTTGTGCATGGTGATAGGCATGGATCTACTTTCAGTCTTTGGCATGTGGAAAGCCAGTTTTTCCAACACCATTTATTAAAGAGGCTATCCTCCTTCCAGTGAACATGTTTAGCCCCTTTGTCAAGTATCAGGTGGCTGAGTGTCTTTGTAGTTGTGCTTGCATCTTCTAATCTGTTCCATTGATACTCAGGTCTATTTCTTTGCCAGGACCATGCTGATTTTATCACTGTGGCTTTGTAGTATAGTTTCAAGTCAGGAATTGAGATGTCTCCTGCTTTGCCTTTGTTGTCCAGAATTGCCTTTGCTATTCTAGGTTTCTTCTGTTTCCAAATGAATTTTAGGAGTGTTTTCTCCAGATTTGTGAGATATGTTAATGGTGTTTTGATTTGGATTGCATTAAATCTGTATAACAGTTTTGGGAATAGGGCCATTTTCACAATGTTGGTTCTTTCTAGCCAAGAGCAAGGAATATCCTTCCATTTCCTGATATTCTCTTTTATCTTCTTTTATAGCGTAGAAGAATTTTCAGCACATAGGTCTTTTACATTCCTAGTTAGGTTGATTTTTAAATGTTTCATTTTTTTAGATGCTACTGTGAAGGGCAATATTTCCATAATGTCTGTCTCAGTGAGTTTTTTTTCTTGTTTTTATACAGGAAGGCTATTGATTTTTGAGTGCTGACTTTGTATCCAGCTACACTGCTGAATTTGTTTATTATTTCTAGCAGTCTTTTTTTTATAGGTACCAGGAATTGAACTCACGACTACCTGCTTGCAAGGTAGGTGCTTATGTAGCTGAGTTAAATCCCCAGCCCCTACTTGTAGTAGTCTTTTAATAGCATTTTTGGGGTCTTCTATATAGAGTATCATGTCATCTGCAAATAGTGATAATTTAACTTCTTCCTTTCCTATCTTTATTCCTTTTATTTCTCTCTCTTGTCTGATTGCCCTGGCTATGGTTTCCAGAACTATATTGAATAGGATTGGTGATAGTGGACATCTTGTCTTGCTCCTGATTTTAAAGTGAAAGCTCTCGGTTTTTATCCATTTAGTGTAATGTTGGCCATTGGTTTGTCATAGATGGCCTTTATAAGATTGACATAGATACCATGTATTCTGAATTTCTGAAGGGTTTTTTTATCATGAACATGTGTTGGACTTTATCAAAAGCTTGTTCTGCATCTATTGAGATGACTGTGTGGTTTTTGTTTTTGGTTCTGTTTATGTGGTATATTACATTTATTGATTTATGTATGTTAAACCATCACTGCATTCCTGTAATGAGTCCCACTTGGTCTTGATCATTTGCTGCATTCTATTTGCCAATATTTTATTGTGAATCTTTGCGTCAATGTTTATTAATGAGATTGGCTTATAGTTCTCCTTTTCCATTGGTTCTTTCTCTGGTATTGGTCTGAGAGTAATACTTGCCTGCAGGAATGATTTAGGGATGATTGCTTCCTTTTCAGTTTCATTGAAGACTTTAAGGAGTATGGGCATCAAATCTTCTCTAAATTTCTTGTGGAATTCAGCCATGAATCCATCAGGATCTGGGCTTTTCTTTATTGGTAAGTTTTTAGTTATGTTTTCAATTTCAACAGCTGATATTGGGTTATTCAAAATTGCTATATCTTCTTGGTTGAGCTTTGGTAGTTCATATGTTTCTAGAAATCTCCATTCCCTCCAGTTAAGATTTGGTTCTTCAGTCCCACTAGTGTCAACTGTTGGTAGTGTGTATCTTGGGGTCCTAATATAAGGTTGATATTTATACAATTGCTGGGTCCCACAATGAAGAGGTGGGCCAGTCACCTGACTTCTCCCTGCAGAGCCTGTTGGGTGAGTCCTATATTTTTCCTGGGCTGACAAGCCTAGTCATACTGACATAGGTCAATTTTTTGTTCTTGCTATTACTTTATCTTCGAGTTATTCCGGGTCACCAAATCTCCCTGTCTATAATGTTTGTGTTGGGTGCAGCCCTACTATGTCCCTATTGTGTGCCTGTGTGTCTCATAAGTCCTTTTGATTTTCTTCAAGTAGGAGCAGTCCTTATTGGCACACTCCTCACCCTGCCTTATGTTTTCGGTGTGCAGGAAAGAGTCACCCACACTCTTGTCAAACTCACCAAGGTCTTACATTTAGTTGGAAGGAGCTTTACTACTGGCACTGTTCACCCACTGTACACCTCTATTTTAGGGGCATACGCACCACAATGACTGGAGCCTGCTGAGATCTTATGTTTGGGTGAGGCAGTTACTAAATCTCCCCTCAAGCTAGCACAGTTAGTCAGCTGTAGTCCAAGGTTCTGGGAGAAAGGATGGGAGCTGAAGATCAACAGGCAGTATTAAGTCCAGGAGGTAGGGAGTGTCCTCGAGGGGCCAGCAGATGTCCTGGGTCTGGGAGTCTGCTGGGCACGTCCACGGTCCCTGGGCAGCGTGGCATTCCCCAGTGTTGACTGCATTCACTCAGGAAGCGAGCAGCTGTGCAGGCCTAGATTGAGGACAGCAAGTGTTCCCCAGGGGCCAGCAGGAGTGGCGCAGGAGGCGCACTGTGGCAGGGGCCAAGGTCCCAGATCAGCATGGCATTCCTCAGTGCTGGTTGGCGTCATGCAGGAAGCTGATGCCTGCGTGGGACAAGGTCCGGGGGCAGCATGTGTTCCCTGATGTCTGAGTGAGTCGAGCAAGAGGCGTGCGTTGGTGTGGGCCAAGGTCTCAGGGCAGTGTGGCCTTTCCTCAGTGCTGGCTGGAGTCGCACCTGTTTCCGGATTTTGAGTGATGTTTCAAAGCTTCATTGGTGCACTGGGACTCACCTGGTCCACTTTTGGCTTCCAGGGCAGACTGCTGGCAACTGCTTCCACTTGGAGCTTGCTGGTTGTGGGCCAGTTGGTCATGCGGGACTCTGTGTGTCCTCTGGTGATTTCAGATGCAGGGTATCGTCTTACTTCCTTGGAGCAAAGTTCTAAGTCTTCCCTGTGCACTATAATCCCAGCCCTCAGAACCTGAAGAAGTGCTGCAACCCATGTGACTCTTGAGGTTCCTTGAGGTGAAGGAAGTTTTTGGAGGTTTCAGTCCACACTCAGTTGGCTCCAAGACAGGCAGGCATGGCTGGGCTGCAGTTCATGGCGGTCACCAACAGCCTTTTTTTTTTTTTTTTTTTTTTTAATCAGTACCAGGGATTGAACTCACGACTGCCTGCTTGCAAAGCAGGCGCTTATGCCACTGAGCTACATCCCCAGCCCCTGTTATGTCTTCTTTTGCTGTATTTTACTATGTTTAGAATTAAAGAAAACAGTTTCTAGTCTCCACAGATTTATAAAAATACAGAATAGTCAAACAAATAAATCTTTATGATATTAAGTGTAAAACTTATAAGACACAGAGGAAAAATCGTGTATTAGTTTCTTCGCCTCATTGTTTTGCATGTACTTACTTGTACTTTCACATGTCATATAGGAGAGTTTTAATTCCTACCGTTTTTGTCAATAAATGACTACTCCTGATTTATCTCAGTCAAGATAATCTGGTTTCCCTTGACCACTGATGGTTGCACCATCACAGAGTTCTAAGTAGATATAAAACAAACGGGACTTCCGGGAGAATTTTTTTGTTTTCTGATAGGAAGAACATTCATGAACTAGCCTTCCCATTTTGTTTTTACCCATCGATTTATTTCCTTCCTGAAATATTGCTAGAATACTTTTAGGTAAAAGAACTATGTCCTAACAATGAGGAAATAAAGAAAATATTTTGAGATAATGGCGATTGTACACTGCCCATGACATTGCCCATGTATCAGTTTTTCCAGCCATATAAGTTTGAATGTAGTTGTACAGAACAAAGTATCTATCTGATTAAACTACTATTTAATTGAAATTTCTGTTAATTGAAGTCAAACAGTCTTAATACATAGACAAGTATAAATCTTATACAAATCATTCTATGAATTCTACATGAAGATTTTCAATTACAAGCCTCAGTATTTCAAAAGGCCATATATTCTATTCAAATATTCAAATGTTTTTATATGAATTTTTATTTCAATGAGATGAAATTAAATTGGTTTCTTTGAAATTCTGTTCAAAATAGCACACTTTAAATGCATGCTTTTGGAAGAAATTAATAAAAACTTAAAATTTTAAAAAGACAAATGCATACTCAAAAGTTTGATTCATATTACCACAGATGAGCAAAAGTTTAGAGGCTATGGAGACTTACATTCAGATGCAAGTCGCAGTAATCTTGACTCTACAGCAAATTTAGAATATCTGGTAATCTATGTACCTTGGCTTCAGTGGAATACAGGGGAAAAAATTAAAGAGAAAAAAGAAAAGAAAGAAAAGCAGAAGACAATCAGAACACTGAGAACACTTACATACTTTGTGTGTACGCTGTAAGGTTTCTGTAGGCTGTGTTCTAAAAGTAGGATTTGTCAGTCACGCAGTACGTTTATTTTCAACACATTCACACATTGTCAATGGCTTTCCAAAGTAGTAATAATTTCTACTATGGTGAAAAGTACTGAAGATTGCCTATCTTTTTATATAATTACAAGTAATTCATATACTATCCATTGTTTTCCCTTCTGACTGGTTTAAAATTGTATGCCGCTTTTTAATTTGCATTTCTTTGATTAGTGGTGAGGGGAGAAACTGTCAAGTATATCAGACATTCATACTTTAACTTTTTTGAGCTATCTGTACATTTTTGTCCAAATCCTTACTTTTACTTTTATTTATTATTGTTTTGTAAATATTATTTACAGTAATATTTTCTCCTTGGCATATCATATATTGAAAAATGACTTATTCAAGGGTTCCATTTTATTGACATTTGAATGTGTGGTATTGTTAGTATAATTTTGATATAGTCAAACATACGACACAACAATTTTTATTTTTAAAGATGGTCTCACTGTGCAGTTAAGTGAACTAACTGTGTAACCCGGTTTTGCCTCCAACTCTCATGATGCTCTGGCCTCAGCCCCCTGAGCGCTGTGCTAACAGGCATGCGTCATAGCACCCAGTTAAGTTTTACATTTTGTACCTCACCAAAGGGATCACTCTTCATTCACATACACACATAAAAAGAGGTGTTCATTTTAGATAATTATCCCAAATAGAATTTATTTTATACCTAATAAAGAGAGGGAAATTTAGCTTATCTCTTCTAAAAGGCAGTTGTTTTAAAAATCTTATTGTATTTTTTCCTCATGAATATTTTTAATAGTAGAAAAATTTATTGGGGCAAAGGAATGTGGGATAGAAATAACTTGGTCCTAAATGGAATGCCCTCGAAATTTTCTTTTACCAAGAAAATACTAGCAATGTTCAACAGTGTAAATTATAATCCAATCAAATATTTCTCTTTCAATTTGTCTTCATTTCCCAAAATTATCTTGAGAGACTTTTACCCAAATTCATAGATTTTTGTATGAACTTTAGAACCAAATATTCAAGATTTCTCTTCCCAAAGCACCATTGGAATAGTAAAAGTAATTGTATTAAGTTAATATTTTAATTTTGGGAAACTGATTATTTTCAATGTTGAGCCACAGCATTTCTATACAGACTTTTTTCACTAATTCAAATCTTTGCTGATGGTTACCAGAAACAGTATGTGTTGGCAGAGTTTGCTTTATTTAACAATTATAACACATTGGTTATTGTGCCATTTATCCATTTATTTTCTATATATAAAATGAATGTTAGATATAAGATTTAGACATACTAATGAAATAGTGAATGATAATGAAGTATAGAAACTTTGCTGCAAAGTTTGTATACATTTTGTACCTCTGGACTCAGGAATATTTTTGTTAATGTTCTTTCAGTGTTTCATTGTCACTTTCATACAATTTTTCTTCATAAGCAGCTGAGACCCAGGCAAATTACTTGGGACCAAAGGCTTGCTCAGCCTTTTTCCTAGTCATATGGTCTTACATAATTAATATTTATTTCTTGTCTCAATACTCTCATCCATAAAACCAAAACACAAAATATTTAATTTATAGACATTGTGAGAATTAAAAGAGTTAATGTATAGAAAGTACACTCAAAGTGAGTTTTATCAGGTAATTGTTCTTTTCACATATTTCTCATTATATTTGTTTAGTAAGGAATTTGATCTGAATATTTTCTTTCTTTCTTTCTTTCTTTCTTTTTTTTTTTTTTTTTTTTTATCGGCACCAGGGATCTAACTCACAACCGCCTGCTTGCAAGGCAGGTGCTTATGCTGCTGAGCTAAATTCCCAGGCTCCTGATCTGAATATTTTCATACCTACTGTTGATTTTATATATGATTTTTTAAAAAAAAAATTTCCCTTTATTTTTCTATATAGACATTCTAGTGATTTATTTCAAATATTTCCTTTTATTATAATTTCAGTTTATTTCCATATTGATGTGATTACAAGCTTATCTACTTTATGTATGAATGGTCTTTTGACACTGAATCACATCAAAGTTGCATAAATGTCATATATATAACCAAAATACTGACTACTTTTATGTAGGCAAATTTGGGAAAAGTAAAAAAAAATTATTGGGTAGATAGCTACCAATTTCTAATTTATTAAATCAAAAGGATGCAAATAAATACATAGATCATAGTATGAAGAAAGGTACATTCAATTTTTTGCTTTATTGCTTAAACATAAAAAGATCTACATTAGAATGCGGACATAGGAGCATTGTACTAAAAGTAAATGTTTCATAGTACAAATAATTTATTTTGTATTCTGAAGAATCTTTTTATGTAGAATCTCTTCCTCTAAGAATTGTAGCACATTAAACAACTTTCAGTCTCATCGGAGCCTCAAACACAGAATAGAGATAAAATCCAGTGAAAGTATATTAAAAATCTAGAAATTTTATTTATAAATAAATCATTTACTCTATGTTGGAAAATTGAATTATATTAAAATAAATACTGTGTTCTAAAATTTTCTGGATTGTTTTTGAATTATACAATGCAGAAAAGATGCATATTCAAAATTTTATAACAGAATTAAGACATTTTGTATTTCTCTCAATTCCTCACACAAGAACTCTATACTTCAAGAACCTTAAATTGACACCAATTCTGTGATAATTCCTAAAATGTTAAAAAATTAATTTGTACCAATTTGATATGTTGTCTTTTATAAAAATGCAGGTTTGCTAAATCAGTGGCTAACGTAATAGCAAAAACTCAGGATACCTCAGATGCTTTAGCCTGCTTTGTTACTGACAACTTTGATTAAAAAGTACTCTCTCCAATATTGCAATAACAACACTAGCTTTCAAATTTTGGTGACTTTTAATTAGTGTTTCTATAATAAATATAGTTTACAGACACCTAAGGACTTTCAAAGCTGTCAGAACCATTCATCCACAAAAGGCAAAGTGGTTTTTCTAATGATACTAAGACATTGTTAGCCTTTGACGCTGTAATGATATTTACACTGAGTTCAAAAGCAATGGTTTTACAAAGTTCTGGGCATTACATGAATTAGAATAATGGCATACAGTTGTGCTAATAAAATTGAGTTTTTTGCAGTAAAATCATTGAAGTAAAAATAATCTAGCTTTATTTGAGAGCATCTCTCAAGAATATGTAATATCAATTAAAACACTGCAATATTTAAAAACACGTGACCCATTCCAAAATGAGCATCTGAGATGAACATGCCCTTCTCAAATGAAAACATACAAATGACAGATAAATGCATGAAATGTTCGACATCACTCGTCATTCAAGAAATGCAAATTAAAATAACATGGGATTCCACCTTACTGCAGAAAGAATGGCTGCCATCAAGAAATCAACCCACAACAAATTTGGCAGGGCTGTGGGGAAAAGGAACACTTCTGCATTGTTTGTGGGAGTGTAGACTGGTACAACCATTATGGAAATCAATATGGAGACCCCTCAAAAAAATAGGGTTAGAAGTCCCATTCAATCCAGCTCTTCCCTTCCTGGGTATTTTCTCAGAAATCTTGAAAATGTCATGTCATAGCAATATTGCACACATGCTTATATCAGTACAATTTGCAATAGCTACATCTTGGAAACAACCAAAATGTCCATCAACCACAGAATGAATACAAAAGATGTGATGTTTCTGTACAATGGAATATCATTCAGCTATAAAAAAGGATGATCTTGAGTCATTCAGAGGTAAATAAAGGCAACTTGAGACTATATTCATAAGTGAAATAAATCAGACTTGTATTTGTAAATATCATATTCTTTCTTTAGTGTAAAAATAAATAACAAAAATAATAAACTGAGAATAATAAGATCCAAAATGTAAAATAAATAGTGCAATAATGAAAGAAAGAAAAGTGCTCAAAAGGAAAGAACTAGGATTTGGGAAAGGAGAAATCAAAGAAAGGAAAAGATTGTATGTCTGTAGGTACATGCATATGTTTGTATATGTGTGCAAGATAGGTAACTGACTATACTACTAATTCTGTTAGTTCATCAAAAAGAACAGTTTGTGTTGTCATTGTTTGATTATTTGATCATTTTTATGCCTAACTCTTGTAACCTAAACAACTACTTCTAAGATAACAGTGTGCAATATATTAACCTAGTGTTGATTTCTTACTGTTTTTTTAAAATTCTGTATTATTTCTATCCTATTTCTGTTTTGCTTTTTTAATAAAAAAATAAAATAAATAAGTTGAAGTTGTTTACAGTGAAATATATAAAAAATTGAGAGTTCTGCAAAAGTCAATGAATTAACATTTTCCAAAAGATCAATTGTGCATAAGAGAATATATTCAGAATCTAAGATGTGCCAATTTATTTTATTGTAGCCAAGTACAAAAAGTTCAATACTATTGTTTCTGAATCGCCCTGTCAAATAGCCTTTAGTAAAGTACATCTTGTTTAGTCTTGGCACACATAGTAATAAAAAGAATTAATCATGTAAAAATATTGTAAAATATTCCTCATGTTTAAAATCATTTGTGAAGACTTTTAAAATGTGTGCTTCATACTGGACTTTCTTCATATTCAAATGAAAGTAAAACACTTTTAATATAGAGCAGGTTTGAATCCAAACATCATCTGTTCATGATGTATTAACTAGATTTTTGAAAGATTAAAATAATGCTAACCTTCTTAATATTTTTCAGTTTTAAAAAACTAAAGTTGTTTTTCATTGAAAAATTTCTTCATTGAGTATTGGGATTGTAATACACTGGGAAGACATTTTTTTGTGAGTCCCAGAGGAAGGCTGTATTCAATCACTGGCACAGCAAATGGAACAAAAACAACCAAAAAACAAAACCTCCTTCCTCTTTATGTCTTCTTCTTAATAGATAATACATTTTTTATTATTGTTAAAAATTTAAATAATAACATTTTAAATTTCTCAGAGTATTAGTAACTATGTTTGAGACCAAATGGCTGAAAAATGCTGGTTGAGATGATTGCCATGATGTGTTGTTTTCTGAGTCTGAACATCTGTTGTTTTCATTTTTCTCTTGGAGATGGAAATTTTATCAGTTTTTTGCAACAGCTTCAGAGAAGAGAGCTTCCTCTTGAATCTGCTGCATGTGATTTTCAATGTCTTTTAAACTTTCCTCCTGTGGTGATTCCTAATGTCTGGCTTATGGTTCAAGGTATTTTTCCTTTCAGGTTATTTTTTGTCCTTTTATTTTCAAACCACTACAAACTATCAGACATTTTCTCAATTTTTCAATCAAATTTCCATTAATAAAGTTGGTAAGGATATGTTGTTTTATACATGTTTTCCTTAAAAATCTCTTTAATTTCTTCACTGACATTTTGACACTAATTTTTTTATTATATTTTTTTCCTTTTGTGTGATAGAAATTGAACCCAACTCCTGATGTGCATTAGACCAGCCCTATTTCAGGGTTCCTTTGTAATATTAACTCCAGTCAGTTCTCTATAATCAGAAAAAAAAAACATACTAAGTTTGTGAACATACTAAGTTTATTGTTAAAAGCACTTCTCAAAACACCAATGATAACAAACTTTTTGTCATTCTATCAGAGACCTTTTTATAGATTCTCAGTAGACACCAACATATTTTAATCAGCAACAGAACCAATGAACACACGGTCTACCTTTTTACCAGAGGAAAAAAGAAGTGGAGAAGAAGAGGAAAAGAGGAGGAGTAGAAAAGATTGTAGCTTACATTATTTTTCTCAGGTCAAGATATCATAAGTGACTTACCAGTCTGAAGGGGAAATCCACGGGTTGTTCTGACTACCAGGACTGACCTTACTGTTAGCTAAACTATGATTCTTGAGCTTTTGTAACAGTTTAGGAAACATAGCTATCAATCTAAGAGTGTTGTTTCCTGGAAACTTTTGTGTTCTCTGAGCACTTTAAAAAATGGAACATTTCCTTGTATCCTACTCTCTAAACAATCTATTTTTACATTTACTTTTCAAAGATTGCCAGAAGTCCTGGATGTGGTGGCACACACCTGCTCTCAGCATTAGCAAGTCTGAGGGAGGATGCTTACATTAGGGAGGCTGAGGCAGGTTTGACTGCCATTAGTAACCTAGGCTAATAGTTCAAGTTCTGCTTGAACTATAAAATGAGACCTTATCTTAAAAAACAAAAACAACACACATACAGAAGATTGCCAAAAGTATTTCTAACTTATCTTTGTAAATTTTTCAGAGAGCTTGGATATAATATTTAAAGGACAGTATAAATTCTTCATTCCTATTTTGATCTACTCTAACAAAATTTCTTAGTATGACTTAATGATAGTAATACTGTTCTAAGAATCTCTTGAGGACATATGGGATGCACTCAAGAAAGCAGCTTAAAGGATGAGCCACAGTGGATCAGGCTTCTTAGGAACCACACTCTTGCGTACTTGCTTTGATTTGTGTGAGAGTTTGAATTAATGACTCATGTCTGCAGGATGGGATTTGGTGGAAGTAATGAGACGTCACTCCTAACATGAGGCCATAAAGAGCAGTGATTTCTGTCTTGGGGATATGGTCTCTTACTTTTCCTTGGACTGCTCTTTTTGGGGGAAACCAACTACCAGTTTAATAATATTTATGTCCTACCAGCAACTATATAAATAATTTGGGAGGTAGGGCTCCTCACCAGTTCCTGAATTGTTCTTTCATATGAAAAAATTTCATTTCAGTCAGGTTCAAAACTTGTGACATACCTGGACCTAGTGTCTATGCCAAGTCATGTAAACTTAAAGAGATTGTAAGATAGTAAACTTGTATTAAACTGCAAAGTTTGGAGAAATTTTTGACATATTTTCAATTGAGGCATTAGTGTGAATTTTCTTAGTGTAGAATCTGAATTTTATGATTCTTTCATTAATGGTTTTTGAAAGTTGCATCAATAATTTAGGTGCCACCCAGAAAGACATTGGAAATCAAGCTGAAAATTCCAAAATCTCAAAGCAGTGACTAAAGCATTAATAATATTGAAGTCAAGTTTTAATACCACATAGAGGCTACTAGGGAATATAGAATATTAATCCTTGAAGTACATACAAATGCTATAGGTTTTATAACCAACTGCCACTTTTAAACTAATTATTTATTATATTATTGTCCTAATGAATAAGCTATGGGAACACTAAATTGTATTAAATTTAACATCTATAAAGATTGTTTGGATAAGACAATAGTGTATTTTCCTTAGAGTTCTTATTCTTCTAGTAGTGAGAAAAATTATAACTGAGGAAATAAATATCTACATGATTGCTTTTAGATTTAATCCATGTTTTGTGGAAATAATAAAACAGACAGTGTGTCTCTTTTACTCTTTACTCAATTATTTTTTATGTAGTAGTGACCACATAGAAAACACAAAGACTGAACCCAGAATTGTAATGGCTTTTGTGGCAATGTGTCAGTTAATATGTAATGAGCTAGAGACCTATAATTGGGAAGATTTCAGATCTTATTTAAATAATAAGTATAGTAAACCATATTTTAGATTTAATGAATCATTTATATAATTTATTTCCCAAAATATTTCAGAGAACACGAAATTTGTGCAAGGTTAAAATGTGCTATCTTGAAGTAAAAGATAGATGAATGAATTCTGATGTCAAAGAACTTTGCAAAATATCAGTTTATTTACATTAAACATACTTTAGCATTCTGAAATTTAAGAACTGTCATAAAATTTACATTGCAAATAATGTTCCCTCTGTAAACTTTTAAAAGTATAACAAACCTGAATAAAACTGTACAAATAATAAATATAGAGCAAACAACCTCTCACAAAATGAAAAACCCATGTTATACCACACAGTTCCAGAAATAAAATCTTCCCAGGAATCCATAAGTGTGTGTAACAACACTGTCATTCATCACCCTGTAAGCTCTAAATCATCTACTGACTCATAATGTTTTTCCATCATTTCTTAAGTGTGATCATATGGACAGGTTCTTTAGTTCAGCACTGTACTTGTGAATTAATGCATAGTTATAGTGTGATTGTATAGTTAAACACTGCCAGTTATTGTATACTATGTCAGTTCTAAATACACTGCAACCTGTAAGTTCTAATACTTCAATGGGAGTTTGCATGTTTTTACATGGAGACTAGCAGGCACCTACAATTTATGTGTATGTCTCTTTTCATTGCAAATTATTCATTTGTTTATGTACCTTTTAATCAATATATACACAGATAACTATAGCAGAATTAAAATTCCAAGGTAATTGGCTATTGCTATGGTATCCGAGTTAACATTCCATTAAACTTTATATATTGAAACTTAAACTTGATGTGATAGAATGAGCCAGGGCTGATGGTAGGTATTGGGGGCAAAGTCCCTGTGAGTGGGACTAGTGTCCTTATGAAACAACTTTCCACTCTGCTACTGTGCCCATACACAGAAGGCAAGATGTAGAAATTAGGGTGCAACACTCACTAGGCACCAAATCTGCCAGCCTCTTTATTTTAGGCTGGCCAGTATTCAGGAGAGTAAGAAGTACGTGTCTTAAATTGTAAGCTACCTTGGGTATAGTATTTTATTATTGAAACCTGAACAGCCTGATATTTATGTTAAGTATTAGTAGAAAATGTCCAAAAGTTTTCTAAACTGGCTAGACTAACTTATATTCCAGTGACAGAGTATGAAGATTCCCTTAGATCTATTTAATTGTAAAACATTTTTGTCTGTCTTTTCTATTTTTACTGTTTTTGTGGTGTAGGTTGATATCTCATTAGACTGTGGTTTAGTTAGCTTTTAGATGATGTCATGGTTTATGTCTGTGTCCCCCAGGCCTCATGAGTTTGCATTGTGCATTTGTGATGGTTCATTGTCTAGTGCTTGGACTGATAGTGTCATTGCTCCACCCACATAGGGGTGGAGCCAGAATGTGATGTAATGGCAGAAAGAAGGTATGTCTTGCTCTTTGCTGGTTCGAGCTTGGTGTCGGTGGCTGCCATGAACTGTGGTCCAGCCATGCCTGCCTGTCTTGGAGCCAACTGACTGTGGACTGAAACCTCCAAAAACTGTAAGAAATAAACCTTTCCTTTACCAACTTTGGGTTTCAGGTAATTTGTCTCAGCAATGAGTACAAAGTAACTAAGACAGAATTATAAATAAGCTTGTAGTTCTATTTAGTTTGTTATTGGCAGTTTGCTAGTCTATTATAGTTATTTTTGATGAATACATATTCTTATTTAAAATGTTGTTTAATTTATTAAATTTTCCTAGATAGTACTCTGGTGCTTGAGCACTTTCTTATTTGAGCGCTCTGTATCCTATTTAAGCCTTGTTTATCAAAATATACCTTCATTAATTTTCTTTCATAACTATTACCATTCAGATGTAAATCTACAGTCTTTGTGGAACTGCATGCTCTGTGCTATGAGGGAGATCCCAGAATAACTTTATCTCCATTTGGATATATGATATAGCCAGGAGCTATTTATTATCTGTTGAAAAATAATTCTTTACCATTTCACAGCTGTCAGTTTTGTCGTGAATAGGGTGAATTTATATGGAGATTTTTTTCTGGAATCTATGTTATTGGTTTGTATGTATAGCATTGACCTGATATTGTATGAGGCATTTTATTTTCTACATGTACTTTTATAAAGCAAGTCTTAATATCTGTTAGAGTCCACCAGTTGTTTATCTTTAGTATTTATTGTTGTAGTAGTCAAAATCTTTTGCATGCCTACATTAATATTTTTTTTATCGGTAGCAAGGATTGAACTCATGACCATGTGCTTGGAAAGCAGGTGCTTATGCCACTGAGCTAAATCCCCAGCCCTGAAGCATTGTTAATTTTCAGAAAAAAAGTACCTTCTGAAAATTTGATTAAAGTTGAACTGAATATTTAAGTCAATTTAAGAGAATTTATATGTTGACAATAATAGATTCTATAACTAATGGCCATATCTCATCACATTGTTTGCTTAAGTCTTTGATGTGTATTTTCTATTTGAAAATAGAAGTCTTGTACAAGTTTTGTTAAATTAGTTACCAGGCATGTGATGTTTTAATGCTATTGTAAACGACATCTTTTAAAAACTATATTACTTACTAATGGCATACAAAGTACAATTACTTTTATGTGTCAAGTTGCAGTTTATCAAGCTTATAGTGAGCATATATTTCCTATTTCTTTGTCAATTCTGACAGTAAACACGTATATATAATAGTGTTTTCTGCAAAAATAAACTTCCTGTAAGCTGACCTCAGTTACCTGTGAAAATTGTGCCTTACTCTCTTGACACAGAAAACCCCTCAAAATCATGTAAATCAAGATGCTTAAATTTTCAGTTACTTTCATAACACCTGTGAAACTTCCCAGGCCATCAAGGTATGCATATCTGAAAAGTCACCAGGTATCTGAAGGATGTCATATTAAAGAAGCAATGCGTGCCTTTCTAGCATTACAGTGGTGTAGTTGGTAGGTATGCCAAGCCCAAATAGAGGGGCTGGACACATGGTTGGTGGCCCAAAAAGAGTGGCAAATTTTTGCTGCACATGCTTAAAAATGCAGAGAGAGATGCCGAAGATCAAAATTAAATGGCTAAGTGATAAGCAGCAGAGAAAATAGCTTCTCTGAGAGTCACCATCCAGATGCAGGAATACAGCATTTTGAGGAAGACAAGAAGAAAGAAACTGGGTCCACTGGACCCGAGAAGAATCTGAAGTGTGAAGTGAAGCTTACAGAGAGGGTAAAGATAAATCTTCAGCAAAGAAGAAGGCAGTAACCAGAGGTGCCTTCTCCCAGAAACAAGGCTCACTGCATGAGAAGAGCAGTTTGAATCGGTGAACACACAGATGTAGTGATTGCTGGTGACCTCAGAGGCCTTGTGCAGAGAGGTGCAGCAGTGGAACAGAGAGCAGTGAATGTGAGGACTGCAGTTGCTGGCAGTAAGAGTAGAGGACTTAGCCCTTCTGCAGGAGAAAGCTTTTAGCTGGGAGCCATGTTATAGATGAGCTCGGAACCTAGAACTGCTGCTGGCTCCATCTAGCAGATCCCAACAAGGTCAGGAAACTGCCTGGGTGGCATCAAGCCCAATTGTCTGGTCTTGGGTCAGGCCTGCTGAGATTATCCACCATCCTGACAAAAAACTGTTGACTTTTTAGAGCGGCACAATTTGGAACTCTGTCTCCACAGATTGCGCGCTAATGATACCAGAAAAATCAAAGAAGTGGACTGTTTGCTTCTCTTTTTCGTTCTCCTTCATTGTTTTTATATGAATGTGGTCATGGTTCCTAGCTTATTCATGGGTGTGGTTCGGTTCTGTTCTTCCTTTTATCTCTTCCATCTCTCTTTTCCTTCAGTCTTCTGTACCAGTTTCCTCGAGTTGA
The DNA here is from genome assembly GCF_034190915.1 of Cavia porcellus. NCBI lineage: Eukaryota > Metazoa > Chordata > Mammalia > Rodentia > Caviidae > Cavia > Cavia porcellus. The sequence goes on along the minus strand of NW_026947488.1, from coordinate 90,177,831 downwards.
CATGATCTCCTTTTGTTCTCCAATCTTACTTCTAATCTCTTCCTCTTCTTCCACTTCTCTATTTTCATTTTAATTCATCTTAAATGTTAACCCCCAAGGGCAGAATTGACAAATTAAAGGCATATCTATTGTGTATAGTTTTCTGGTTTGTTTTACATTTTGCTTGGCAAACACAAATCTAGTTTGCATAGTTAAAAGTGCCAAATTAAGGGTTACCTCACTTTGTCATGTTCTAGGTTGTGTTTGACTATAGCCAAAATTGACATAATTGTTCTAAACAGTTGTTGGTTCTGTTATTCTGTGACTGAGATTGATTAAAGGTCATAGAAAATTCTGTGACACAGTTTCAAAGAAGGAGGGACTGGGCCAAATAAGCAACAGCTTCTCATCTCCAGCAAACTGAAGAGGTAAGATCTTTCAACACACTCCAAAACTGAAAAACCATCTATGTCTGGAAGATACCTCAGAAAAGTCATCACCATGTAAGTAAATATTAGTAATAAAGCAACCCACCACAGGCAACATGAAAGCATTACTCCAGCAATTAAACTAAAAAACAGAGAAAATAAAATGAGAAGACATTTAAGCAAAAATACAGCCACAGACATCTGGTTCACCAAAGGAAATGAGATGGGGCAGTCTGGAAACCCCCAACAAGCTGCTCTGAAGTAGTAACAGCAAAGCAATTTAATGAGGCTCTGAAAAAAAAGAAATCAGAAATAATTATTCATAACTACAGAGATTACCAAGATACATACCATGCTTAGCAAAATTAGAACAGATGCAACAACAAAAAAAAAATGATCTTAAAAGCAGATGTCCAGGAGAATTAAAACCCCATTAAAAGTATTCAAAGTAGATTAGGCCAGTATGAGGACAAGATCTCAGATATTGAGGACAGGCTTGCAGTTAGCAATCAGGAAAAGAAAGAAGACTTCTAAAAAGTAACAAGGGACCATGGCAAATCAATCCAGCAACTTCTAGAAAAGACAAAGAAGTATTTTAGATGGGTTGGAGTCAGTGAAAAAGCAAAAGACATCACAAACAACAACAAAAAAAATGTTTACAGACATCATGACAGAAAACTTTCTTGGTACAGAAAAATAATTTGACATTCAGATAAACAAAGCATATAGAACTCCAACTAGTCATGATCAAAAAGTCTATAGTCAGGCACAGCATAGTAACATTCCAGAAATAGCCTTCCCTAAAAGCTATTAGGGAAAAGGAACAAATTACCTATAAAGGAAAGCCCATCAGAATTACAGCTGATTTCTCAGCACAAACTCTCAAGTCAAGGAGAGGTGGAGTGAAGTATTTCAAGTTCTAAAAGGAAACAACTTTTGACCCAGTCTGATGTATCCCACAAAATTATCTTTCAAAATTGATGGAGTAATAACATACTTCCATGAAAAAGAATATCTGAGGAAATTTATTACCACCAAAATTTATGTACTACCAAAGTGGTAGTACAAAATGCTCTGAAGGAAATTCTAGAAAGAGTTAATAAGGACTATACCTCCCTAAACCCTAACAGAAGGCATCCACTAGGGAAGGCAAACAATTGGAGGGAAAAAAAAGAGTGGAGAGCCAACAACAGGAAAATAACGTGACAAGAGTAAGTCAATATGTATCAGGATAATCATCAATGTTAAGGGTCTCAATTCAGCAATAAAGTGACACAGATTGGCAGAATGAATCATGAAGTAAAATCCAAAAACATGCTGCATACACTAAACACATTTAATGAAAATGAAATTTATAGACAGATAGTCAAAGGATGGAAAACAATACTCCTTGCAACAGAAAATCAGACAAAAAGCAGGGTTAACTAATCTATTTGCAGACAAAGTGAATTTTAAGCTGAGTGATTAAGAGAGATGAAGAAAGTCCTCATATGGGAATCCTCATAAAGGACAACTGAAGAGGGAAAGATAACAATTATGAATATATATGCAACAAACAACTGTGCACCCAACTATATAAAACAATTACTAACAAAAAAATCAAATAAGCTCTAACAATATCACAGTCACTAAAGACAGATCAACTAGACAAAAAAATCAGAAATGAAATGTTAGAACTAAATCAAACTTTTGAACAAATTGACTTAGTATATGTCTATAGAATGTTCTACCACACAAGAACATAATACACAATCATCTTAGCTGCACATGAAATGTTCTCCAAAATAGACCACATACTGGCTCATAGAACATGCTTAAGTAAATGCAACAGAATTGAAATTATGTCATGAATTTTATCAGACCACATTGCAATGAAATTGAAAATCAATGGCAAAACCATAATAACTGGCAAAAGACATCATAATAACTTCACAAACACATGAAAATTAAGTGACACCCTATTGAACAACCAATGGGTCACAGATGAAATTAAAGAAGAAATTAGATAGTTTTTACAGTTGAATGATAATGACAACATATTGGAACTTATAGGACACAATGAAAATACTTCTAAAAGGGAAATTTATGTCTATAAATACCCATATCAGGAGAAGGGAGCAGGTGAATATAAACAACTTAAGGGTGAATCTCAAACTTCTGGTAAGGAAGAGCAGGATAAGCCAAAACTCATGCTAGGAAGGAAATTAAAAAGATCAGAACAGAAGTTAAACTGGGGACTAATGAAACACTATAAAGAATAAATTAATCATAGACGTAGCTCTTTGGATGATTGACACATTCTTACCTAAACTTATCAAGAAAATAAAAAAAAAAGAAAAGACTCAAATTTATGCAATTAGTAATGAAAAGGATGATATCACAACAGACCTTGCAAAAATTCAGAGGATTGTCTATACCTATTTTGAAAAATGTATTCTAAGAAGATGGAAAATGAAGAAGAAATGTATGGATTCCTAGACACATGTGAATTACAAAAGCTGAATCAGGAAATTAGAAAAAAACCTAAATAAACCAATATCAACCAATGAAATCAAAGATGTAATTAAAAACTTATTGGGACTGGGGATTTAGCTCAGCCACATAAGTGCCCACCTTGCAAGTGTGTGGTCATGAGTTCAATCCCTGGTACAAAAAAAAAAAAAAATTAAAAACCTATCAATAAATATTCACTGCTGAATTATATAAGAAAATTAAAAGAAGACCTAACACCACTACTTCTCAAGCTCTTTAATGAAACTGAAGTTCCTGGAAGCAAACATTATCCTGATTCCAAAATCAGAGAATGACCCAACTCAAAAAGAGAATTACAGGCCAATTTCCATAATGAACATAGATGCAAAAACCCTTAATAAGATACTGGCAAACAAAATGTATAAAAAAATCAAGAAGATTATACACCATGACCAAGTGGGATTACCACAAGGATGCAGAGATGTTATAACATATGTGAATCCATAAGTTAATTACACCATATTAACAGAGGCAAGGACAAAAAACTTATGACCATCTTAATAAATTGAGAAAAAGCTTTTGACAAAGTCCAAAACCTTTTCATGATAAAAAAAAAACCTACAGAAAATTGGAATAAATGGTCTTTACCTCAATCTGATAAAACCCATCTATGACAAATCAGCAGCCAAAATCTAAATACTAAATAAAAAAAACAAAAATGATCTCTCTAAAGTCAGGAGCAAGAGAAGGATGTCCTCTGTCCCCACTGTTATTCAACATAGTCCTGGAAAGTTTAGTTGGAGCAATTAGACAAAAGAAATATATAAAAGAAATAAAAATAAGAAAGGAACAAGTTAAACTATCATTATTTGCAGATGACATGATACTCTACATGGAGCACCTCAAAAGTTCCACCAAAGATAGTACTAGATTGAATAAGCAAATTCAGTAACATACCTGAATACAAAGTCAACATTCCAAAGTCAATATCCTTCCTGTCCATGAATAGCAAACTCACAGAAAGAAAAATCAGGGAAATAACACCTTTCACCATAGCATTAAAAGAATGACATACTTAGGAATCTATCCAACAAAGGATGTAAAGGCTTCTATATTGAAAATTATAGGGGATTTAGCTCAGAGGCATAAGCGCCTGGCTTGCAAGTGCGCAGTCGCGAGTTGAATTCCTGGTACCGATTAAAAAAAAAAAAAAAGAAAGAAAGAAAGAAAGAAAGAAAGAAAATTATAATACTCTGAAAAAGGAGATTGAAGAGGATATTTTAAAATGGAGATCTATCCCATGATCTTGCATAGTAAGAACCAATATAGTGAAAATGGGCACCTTTCCAAAACTGTTACACAGATTCAATGACCTCTCAGTTAAATTTACAGTAGTGTATCTGGAATGTAGTGTATCTGTATATGGAATTAGATAAAACAGGATCCTAAAATCCTTCTGGAAGAGACCTAGAATAGCAAAGGCAATACTGTGCAACAAAGACAAGACAAAAGGCACCACAATCCCTAACTTGATATTATATGATAAAGCTACTGTGATTAAAACAGCATGATACAGGCCAAAACACAGACCTGAAGATCAATGAAACAGATTACAAGATCCAGAAATAACTCCAGACATACTAAGGCACCTTATCTTTGACAAAGTTGGCAAATATATTCACTGGAAGAAAGACAGTCTCTTTAATAAATGATTCTGGAAAAACTGGCTTTGTACATGCCAAAAATTAAAACTGGACCCACATCTTTCACCAGGCACTAAATTAAAGTCAGAATGAATCAAAGATCTCAGTATTGATACAAAAACATTAAATATGTTGGAAGATAGAGTAAAACTCTTAAGACATTGGTATAGGCAAAGAATGTATGAACAAAACCCCAGTTGCACAGGAAATATCACAAAGAATCAACAACTGGGAATTCATCCTGTTGAAAACGTTTTGCAAATCAAGAGAGACCACCAACAGAGTGAAGAGACAACCCACTATATGGGAGAAAATGCTTGCCAGCTGTGCCTCAGACAAAGGATCACTATCAAGAACATATAAAGAACTAAAAAAAAAAAAAAAAAAAAAAAAAAAAAAAAAAAAAACCAATCAGACCTCCCAGATTTTTAAAGACCCAAACCAAAATGAGCATCTGAGATGAATACATATTTCTCATATGAACCAAATAGATGTGTGCAAAAATTTTTCGGCATCACTGATCACTCAAGAAATGGAAATTAAAACACTGAGATTCCACCTCACCCAGGAAAGAATGATTATTATCAAGTAATTAATCAATAACAAATGCTTGAGGTGTTGTAATATATATATATATCCTCATAAGTCTCCTCAGAGGCAAGAGAAACATCAAAGGTAACTCTAAGAGCAGAACAGGATGTCTTCCTAATCTAAACTTGCTTGTTTGCAGGGTAACTTGCTTGTTTGTAGGGTAACTTGCTTGTTTGCAGGATGTGCCTTCCCCAGAGGATGTTTACCTAATCTAAACTTGCTTGTTAGCCCAACCCTTACCTGAAATTTGCTGTTCCCAAGAAATTTAACTGCCATGTTCCTGTTCTGTAGTGCACCGCAAACACCCTGCATTGTGAGAGTAGCAGATGTTTGCGGTTTTACAGGATAAAAACCTGCCCTTTAGCTGTTAGGTGCACAGTCTTCCATATTGGCTACTGGAGGCTGCATTGCCAGGCCTGTGCTTTAATGAATAATTGTTTTCTTTCCAAATTATTTTCTCTGGCTCCTTCATGCCATGGGAAGCGGACCACCACATTTGAGGGCTCACTCGGGATGGAATAACAGCCCACCGACTCAATTCCTGAGGACTGATTCACTAAGAGTAAGCCTTACTAGAGGCTCAAGTTTGATTTAAAGTGGTCCCATGAAGTCTTAATTTTGTTTAGGAGGGGACACCTTCATTCTTGCGAGGTCGGATCCTTGTTGGGAATCCTAGATTGATTGTTTTAGAGTCTCTTGACTCATTTGGATTTTGAACCCCAGCAGGGCTGCCCTCCAATTTGATCTTGGAATTTGAAAGGAAGCCTCCAGCCTAAATTCACTTATTTTGCCAGAGAAAGTTTGTTTTAATTTTTACCAGTATTGGTGGTTTTCTTTTTGTTTTGTGTCTTTGTGTAGTCCTGTCTTTTTTCTTGTCTTTTGTTCTAACTTTTCCCTTCCAGGACACTTGGGCCTGAGAGATCACATGTGCCCTTTGACCAACTGCCATCTGTTTGGTGGCTCTGAGGGTGCTGATGGTTTTCTTTTAAACCCCAGGGGGTTTTAAACCCTCAGAGCAGACAAAGAAAATCCTAGGTTTTGTGATTCTCTCCATATTGTTCTGTCTCTTCTTGTGTTTGCTGACCTTTTCTCTTGATTTCCTCCTCTCACAGAGAACCACAGCAAACAACAATGGGTAGGTCTGGTGGGAAAACTGCTCCCACACCACTTAGTCTTGTCTTGGATCACATCACTTTAAAGAATTTAAGAGGTGGCCTGAGGATTACAGGGAGCCTGTTTTCAAAGGAAGACTAATGATTTTCGCTTCTCAGGAGTGGCCGAAAGGGACAAATGGCATCTGGCCCCCGACCAGATCCTTTGACATGGGCATGGCCCAGGCTGTCCACCAGTATGTGTTTGGGCCCCCTTCTCACCCAGACCAAATTGTTTACATTCAGATTTGCGTAGATATCATCTATGATTCTCCACTGTGGATTCATCATTCCCCACGGGCTGAGGTGGTGGCAACATTGAAAACAAAACCAAAATCACCTGTGCCTGACTCCCAACCCTCCGTGCCAGTTTACCATCAGTGGAGGACCCCTGGAAAATGTCCTCCTCCCTCCCCCATATCCCCCTCCTAAAGATCCTTCACCCGACACCCCCCACCCTCCCAGTCTGATCCGGACCTGAAGCAGACCATAGCCAAATTTGCCTGACTCCACCATGGCAGTGTCAGCACTCTGCTCTCTTCGGAAGGTTCCCGTCCCCTGGGAACCAGAGGAGTCGATTTTTGTCTATACTCCTTTTGCTACTTCTGACCTGTATAATTGGAAGGGCCAACCCCCCCCATTCTCCAAGGATCTCGAAAACCTTATTAGTCTAATTGAATCTATTTTTTCCACCCATCGTCCCACCTGGGATGACTGTCAGCATATTTTAAGAGTTCTCTTCACCTCTGAAGAGTGAACTCACATCCGCACTCTAGAGTGAAAAGGCATCTTGGACCCAGATGGGACCCGCATGGCTGATCCAGAATGACTAGAGTGCTTGTTTCCTTTATTGCGTCCCAACTGGAACCCCAACACATCTGGAGGTAGGGAGGCTCAGACCCCAAATCGCCAACTGTTTCTAGTGACACACCGTGGATCAGCTAAAAAGCCCACAAATCTGTCCAAGGTGTCAGAGGTAAGACAGTTGGCTGATGATTCCCCTTCTACATTCCTGGAGTGCCTCCTAGAGGCCTATAGACTCTATTCTCCAATTCATCTGGTCGCATGAGAATGCAAGGGCTATTAATATTGCCTTTGTATCTCAGTTAGCCCCAGATATTAGAAAAAAATTACAGAAACTGGAGGGATTTGAGAGGATGCCCCTAAGTCATTTAATAGAGACAGAACATAGGGTATTTGACAATAGAGAGAGCTGGCAAGAGGCAAACAATAAGAAAGTCACAAAGGTATTAGAGCTGTTGTGTGAAAAAGAAGCTAAACAGAAACAAAAAGAAAGGACAGATGAGAAAGACAAAAAACAGCCCCCACTTGAAAAGAACCAATGCACCTATTGTAAAGAAACAGGGAACTGGTGAAAGGACGGCCCCAAGTTAAAGGCAAAAATGGAAAAGTATGCTAAGACTTTGTTGAGCCAACAAAGAGGGCATCAGGGCACAGATGTCCCCTCCCCAGCCCCAGATAACCTAGCAAGTGGGGGGAAAACCAGTAAATTTCCTGGTGGACATGGGCGCAACTTATTCTGTTCTAACTCAACCTTTGAGAACTCTGACTGACAACAAAGTAAATGTGGTCAGAGCGGCGAAAAACATACCTGAAGGTGGTGGCCCAGTTAACTCGCTCTGGGCAATAGACCACTATGCATGAATTTCTATGGGTTCCAGAATGTCCTGATCCACTACTAGGAAGAGACCTTCTTCATAAGTTAAAAGTCCAATTGAGTTTTCAGGGGAGACCCCACAACTGACTCTGGGAACAACACCTAGAGAACAAATCAAGGTACTTGCCTTCCTTTCAGAAGGGGAAAAATCTCTCCTGCTGGGAGATGATCCCCCTCCAGAGACTGACAGAGATCTCCTGCAGGCTTGACAACTGGAGATACCAGGAGTCTGGACTGAAAATAACCCCCCTGGTCTGGTGATAAATCAAGTTCCTCTGGTAATAGAGTTGTTGCCCTAGGTGTCTGCAATCCACCTTAGACAATACCCAATAAGTTTAAAGGTCCATCAAGGAATTGCAAAACATATCACTAGATTAAAAGATAATAAAATTCTCATACCTTGCATCTCTCCCTGGAATACACCATTGCTGCCAGTCCAGAAGCCTGGTACCCAAGATTATCGGCCAGTGCAAAACCTCCGGGAAGTCAACAGGTGAGTGGTTATTCTTCATCCTACTGTTCCTATTCCCTATAAACTGCTGAGCCTTTTGAGCCCAGAGAACATCTGGAACTCAGTCTTGGACATAAAAGATGCTTTCTTCACACTCCCAGTGGCTCCGGTAAGTCAACCAATTTTTGCTTTTCAATGGACTGATCCAGGGACTGGAGTAACTGAACAGTTGATTTCGACATGTTTACCACAAGGTTTTAAAAATGCTCCCACTTTATTTGATAAGGCCTTAGCTAGTAACCTGATGGATTATCGAGAAGATCACCCAGAGGTCACACTTTTGCAATATGTTGATGACTTATTAGTGGCTGCTAAAACCTTTGAGGATTACAAGGAAGCAACCAAGGCCCTATTAATGACTTTAAATGATTTGGGCTACAAGGTTTCAGCAAAAAAGGCACAGATATGTCAGCAGACAGTGACTTACCTGGGATATCAATTACAATGCAGAAAAAGAACCCTTCCAAATAAAAGGGTTCAAGCCATCCTACAGATACTGGCAACAAAAACCAAAAAGCAAGTCTATGAGTTTCTCAGTGCAGTTGGATATTGTAGGCTCTGGATATTAATCTTTGCTGAGATATCCCAGCCACTATATGACTCTTTAAAAGGGCAAGTGCAGGGCCCACCGGAATGGACAGACATGCAAGAGATAGCCTTCCAATAATTGAGGCAGGCCCTAGTGGATGCCCCCACACTAGGACTCCCTAACATAAACAAGCCATTTTTCTTGTATGTGGATGAGCTGAGAGGGATTGCAAAGGGAGTAATAACCCAGGAACTGGGGCCCTGGCAGAAACCAATAGCCTATCTCTCTAAGAGGCTGGACATGGTGGCTGCCGGTTGGCCACCATGCCTAAGGATCATTGCTGTGGTGGCTATGTTGATAAAGGAAACTAAAAAGCTCACCTTTGGCCAGAAGGTCACTGTGATAACTTCTCACTTACTTGAGACTCTTATCTGGGCCTCTCCAGATCAGTGGCTATTGAATGCAAGAATAATGCATTACCAAGCACTGCTTTTAGATCCTGACTCTTGTTTTCAAGTCCTCAGCAGACCTGAATCCAGCCATACTGCTGTCTGATGAGGATCCATCAGCCCCATACCATGAACGCTCCACCTTGATTGACAGCTACCAGAACTTTTGATCCTACCTGAACAACAAACCTCCAGAAGGAGAACCATCATTCTTCTCAGACGGTAGCAGCTACATGTACCAAGGTAAACAAGTTGCAAGGCAGCTGTGACCTCTGAGACCCAAATTATGTGGGCACAGAGGCTAGACTCTGGCACTTTTTCTCAGCGAGCTGAACTCATCGCTTTGACAGAAGCCTTGAAATTCGCTGAAGGTAAGCAGATTAACATCTACACCAATAGTAGATATGCTTTTGCTACTGCTCATGTACATGGGGCAGTTTATCAGGACAGAAGACTATTGACCTCAGCAGGAGATAAAATTAAAAATGCCCCCCAAATATTAGACCTGCTGGCAGCAATTTGGTTACCTGAGAATGTGGCCATCATACATTGCAAGGCCCACCAAAAGGGAGATGATCCCATTATCAGGGGAAACAATTTGGCTGATACAGCATCCAAAGAAACTGACATAAAATCAGTGGGGTCTAAAGAAGGGGATATAGAGGAAACCACTCCTAACCTCTTGCTGATACCTCCAACATTATCAGAACCTGTGTATACACAAAAGGACCTCCACTTGGCCACGCAACTCCAGGTGAAGCCGGACTTTCCAGGAGGCTGGTATCAGTTACCAGATAAGAGAATCTTGCTGCCTGAAGTCTTTGGATGGGAGCTCATTCAGCAAGCTCATCAGTCCACTCATTTGGGAAGATCAAAACTAGCCGAGCTCTTTCGGGACTGATTTTTTTATACCCCAGCTGTCCAAACTGACAGCAGCTGCCAGTTCAAGATGTCCTCAGTGTCAATTAGTTAACCCAAAATGACAGCTCCACACAAAAACTACTCATTTTTGGGGAACTTCCCCAGGAGAACACTGGGAAATAGAGTTTACTGAAATAAAGAAGCCAGGTCTCCAAGGACACAAATACCAGCTAGTGATGTTCTACACCTTCACTGGGTGGGTGGAGGCATTTCCCACCAGGTCAGAATCAGCTCTCATGGTGGTTAAAAAGTTGTTATATGAGATCATTCCTCGTTTCAGCCTACCCTTATTCATGGGGTCTGACAATGGCCTGGCTTTCATAGCCCATATAACTCAAAAACTAACCCAAGCCTTACAGATTGATTGGAAACTTCATTGCACATACCGGCCTCAAAGCTCAGGGCAAGTAGAGAGGCTGAATCAGGCATTAAAAAATATGATTACAAAGCTGTCTCTAGAAACCAGCGATAATTGGGTAAGTCTCCTTCCTTTTGCCCTCCTGTGGACCCGATGCACTCCTTGTTTCTGGGGTATCCCCTTTTGAAGCAATGTATGGAAGGCACCTCCTCTCATTCCAAAGCTCTCTGAGGAAAAATTGATGGAATTGACTAACCAAGATCTCATTAAGTCCCTGCAGGCTCTTCAGCCCATCTTGACCTCTATACATCGGTTATTCAGGCGAAGCATCCTCCGGTAGACTCTCACTCTGAGTCCAGCCCACAGGTGGAACCCAGTACTCTGGTCCTAGTCAAGCAACACCAAGTCACCCTTGAGCTTCTCTGGGAGGGACCCTACACCATGTGCTCAGCCTTCCCACTGTGCTGAAGGTAGCTGGAAAAATGCCTTGGATCCACCATTTCCATGTTAAGGTTCTAGACACCCAAGGAGATCAACCTTCCCAAGACAATTGGACTGTGCAACCAACTGGTAACCCCATAAAGTTGAGATTAACTAAATGTTCTTAACTATGTTAGACATGTATCTCCTCACTGCACTTCTTTTATATAGCTTGGTTGTCTCTGCCTCTCTAAGTCTGTACAAACACCTATCCTTGGGATTATGATGATGTTTCCGTTGCCAGGCAAACGGGGTTTTGGACCCCCTCCCGATAGAAGGACTCTATTGCCACTCTGTTCGGTCCCCCATGTGATCGTGGGGGAGGTATGAGTACAACTCAGCCCACCTCATACACTAGAACAACAGATTGCAATAATTAGATGGCCTACCTAACCTACAGCTCCCAAATAAGAGGAGGCCATACACAAGAATGGGTATGTTACACCAAGCCTCCAATGACCCCCAAAATTAAGGGTCAAGTAGATCCATGTCCTTGTACAACATTCCAAGATTCAATGCATTCTTCTTGCTATACCTCTGTACAAGAATGCATAGCCTACAATAAGAAATATTTTACAACTGTATTGCAAAGAACTTCCAAAGGTATTTTTGGAGGTGACTGGGGTAATATCCCACAAGTTTTAAGCTCTCAAAAATACGCTCAAGCTCCATGCTATGGTACACCTGGAGAACCTGTATGCTGGTTTCAGACTCCACCCATCCATCTTTCTGATGGAGGTGGTCTACAAGATAAGATCAGAGAACATATAGTTGAATAGCGGGTTAAACAGATTATAGATAAAATGTTTCCCCAGGTGCAATATCACCCCCTGATGCTGCCTAAATCATGGGGAGTTGATCTAGATGCTCAGACTTCTGGTATTTTAGAAGCCACTTATAAGGCCCTAAATTCTTCCAACCCAACTTTAGCTGAAGATTGTTGGCCATACATGGCACAAGGCTCTCCCATGCCACTTGCAATCCCCTCCACTGCTACCTTGCCAATGCTGGAAGATCCGGACCACTTAAATTGCAGCATTGGCCTCCCCTTCAGAGTATAACCAGTAGGATTTAGAGACTCTCCCTGTCTCCAAGGAAGTTTTCATAATGATACTTCTGACATTGATGTGGAGTTCGTTGCCTTTGCTAACTATAGTTCTATAATTAACCAGACTAACTCTCTTTGCCCTGCCAAGCAAAAAGCATTTATTTGTAGAGGCAATCTGGCCCATACTTTCCTCCCAGTTAACTGGTCAGGAATATGTGTTACAGCTGTCCTGTTGCCTGACATAGAGCTTTTACCCGGGGATGAGCCTGTCCCCATTCCTAGCCTGAATTACATTACAGGCTGCTCAAAGAGGGCAGTTCAATTTATTCCTTTATTGGTAGGTCTGGGAATATCAGGAGTCCTGGATATGGGGGCAGCAGGAGTGGGGGTCTCTGTTCAATTTTGCAACCAGATCGTTAAAGATGTACAAGACATTATCTAGTACCATTCAGGACATTCAAGATTAGACAGATTCATTAGCTGAAGTGGTCCTTCAAAACACAAGAGGGCTAGACCTCCTGATGGCAGAACAAGGAGGGATCTGTGTGGCATTGCAAGAACGATGCTGCTTTTATGTAAACAAATCTGGCATTGTTTGAGATAAAAATCAAAAGACTGCAGGAAGACCTGGTAAAAAGAAGAGAGCTATTTGAAAACCCCCTTTGGAGTGTCTGGAATGGAATCCTGCCTTATCTTCTTCCCTTGCTTGGTCAGTTGCTAGGATTGCTACTCTTGGTCTTAATAGGCACCTGTATAGTCAATAGGCTAACTACCTTTATCAGGCAGCAAGTGCAAGATGTGAGGATGATGGTGTTACACCACCAAGATTATCAAATGTTACCAGTTCACCATCAAGATTAGTTCTCAAGTCTTCCCCCAAAGTTTTGGAGAAGAAGACATAAAATCAGTGGGGAATATTGTAACCTATATATTTAAAAAAATCATAAATCTCTTCCAAGGCAAAAGAAAGATCAAAGGTAACTCTCAGAGTAGAACAGGATGTCTTTCCTAAGCTAAACTTGCTTGTTTGCAGGGTAACTTGCTTGTTTGCAGGGTAACCTACTTACAGGATGTGCCTTCCCCAGAGGATGTTTGCTTAATCGAAGCTTGCTTGTTAGCCCAACCCTTATCTGAACCTTGCTCTTCCCAAGAAATGTAACTGCTGTGTTCCTGTTCTGTAGTGCATTGCGAACCCCCTGCATTGTGAGACTAGCAGATGTTTGCAGTTTTACAGGATAAAAACCCTGCCCTTTAGCTGTTAGGTGCACAGTCTTCCATGTTGGCTACTGAAGGCTGTGTTGCCAGGCCTGTGCTTTAATAAATAATTGTTTCCTTTCCAAATTATTTTCTCTGGCTCCTTCATACCTCGGGAAGTGGATCACCACATGAGGGGCTTTGGAGGAAAAAGAAGACTTCTCCACTGTTGGTGGTAGTGTAGACTGGTGCAACCACTGTGAAAATCAGTGTAGAAACTTCTCAAAAAGCTAGGAATAGAGGTCCCATCAAACCAGTTATTCCCCTTCTGGGTATTTTTCCTAAAGTATTAAAAACATCACATAGTGATATATGTGTACCTATGTTTATAGCAGCACAATTTGTAATAGTAAGTTCTTGGAAACAACCTAAACACCCTAAGAGGAATAAATAATAAAAGATGTAGTATTTTTATACAGTGGAATACTACTCATCTATAAAGAAGGATAAACTGGAAATTTTTTATAGGTAAATAAATGTAATTTTGAGACCATATTCATAAGTGAAATAAATAAGACACACATGTACAAGCATTGTATCGTCTCACTAGCATGAAAAGCTGGAACAACATATGTATATGAATGCATGCATATGTACACACATATTAAAAATTAAGATAGTTGTACAACTGATTTCTCTGAGTTTACTGAATAGAAATATTTGTGCTGGTATTGTTAGGCAACTGCATGCAGGTGTCTTGTGCTCTGGGTGAATTATTTGGGAATGACAATGCACAATACTTATACCATTGTTGCACACTGATGACATGTTTTAAAATTTTGTTTTAATTATTTTTCTTTTTTGTTTTCTCTTTGAAATGAAATAGATTTGAAAAAAATTGTGAGAGTAATGCTGAACTGAAGTTTTTATGTAGATTTTCTAGTTATTGAACATATCCAGGTGAACAAAATACCCAAGATGTACAACAGTCCTTAGGGAGCTCTTGGCCAGGTTAAGCCATACATGACCTCCCCCTGCCATATTGAGATGATCCTTACTGAAAAAGAACTGATTGTTCCTAAACCAGAGGAGGAAGTTGCATAGAAGTAAAAGATATCCAAGAAGAAACTGAAGAAATAAAAATTTAAGGCATGGGAATAAATTGAACAGAAAATAAATGTTTAAAAATTTAAAAATAAAAAATAAACTAAAACATGTTTCATGCAAATAATCACAATTTTATTATAATTCCAAAATTTATATTTTTAAATTTAAATTGACTAATTTTACCTCCAGTATAAAATGACATAAACATGGCAATTGGAGCTTTTTTAAAATCTCATTATAAATCTCAATTCTTAATGATACAGTATGAGGGAGAATATTTACTATAATTTTGTAATCATTATTTATTTTCTTAAACAGTGTCTTCTCTGTTTCAAGATTGCTAAAATGGTATCATGAGTTTACTGATGAATTTTTGCAAAAAAAATTCTGCAACTACAGAAGTGTCCTTATTTTTCATATTGTTTCTCCTTTGATTTATAACAGTTACATTTTGTTATGTTTAAATACAAATACCCTATCCATTTCTATTTTTTTTTTTTTTTTTTTTTTTTTTTTTTTTTAATTTTTATTTAAGGAGAAAAGAAAAGAAAAAAAAAACAGTGAAGGGTACAAGTTATACAGATTTACAGAAGAAAAAAATGCGCAGTAGGAAATCACTAGTTAATAGATTACATATTGCCATCTTAGAAATAATTGTTCAAGTCACAGAATTAAAGTTTGTAGAGTGGACATTCCAGCAATGATACTGCAAACAGTTCTGTTCAATGATCCATTAGAACTCTGTGATATCATTTTCTGTCTTATACATTTAAACATACATGCAGTTATATAGTTTAGAGCATTTTCTTTTCCTCTCTTTTGTACAGTGACTATTACACATTTTGGGTTTCATTGCTCCCACTGTTCTTATTGCTTTTTTGGAAGAGAGTAAAACCAAATGTGACATAACAGAACAGAATCGGTCAAGTCAAAAGGGTGGATATAATAGATAATATAAAAACATAATATAAGGTGATCAACAATGGTTACCCTAATGCCTCCCGCTATTTCTAATAGAATTGCCTATATCATTAGTTGTAATACTATTGAACAAAACCGTAAAGGATAAAACCGACAAAACCAAAACATTGGAGATATTGTAGGTCTTCAAAAGTAGATAGAAGTCAACGAGAATGGGCGTTATAATGAATCTCATTATCTTCTCAGCTGATGCCTAAACTTTCGAACCTGATACTATTCAGCAAAACAGAATAGAGGAACCTCAGTCAAAAACAAGATGGTGAGAGTAATACAGGGCTTCAAATCGAGAAAATAGAAAGTCAAAGTGGGTTACTATATTATATCCTGCTATATTTTTCCCTTTAATTAAATGGATAACAATAAAAAAGTATATAATGGAGTGGAGATTGAGAAAAAGAAAAAGAGGGCATAACAGCGAAACAGGGCAGATCAAAACATAACCTTTTAAGCAGAATAGTGTTTCACCACCAGATATTTCCGACTTAAAAATAGTTACCATATTGACTCCCTCCCTGAAGTCCTTGAGTACAACTTCATATACTGTAGCATTAAGTATATCAAAACAATGTAAAACCATTCAAGAGAATGACAGCATTATAGAGTATTTGGAATTGACTAACAGAAAATGAACAATGGTCTCTGTATAATCTCCTTGTCTTTAAAAGGTTTTTGCTTATACTAACGTACATAACAAAGTCCAATAAGATACAACCTGGTTAGACCATTGGAGACAGAAGAACAAAAGCTAGATGAGACTTCAAAACAAGATGGTACTGAATCAGCATTACCTATTAAGATGTCATTTTCTCAAAAATAGCTGTTCCTATCATCCAATCTTCTCTGTCTCATTTCTGTTGAGCTCTTTTTCTGTCAGTAGCTGTCAGTTTGTCTTCTTCATTTTGTTCTCTGCTCCATTCGTTGTGGCCTCCCTGCCACTATTTCTGGGTTCTTTGTATTTTTCTTTTTTTAGAATATCCTGCAATACTTTCTGTAGAGTTGAATTGGTGGTTGCAAATTCCCCCAGTTCCTCTTTATCCTGGAAGCACCTCGTTTTTCCATCAATTTCCAGGGACAGTTGTGCAGGATATCTCAATCTTGGCTGGAGATTATTATCTTTCAAAGCTTGAATTATTTCCCCCCATGCTCTTCGTGATTTGATGGTTTGTGAAGAGAAATCTGCTGTAATTCTGATGGGTGTTCCTTTGTAAGTGATCTGTTTCTTGTCTCTTACAGCTTTTAATATTCTGTTCTTGTATTGAATTTCTGGGATTTTTATTATTATATGCCTGGGTGTTTCTCTGTTAGGGTTGTAGGTAGCTGGGGTCCTGTATGCCTCATACAGCTGAGTATCTTTACCTTTTGCTAAATTAGGAAAATTCTCCTGGATTATTTCTGTGAGTAGCTTTTGTAATTCACTTGTTTGTGTCCCTACTTCTTCTTCTATGTTCTTAATCCTTAAGTTGTGGCTCCTCTTATCATCTTCTTGTCTTTGTATTATTGCTGTGTGTTTCTTTGTTATTTTTAAGAAGTTTTTCATTTCATTCTCCCATATTTCAAGTCTGCCCTCCAGTTCAGATAGTCTGTCCTTAGTTTCTTTCAAGCTGTTATGCCAGTCTTGTATAGACTTATTAATTTCTTGATAGTCCCTTTGAACCTGCTTCACATACTCAATGCTTTCTCTGTTTTCTCCATCAAGCAATTCTCCCCTCTTTTTCTGTTCTTCCATTCCACCATCTGTTTTTTCCTGGGTGGTGTTTAGCATTTCTCTAACTATTCTGCATACTTCTAGCTTCAGATCATTGATAACTTCATTCCTGAATTGGTCTATGAGGCTCTCAATATGGTGCTTAATGTATACTGGTGCGGCGTCCATTATTGCCTGTTTCTCAGGATTGGGGGCCAAGGAGCTTTTTTTGTTGCTTCCCTTCCCCATATTTTTTGTTCCTTATAAAATGCAATCTTACAAAGGAGGCCCGGCTTCCCTGCCTGTCAGCCACAGCCTGATCAAATTGCGCTGGCTAGTTGTTCCCGCCCACCGCTGCGCACCAGGGAGTCGGAGGAGGCAGCCTACGCGGAAGTCAGTCGCTCCTCCGGGCCATCGTCCGGCTCTGGGATCTGGGTTAGGCTAGTCTAGCCTAGAGAGTCCGCCAGCAGCGTCACTCAGGCCAGGGACTTTTCTCCAATCCCGTCCGAGAGGGGAATGGCGCCCAGAGAGATCTCCGCTAGAGTCAAACTGTGGTGGGGGGTCAGATTGTCACTCACCTCGCCACCAGTCAGTTTTCGTGTACACCTCTGTCCGTCCTTTTTTTTTTCCGACTCCGTTCTCCCGTTCCCAGAGCTCGGCGCTCCCAGAGCTCGGCGCGTCTCTCCTTGCTGAGCCGCTGTGGAGATAGCCGGCCGCCGCACGGCGGGAAATCCAAACCGGTTTCCGATGACGCGGAGTCGAGCCTCCACCCCGAGATTTTTCTGTTCCTATTTTAGCGCCAGGACTGTATTCCAAGTTGGATTCTCTCAGCCCAGTTCGTTCCTGAGTCAGCAGAGCATATCTCTACTGATTCGTGTCTCCCTAGTCCGCATTATTACTGGCCTCTGAGCCGAACCTTTCAGAGAGCCTCTGGTAGTTGCTGTTGTCTGTCCGCCATGTTCTCTGGTCTCCCCTATCCATTTCTAAAATAAAGCCCTTTGGTAATATTTACATATGTTGTATATTCTTTATTTGCTAATTTCTCTCTGAAATTATTTATACAGGAAATAATTTGGGATATCACCTTTTTCTAAACCACTGTTGCACAATTTTTGGTGTAAAAGTGGTTCAGGTCCTCTGAGAAGTCAGGAAGCTGTCCCAAATTTTCTGTTCTCCAAAACATTGTGTTTAAGACTGAGGAAGTAAATTCTTTAGATTTTTAGAACCATATATTATAGATAAATATATGCACATCATTCTTCCTAGGATGTTTTGACACATAGATCTGCTTTGATTATATATTAGAATAGTCAGTGTTACTATATGTTTTCAGACCTGTTGGTTTTCTTCCAAATATGTTCATTTTGTTAGCCTACTAAGTAAAGTTTGTGAAAGAATTTTTCCATTTCATCTAAATAGATTATTAGTTACTTTATTTTTCTTTATACTAATCATTTAATTTTGTAATTATTTTGGTTATAACCTACTCTCTGTTTTCTGATTTTTAACAGTGTTTTTAAAGGGACATTTTAGGAAGCATTTAGGTTTGAGTCTCAAAGTATTGATCTAAAATTGTGGTTTTACTGCATATATGACATATGTTAATGTATTATAATTTAATTGAAAATATTTCATTTTTAATGAAATCTATTATGAATTTCTTAAGAAATAAGCATTGTACAACAATTACGTATTCCTAAATTAACCCAGTTGACTGTGATAAAATGAAAAAAGCAAAGGAATATTAACATTGTGTTACAGTTTTGATGTTTTTATTCTTTCCTATATTTGCTGTCACTGGCTTTTCTTCTCTAATCTGACATTAGTCTCATGCAGAAAACTTTTCAATTGAAAACATGTACTTCTCAGTTCCACAATTTTACATGGTTCTTTTACAAAGCTGAGTTTTATCTGATGCTGTGCCTCAGTCTTTTGAATGATTGTTCTTTATCGGCATTTTGCATTTAGATAGCATTTTCCTGCTTTTTAACTTCTAGCTACAATTATTGCATGTTGAACATTTTTGGAAAATGTGTCCTATTTTGCTGGATCTGCTCTTTTCACTTAAAATACTGTTTTTTTTTTTTCTTATAAATGGAAGTAAAATTATTGACTAAAGGCTTTGAATTTGTATAAACTTGAAGTTTACACTAAAAAAAGCAAGTTTGTTTATATCCACTTTCTCAGCACAAACCTTTTGTACTTACAACATAATCTTTACTCCTAAAATCTGGTCATTCGGGAAGCTTTCTGGGAAACATGTCATGTTCTCAAATCTCTGGAAACTATTTTAAGATTTAATCTCCAAACTACATCTACTAAATGTGGACAAAAAATAAAAATTTAACTTTCATTTTTTTATCTTACTGTTGCTTTCCATTTGGGCTTTTTGAAATCTCCCCTACACAAGTAAAATTAAAATGCCAAACATGGATTTAAGAATATTTAAAAAAAGAAAAGAATATTTTTACTCAGATTCCTGAACTTCCTTCTCTGTGTCTCACTTCTGACTTTTCAAACCTGTTAGTTTCCTTATACATTTCTATCTGATCATTCCAACTTGAATTAGGATTCTGATACCTTAATCAGCAGGCTGGTAAATTTCTACATGAATTGTGGCCATCACAAGCTGTATGGTTGAAGAAGTAATTTCAGAGGAGATATTGTATTAACACATAACTTCTCTGTATGAGTGGCTTCTTGCAGAAATCAAAAGCCTCCACTATTAGCTTCTATTCATTCTCTCTGTAGTAGATTTCTTTTTGTCTTTTTAAAAAATTTTTATTTAAAGAGAAAAAAAGCAAAACAAAAAAGGTTAGAATAATACAGCATTTCAAAAAATAAACAGTAAGAAATCACTAGTTGATAGATTACACATTGTCCCCTTAGAGCAAGTTACAAATTAAAGTGGGCATTCAAACAGTGAGATTGCAAATAGTTCTGTTCACCGATCCAACAAAAACAGTAATATGGCTATCAATCCTATACACTTAGACATACATGAAGTTATATGCTTTAAAGCACTTTCTTTTCCTCTCTTTTTTACAATAACAATTAAACATTTTGGATTTTATTAGTCCTACAGTTCTTATTACTTTTTACACTAGAGATATAATGTGATATTTATATGATTCTTATTTATTTCACTTATGAAGATAATCTCAACTTGAATCTGCAAGTAATTGAATTGTCTTTTAACATTTATTTTGTCCTTAATTTATAATTGCCTGCTGCAAGTTTATTTGTGTACCATCTCTTTCACTGCTGCTAAAATTCAAAGTCCTAATGACTTGTTTTTTCTTAATTAGGAGATTTTACTTATTTGGAAATTTTTTAACCTTTGAAAAATTGAAATTGTGCAGAGTACCTTGAAATGTACCCTGTCCTCTTGCTCCCAATTTTTTCTATTATTAACATCTTACAGTGGTACATTTCTTATACTTAATGATCAAGTACTAACACATTATTATGTAAACTGCATAATTTACATCTTCTTTGTGTTTATAATTCTAAAGTCTCTGAGAAATGTACACTGCCATACATGTGCCTTTACCATATAATACAGAATACTTTCACTGACTTAAAATTCCTTATACTCCAACTATATATCTTTCATTCACTCTCGTCAGATCTATGGAACCACTAACATCCCCATTTTTCAGCCTTTTTTTTTGAATTTGATGTAGTTAAATCATACAGTGAGAAGCTTTCAGACTGAGTTTTTTCCACTAAACAATGTTTCTTTAAAGTACTTCTATTCAGTACTTTTGTTCAGTGGTTGATTATTTCTTTTTGATTTTTTACAATATTCTTTGTGTCAACTTGGTTAACCAATCATGTTTGGAATGATACTATTTTTAGTAGATGTGAATTTAAATCCCCATTCTCAGGCTTTCAAATCAATACGACTAGCACTCATATTTCTATATACTTTCAATGTTAACTTATAATGATACTTTGAATTGTTTAGGATTCCCTCAAATTTGTAAATGTGATTCAAGAAGGAAGAGTGCTTTATTTGTTTTGTGTCTAGAACAAAAATATTATAACAAGTACAAAGCAAATTAATAATTATTGAATCAGTCATCCTGGCAACTATAAGTATAAATGAACTAATTTTAAAACAAATTAGCGTTAAATTCTTAATTATCTCATACTGAACTGAGCCTGAGCATCTTTCTAGTGTCTCCTTTCCACCTTTCCTTATTGCCTAATGTTTCGCACCAAAAGACACCCACAGCTATACATGTTACCACAAATTTCAAGAGGAAGTTACACAAAATACGGTTTGTACTGATACGTGTGCATAATTTTTTTTTCTGAAAGAAAATAAGAATAGAAACTTGAAATGTTTTGTCCCACATATATCAATCACAAAAAAATACTATTTTTCTTTTTCAAGTAAATAATTTATAAGTACAAAGAAAGTCTTTCACTCGCAAAATTAATCTATGAGAAAGGAGTATGGGTATAAAATAAGGAACTCTGATTCATTTGTAAATGAAAAAGCAGTGACAATATTTTAAATGAGACTGACAATGTAAAAAAATAAGGCAACTTTCAAAATCTACAAAGACAAAAAGGTCTCTTTTAGAATGGCTTCTTTCATCATTACTTTGTTAAATCATAATTTCAGAAAAGCGATGTCTTGGGTCCTTAATGAATTTTGATAAATCACTTTTTATTAATAAAAAGAAGTAAACTACTGAAATCATTTTTTTAAAAAGTAACATTCGTATACTTGAGTGTAGAACATAAAAAGATGAGGTATGTCAGGAAAATTTCTGGTAGCCTCATATAACAAGATTCCTTCCTTCCAGAAAAGCAATTTGATGCAAGTTTTCCTGTATATAGTTCTCTCAGGGTCTGAGAGATATATGCATTCTGTCATGGTCTGTTGTTTTTTTGAGGAAAATTAGTTAAACAGCAGTTTTTAAATCATTTTTCAGGTTTATTTGCAAGTGTTTTCAACACTAATCTAAATAAAATGTATTTTAAATGAAACATCATGTTGTCACTCTTCTGGCTGATGTGTTAGCCTGAATTCTATAGTTCAATATCTTACACCGAACACTTAAACAGCAGAAAATAATTTTCTCCTTGTTCAGGAGACTGGCAGGCTAAGATCACACTGCATGCAGCTTCTCCTGAGATTTTCTTTCTTTAGCTGGCAGATCTACTTTCTTCCTGTGGCCTCACATGGTTCTTCCTTTTGCTACTGAATCACAATTGTCTGTCCTTATAAAGATTTTAGTCATGATGGTTAAGAACACTGACTTACTATTGTAAAACACTCATTGCCAAATACAGTGATATTCAGGTTATGCCGCCAATATATGAATTTTAGTACAGATTCAGTCTATAGTAGCTGACATAGCAATCCCCTTTTGGTAACTGGGATTTAAATAAAATTGAAAATTATTTTTTCTGATTATTTACCTGTGCTTTCCTCCTCAACATAAGTAATTTGTCATCCTAAATGTTTATTCTGACTCCTTTAACTTGTTTCTTTGCTTTACTGCACAATCCAGGACACTTAAAATAATCATAAGAATAGCAGCAAGTATGCTTGTTTTGTTCTCCATTTCAAATAAAGCGGTCAACGTTTAATGCTAAGGTTTATGTAACTATATTATATTAGAATAAGAAAATTTTACTAATTATTTTTGCTAAAGCTTATCTTGAGTGACTATAGAATGATTTATCTGAATGTACAAATTGTTTTCTCCCTGTATTTAGTTATCAAGAATAACTTTAGTCAATTCTTAAATATTAAAACCTCTGTTTCTGTAATAAACACAATTACATGTGATTTATTTTATATTTAGCTAATTTCCATTTGTTAATGTTTTCCCTAGGTCATGCATCTATTTCCATGAATGAGGTAAGAATTGATTGTGTCAATTTTTGTTATAAACTTTATGTTGACATTATCAAACAAGGAAAGTATTGCCTTATTTTTTACTCTCTGAAAGTATTGTATATACTAAAATATCTTGCTTAATTTACCTTTAGAGTTTATCAGTGAAGCTCTCTAGAACTGGGATTATATCATTAGTAAAATGTTTTCATGATAAAATATGAAACATTTATTAAATACAGGACTTTTCCTATTTGCTGTATTTTATCATTTTGATCAATACATTTGAAAATTTACCATGTGGATAAATTATTATTTTTTCCAAATTATTACATGTATTATTTTGAATGTGTTCAAAACAGTCTTCACTTTCTTCTTAGTTCTTCAAGTTCTTTAATGTCAAATAAAAACCAACCTGGACTTAGCTGAGAAGAGGGAATAGAAGGATGTACCATAGGAAGAACACTGCAGCCATCACTTCTGTGTGTGAAATGTTAAGCAAAAAAGAATACTTTTAAAGAGTATTAAATGAGGCTAAAAGAAGCAAGTTTGAGAAATTGGGATAAAGAGTGTCCTGATTTTGATATAGGGCATATTGATATGAGGAAATGAAACTCCCAATCCACTAGATGTCTGGTATGAGTTCATGTTCTCTAAAATTGAAGAATGAATTTTATGAACAATGGAGGTTAAGGGCAGAGTACCAATTACCACTGATCATCCCTAGGCAAAGTATGTGGGTACACTCATGTCTCTTTATTTGGAAGCCTACCCTCAAGGAATGTGTCTTTTGTCACAGTTGTAATATCTTCTTATCTTCTATACTTCTCTTCAGGGCCCAGACCTGTCTGATTGGCTATAGTGATTTATCTAACTTACCTGTCTACAATAATTTAACAGTGAATTTTTACTCTGAGATTAGCCCATTTGTTACACAGACTATTAAGAAGGGCTTGGTTATATACTGGTTTATGAGGATGGGCAAAATTAGTGAACTTGGAGAAGGAAAAATCTCTGCTAAAACTTACTTAAACAATATTTTTTTTTTCAGATTTATCATGGAGGTTAAGAGTTCAGCTAATTATGTATCAGAAAAATACTGGAATTTGGATTATCTGTGCCAGAGTTTGTCACTGGTAAATAAGAGGTTCAACAGAACAATTACCTAGAGAGAACAGTGCTTCTTTGTAAAAAAATTTCTGAACAGGAAAGGCAAAGAAAATATAACAATTAATTTTCAGGATGACAAGATTCAGGTAAAATTTTCATTGTCAGTAACAAGGTTGATTTTTAATTACTGAAAATAATCATATCCTTCCTAATGCTCAATAGTTATACAATTTGTTGAGCTTATTTCTTCTTATTTACTCTTTTTGTATCAAAAAACAAACAACATATTGATATTGATACAGAGTATTTGATAAAGGGATGATATGGAAGCTCCAAATAATCCAAAAACATAAGGGAAATGTAACTCCCAACTTGCTATAAGTCTGACATGCCATGTTCATATTCTCTAAAATAAAAGAATGAATTCTAGGAGCAGTGGAGATTAAGTACAGGAAGCATTTATTGAGAGAAAGATTCTAAGAGGGAAGAAGAGAATTCTAATGGGATAACCCAGAGAACCCTCTTCTCAAGTGAGTGCTATAAAGTAAAATCAAGAGGTGCAATGGCCATAAATTGAGACAAAACAACAGTTAAGTAATGGTTACAAGTATAGGAAATTAGGTAATATTGATCCAGTGGGAAATCACAATGTATGCATGAGGTGAGACAATACTGTGGTCACCTAAAGAGCATGAAAATAGTCACTTAGATAATATGGATTAAATGGGGGTCAAATGGGGAAGCAAGTCAAGTACCAAGCATATAGGGGATGAACAAGAACTTCTCTGGAAGGGGTGGCTTTGGCTTTTAAGAAGGCTTTGGTCCTCCACTTAAAGTAGACGCCTGTTTTAAGTATCAATCACTGCTATAGATAGATCTAGTCATTTTTCTAGGAGAAACATAAGGTTATAGTCATTCCTCTCTGTCACGAGGCATGACTTTCAATGAATGTGCATCCAGCCACAGAAGTTCAACAGAAGAATTACCTAGAGAGAACAGTGCTTCTTTGTAAAAAATTTTCTTTTTACACTGACCTTTTAGGGCCCAGGCCTGCCTAACTGCCTAAAATATTTCTAAATAACTTAGCTATCTTTATTAATACAGGATCTCCAAATGTCATTGATAGAGGGGACCAAAACACCTGACCTACTATATATCTGAGTTTGTGTTCTCTAAAATTAAAGAATGGATTTTTAAGAACAGAGGTTAAGAGTAGAAATATTTATTGAGAGAAAAAAGGTTCTGTCTGAGAGACAAAAAGGGGTCCCAAGTAGATTGCTAAAAGAATCTGTCTTTTCTAGGGATTTTTATCGAGTAAAACCATAGGGTGAGGTGGGTCTAAAATGAGAAAACCAGGAACTCACAAAGTAGACACGCTTGAGGTGGAACAGAGACAACCAATGGTCAACCAACATGTTTAATCGTTCAGGTAAAATTGACCACATCAGGGACAAATGGGAAGCGAGTCTTGTATCAAGTGAACATTCTTTATGGATCAGTGACTCTTCCTAAAAGGGTTGGGATGATGACTCCTGGCTTCTCAAAGTGATCCATACTTAATCCTTAAGGATTATACTTAAGGGTGTAGTTGTATTTGTTTTGCCTTCTGTTTTGAAATCCTCTGCCTTGGCAATGGAAATTCTGTTTTGAGATCTGACCCACAGCAAGAGGTGTATGTCTCCTCCAAGGTCACTAGATACCTGATTCTCTGTGCTAATTGCTTCAAGGGCCTAGCCCTGTCGTACTGCTTATAATATTTCTTACTAGCTCATCTGCCTGTAACAATATAGGGGAGATAAATGTAACTCCCAACATGCTAAATGTCCATATGCTGAGTTTATGTGTTCCAAAGTCAAAGAATGAATTGTAAGGAATAATAAAGAAGACAAGAGTAGGAAAATTTAATGGGCAATGGGAATCACTCCTGAGAGACAGGAGAGATGCCATACCTACTTTTCCAACGAAGTTTTATAGAGCAAAATCACAAGGCAAATACAAAATGGAACAGAACTGTGATCAATCAAGATGACAGCAAGTAGAGTTGGTTAAGTAGTATTGCTCAATGGGAAAAAGTCAAGTAGCAAGTGTACATGGAAGACATCATTAACCGTGATCAATAATGTCGGATCCTAGTAGTCTTTGTTTTAGTCTTAGTCTTAGTTTTAGTCTTAGTGAGTTGGAGAGGATGTCCCACAACTAATGAAATAATGCTTTAATTATACAGGCAATGTCAAAAAGTGGCATCAATAATCTCAAATTACCATTTGGAGATGGAAATCTGGCCATTGTGAGTTTAATCACCTTCATTTGTGCCCCCAGCCACAGTTTTGATGTTTTCTCATTTTCTGCACTGACACCCTCAAGGGCCTAACCCTGTCTGACTGTCTATAATACTTTTACCTAACTTTGCCATATATAATATTATTTCCTCATCTAGTGTCACAACCCAAAGCAATGATTGTCTTCCATTGTCACAGAGCAAATTATTTCCTAAGATTCTGGTTGAGTATGTTTCCTTTAGTTTTGTCTCCTCTATTTTAGTCAATTTCTCCATAATACCTTTTCTTATTGCAATAAATACATTTCACTTTTGTATAGTACCTTAAATATTTTATTCCTTGGAGTAAATTGTATGGGTCTTTTTAGATGCAAAAGTGGTATTATTTTGTAAGAAATGTCTTGTATCTGCATTGACAGAAGGCACTGTAGGTAGGGAAAACATAGATTGAGCTTTACTAGAATTTAATAAGGAAGTTTTGACCTCTGCAGCCAGAATCCAGTAATTAGAAATGTAAAAGCAGCTAGATTCTGAGACATTAAAAAAAATAAAGGAAGCTAAATTTGAATAATTAGGAAGATAAAGACAAAAGATTCAGGGCCAGGAAATACCTAGGTAGCTTGATTAATTGAAGAATTGAAACCCTCTACTTTACCCGTTAGCTTAAATTATCTGTCTATAAAGTCCCTACCTAAATTCTTGCTCTTCAGCATAGGATAGGGAAAGATTGCATGGCCAGAAGAAATCTAAGATTAGGATGAAAGACAATCAGGGAGCCATCATATTCCAAGAGTCTACATGGAGAAAGATCTCAATAAAAGGAGCTTCAGAAAGAGTTCAACAATTCACTTTCCAGTTCTCCCTATTCCTCCAGTAGCTGCCTGTCATTTTGATATAGGAGAGTGACACTCCCAATCTATTAGATGTCTGGTATGAGTTCACGTTCTCTAAAACTGAAGCGTGAATTTTACGAACAATGAAGTAACATTAAGAGCAGAATATATTTATTGAGAGAAAGAAAGCTTCTACCCGAGAGAGACATATGCTGTCTCAAGTGGGTTGCCAGAGAATCTTGTCTTTCCTAGGAATTTTTATAGAGTAAAACCATGAGGTAGGATGAGTTCAAGATCGGGGAAAAAGGGAATTTGTGGACATAAGGCAGGACAGAACTGTGATCAATCAATAAGATTAGTTGCTCAAGTAAAATTGATTAAACCAGGAACAAATCAGGGAGCGAGTCGCGTAGTAAGCGGGAATGCTTAACAGCAGTGACTCTTCCTCTGGGAGTTGTGATGTTGACTCCTGACTTCCTCAGGGTGATAGAGAACTATTTGGACTGTGGCTCCTTAAGATTTGGTTGCATTTGCTTCGCCTTTTGTCTTGAGATCTGGCCCACAGCAGGAGGTGCCTGTCTCCTCAGAGGTCACAAGGAATCTGAACTTCTGCTCTGGCTCTTTGAGAGCTCAGCCTGTCTGACTGCCTGTAACATCTCTAACTAACTCAACTGCCTGTAGCAATTTCTTTTTTCTCCTTTCCCATCTTCAAATAAATTGTCTTCATTTATTTTAAACTGCTCTCTCAGTTCTTTGCCAAGGTTGGGTTTAGAATTTGTAGGAGCTGTGTGTCCCAGCAGAGCAGTGGCATGGTGTGGCAGGGCAATGGCTTGCTGCCCACCCCTGGCTGTTACAGTGTGGTATGGTGTGGTGGCACCCCCAGTTGTCACATATCTACTTAGCACTGTATGCTCTCTCATTAGGAACATTCTTCTTCATCTTGGGTTTTGTGATAAATCTTTTTCTTCTTTTAGAGAGAGAGAGAGATAGAAAGAAAATTTATTTTAATTCATTTATTGTTGTTAGTATATTTGGAGTGAACAAGAAGTTGGTCTGTTGTAAAGAGCAGACCTCTGCCTTGGCAATCACAGTTGTTTCTGCCCAAGAAGAGCACACTTCATGCTTCCTCCTCCACCTTGTCTACACTTTGGTAGGTAATAGAGGGTTTTACAGTTCTCCAAATTTGTGGGCCTGGAGAAGCAGGAGAAGTCCTGCTTTCAATCACATACTGGGACTCCACTTGCTAAATTTGGTGTCTGTCCCTACCTCCCTTGTTTTACATTAAATTCCCTACTTGAATTGCAGAGAGGGTGAACCTGTCATTTTTAAATAACTTTGCTTGAACTCAAATTTTTCACTACTGCAAACCTTTTATAACACTATCTCTGGTATTCAGAAGTTACAAAGCAGGAACTTCTCTACAGTAGGCTAACCAAATAAAAATTTCTCCACCTCTCCTGGAGTACACACATAATTCCTGAGAAAGTCTGGCATCTGGTTTGCATTAATTGTGTGGAGTTGATATGTATTCATAGCACATCTGATTTTTTTTTCCTTTTCCTCCTGTCCCTCCATCTCTTTATCCCCTTCCCACTTGAGAAAAATATATCTTCTTAACTTCCTGCTACCTATCTTTTGTTTTATTGATTCTACAAATTAAGTATCTCATATAAGAGAAACCAGGTGACACTTAAGCTTTAAAATCTATTTTGTTTTGTCTAACTTTATGGTCTCAAGATGCAGTTATGACTCAAGTTTATTTTTCATTATTTCAGAGTAGTAAATGTAGACATAGATGTTGGGTGATCTCTTAGAAAAGAATAAAATGAATAATTTTGAAAACATTGATATTTTTAATTATATACAATACTCCTTAAAAAGTAACAAAAACTTAATGGTTAATTTATTTTAAAAAGTCAATAAGCTAATGAGTAAATCAATGATCATGAAATTGTTACACGTTTGAAACTAACTTGAATGGTCCATATATGTTTACATACTTAAAACAAGGATAGCTGTGTTCATATTCTTGGGTAAATATTATTCCTGTTGTTAAAGGACCTGATCAAATCCAAGCAATTTCCAGTTCTGAATATTTAGGACACTATCATTTACTGTATTAAAACTCTGGCTTGTTCAAGCTGAATTCTTTAGGCAGATCTTCTCTTTTGCTTGAGTAATTCTGATTATGTCAGTATTTAGTAAAGAATGTATTTATGTCAAAATGTTAAGCTTCTTCTTATTTTTAAAAATTTATCTTTTTAATAAATTATAACATGTAATTGTGTAAATTTATAAGGAAGCCTTAATGTTAAATTTTCCCTTTTCATGCATGAAAACTGATTTTTGATTCATCGGCATCTTCAAATTTTGATTTAATAGGCCTTAAATGTCTCTTGACAAATAAGAAGAACAAAATATATATTTTGGGAGAGATATGTGATACCTGTGAGGAAAATTACAATGATGGAATAATTTGTTCCTAGGAAAGAGGTAGGTCAGTCACTGGAGGACAGCTATTGGTATCCAACTTAGAGCAAGTTTTTTATCCCAGGGAAGTTTGACACCAGTAGTATTTATCACCTGGAAATAGTCCAATGAGTGGCAAATCCCAGAAACCTTGTTAGAATAGGAACTGTTCCCAAAACTTCTCAGCCTTAATTGAAAAGAACATTTCATGTGGTAGCCATAAGATTACTATTATCACTTACAAGAGGTCATTAACAAGATCTCTGGATGAAAAAGTTCACTTACACCATAATTTCTAATAATGTAAGTGATACTTACCTCCCAACTGAATACATTTTAAAGTGAAAGTTAAGATTTAGTGAGCTTTCAAGGTTACTGACTGGAAAGCATAGATCATGTATAGAGCCATTTGTTCAGCACATTGTTACTTTCTTAAAGAAAGATTACACTTGGGATCTTATTCACTGTATATAACAACATTGAAGTAAAGTTGAAAAACTGAAATAGGACTCAGGAATCCAAGGTCCAATATGGATTTCTTTCCATAGTTATCAGGTATGCCCTGTAAAGTCATTTAATTTCAATATGCTTTGAGAACCAGGTAGTAGTTAAATTGTCTTTACCTACACAACATCAAATTCCTTTTTCTGTAGTAAGAGAAATGATTTCCCTTTGGGAAAAACAGTCTTCTTTTTCCAAGAAGTTTATGGAGGAGTCTGGGAAGACGGTGGAACAGTAAACAGCAGAGTAAAGAGCCTCTCTGGGAAAAGCAGTCCAGATGCTGGAATATAGCATTCTGGAGAAGACAAAAAGGAAAGAAATGAGTCCCCTCAACCCAGGAAGAAACTAAGGTGAGAACTGAAGCCCACAGAGAATTTTAAAAAAAGAAAAAACTTAGAAGAAGGTGGTAGCTGGTGGCGCTCTCACTGGAGCCGGAACCACAATGCCAGGAGCACTGTTGGAACCCAGAGATACATGGGCACAGTGAAGCTGGGGTTAGCAAGCCCAAAGGCCTTGGCAGGGAGATGCAGTGGCAAAGAGGAGCAGCAGACCAGAGAACTGCACTGGCTTGTGGTGAGTGTGTGGGACTCAGTTCTCCTGCGGGTGTGGGAGACTGGCCCAGCACCATTTTGGAGTTGGGCAGGATAAGCCTGGAGACAGAACGGCAGCTGGCTTTGTTCAGCTATTCCTAGCTTAGAGTAGACTGGTGGAAATTGCTTGGCCTGAGTCCTGCCCTATACACAGTCCAGTAGCCACTGTGGAGCTGTCCTAAAGTTATCCCTAATCAACCCCACCTGCCCAGTGCACACTAATGTGGTGAAGACTCCCTGTGGTTAACCAGCTCAGAAGGGATGGGCCAGCCTGCCCCACATCTGCTTACATTCCAATAGCCACCAACAGACTGGAGAAAGCAGCAAACTGCAGAACTATCTAGCCAACACACTTCAGAGTAATTATAACAAATACAGGAAGTGCTGGGGACCCTGATACCCACTTGCACAGAAGAAATCAGGAACATGACAAGAGGAGGAAGCAAAAGGCAGTCTCTGGCCTCTAACGCAAGCAGTACTGGTCCAGAAGATGTAAACACAGAAGACATCAGTAGTTGCACACCTGTAGCTTTTGAATCAAAAGCAACTGAAATAAAGAAACAACTTCAAGAGGCTATAAAAGAACTTAGAACAGAAATACTATCTCAGGTAAAAGAAGATGTGAGAAACATAATAAATGAATTGCTAAGCACTTCTAAATAAGACACAGATGAAAGAATAGAAGAGCATAGAAAAAGGAGAAAAACCTTCAATGAAGAATATAAAAAAATTTGGAATACATGAAACAGATTCAAAGAGATTACCAAGAAATTAAAAACTCCATTGAAAACTGGCAAAACTGCTTGAAAGAAACTAAAGATAGACTATTAAACCTTGAAGACAGGTTTGCAACTTGCAATCATGAGAGAAAAGATCTCTTAAAAATAACAAGGAATCAGGAAATGACAATACAAAGGCTAGAAGATGACAAGAGGATTTATAACATATGAATAAAAAAAGTGAGTGAAGAAGCAGGGGTAAACACAAATGGAATACAAAGACTATGTACAGAAATAATTAAAGAGAACTTCCCAAGCATAGCAAAAGGAAATGACATTCAGATACATGAGGCATACAGGACTCCAGCCTGCTATAACCAAAGTAGATCTACACCCAGACATATAATAATCAAGATCCTAGAAATTCAACACAAGAACAGAATATTAAAAGCTGTCAGAGAAAAGAAACGGATCACTTATAAAGGAAAACCCATCAGAATCACCACAGATTTTTTGACACAAACTATCAAAGAAGAGCTTGGAGCAAAGTATTCCAAATCCTGAAAGAAAATAACTTCCAACCCAGATTGATGTATCCTGAAAAACTCCCTCTCAAAATTAATAGAAAAACAAGATATCTCCATGACAAAGAGGAACTGGGGGAGTTCATGACCACCAAACCAATCCTACAAAAAATACTGAAGGACATTCTAGAGAGAGAAACAAAAAGGACCATAGTTTTGGGGACAGTGGCAGAGGGGGCTCACTGAACAGGGCAGACAGTGGAATGAAGGGGAAAAGTAGACAACCAATGACAGAAAAATAACATGGCAGAGATGAGGCAGAGAAGGTTGGCTATAATCACTAAAATTGATAGCCTCTATTCACCAATAAAAAGAAACACAGGCAGAGTGGATCAGGAGATAGGGTCTATCAATATGCTCTATATAAGAAATATGATTAACCCAAAAGAGTGTTTATAGACTAAAAATCAAAGATGAGAAAACAATGCTCTGTGTGACAAGGAACCACATAAAAGTGGGGTAGCTTGCTCATTAGCTGCAGATTGGCTAGAAAGCCATAAAACTTTTACACAATGGAAAACTACTCAGCTACAAAGAAAGAAAACCTTGAGGCTCTTGTAGGTATATGTATACAACTTGAGATCATGCTCAGGGATAAAAAGATTCAGAATCACTTAGGTGAATATCAGGCTTCCTCCGTAATTTAAAAACTAAAGGAGTTAGGGGGATGCAAATTGTACAATTCACCTTGTGAATGTGAAAGGGGAGGAACTGTCTAAAAAGGGAAGGCAGTGGCCATTGTTAACCTTGTATCATGATTTGAAACCCATATTATTTTCATCGTTCTGTTTTGTTTGGTTTTATTCTGTTCCAGTTTGTCTACTTATATTAGATTTTATGGCACGGACAGCTATTCCAAAGATTGCAGGATATATTATGGTGACCATTTTTGTTTTCCTATTAACTTGATTTGAAGCCCTGTATTACTTTCACTGTCTTGTTTTGACTGATTTTATTCTATTCTGTTTTGTTGGATAGTCTGAGGGTATAGGTAACTACTTTGAAGACAATAAGATTCACTATGATACCCATTCTGGTTTGATTATTATTTTCTTTTGAAGTCCTGTAATGTCTCCAGTGTTTCATTTTTATTAGTTTTGTTCTGTACTGTTTTGCCCAATTTATAATACCTGATGATATGGGCAATTCTTTTGAAGATAGCAAGAGGCATTATGGTTAAAAAAAAAAAAAAAAAAAAAGAAGAAGTTTATGTTGTTCTGGTGGAAACATGTCCTTTCCATTGACTAAAGAGACAGAACTATAGCTAGGTCAGCAATTTAGCAAGAAGACTGATAAACCAGTATAACCAGTAATGATCAACTTGAAATATTTATGAAGTTTAGACAAGAAATATGCTTAATCTTTGGATAACTAAGGTTACCAAGCCAGGAGAACCCTGTGAACTCTGACATGAGCTAAAAGACCATTGAAAAGAAAAAAAAATAGGGAATTTTTTATTCAATATAACTTTTATATACAACCATATTTGCCCAATACATTATTAAAACCGATTTGAGTGGGACTTCTTTCATTTGAAAAAGAATAAGTCATAACCAGTATGATATCTTTCATTTTAAGATCATAAAAATAAAAAAAAATAATGACTTCTAAATTTGAATTATTGCAACGCCAACCCTAGGAAGCAGCAATTAAATACAGAGTGTAATCTTTCTAAGTACAGAATTTTTTTTTCTTCCTACTGTTGATTTGTCAGTGCCAAAAAAAGTACCTGGACTGTAATAAATGCTCAATAAGTCTTTGTTAAAAAGATGGATTTTCAAGGTAAGGTGTAGATGTTATTTTCTAAATCTTCTCCCTTACATTCCACTAGCAGAAAAAATAACTATAGCATTCGTTTATACCTAAATGTGCTATGAAATTAGGTCATGTATTTAACTGACTTTCAGACTTGCACAAACATTTTGGGAACATATGAGTTTTGTCATTATAAAATTCCAAAACTCAGAGAATCTCTCTTGTTACTGGTATGGCTGACCATGAATAAAGTTATTATATTCATGAATATCTAAAATACATATTTTAGCTACAACTATTTCTTTGCTTGGACATATATTTTTTACAAGACTATAAAACAAATGAGTAGTTTTATGGTTATCAAAAGTTTATTGAATATTTATATACTATAGTTGATGCTATTAAAATCTCTTATAGTAGAAATGGTAATATGACTTTGATTTAGTTATCTACTATGTATGAACAATATCATTTTTGTCTAATAGAATTTTTGAGATTACAAATAATAAAAATATAACTTGACATGTGAAAATAGTATGTAAACTAAAAATTAATGTGTGCGTCTAAGTGCTATTTAAACCCACCCATGTTAGAACTTAAAATTGAGTCACATATCATGAATAATAATATTTGTATTTGTATTTGTATTTGTGCAAGAACATTTCTGCAGAATATGGTATGAAGAGCTCTCTCCAGAAATTCAACTGCAAAAGACATCCCTCACAGGAAGGATGCAAAGTTGTTATCTTAGTTCACAGAAACAATAATGACTCATTTATCTCAATTGTCTTTCACTTTGCTGTCACTGAAGCTTAAGTCTCTCAAGTATAGCAAATCACACGTACATTCCCAAAGGCTGCTTTAACTGTTCTCATGAGCCAATGGCCCCTACCCTCTGTGGTCACCAGATTCAGCTTTCCATAAAGATGTCTTTCCCCAGGATCATTCTATTACAAAGGTACAGGTAAGTATGGGACGTACTCTGATCCCCGTGGTTGAGTTGTTCTCATAGACACTGGCATCATTTTTTACTCATCTTTATTGCTACCACTGGCCTTGTAGCCTTTTCTGAGAGTTTTGTTGTTCCTTGCTGTATGAGACACTTCTATGCCTGATGGAATGAACATTTCAGTGAGTCAGTATGGCTCTTGTGGAAGAAGAAACAAAGAAATTAGAAACCTTGCTTAAAACATGGAAACAGGAACCATTTACAATTGCTTTGTAAAGAGGAAGAAACTTAAAAGTTTAAAGGAAAATTTGGGGGAAAGTCCAGTTTTTTCAGTTTACTATCTTTGTTTAAACTCTGGAAAGGCAACAGGAAAGTGCAGCTGAGCTATTTACTGGGAAGGTATAGTCTATATTTCACCAAGTCTATATTTTAGCAACTATTGATCAAATGGGTTACAGGAGAGGTATGAGAGGAAACAGCTAGGCAAGGATTCTTGATGGTTTCAAGGAAAGTTTTTGAATTATCTTGCACCTCTGCATCTGGTAGATTCTCCGTGAACCTTGTGTTCAAAGTAGCAATCAAGTTCAATTTCTGTCATATTTTCACATGGTTCATAGTCCACATTCTTCAGTTCCTCTACAGGAAACAGACATAAACTGATGGATATCTGGGCTACTGACTACTTTTAATAGTTTTATAATATTCAAGGCATGATCATAAACTATAGTGAACATTCACATTCAAGAAATGTATTACTGTAAAGTTCTGGAAGTCCTTTGGCCTGAGTGTCTTCAGTTGAGCTGTCATGGCTAACTTGATATCCTGACTTCATTCACAACATTACCTTTAAGGGTCCTTCTGACTTGTGGAAAAAGCCAGAAGCTGCATGGTTCCAGACGTGCTGGGGATGATGGATGAGGACACCCGTAAGGTTTTTGGAAGATCTCTTCCTGCTGAATGGCACTCAGAGGCAGTGCTCCCCATAGTTTTAACAGTCATGAAAGAAGACTCCAGAACTGTTTCATGAAGCTGGAAGAATGACAGGATAAGTGCACTCAGAGTCAAGGGGATCATTTGAGAGGTATTAATTGTAAAGTGTCTTTATTATATAATATACTTTTTAATATACACACATATTTTTGACTGAATCTTGAACTTAGAATCA
This sequence comes from Cavia porcellus, assembly GCF_034190915.1. Classification (NCBI taxonomy): domain Eukaryota; kingdom Metazoa; phylum Chordata; class Mammalia; order Rodentia; family Caviidae; genus Cavia; species Cavia porcellus. The sequence goes on along the minus strand of NW_026947488.1, from coordinate 90,141,754 downwards.
TTCCTGATGTTCGGATCTTACTTGTGTCTTCCCAAATCAATATACCAGTGTCTTAAACCCCGGTACCTCAGATGTAACTATATTTGGAAATAGAGTCTTTAAAAATGTAACTAAAATAAAGTAACTTCACTAGAACAGTTCAAAATCAATATGATATTTGCCCTTACAAAACAGAAAATGTGGATACATCTATAGAAGGAACATCATCTGAAAAGCTGCCATCTGACTTTCAGTCTCCAGAACTGTGGGAATATATATCTGTGTAGTATAAACCAACTAGTCTGTGGCATTTTATTGAGGGAAACAAAAAACTAGTGCAGCTCCCTTTTGAGATTCAAAGTTTTGCTAACAGGAGAAGCTTCTCTGTCCTTTAAAACATATTCTCCGTCAAAGAGCCTGCTAGTCCCTGCCGCACTCCCAAGCCCTCCACAAGCCGGAGGACTGAATCCCTGTGTCAGATATTACTCAAGTTTTAATGAACTACACATTTTCTCTCCACAAATCAAACTCTCATATTATATATTTAATGAAATGCCACACTAATTTTTCTTTATAAAACGTGCTACTATTAAGCAGTAAGAATTAGGGCTGGAGATGTAACTTAACCCTTCATGTAGCAAGCAAGAGGCTCTGGCTTCAGTATGCAGTATCATTAAACATAAAATGATCTTTTATAATACAAATCAACCTATTGAGGTAAAGGGCAAATTCTATTTAAAACAGAGGGTAATGCATCTGTTCACCTGCTTCCATTCTGTAATAGCATCTTTAGAACTTCTCTATTGCTCTTCTGTTTCCAGGTTTTTGTCGATACCTGAACTAATAGTCTTGTCATTAAGCTTGCTTAAACATAAAAGCTTTGAGACATCAAAAGGGATGCGCACTGGAAAAGGAATTGACTGTGTAGCACACTTGAATGTGCTCGTACTTCTAAATGAATTTGTAAGCTCACCCTGATTGATGATACATGGGCAACATCTTGCAGGATTGGAGAAGAAATTAAAAATAACTAGAATGCTTACTGATAAAGGATCAGTGCTCTTTCAATGCCCAGTATGATTTAGATTTTGGCAATATGTTAAAAGAATACATTTCTTCACACAAATTAATAGATGAACAATGAATGCTGGAGTTAAATATAAAAAACAGACATTTTTACTTAGTACTGTAGAAGGCCACTCTATTCCTTTCAGAAGAATTCCTGATCTGTAAATTGGAGATAATAATATCAATTCCATAATAGTTCTAATTATTATTAATACATTGTGGTGGTAAATTTGTAAATATTTAATAAAAGTTAGTTGCTCTCTGTAACATTAGTCCAGAGGCAAAAATGCTGACTTTACGATAAAATTCAACTGAATATAAAATGCTCTATGTCACATTTTTTTTCTTTCAAGAGATGTATTTATTTCCTCAATTGCCAAAATAAAATACCACAAAGGAGTTGGCTAAAAACAACAAAAATTTATAGCCTGATAGATCCAGAGGGTAGAAATCTGAAATCAGCAAATGTCAACAATACTGCTTTTTTCCAAGTGTGGCAAAAGAATTTCCTCATGTCTCTTTCTGTGCTTCTAACATTTGCACACATCCCTTTGTGTTCGTTGGTCCCTTCCCTCCAGGCTCTGCCTAGCCTCATGTGGCTATCTTCCTTCAATGTCTTCACAGGACCTTTATTCGCATGTATCATTCACTGGCTTTTGGTCTCACTCCATTCTTCATCTCATCCTATCTGAACTAATTACCTCCGCAAAGGCCTTTCTTTCGAATAGGTTCATTCTTACATTCCAGGTGTGTGTGGGATTTGAGAAGACAGGTTCAAACCCAGCACAACCCATCCTGTCTTCAAACTTTACATTTGTCCCACATGACACAGAAATTTACCCCTTCCCCAACATTACTAACACTGCTAAATTATTCCAGCATTAATTCTAAATCAAAAAGGATTCAAAAATTCAGTACACCCTACAGTTTAATATTCAAACCTGTAAATTAAGACTGATAGAAACTCTAAATATGATCCATCTTAGGGCAAAATTCCTGCAGATGCATCAATCTAGGAAACAAGTTGTCACCTCCCAAAATGTAACACTAGAACTTCACACAGTGTACATTGTCATTCTGAAAGGAATACTTGAAAGAAATAAAGGTGTCACTGGACTAAATTGAATTTTTACTGTACTGCACTGTGAGCACCAAAGATGACCTATGCCAAACTTTCCATATTTTGCTTAGAAAGGTTTTCAGCAAAACTTCCAAATTCATTGCTCAGAAGTTTCACTTTCCACTGAGCAGTAGAAAGCAATTCAGCTAAACACTCTGCCTCCTTAGAAGAATCACCTTCCCGCAGTGTCCCATAATATCTCATTTTCTTTGTAGATCTCTCTTGAAGCTTTATATTTCTGCCAGTGTGTTCTCATACAGTCTGTGTATTCTCTAAAATGACAGAAGTCCTCTCAGCCCTCCTTTCACTTGCATGAAAGCCTCCACTAGAATCACTTTGAATGCCTTTATATCTTTCAAGCTTTTCTTCAAAGCACTGTAGACTATTTTTCATTAAGTATCTCCTCCATGCACTTCCAAAATGCAATGTCACTTTCACAAATTTAGGTATTGGTTACAGGACAACCCCAATCTTTAGTACTGAATTCTGTGTTGATTTTCTAGAGCTTTCATAGCAAATCATGCACTCAGTGGATTGAAACAGCAGATTCTTTTCCTTATTTCATGTTTCTGGAGGCTAGAATTCTGAATTTGAGGTGCCAGTGGTTATTTCTCCTGTAGACTTCACACAAGAATCACCTCATGCCCTCCCTACTCTCCTGTCTTCTCAAAGTTGACAGCAATCCTTGGTGATCTTCAATGTGTAATAAACTACTCCAGTTTACCTCCATCTTCACACATCTTGCTTGCCTATATGTATATACCCTGCCTTCTTGTTAGGACTCAATCACTGGATATAGGGGCCATCTGAATCTAGTATGACCTCATCTTAGCAAATTATATCTTCCAAGAGTTTTTTAATCAAGTTATACTCTGAAGTTCTAAATGGCCACAGTCTTGGTGGAACACTACTCAATGTTAATTTCAAACCAGCAAATGGACTTAGGAACTATGTAATGTCTATGATGAACAGCAATCACTTAATAAAGCATTGATTAGGACAAAATGCATCAACAAGAAGCATTATTCTCCTTCATTCACTTCCTGAATAAAAGTATGCTTTCAATAAAATGTGCTTTGATGGCAAAATTTGGTTTTGGCTCGAAATCCTTTCAAGTTTCCTTAGGAAACTGGAGTTTACAAACAAAAATATATATTGAGAAAACTCAAAACAGCCACATACTAAACTGCCCTTAATTTCAATAGTAATGAAGCAATGCATGCTAAAGAAACTTTTAAAATCAATGTTAACTCTAGTTCCCACCATCATTGTATCATCCAATTCTGTTTTGCTTTGTTTTGGTATCAAAAACAAAATCACATCCTTGTACTTGCCAGACAGGCGCTTAAACCACTGAGCCAAATTCCTGACCCTTGTCTTCCAAATCTATTACGTTTCAATTATAATGTACTAGTTACCAGATATGAAATTAGTTTCAAGATGCTTATTGTTTTTAATATTAATCCTCCTAGGTCTGACTGTTTTAATCCCTGTCATGATGAGCACTTGAGGTACAAAAACGGAGGTGCAGGTAGAGGGACTCGGTGTAGCTTCCTGCAATGCTGGGTGGCTTTGAACAGATTCTTCTGGTTGTGGAGCCTGGTCTTCAGGAGCACCAAGAAAGCAGGCACTGTGACCTTGCCAGCACTCCTGCAGCTGACCAGCATGAAGTGACATTGAGCAACCACTGAGAAGAATAGCGTGACGTCAGCGAGAAGGGCTCTCCTGAGCTGTAGCTGGGAAGACAGAAGTAAAGCCAAGCCGAGGAACCAAGCAGGAGTGCGGGAACCGATGAAAATTTAAAGGCCACCTGTTTCCATCACTCCCACAGCTGGTTACTCCTTGATTGATGAAAGAGTTACTCAGAAATGCTAGTTTCAAACTCCATCCAGGCATTTGAGTTAAAAGTAAGAATATTCTCAAATTGATCTGGTGCTCTTTTTGCTTGTAGCAGTGAATTTTTTTATTAGTTATATTAAAATATATTAATATTTGAGTATTTTGCCTCAAGCATTAACTGCTGGGTAATTCTAATCCATGGTTGTGGGGTTACAAATTATAATTTGATTCTTTGTGTGCCTGTGCTGTCATCCTGTCCCCCAACACACCACCTTGAATTTCATAAGCATTAATACTGCTTCCAAACTTGCTTTTGCAATAACTCTACTTTTCTGCCAAAACTCCCCCAATTTCAGGGGCTTCCCAGGGATAGGACAGCAGAAAATATCACTGCTCTTGTAGTTAGATCCCAAAAGCTTCAAGGTGAGTTCAGCTGGTCATTTTCGTGTCACTGAAGTTCCTCGCTGCCTGCAAGAAGCCTTTTTTGCCAATGCTTTCAGCAACACCAGTGCCTCTCACTCCATCTGACCCAGCAGGCTCAGACAGCCTGCTGCAAATGCACTGGCCTGAAAGCCCCTCTGTGGTCTACAGTTTCACTGTGTGGTGCCCAGTGTACAATAAATAGAAGTGGATAGAAGTATTTATTGTATTACATTATTTCTAAAACAGTGTGCCCAATATTTCAAAACCATATAGAGTTTTTATTAAAATGAGCTTCTATTTCCAATTTCAAGGAAATGAAATGAGGGTTACTACTCAGTGAATGAGGGTTCTTAATTGCATTTTCAAAAAAAAGAGTTCAAAAAGATTTTCACTAAAAAAAATTTCTCTCCCAAAAGCATATTGCTAATTTCAGTGACAATCATTTTTACAGATTTTTAGAATGATATTTATACAGTTTCAGACTGCAATCATAGCAAAAAAATCACATTTCTGTACAATAATTTTTACCGTTCTTTGAATATTTGCAAAAACAGAGCTGTCTGTGTCTGTATGTCATTTTTAATTGTATCATAATAATGGATACTTTCTTTTTTTCATTTAAGGAGAAAAAGAAAAAACAGAAAAAGGGTAATACAAAATTTAAAAATAAACAGTAAGAAATCACTAGTTAATAGATTACATATTCTCATCTTAGAAATAGTTGTTAAGTTACAATATTGAAGCATATAAAGTGAATTTCAAACAGTGAGAGTGTAAACAATTTTGTTCAATGATCCAAAAAACACTCAGTAATATGGTTATCTATCTTATACACTTAAACATATATGCAGTTATAACCTTTAGAGCACTTTCTTTTCTTTTCTTTTGTACAATGACAATTACACATTTTGGGTTTTATTATTCCCACACTTCTTATTACTTTTTTTGAAGAGAGTAAAACCAAATGCGACATATCAGAACAGAGTCAGTCAAATCAAAAGGATGGACATAATAGGTAATGTAAAAACAAAATACAAGGTGATCAACAATGGTTACCATACTGCCTCTTGCTATTTTAAGAAGAATTGGCAGTTATAATAAAATTGAACTAAACAGTAAAAAATAAAACCAAAGCATTGGAGACATTACAGGATTTTAAAAGAAAATAATAGTCAACTGGAATGGGTGTCATAATGATTCTTATTGTCTTCACAGTTATGCCTATACTTTCAATCTTGGTACTATCAAGCAAAGCAGAATAGGGGAAAATCAGTCAAAACAAGATGGTGAGGGCAATAGAGGATTTCAAATCAAGTTAATAGGAAATCAAAGTAGGTTACTATAATGTATCCTGCTAGTTTTTATTTATTTTTCCCTTAATTAAAAAAATAAAAAGAAAGAGGTAAATAATTTAAAAAAGGGGGGGGGGATAGAGATAAAAGAGGGCAAAACAACAAAACAGCGCAGGTCAAATCATAACCATTTAAGCAAAATAGTGTTTCACCACAAGATATCCTGACATAAAAATAGTTGCCATAGTGTCTCTTCCTTGAAATCTTTGAGTATAACTTCTTATACTGTAGCACCAAACATATCAAGACACTATAAAACCATTCAAGAGAATGACATTATTACAGGGAATTTAGATCCAATTGACAGAAAATGAACAATGGTTTTTATATAGACTCCTTGTCTATAAAAGTTTTTGCTTATATTATCATATATAATAAAATCCAATAAGATACAACCTTTTAAGACCAATGGAGACAGAAGAATACACGTTTGATGGGACTTCAAAACAAGATGATACTAAATCAGCACTAGCTATTATGATGTCTTGTTTTCTCCAAAATTGCTGTTCCTACCTTCCGATCTTCTTTGTCTTATTTCTGTTGAGCTCTTTTTCTGTTGTTTGTTGTCAGTTTGTCTTCTTCATTTCGTTTTGTGCTCCATTCATTGTGGCCTCTCTGCCACTATTTCTGGAATCTTGGTATTTTCCTTTTTTTAGACTATCCTGCAGTATTCTCTGTAGAGTTGAATTAGTGGCTTAAAATTCCCCTAGTTCCTCTTTTTCCTGGAAGCATCTTGTTTTTCCATCAATTTCTAGGGACAATTGTGCAGGACATATCAATCTTGGCTGGAGGTTATTATCTTTCAAAGCTTTAATTACTTCCCCCCATGGTCTTTGTGATTTGATGGCTTGTGGAGAGATGTCTGCTGTAATTCTGATGGGTGTTCCCTTGTAAGTGATCTGTTTCTTGTCTCTGACAGCTTTTAATATTCTGTTCTTATATTGGATTTCTGGAATTTTGATTATTATATGCCTGGGTGTAGCTCTGTTTGGGTTGTAGGTGGCTAGAATCCTGTATGCCTCATACATCTGAGTATCTTTACCATTTGCCAAATTAGGGAAATTCTCTTGGATTATTTCTGTGAATAGCTTTTGTAGTCCATTTGTTTGTGTCCCCACTTCTTCTCTTATGTTCTTAATTCTTAAGTTATAGATCCTCTTATCATCCTCTAGTTTTTGTATTGTTGCTATTTGTTTTTTTTTTTGTTATTTTTAAGAAGTTTTTCATTTCATTCTCCCATATTACAAATCTGCCCTCCAGTTCAGATAATCTGTCCTTAGTTTCTTTCAAGCTGTTATTCCAGTTTTCAACAGAGTTTTTAGTTTCCTGGTAATCTCTTTGAACCTGCTTTACATATTCTATGTTTTCTCTATCTTCTCCATCAAACAATTTTCCCCTTTTTTTCTGTTCTTTCATTCCACCATTTGTTTTTTCTTGGGTGGTGCTTAGCATTTCTCTAACTATTCTGCTTAAGTCTTGCTTCAGGTCATTAATAACTTCATTCCTGAACTCATCTATGAGGCTCTGGAGATAGCGCTTCATGTCTATTGGTGCCGTGTCTGCTATTGCATGTTTCTCAGGATTGGGGGCTGAGGACCCTTTCTTGTTGCTCCCTCTTCCCATATTCTCTGCTCTTTATATTTAAGCATTTATAGGAGGCTCAGCTTCTTTCCCTGTCAGCCACAGTCTGTTTGAATTGTGCCGGCTAGGTGTTCCCACCCACTGCAGTGTACTAGGGAGACACAGACCTGGGTAGCTTCTGCTGGGCCTGCTCCTCCAGGTCAACCTACCAAAGGCTTCATCGCTAAGGTGCACCTCCAGACACTGGGACCTGAGTTGGGCTAGCCTACTGGGTCTCAGCCAGTGGTGTCTCACAGGCTAGGCACTTCCCACCAATCCTGCTTGAGAGGGGGATATGTGACTGAAGTCACTGCAGCTTCTGGTTCCAGGAAGTCTGCCCCATCTGAGTATGTCCTCCACTGAAACCTTCTTCTCTATGGAAGAGTCCCCATTCACTCACTCATCGCAGGTCGATGCAGGGCACCCGGCCAGTCCCGCTCCCAACTCCTTTCAGTGCTTCCCACTCTCCGAGCTTTTGCATCTCTCTCCCCGCTGTGCTGACCGGGATGCAACAGCGGCTGCGAGTAATTCAAATAGCAGTTTCCAGTGGTGCGGGTCCGGCTTCCATGCTGAGACCTTATCTGTGCCTGCTGTATCACCAGGATTGCATTTCCAAATAGTTTCTCTTAATTTAGTTCATTCCTGGTCAGCAAAGAATATCCCCACTTGCCTGGAACTTCCTGTCCAGCACCATTCCTAGATTTCAAGTGAGGTTTCTCCGAGAGCCTCAGGGGCTGCCGCTATCTATCTGCCATGTTCTTCCGGACCTCACTGTCGATACTTTCAAAGTTTTAATTCTTTTATATTTCAAGAAAGTTAAATGAATAATCACAGATACTATGGTAATATATCAGAGGATTAATTCCAAAAAGGTAGACTTTCTTGACAAAAATGTGTTTAAAATTGTTGTAAATGTTAACATAATGTGCCCCATAGAAACTGTACCTACATAAATTCTATGATAATATGTGGGTTACCTACTTTTTTAGAATTTTTAAAAATTCTAAATTTTTAAAAATTTTAGACAGACCGATAGGTTAAACAGAATTTGCATATAATTTTAATATGCATTTCTTGTTATATGACCTTACTTGGACATATTTTAAAACTGTTTAATTGCACTTGGTATGAACTTTTTCTATGTTGTGTAGTTACTTAAATAATTTTCCTTATTAATGTGCTAAAGCTGTGAAATATTTATGAAAATAGCAAAAATTTTAAGATAAACATTGAAAACACTTTTTCCACTCTTTTTTTTTTTTTTTTCATTTTGTGTATTTCTTCCTAAGAAAATTTTCAAGTGGCTCTGGATCATTGAGAGAAAGTATCTTGATAAAACAAAACTGAATTTAATAAACAGAGTATCACAAGCATAACAGTACCATTAGTGAATCTTACTAGTTTCATAATTGGTGGAAATTAAGTAGTTCTCGTCTATGCATCTAAACTGAGGTGGTTTGGTTTAAGAACTCAAGATGCGGAACTGACTGGAATTGGGCAAGGTTTATGGTAATGCTGTAGAATTGTTGGACACAAGTGAAGCAAAAGAATTGAAGCAATTCTTCATGAAAAAGTGGTTGTCCTGATAAGTGAACACTTTACCCAAGAGAACAAATCATTTGCCCAGATGAATTGATTTGCAAGAATTTCCTATAGCACACAGTGAGGTTATTTATTGATTATCTTATCTTATCTTTCTGAGAAAGAATTTTCTGAAGGAACCCAGTTAAATTATGTTGACACAGGTGGTATCAGTCCTAACCATTAATTATGTTGGTACAGGTGGCCTTATTTTTTAATATTTATACTTCTCCATTTCCAAATTATTTTTAGAAATGTAACAATGAAAATATTGTTTAGTTCTGATAATGTTACTATTTTATGTTTTTCTTCTTCCTTATTTATTTATGTATTGGTACTGGGAATCGAACTCATGATCTTGCACTTACCAGGCAAGCACTTAAACCACTGAGCTAAATCCCTAGTCCTCTTTCCTTATTTATCATATCACCAGAATTATCAGAAATATAATAAATAATATGCATTTATTTTTAGGTGGCTAACCAATTACCCATATATTATTTATTAATTAACCTGCATTTTTTTAGTTAAATAATGTGATATTTGTCATGCACAATTTTTGTTTAGATCCAAATATACCTCTATACTTTTACTTTATCACTGTTTAGTACTAAATTTTATTAATTATAGAATTAAAAATAGATTAGTATATTTTGTAGTATACTAGACCATCTTTAAGTCATTCAAATCCACATGACTTCTTATTTAAAGAAATTTCTTACCTAATTTCAAGCATTCATTTATGCATACAAATTCTAGAATCAGTTTGTCCAATGCCAGTGAGACATATCCTATCAGTAAATTACATGGATCATAATTTGCACATTGAATCTAGTTTACTTCAGACCTTTTGTGTGTTACTAGGAATTGAATCAATGGCCTTCACATTGATCTACCTGTTTCCCAGCCCACTTTCCACTTTTTATTTTAAGGGAAATCCTTACTAGCTCACTAAGCTGCCCAGGCTACTTGAATTTGTAATCCTTTTCCCTCCCCCTCTAGGGGGATGGGATCATGGGTGTGCTCCACCATGCCAGGTTTAGTATTAAGTTTCCTTTCCAACAACAGAGCATTTCTTTTGTAACAAAATTTTAGCTTCATTTTAGGGCCTGTATCCAATAGTGTATTAGTAATAAAGTTAATATTAGAAATAGATCATAAGATATATGTGATATGCAAATGGTTTACAAAGTAAGCCTTTAAAAGGGCACCTGCAAAATCCAGTGTGGAAGAATATAAAAGGGCTGTGTGCCCGCTGGAGATTTGAAGGGTTCAATCAATTACCCTTAAACTCACTTTGTAACCCAGGCTTGTCATGAACTCACAGTGATTCTCTTACCTGAGATTCCTGAGTCCTGGAATTACACGTATGGTGAGACAGGAATGAACATGAGAAAATATGCATACAGAATGAAAACAATGTGTTATTTTTATACAATAGAATACTATTCAGCTGTAAAAAAGGATGGGCCAGAGGTTTAGCTCAGAGGCATAAGTGCCTGCTTGGTAAACGTGAGGTCGTGAGTTCGATCCCTGGCACACACAAAAATAAATAAATTAAAAAGGATGATCTTGAGGCCTTTATAGGTAAATGGAGGCAACTTGGGAATATTCTCATTAGTGAAATAAACAATTACTTATTGTTGTTGTTCACATTAGTGTGTAAGCAAGATTCCCAGTAATGTGTGTAAATATCACCTTGTCTCTCCAGTGTAAGAAATAATAACTGACAGAATAACAGGATCCAAAAACTATAATAGATATTGTAAAAGTGAAAGGGAAGGAAAGTGCTCTAAAGGATATAATGGTATGTATAGTGTGTAATATAGATGGCCATGTTACTGAATTTCTGTTGGATCATTGAACAGAAGGGTTTGCACTGTCAATGTTTGAGTGTCTAGCAAATTTTTATGCTTTGATTTTGTAATGTTAAGATGACAATATGTAATGTATCAACTAGCAATTTTAGATATTAATTTTTTTGAATTCTGTATTATTCTACTTTTCCCTATTTTTTAAAAATTTTCTTTTCCTTCTTTCTTTAAATAAAAAAATTGGGGAAAAATATACTTTTCTCTTATATATATTATATATATATATATATATATATCTCCATACATGTCTACAAAAATACACCTCTCTCTCTCCCTCTCTCTCGCTCTCTTTCTCTCTCTATACACACACACACACACACACACACACACACACTGACACACAAACACATATATATATGCATACAGAAATATACCTTTGGTTATATATATATATATATATAGAGAGAGAGAGAGAGAGAGAGAAATGTATTTCTGTATACATGGAGAGAGAGAGGCATATTTCTGTATATATATGTAGATAAAGATATATATATATATATATATATATATATATATATATATGTATGTATATATGTTACTGAACATGGCCTTACATTTTTTACCTCATGACTTCCTTGCTGTTTTCTTCATACATTGTTTTATATGACTGTAAAATTGTCATATACTTGTATTTCTAGTTTGCTTTTGCTGTCACATATATATATTTTCTTAAATAACTGTGTTGTACCTGTACAATCATTCCTTGGTAAAAAGTTTATATGGCGAAATATTAATAACTTTATAGAATTTCAGGCTATTTCTCTAAATGATAGGGAAAATCTATTGATATCAAATTCTGAGATTATTTGCATATATGATGGCTTTTGATCAGAACAAATTCAAAAATGTGGAAATTTATTGTGAATATAGAAGAACAATCCAGGAACTGGGATATCTCAAACCAGGTAGCATGAAGTTCACTTATTAAAACACCATTTACAAAGCGTAAAGAAAAGATTATTTTGACATTTGTTTGTGGTGGCCTGTTACACATCAACATTCTTTTTAAGGCATAGAGAGCTGTTTAACATGACCTATCTACAGCCAATTTCACAGAATCATACTGACAGCAACATAGCGCTCATAGCTTAGTTTAACTTATGAGTAGAGCAAATGTTCCTGTAAAATCAGCATACTTTGTTTTAGCCACGTGATTGTAGGCAGCTGACCTTTAGTTCTCTCTAATCTCTGGCTTCTGATTTTACTTTTATTTGACAATATACAGCCATTTTCTTTTACAACAGGCACTCATATATAAAGAAATATAGAGTGAAAGAGGAATTATTTGACATTTAATTCCCCTGGTTGAGGGAAATCAGAGGTGGTACCTCCTGAAGCATTAGAGATCTTCATCTACCTGACCTCCATAGCACGTTGCTTTTACATATTTTTTATGTTTGTGCACTTCTTTTTCAGATCCATCCTTGCTTCTGTGATGCTAAACATGGTCTAGAGAAGCTCTCATAGGCTATCCTAATGTTCCTTGAGGAAATTGTTAGAGGTGTTTTATCCCTCAGGGAATCACCCTTTGTGGATGATTCTCGTATGTGGTTCATCTGATGGTGACCTATAAATCATACAGCACTATCAATAATAACAATGTTGTATTTGCTCAGCGTTGCTATTATTGATATTAGTTGAGTTTGGTTCTATTTTTGTTTTGTTTTGGTGTTTTTGAGTTTTCACTGTGTAGTCTAGGTGCAGATCTTATGATCTCTTTGTCTCAGCCTTCAGATAGCTGGTATCACAGGCATGAATCACCATGCCCAGGTTCTCAGGTTTGTTATTTTGTTTGTTTCTTTGTTTTTTATCACCCAGTTACCATCACTAGATTTAACAGACCTTTAGGTTGCCAGGTAGTTTCTAGCTTCATCAGAATCAAAACTTTGTTTCTCTTCTCTTTCTTGCAATTTTCATTGTTTAGGAATTAGATATGCTAATATGAACCAGCAGTAAATACTTAAAATTTTACTTTGTTGTTAGCTTCCCCCCCCCCCGCCATTTTCATCAACTGTGTGTACTTAGTCATTAACCAAATGAGAATGAGGTGTGGGAAATAGAGTAAAAGTAACGCTAGTGTTATGCTTTCACACAAACCCAAGGCATTGCTGATGGTCAGATAAGTGTCTTCAAGATCTGGGAATACTATTTTTATAGGAACATTCTGGACAACCTGATTACAGTATGACACCATTTGGCCAAGAGAGGGTTTATTGCTTTGGTTCATGATGAGAAAATTCCTAGCAAAACATATATAAAGGGGAAAATGCTTGAAGAATGAAGAACCTAGAAGAAGAGAATGAGCCATGTGGAATCAAACTAGATAGGGCTGGAAGAAAGATCTTTGCAGAAGAAAGACTATGAAAGGAGGCACATAGTGGATTGGATCTTAAAGGACTGACAAAATCCTAACTGGGCAGGCAAGGACTGAAAGTGAATGAGCAAAATTAAGTCAAGGAGAATTGGGGAAACACAGTATATTAATGTTTTGCTGTGTAACAAGTTGTCACAAACTTTGTGACTGAAGAACAGTATTCAAATTATACAGATTAGAATTCTGAATATGTCTCAGCGAAGGTTTCTGCTCTTTTTCATAGTCTCCAATCTAACTATCAGCCTGACTGGAATCTCTCATGGAGTTCGGGTCTGCACCCAAGATTTTGAATGAAGTCAGTGTCAATTTTAGGACTGAAGTTTTCTGTGGTTTTCAGTAATTTTGGCTACTTCCATTTCTAATCTCCAAAGCTTTTTATAACAAGGGCCCACCAGCCCATGCATAATAAAGTTATACTCCAAGCTCTCACAAATTGCACAGATAAATTTAACTGTTATAAACATTTATATACAAGATTTCAAACTACTAGAGCATATAAGAGAAATGCTGTAGTACATTGGAATGATAACATTTTTTGGATAAGATCCCCAAACCACAGCAAACAAAAGCAAATGTAGATATTTGGGAACCTAGCAAAGGAACCAATTATCTGAGTGAAAAGATCACCTACAAAATGTGGCATATTTACAGTGTATACATTTGCAAAGGACTGATATCTAAAATGTTTGTATAGAATTCCAAAAACTCAAAAGCAACTAATAATAATAATGAGATGATGATGAATAATTTAAAAATATATAAGAGGTCAAAAAAAAAAAAAAAAACCAGGAAAGTGACCAACAAGTACAAGAAAAAAATGTATATACCACTAATTACTGGAGAAACTAAAAAGACCAAAGAAAAACAAGGGGTGATAAGGATGTAAACTTAAAGTTACTGGAGCTGTAAATAGTGCACTACAGAAAGCAGTTTGGAAGTTTCTTTAAAAATTAAAAATAACATGGTCATATGATACAGCAATTCCACTCTTGGATACTGTGATGGATTAAAAACTGGTGATCAACTTCACACCAACTGAAATGAATCAGTTGGGGGACCCAACTGAGGACTGTTGCCAGGGTAAAACAAGAATTGGAGAAGAAGAAGTTAGTGTTGTTTGGTCTGCTGGTTCTTTGGGGCTGTTGGTTCTCCTGGAGGAGCTTGGCTTCTCATGCTGGCTTCTCTCATATGAACTCAGCTGTTATCATCCAAGGAGCTTGGGACCTTGTCACTGAGAACGGCTGTGGTTCACCCTAGGGGAGCTCTGGTCTTTACTTTGAGCATTGCTTGCTGGCTCTAGAGGGGAAGATGGTGTGCTATTCAATCTCCAGAAGCTTGTCACATTGCCTTCCTGATGTGAACTCAGCTGTTCTCATTGCTGGAAGGAGCTCAGGACTTCACTGTCACTGAGGATAGCTGTGGTACTTTTCAGGATAGCCCTGGTCTTTATTTTCAGTATCATTTCTTGGCTCCAGTGCAGAACCCCCAACAAACTGTCACAGATTCTTCATCCAGCTGGCAGAGACTTTCAGATTCCATTGTTGACCTTCGGGCCTTCCCAGCACAGATCCATGAAACGTAATTGCATGAGTCCTTTCTTAGTAATTGACTCCTTGTGTAACCACTATAGATAGTACTATGAATTATGTGTCCTGTGTTGTCTTGTTCTTTTTGCAAACCCTGAATATAACAGGTTTATATAGAAAATAAAATGAAATTATTATGTTAAACCAAAATCTACACTCCTATGCTTATTGTTACAATATTTAAAATAGCTAAACGGTGGAAACAACCTGTGTGCATCAGCTAAAGGATGGATAAAATAATGTGGTACACATACATGATGGAATTCTATTCAACTATCAAAAAGAATGAAATCTTACTATTTGCAAGACCACGTATGAAGCTGTATATCATTACATTAAGTAAAATAAACCAGGCACAGGAAGACAAGAACCATTTGAACTCAGTCATTTAAAAAATATTAAAAATTTGGTTTCACAGAAGCTCAGAAAATGGTAATTAGAAGAGGAAGGAGAAAAGAATGGGGCAGGAAAATGTTGATCAATATATATTAAGGCTAAAAAAAAGCAAAAAGCTGTAGGAGTTATTCACAGGAGAGTGGTGACAGATAACAATATAATATAAACCTCAAAATTATGGAAGAAAAGATTTGAAACATTTAACCATAAAATGTACTGATTGAGGTGCAATGTATTCATATTTTAAATATTATATGATGCCCATCAGCCCACTTAAATTCATGGAAAAGGAATTATAGCTGGAATGAACACCAAGAAGCACGAATCTAGTAAATCATCTTGGAATTCTCCTCACCGCAAACAAAGTGTTGGAAGAAATTCAAGACTTTATGGTTGACTAGCATAGAGAATGTAGAAAGTCAAGTTAAATAGGTAGACACTTAACATCTTGATTTTATAAGCAACAGGGCACTGGAAAGATTTTTAAGTAGATAAAATCTTTGTTGTACTATCAGCAGTGTGGAAAGTGAATGGTTAAAGTATGAGCAAGTAGAAAGAAATATTTTTATGCAGCATATTACTATTCCTGGAAATATCTAATAAATTAAAGCTTTGATTGTAAATTGAGGACAGAAAAGCTTACCTTTACATATGAAGTAGGCAAATTTGATAATATGTATTCACCACATGTTTTTCCGTATTCACTATATGTGCTCTGTGCCAAGTACTTGTCCTAGACACTGGGTCAGAATTAAGTAAAGAAAATAAAAAATAAAATTTTTTTTCTTTAAAAGCAGGGAAACACACATAAGAAATAGACATATATAATCAAGACAATTTTAGATTCATTACCTGAATGATGAAAAATATACAACATAATGAACCAGAAAACCCATAACTACTTTGGTCTGAAATTCAACGAAATACAAAATTAAGTGGCTTACATAAAAGCGAGCTTTTTTTCATTACTTAAAAGTGGGTTTCATCATACATGGAAATAAGGTGAAAGTTCATGAAGTAAAAGTACAATCTGCTACAAAGTATCACTTAAACTGTGGATCATTTCTGTGTTAAACTGTGTTTCATTTCTGCCAACCTGAGAATGCTGACTGCTGTCTTCAGGTTTTTACTCTTTTGGATGCAAATTGACCACAGCAATATCAGGTTTCACGTCTTTGCACAGCAACGTCTAGCTGATTATGGAAAGTCATCCTTGACACCCCAAATCCTTTTAAAACAAAGACTACTTCTCAGAATCCCATCAGCAATCTTTCTTCCATGTGTCATTTGTGAAATAGCAACATGTACCCATTCCTATATCAAATCATTTGATGTTCATTCAAAATTTTATATCTAGTTTAGATAAATATTTATAAATTTCAAGCCAATGGCATTAGAATCTCTGTGAGTGAGGCTCTAGAATTGGTTAAAAACTGTGCAATTACGCTAATAAAGACTGAAACTCATCATACTTAGATGAATAAGACTTGAGCTTATATTCCCTGAATCACATGGATATTCAAGGAAGCATGCAAACTCGAAGCACTTGTAAAAGTGAATAATAGTGAGAGTTGTCTTTTATGGAGGATGTTAAGGTAGAATACTTTAGATAGGAAGATTGAGACGGGCATTTCCCAGGATATGATTTATGAGCTGATATCTAATGCAAAGAATGAAGCAAGTCCAATTTGGACAAAGCAAAGGAAACTGAAAAGCCTTAGGATGAAAATGAACATGGCATACTAGAAGACAGAAAAAAAAAAAGTTTAAGGAACACATGGAATTCCTATATCTTCTGAGGGTTCTGGAAAGTCCCTTAGCTTGAATTAAGGGCTGTGGCACGCTATTTCAAACTATAAAGCATGATTGTGGCACAGTAAGACTTACTTTTTCTTCTAATCATTCGTATGTGAAAGAATCAGTCCTGTAGATGATTTAACTGAAACAAAGAGAATCTGTTACTGTCTTATTTAGTTAACCTAGTGACAGCATTGGAGAAAAATAACATCAAAGATGCATTTAAAAATCAAACTTACAGATTTTATGGTGAATTAGCTATAGGAGATGAACAAAGAAAGAGTGAGAAAGGCAAAAGATTGCACCCTTACCTAAGGTACTGAACAGTGGGGTACACATATGATAGTGTTACTGACTAGTCAAGAGCTAAATATAAGTCTTTGTAAAGATAAAAAATACAAAGGAAGCGCTCAAGACAGTTATTGAAAGAAATAAACTCAACTAATGGCTATAAATAAATGTATAAGCATGAAAAGATAACACACAAGACTTTATATTATTAAAATCTAAAATATATAGCTTACATTTATGTAAAATATGACCCTGTAAGTTCATACTTGGAACTATATATATATGATATATTATATATATTGTGTATATTTTATGTATGGGTGTCTCACTGTATTGCCCAAGCTGGCATTGAACTCCTAGGTTCAAATGACTCTCTTGTTACCTTCTCAAGCTTCCAACATGACAAACATGAGCTACTATGTCCAGCCAAATTATAATTTTGTAAACCAAATAATAAACCTTGGTGAATACCAAAGATAATAACAGCAAGTTTTAATAGAAGCTTCAAATCTAAAAAACATCTGAACATTATCAAGAATTTTATCAGTTACCTGATAAAGAAAAGTCGTTTATGATGGGAATGTTTATGAAAAATGTTGCCTGAGGAAGACATTAGAGAAGTACTCAGTTCCATTGAGTCCACCATCTTCTTTAACAATCTCATGGCGTATTTACATAGCATGCTTAACTTCATCACAATTAGCCATAAAAAGCAAAGCATAGTGTCCTTTGTATTCTTAACATGTTAACCAAACTCTGGAGAATAATTTAACTGCCACCTTTAATAAATTGTTGGGTAAAAGAAGAAAAAATTTACTAAATACTTGTTTCCCTATCAGTAGATAACTTGGAAAAATTGACTATCACGCAATGGAAAGTACACATTTAAGCTGATACAGCTGTTATATCAGTAAAGTATAAAGATGCCGTAAAAGTGCATCTATGAAATAATTATAATTAACTCCTAAAATATCATAAATGTCATGCTCATAGAGATATGCAATACATTTTTAAATACTGAAACAACAGATTATAGACCTTGTCTTCTAGAATCACAATATAAATTTTATTTTAAGGAATAAAATATCTGTGGCTTCATTCATTTATTCAGAGAATATTTATTGAATAACAATATTTGTCAGGTATTGGATGAAAAGTTTATGATCAATTGAAGGAAGAGCAAAAAATAAGTGAATCAATAAAAAAATAAAGAAAGAAACCCACTAAAGACAGAAAAAAGTATTGCCATTACTCAGGGATGTCACTTTCTTTTTCTATGTACCTGTGCTATGCAAACAATTTCTTGCTTGCATATTGTATCATCTAGAATGTGTAGACTAAATACTACATTACAGTATATAACCTGTGGAAGATTATATTCTAAGCAAGGTTCAAAACTTGTCCATACAGCATGCCACAAAGCAAACCAAAGTGAAAGCTATTCTTTAGGCAGTTAAGAAATTGTGATCCAACTGTATCTCAACACAACTACCCAATCTTTTTCTCCTACCATAACATTTATATTCATGAGACAGTCCTATAAGTGAAATCTCTCAAGAGAACTTAAGATTGTCAACTGGGAAAAGATAATCACAGTACTGGTGTGTCTGGCCTGAGGTTAAGTCCACAAAGACCCTAGAGGGGGAGTGGAGATCAGAGGGGACAAGAGACACAAAGAATGGAGACAAGTCGGAAATCCGATCAAGTCTCATTTATTCAAGGAGAGTAACAAATATATAGGGTATTGGGGGGGGAGGGGAGTTGGGTTCTGAGATGTCAGCAGGTAACTTAGCAACAGTGGCAAGACCGAGGGTTATAGATTAATTCAAATTTTCAAATTTCCCCTGCATGGGGGCTCATTAACATAATCCTTGAATGAGCCAAACAGGCTAAGCAAGAAGCTGCTTAACTACCAAACTTAACTCTTAGAGGGGGTTAAGGTGGTGCTGCCTGCAGATATAAGGTGGCAGCCAATTACAGGGCTTCCCACACTGGTGTGTACAAGGTAGGAAATGGGATATATCAAGATATCTAGGGAAGTTAACACAGAGCACTGACAGCATAGTCTCTCAGGTAAAAATCAGGGGTATAAAATCAGCAATGTATCAATTTATCTCAGTACTTAATAGTGTCTACCATTAAAGAAGATTAGCGCCAATGACACCTACTGTGTGTCAAGCGTGTTTTAAGTCTCTAAGTATATAATTCAGTTATTCATGAAATCAATACATGATGACAACTCTGAAGTACAGGGAAGGTAAGTAGTATTTTATAGGTCATATAAAGGGTGTAATTTAAAAAGCTGAAAAAGAAAAAAAAAGTACATAATCATAGTTCAAACATATTATTCAATTGTTCATTTATGAAAACTTTCCAATTTAGTCTTTTGGGGGTTTTTTGTTGTTAAAAATTTCATCAGAAATCTAGAAGTGGATTCTTCTGTTCATGCCAGAAGGAAATGGAATAAATTGGAATTTCAATAAGTCCTAAGAACTTTAATATTTCTGATTAATAGGAGTGAGCTAAGCCTGGGTTTACTGAAATATTTCAAGCTTAGATTTGGAGCAGCAATGAAGATTTGTCCATCACAGCAACTTGACAAGTACTGTGATCCAGATATTATCTGCATTTTAAAAATACAAACTAACAAAAAGAAAAACAAAAGAAATGCAAAAAAAAAAATAAAACAAAACATTAGAAATCTCACTCACATCCTGCTTTGTTTCTTAGCTTCCATCAGATGTATCTGGGAAAATAGTGCTTGGATTCACAGCCCCACCCAGCACTACTGCAGAGGCTCTGCCTGTCCCTGGGTTCTTGTCTACAGAAACCACTCAAAAGTATGGTGAAAAACAAATGAGACAACATGAATACATAAAAATTGGCAATAAATCTGATATTCATAAATGCTTAATAAATAGTTCTTATTCATTTTATTAATCTAAATGACAATCCAAAAGGTTTTTTGGTTTTGAGGGGTTTTGGTTGTTTTGTTAAATAGTTTGAGTATTTTTGAGGTACTCCTTAAAAAGAAAAATGTAAATGTTGAAATTGAGTATTAATTCAGATTTTACTTTAAACTTTCTCTATATTACTTATGGATGTAAAAGCTTTTACATAATATACCTGTGTACACACACACACACATCAACATGCATACACACACACTTGCACACGGAAAGACACTTCCAGCATACCTGTTTTGATGTAACTTACCTTTCTGTACTCCTTCCAAAGTCTGAAAATTAATAAATTGTATCCCACCTGCCACAATTTGACTGTGCTTGATGGTATGCTTTCAAAACATATCTATTTTTATATAATTACTGCTAGACACATCTGATGGGAATGTCCTGCTAATAGTTTGATGAATATCCCAGCATCTATTTGCAAGCCCAGATAATACACAGCCTCTCCAAAGGATGAACAGCAGAAGTTTCCCAATCTTTTGACACCAGATGCCAGTTTTGTGGAAGATGATTTTTACATGAGCTGGGCAAAGAGTGGTTTAGGAATATTTCAAACAATTCTCATTTCTATTATTATTATTACATTGTAATATATCATGAAATAACTATCAACTGCATTGTAATCTACAATAATTAGGAGCCCAGAGCTTGGTTTTCCTACAACCAGGTCGCAGAGGTGATGGGTAATAGTGACATCCAAACACCCTATAATCTAGTTTTGGTTGCTGTCACTGCAGAATATCTTGCTTGTCGGCAATGCGAGAAGCTCTTCAGTGCTTTCGTGGAACTCTCAGGATAGTCTGCCTTCAGTTTAAGCCAGAACAAAGGGAAACTTTAAGTTGTATCAAACATATTTTTAAGGCCACCATAATTTGTCATTTCAAGTTCATCTTCTTCCATGTTCACAATTGATTCACCTGATCTATTCACAAATGAGTCATGGATCCATTCCTTATGAGTTCAGGGATTTTGTTGGCTGCAAATTAATGTTCAAATCCTTTTGAAAGCTAAGACAGGTGATCATGCACCAGCTGAGAGAAACTAAATCCTGGTTCAGTCTCTTTCAAAGTCTCCACTACTCAGCTAATATATGAAACATGTCAAAAATGCCAAAGCTCATGCATTGCGCCAAAATTACAGTTTGGCTTTGAATGCTTCCACTTTATCTACCAACTTGACCACAACTACCTTTTCTCATGACAGGGCAGATTGAGTTGACTGAACAGGTTAAATAGGCCACACAAGCAAGCAAGTTTTTAACCCATTTTGAGTCATTGAAATGAGCTGCTAATAGTGACTTTTTCTAAATGAAACCTTATACTGTCTCTCACAACACAAAACTTTTGACCGGTGACCTACCTTTAGAAAGGCACCACACTTCTGTGTATGTATTAGAGAAAACAAACCTGCTCTGTGTTCATCTCTTCACAGAGCTGCCCAAACAGATGAGACTAGCTATGGGTGGTAATTTAATGATGCTGATAATTTTAGTATCATCTAGCAAAACATTTAAAGGTCAGATGAGTCAGATGACATTTTTTAGCTAGCCAGCATTTCTCTATGGACTAAACAATATGTATGCCCATATTCAGATGGGCCTCTCTGATTCATTCACAATGAGTTATGGATCCATTCCTTATGAGTTCAGGGAAAAAATTAGAAACATGTTCAGTTATGGCAGACAGTCCATCCATGCCAACACTCTACGACCAATTATGTTTTCCTAATATGCAGTTTTTCAAATATTTGAGTAAGTGTTGATTGAAAGCAAAAATGCACATAGCAGATTCTTTTTTCTTTTGGTCTTTTTCCTTTTTATCGGTACCGGGGATCGAACTCACAACTGCCTGCTTTCAAGTCAGGCGCTTATGCCACTGAGCTAAACCCCCAGCCCCACATAGCAGATTCTTAATACACATACTTCTAAATTAAAGTATCACACAAAAACAATCATTGTTTGTTGACACTGTTAGACTTGGAACTTGGATTGCATACCACTGTGACTCATTAGTCCTCTCTAAAAATCATGCATCAGTAGCCTGCACTGTTTCATCAATTCATTTAATACAGTGCTAAACAAAATATAGTCACATGCTATCTTTTAAAAGTACATCTTTTCCTAAAAATTCATATTGAATTTTTTAACAGCCTGTAGGATCAATTCTTCCCCAGTATACAATCTCTTAGCTTTATCAATGTATGTAGTCATAAATATATTTATATATATTTGTACTGATGGTCTCAATACAACTATCTGATGAATTGGTAACTTTAAATAATTATTTCTGTTCTTTCTGTTTATATTTTTTGTTTTGAAAGCTTCCAAAGTCTTGCCTTTTAATGCAGGGTGCTTTGTCAACATGTAAGGAAGATGTTTTGAAGGATTTGTGTCTTTGTTACAGTCATTCCATATTATGCAAAGCAGACTTACCCAATGTAGATCACTTGTTGCAATAACCTTGTAATATAGGGACTCGATATTTTCTTTTGAATTCAGCTTTCTTCCTGTTGCCAGTCCTAAAAGTCTTTAACTATCTCACCATATGGGTCTTTCCTCTTATTCCATGAGCTTGGGAATAAGTTTTTAGAAGAATTGTTTTGGCTAGGTTTAGGTTATAGGATTAACAAAACGGTGACTGACCACAAGTATAGAGCGTAGAAAAGAGATGTGGACAGGAGTGATGTTGGGTGACTCATGTGTGGACAAAAATAAAAGGTTTCTGACTTAGCCTGCTGTTAGATAAAACTGAATAACTGAAGTAGATCAACTCACCTGTCTATAAAATCTGCCATCAGATGCGACTGAATTGTCACATGCCACTTATGAGTAAGGTTTTGATAACAGTCTGCAAGTAATTGACTTATTAAGGTCTCTGTGCAGTCAAACTGCTCTGTTAAGGTTAATCTAAACTAGCGAACTGATCCAGAATGCTAGCATCACTACCTCAGCCACACCTCGGGTATCAGCCCTTAGGTTCTCATGAGGAGCATGCAACAGAGATCTTTCACATGTGCAGTTCACCACAGTGTGAGCTTTCTTATAAGGGATGTCATGATGAAACTGTTATGACAGAGGATGGTGCTCAGGCTGTAAAGTGAATGATGGGAACCACTAAACATACATGAGGCTTCACTCATTGACCTGCACTCATCTCCTGCCGTGTGACCCAGTTTTTAACAGCTCTTAAGCCAGTACAAGTGGTTGGACTCCAAACCAGATCAGTATTAGTGCATAGTATACACTTACTTCCTCCTAGAAACAATGATGTCATGTCTGTTGTACTTTTCAAGAGCTCTTCCAATGCTGGAAAGCCCATGCAGGAGGAAATAGCAAGGTAGACTGAAAAGAAGAGTTCAAAGGAATTGTCAGCGTTCCCAGGGAACTTCCAATATCTTCTCTGCCTTTTCTTTTTTACTGTACCAATGACCATATTTTAACAACAATTCAGTGAAGTTATTTGGTGCACTTCATGCATTATCAGTACCTGATTTTGATATTTGAGCTGACAGTGACAATACTGTTTCTAGGAACAAAAAAGCAATCTAATTTCCTATTTTTTGAAGTTCTGTATAATTTCTATCCTTTTTCCTGTTTTGTTTTTTAAAATAAAAAATTAATCAGTTTTTACAAGCCCATTCAAACATTCATTCTTTGAAAACAATATCATTTGAATTCTGCATGTATATGACATCAAAGTTTGCTGTGTGCTCCAGACTACAGCGTATGTACTGTGGGTAGGCAATTCACAGTCCAGCAAAGAAAACAAAAGATAAATAGAAGAAATGACTTTTATGGGCACATAATTATTTGACTCATATTAAAAACACTTATAATAATTATCAATAGCTTAAATTTGATACATCCAAATTCCACTACATACAATATGAAAGGTAGTTTATTCTTATCCTATATTTCTAATTTTTTGTGTGTTCACTCAAAATACTATACCTAATTTCTGCCTAAGTTTCTAACACTCACTTGCACCTCAAACCAATATACAAATTCAACCTCTTATTCTGATTTTCATTTAATCGTTCTCTGTATTTTCAACTGAATCTCAGAAATCCAGTTTCTTTTTCATGACAAGACAATTTCTATGGATCTGTATTTTATATCAGATATATATTGGTGCTATTAAATAAATAAAGGTGGAAGTGGTTGATATGAAGGGAGATATGAGCGATACATTTAATGCTCTTTATGGTTTTTATGGTTGATGTGTTTTAGATTTAACTGACTGTAGGTCAGAAAACCAGTAAGTTTGTGATTGACAACAAATTAATTGTTGCCACATAAAGTATGAGGACCCAATTTGAAATACTGCAGTAAACTCAGAAGTATAGGAATAGCTCATAGCTTTAATCTGCAATATCATTACAAACACATTTGCAAAAGTGTGTTCATACAATAAAATTGCGATAAAAATGAAGAGATGAACAAGCAAAATTTCTTTCAGCACCCATATTTTTCTTAATGACAGTTAAATTATAGTCAAAAATTCAACATTCTTCAACATTTTTTCCTTGTTAGTGGAACCTGATCAAAAATTAAATATTTATTATCACTTGCCTAAAATTCATGCAAATTATTAAGGGTAGATACGTTGGCTTCCCATGTATTATTCGTATAGTAGCACTGCATTGTTATTACCTGACTCAGTGATATGAACTGTGTATACACTGAAGAATATGGACATGAATAAGATGGCTCACACCCACAAGAATAAAGATGCTTCATTGGGTAACTAAGTATTCCACTCGTACCCACAAGAAATCCTGCTGGTCACGGAGCAACACTCATATGTCACACTTCAATGGAAATGATTGCAATCAAAATAACATGCAATTCAGTAGCTGACTCTGAGCAGATGATGAAGATGAGTGGCAAATTATAACAGATTTCAGAGCAAAGCCTTAGACAGTGGCTGTCCCTTTTTGCACGTAACTATATTCACATTGTGAAATATTTTCCTTTTATGTCTTCTTATCTCACAAAGCTGTTTTAATAAGGGACCAGTACATTAGTAAACAGACTGTCTTGCTGACACATCTTCTAAAATACACTTTGGCTGAATTCTAACAAAACCATTTTGAATGCAAAAGGGGTGCTTCTCAAGCCAGATGGTTTATCTAATAGGAATGTTTTCTGATTAGAGAAACAGCAGTAGACTCATGATCACACCAGGTGCCAAACTGGTTCTGTAGTTTACATGAATTTGCAACTGAACAAGTCATGAACCAAAGGGAATCTATTTTGCAATGTGCCACGGTCTATTCTGAGAGGAAGAATGAATGTCAAAGATGCTACTATATCAGATGGGCTTTATTATATTATTTCTTTATAAGAATGTGTGGCTATCATTGCAGCTTTGGTTCCCCAATTTATCTGTATCTTAAATTTCCTGAGTGTGTTGTAGAAAAGATTAATAAAGCTTCTCAATCATAAAATTTACAGACCATTTTATTATGTGAAAATCTAAAGTATTTTGTTTTTATCTAATTAGGAATTCTTTTTACTGAAAAATGGATTATTGTTTTCCTTTATTTGTCCTTATTTCTTGGACTGTTTCTTTGTTCAGGAAACAATTCTTACATGTCCTGATAATAAAGGAAATAGAATAGTGTTTGTAGAACCAGCCCAGCCATGTTTAAGTGTGCATAAAAGGCAACGCCCTAGATCCTGCAGGGATGTTGTGAGGACACGGATTGTGAGGATGCTGAGGTTGTCGCCTTTTATGACACTGTGAGTTGCTTGTGTGCTGATCTGTGTATGGGGTACAGAAAACTCAGTGAATCTATGTACTCTGTGATTTACCAGACCATAGACTGCCAAGACTGCCGAACTCTGATGCACTTTGGTGATGCACTTTTAAAAGCAAAATGTATAATTAGGGGAAAAGGTGAGAAATCCCTGTGTGTTTTCTTAACTCCTTTGTAGTGCCCACTTCCTTTCTAACCTCATTTACATCCAAGGCTCTGCTTACTTCCTGCTTTGGAAGCATAGAAAAGCAAAAGTAACCAAGAACTGAGTCCAGGTCATTATTCTTACTCATGCACAACCTGGGCAAATTGGATGGTCTGTTCTAGAACAGTTGGCTAAATAGTAAAGACTGTGAGGAACTGGGATATTCTCAAATCAGAGATGCTTTCTTCAGTGTAATCATACTCCTATATGTTTAGTAGCTCAAAATGTAAATGAACTAAGGTGTCTAAACTGAAAATACAGTTATCTAAGTAAATCCTCTCTGCAGATGTTTGGTTGACATCTATATAAATAAAAGCAAAATAACACATGAGACATCAGTTTTTAAAGAAATATTGGGGGCTGGGGATTTAGCTCAGCGGCATAAGCGTCTGCCTTGAAAGCAGGCAGTCGTAAGTTCGATCCCTGGTATTGATAAAAACGAAAAAGCCAAAAAAAAAAAAAAAAGAAAAGAAAAGAAAGAAAGAAATATTATGAGTTGGCCAGTTTATTTCATAAATATAATAATCAGAATTTTCAATGGTTCATTATTATAAGGATGTTTACTAAGCAAATTTCCGTACCAAGTAATATTTCCTTTAATCAAGCTCATTTGTAATTTTTTAAAATACTGATTTTTACCTCTTGTGTTAACAGTCATACACAGACTTGAACACTTTAATACATAATTATATGACTCAGTATGGTCTTTTATTTAAGGTTTGTGAGTATCTGTAGTGCAGGAAATATATATCTTCCTTATTATTTTCATGATACTATAATATGTAGAACAAACTATTAAAGTCCTTATTTTATCAAACTATAAAACTGCTTATAGGACAGGGAATTCTGTTATAATGGATAGATCCATTTGTGACTCCTTGCTCATGCCTTAAGAGTCTGTAAGCCAGTTGTGGTGGTGCACACTTTTAATCCAGTTCCTGAGTAGATGAGGTAGGAGTATTGCCTCACATTGGAGACCAACCTGTGCTACACAAGACCAGCCTGAACTACATAGCAAGACCATATCAATATGACAATAACAACAAAAACCAAAATTACACCAACACAAAGATTAAAACAAAAAGTAAAGGAGCATATAAACCAGCATTAAGTAATGTTATTTTTTCATGCTTGCCTTTCCTAATGAACTAAGTGATCTTCCTGTACTGCTCATCATTTAAAATGTTACCATTCATTGGTAGGTCAGTGTTC
Source organism: Cavia porcellus (assembly GCF_034190915.1). Classification (NCBI taxonomy): domain Eukaryota; kingdom Metazoa; phylum Chordata; class Mammalia; order Rodentia; family Caviidae; genus Cavia; species Cavia porcellus. Next base: position 90,114,308 of record NW_026947488.1, on the reverse strand, counting down.
TCTAAATAAAATAGGCCTATGAAAATGTATACATAATCTAAAGCTTCTCAATGAGCTTAACTTTCTCTCCATTTTAGTAGTTTCTTAATACATACGTGTATTCTCATCAGATAACTTACATAATCATTATAAAAAAAGACTTCCATAGAACTCAAGTTCCTAGGTTATATCATCAGACTATATAGTAATTGGTTCATAAAGGTCCATCTTAATGAACCTGTGAAAGTACAGAGATCATTTTAGAACTTCAAATTATATGATATTTCTTCATTTTTAATATGGTCACTTAAGTAAAACCTAAGTGATTTTTAACTTTTTCTGTTTCAAAGGAGATTTTATGATAATAGGAATGAAGAAAATAAAATAAATATATCATCATGTTGAGTGCAATATGGTTTATATGCCAAAGTCAAAAGAAACTATGTCATATAAAGAAGTTCCATTTTTTTTTTGCCTCATGCATTGATTCATCATCATTACATTAAATCATTTGATATCTATTTGTTTTCATAATTCTTTAAATGTTAGAAGGAATTAAATTTATAATTAGAGTATTTACTCATACATACATTTATACAGATTTTAAAAATAATGTAATAGTAATTTAATCCATTTCTGCTGTCTTAGGAATGTTTTTTGTTGTGTAGAAATGACTTACCTTTTTCAAAATTGAGAAAGACTGAAAGATCCATGTGTATTATGGTTTTTCAGTTGTTCGTTTACTATAGCGATTGGGTAGAACAGAAGCATCAATGACAGTTAAATTCAGGAGCTAGCAAATGTTTTCTGTGAAAAACCGGGTACTAAATACTTCAGGCTTTGTTGACTACAGAATATCTGTTGTAACTGCATTATTTATCTGTTTCTCTGGCAAAGCTGCAACCACAGATAATACATAAATGATTTGGGTATTATTTAGAAAAAGAGACAGTGAGCTAGACTGTATTCAGGAATGAAAGCTCTCTGGTTACTAATCAAGCTAAGGGGACTGTCGTCAGCCACGATAATAAAATATTTTGAGTATGGAGCTATTTCCTCAGTTTCAAAAAAGGGTATCTCATTGCTACTAGCACAGTTCTGAAAAAAAAATTAATAAAACCATGTAAAAATGTCCAATTCTTAATTAAATGGAGAATAGCTTACTGTTTAGAAAAGCTGAGTTAACTCTGAAATTTTTTTTTTTTCCTTTTTATTGGTACCAGGGATCGAACTCACGACTGCCTGCTTGCAAGGCAGGCACTTATGCCGTTGAGCTAAATCCCCAGCCCTTAACTCTGAAATTTTTAAAAATTAAACTTTTACAAACCAAAAATTGATAATGTTATAAATTTTCTGTCTCATTGACTACTAAAAAATAAAAGATCATGTTAAAGCCAACATTTCAATTTTACCTATTTAACATAAAATTATGGTAAGTTTTAGAGTTATGTTCTTTTCATGTGACAATTTTTCTTGAAAGAAATAGCATGGTGAGAGGGTCAGACATTTAGCTCAGCAGTGCAGCGCTTGCCTGGCAAATGCAAGGTAAGGTCCTGAGTTGGATTCTCCATACCAAAAAAAAAAGTAGAGGAACAACATGATAAGGAACCATATGTAATTAGTAAATGCAAGGCAGCTTTCTAATGTCAGCACAGCTGGGACTAAGGCATTGAGCGCATTCTGGGTTTGTAACCCCATTTTGCATCTTTCAATGACTGCCTTAGAAGAAATAAATTTAATACATCAGAAACTTCCCTTTATTATCAGCTCAAAAAATAAGTTGAAGAGCAATAAATTTAAAAAGAATCTACATAATCTTTCATGATAAGTTTTCATATCAAACATAATCAGTCCAGATAAGGTATTAAAATATATAAATACATAATTTATCAAAATGATATTATTTCTGTTCATGATACATTTGTGCAAATATAAGAAAAGCTAAAACTCTGATCATTACTTTTGGTGCCTGCTTTGCATTGTGATCACCACAAAGCTTACAAGAAGTATCTTTTAAGAATAATAACCTAGGGCTAGGGATTTAGCTCAGCAGTATAAGCACCTGCCTGGCAAGCACAAGGTCATGAGTTCGATCCTTGCTACAATAAAGAATAACAATCTATTTGAAAGTGATAGTGATATAACCTTCATTGTCAAAATAGGAAAAGAAACAGCAAGAGAAAGAAAAACACCAGTAAAAAGCTATACAATTTCATGTTAGTTCCCACATATTAAGCTTTTCATGCCATATATATATATATATATATATATATATATTGCCATATATATATATATATTGCCATATATATTATTTTTATTCTTTATACTAGAAAGATAAATGGTTTATACACTGTTATGTTTTTAATATTAGAGCAATCTGGATTTTTCTATATAGTTATTCTTACTAGCAAATGTTATAGCTTCCAAAGTTTACTGCTTAATGGCATCTCTTTCTTTTAACTTGAAAGATTCCTTGTAGCATGTCTTGTAAGATAATACTGGAAGTGATCAATTCTCCCAGGCTTTCTCACTTTCTCTCTCTCTCTTTCTTTCTTTCTCTCTTTTTCTTTCTTTCTTTCTTTCTTTCTTTCTTTCTTTCTTTCTTTCTTTCTTTCTTTCTTTCTCTCTTTCTTTGTTTCCTTCTTTCTTCCTGGTCTGGGAATGGATTTATTTGTGGCTCATTTCAAAAGGATTAGTATGTTGTGTACAGTATTCTTGGCTAATAGGTTTTTTCCCCTTTATCACTATTAAAATTTCATCCCACAATCTCATTGCCTAATATGTCTGCTAAGATGTCTGCTGCCAAGCATGCTGGATCATATTTACATGTGTGCTTTTTCTTCTTCCTGGTGTTTTGAGCATATTCCTTCCATCTTTAAGCTTTGAGAGTTTGAGTATAATATACTTTGAGATAGACTAGTTTGAGTTGAAGTTGACTGGTGGCCTTTGATTTTCTTGTACCTTGATTTTTTATCTATTTCTAGGTTTGGAAAGTTTTTTTCTATTATCTCTTTGAACAAGATTTCTATCTTGTTGACAGTCTCAAGTCTATCTTAAACCTTTCGAACTCCAATAATCCAAATACTTACTCTTTTAATGCTACCTGTTTTCCATAAATTTCTTCATTTCTCACCATTGTTTTATCCTTTTTGCCCTCTGTTATTTTTCACCACCTTGTCTTTGAGCTTATTGATTCTTTCTTCTGCTTCATCTATGGTGTCTTTGATGATTTCTAACACATTTTTCATTTTGTTTAGCTTTATTTTCAGTTCTAGTATTTGATATTCTACAAATTTATTTCAATTTCTCTTATAAAAGGTTGAGTTTTTTCCGTGTATTTTCTTGAAGTTCATTGAATTTTTTAAGACTGACATTGAAAATTGTCTATTAAAATGTATGTTGATTCTTTTTTCAGTGAGTTCTTAGAGCTTTATTTTGTACATTAAGAAGGTCAGAAGTCCATGAAATTTTTGGTGACTTTTGTCATATGACAAGGATGTTTGTTCACTGGAGGAATACTATTTATTACAGTCTTCATAATTTGATTTTGTGCTTATGCTTCCAGAAATTCTAAGCAAACTGCTCATTTTCTCAGAGTCTGTAAGCTGCTTTAGCACTAGATGGTGCTCTATATCCGTGTTGGCTATAAATCTGTGGTTGGTGCAGTGACACTATTGTAGCACTAGAGGATGCTCATGTTTAATGTATCACAGTTCTTCAGTTACTATGTTCATCAGGCTGGACAGAAAGAGAGAAGAGTGTTACTAAAAAGGGTAGTGCTTTCCACATTTTACTAGGGCCAAGAAAAGCCCAGACAAGTTTTTCACAAACATCAGCCTATTATAAGATGCCACAGAACTTTGCCTATGTAACTTGGATGGTGCTAGATTCTTACATAATTAATCATCTTCTCTCAAGTGAACAATGACTCTCCACCTTGTTGTGTGCAGTATTTGGGCAGGGGTGTCGTGAGCAATCCCATAGCAATCAATGCTTCTGTGCTGGATCACACTGGTATAGGAGAAATATAACTCTCAACCTGCTAGATGTCATATGTGCCAGGTTCCTATCTCCAAAGACCAAAGAATGAATTCCAAGGAACAACAAATTTTAAGAGTAGGAAAGATTTATTGAGACATAGCTTCTGAAAGACAGGAAGGGTCCTGAAAGTGGGTGCCATGGGGATCATTTCTCCAGGGATCTTTTATAGAGGAAAATCACAAGGTAGGTTCAAGATCACAAGGTGGATACAACCTGGGTCAAACCGCAAACAACTAATAAGATTACAAATACAACTGCCTGGCTAATAATGATCCAGTAGGAAAACTGGCCATGTAGTAAGGGTATGTAGCTGATATCATTAACCTTGGCCTAACTATGATTTCTAAAGCAGGAACATTTTGGGGAAGGGGATCTTCTGGTCACCCATCTGGGTGTCTGATGCATATGTGGATTTAATGGACCGAGTGATGCCAACTACAGTATAATCTCAAATTTCCAATTTTCCCTTAGGGAAGTATGAAAGTCTGGCCATTGTAACTTTAATCTCCAGAACTTGTCTTCTTCAGATGTATCTCTGGTCATGGTTTTGACAAGCCCTCATCTTCACTCTGACTCACCTGATTGTCTAGCCATGTCTGACTGACTATCAATTTCTGTACAACTTAGCTGCCTGCAGAACCAAATTGTAGAGTGCATTGTCACCAGAGGGGGACCAAGACCTGCACTGCTATGGTTGACCTGTTGCTATTGTGTACTCCTAGCCCAGCATCACTTTAACTAGATAAAGATGATGTAGATCAAAATAAAAATTCATTGAAATTATGTCATTTGCAGGAAATTTGACAAAAATAGTTTTCATCATGTTAAGAAAAATTGGAGAAATTCAAAAAGACAGGTATTCATTGCATGTTTTCTGTAATAGCTGAAGTCCAAAAAAAATTAAAAGATGCCATTCAAGTTGCAGAAGGGATACTATTATGTTAGACCAGAGTAAGGGAATAATAGGAAAGGGAAGGGATATAAGTTAGAATATCAAAGCGATGACTGTAATCAACGCATGCTATATGCATATGTGAAATAACACATTCAAACCCAAAATTTGATAAAATTAATAGACACTAACAAAATATTTATTTAAAATAAAAGTAAAAGTTCATATGACCAGGACTACTGATCTTCGTGTGGCAAAAAGTTAGCCTTAAAGCTGGATTCATTGGCATTAGGCTGGGGCAGAGGCATTGGGATCTGTGGGTTTGGAGTTTACCCTTCCTGGCACTGAGTTCCAAGGTGATGTTTTGTACTAACTTCCCCGCCCCACACTACCTCCAAGATATGGAGTTATGCTTTTCAGTGTGCTGCCCACGGATGGGGAAGTGGTGGTAGCTTCAGTGCCCTGGTTCTCACACTGGCAGTGCCAAGGCTTTATTTGGGGCATCTGTCATAGTGCAGAGCCATGGGGCCGTGCCAGGTACAAGGTTTATCTATTAGGTGTTAGAGCCTGAATTTAGAGAAAGTCTTTCTGCCAGGAAAAACTGGGCTTTGGCAGGGTGTAGTAAACAGTTTTGGATAGATAGGGCTCCCTGGAGCTGTAGTGCTGGGATAAGAATTGGTGAACACATTCTTAATCTTGATTAAAAAGTTCTTTTAGTTGGTTCACACCCTTATCTTTCAAGAGTAAGTAATTGCCTTATTTTTGCTTGTTCTCAGTGCTGTTAATAATACAAAAAAGGACATATGCTTGTCCTGTTTTACTTAAGAAGTTGACCAGAAAATATCCTGTTTTGAGTATCAATTGTTCTGTCCTTTGGTTCTTGAGATGAGTACAAATTTCATTTATTATGATTTGAAAATGCATTTAGTTTGTAATAATTTCTTTACAGGATGGTTTTGATATTATATGATCAGATGTATACAAAGTTCATTTTTAAATAATCTATAATTTGTTTCAATTTATTTAACAAAAGTAGCAAATTAGTTTTAATTAAAAGATGAATTTGGCCATTTTTGCTTTTAATTTTTGTTTTATTCTATGTATTAAAATAACACATGAATTTGCTTCTACTTTATTGATTTTTTTCACTAATAATTTCATAATTATTTCATAAACACTTTGAATGAATATATTCTGTTTCCTGGAAATTGTTTATTCTTTTTAAGTATTTTTCTATTTCGAATAGCTTCGTTGATGTGACATGTAGCTGTATTTCATTCTATTCATGCTTCCAACGGCATGGTAAGGTATACGTCTTTGATTTTTTTTAATCTAGATTCTGTTATCTCCAGTTCCACCCTTCGTATTCACTACCTAGACCATCAGAGGGCACAAGTCCTTTGGTACTCCAGTCTCTCTACAGGCCAGGCTGCAGTTTTATGGAATGATCAGGTCTGATTCCACCAACAGGCCTCTCCCAAGCCCCAGTATAAGGAACAGAAGTGATCAGGCTTCATAAAAGTGCCAGAGACCACTTCCTATGACACAAAGCATTTTTACTTCTTAACGTGAAGAATCTGAAATAGCTTTTGTGATACTAAAGTCCACTTTTTATTTGCCTGCTTATAACTCTCATCTATGATTCTTTTAGAATAAAAGAATTTGCCCTAAAGATATGTGTGTTATTTGTATTTTGAAATAACCTCTGCCATTACTTTTGAATCATCACAAGACTTACTGCAAGTTCTACTCTTTCCTTTAATACATAATCTAGATAATTCATCAGAATTCAACTTCAGAACAACGAACTACATGCCCCAAAACTATGTAAGAAAGAAGCTTATTCTACTACTCTTCAAGATCATGAGAGGGATTTCCTATAGTATGTGAAGCCAGTCATTACAGCAGGTGACACACAGCTGTACTTATTGTTCTGGTGCTTAGTTGAGAAATTGAATCCTTTGCAATTAAATTTATTTTACTGCAAAATGGGAATAATATTAGCTTTTGTCTTACCCCAGTGTAGCCAGGATTAAATGAGATAAGATATGGAATGTACCTCATGTAAGATCTTGGCACAGTGTGAGGGCTCATCGCATGACAGCTATTTTTAGTAATAAAGGCACAGTCCTGAAATGATAAATATATGCCTGGCTTGCATTTCATGTTCCAGGGATTGTTACTGTTTTTCTGGGCAGGGATTACTATTATACCCCCAGGCAATGGCCAAAAAGCCATCAGGACCTGGAAAAGCACGCAGCATAACAGAAGACAGCACACAGGCAGCAGGTGCTGAGTGATCCACTTAATTCTGATGGATGGCGTGTGTCTGGCATAGGGCTATTTTTAACACAGCCATTAAAACTGTAGTAGATCAGTGTCTGTACCCCCTTAAAGGCACTGCCAGCACCTGCCAGGCTGCAGGACCAATGGGAAGTGTGTTCAGTTATATTGTATTTGTTATCCATTATTGGCCCAAATTTTGCTTTCATTATACTGGAAATACCTTGACATATTTTTATAATATGCTTCTTGCCCACTATCCATCTATAAAGCATAATGCAGAGAAAATTCATGTCTAGTCTAGATTTTTGCTATCTCTCTTATGCTCTTATGCCAGCTACTTCCCCATACTAGCAAGCTGAGTCAACATGATTACATATGTGCAGAGCACAAGTATGTCATATTCTGGTTTATCCTTCTTCTGAAAATGGACAAAATGTAGCTGGAGTTTCACTTTGTCTCTCAAGTCTGACACAAAATATCTCTTTTTTTTTTTTTTTTTTTTTTTTTTTTTGTCTTTTTTGTTTTTATTGGTACTGGGGATTGAACTCACGACTGCCTGCTTGCAAGGCAGGCACTTATGCCGCTGAGCTAAATCCCCAGCCCCACAAAATATCTCTTAGCATGCATCTAGAATTATTTAAGGAAAAATTTTGGAAAACAGAATTCAAGATTAGCTTGACGTAGGAGACTGAGGATGGAGGATCATTGCAAGTTTGAGACCAGCCTGGAAAACAAAGTAAGCTTAAGGCCAGCCTGAACTGCATAGTGAGACACTGTCTCAAAAAGACAAAAAAAAAAAAAAAAAGATTAGTCTGAGGATATAGCTCAGCAGCAAAGCACCTTCCTGGCAAGCATGAGGGCATGCGGTCCTGACTTCAGTTCCTGTTACTAAAAAAAAAAAAAAAAAATTACTTTTACAGAATTCAGGATTAGGTCAATTGCCCCAATTTCTCACTGGAGACATGCAAAGCACCTCATACGCAAAAGCTCCAAACACAGTTTCTTGTTTCCTACTACATTCTGCACTCAAATTCTCTTGTCTGCCTGTGGTTCTTATTAGAGAAAATGGCACATTGTTTGTATCATTGCACAGTGTTAGTAACTCACCATCACATTTCATTTCTCTTTCTCATCAGCTTCTTATCTAATCCCTCAGTGAATGACAGACAGAGCAGAAGCAGGCAGGGCTGCACCTTGAGCATAGGTTATTTTCAGTCTTACAGCCTCTCCAACAACATTGCCCCTCTCGAAGTTGCCGTCCTGTCTAATGGGCAACTTCTATCACCTCCTAACTTGCCTCAATATTTACCTCTCACATCACTATTTTATTCTCCAGGTAGAAGCAAGGATTACAGAATTTATTGACTTCTAAATGGCTTCTAAATAGTCAAGGGGAAAATGTCACTCCTGTCCAAAGTCTTCCAATGATTTCTTACTGCACTTAGAAGAAATTCCTAGTTTTATTTAGGTTTTGATTTCTTGGCTCATTTCCTTTCCCTTCACTGTCTATCATTGTACACAATGGTTATTCACTTCATCCCAACAACAATGGTCCCTTGCTATAAGCACCACAAACATGTTCTCATTTCAGGGCATTTGCCCTTGATAGTCTGCTGCCCTGAAATTTACTCATCTACACATTTGTGTGACATTCACAAATATTCACTTTATTTAGATTTCCATTCATGTATCCACTCATTGAAAATATCTTTAAATTTTAACATTCTATGTGTTCACTGTTCAGTTTTCATTTTTCTTTTCTTTTTTTTTTTTTTTTTTTTTTGTATTAGGAATCAAACTTAGGACTTTGTGCTTTCCAGGCAGGTGCCATATCTGAGTTGTATCCCTGGACCCTATATTTTCATTTTTGGAAGACAAGGTCTCACTATATAGCCCAGGATGACCTTAAAATCAATGTAGCCTTGGAATGCCTCAAACTCACAGCAAGACTTGTCTTTCAGATCTCAGGTTCTGGTTTTTAAAAAATTATTTTTGTTTGTGCATGTTTGCAGCACATAATGGTAGCCCTCACTGTGGGGAGCTGCTTACATGTACACAACACATCGTAATTCTTTTTAACTCTTATTTTCTTCCATTATTCCCGACCCCCATCTCCTGGTTGGTTTCTCATTTGCAGTGTGATTTTCTGCTTGTCTATCTATTCATGAGACACTCTTCTTAATATAGGATATGTATTTCTATCACAGTATCTTGTTTTATTTTACTTCAGGGCATTTGTACTGTCCAACATCTTGTTTTACCTTATTTTATTTGACTATTGCTTGTTCCTCCTTGTACTAAAATGCAAGATTCACTGGAAAGAGGTTCTGTATAGTCCCTTTTGAGTTCCCAAGCACTTATGACACAACCTGCCTCACTGAAGACCCACATCCAACTAATCTTCCATTTGTTACGTGGTTTAGATTTGTTTTCCTTTGCAGAAGTGGGAGTGTAATTTTTTGAGGAAAAGTTTCATATACAGAGCTGATGAACAATCATCAGACATATTTTGTGTCTTTTGCATTTGCAAATACCAGAGTCACTCCTTCGCTATGCATCCTGTACAAATCTAGCTGTTTGTGTTGACCCTGGAATAAGAAAAATGAAAAACTGAACAGAGATTCTAGTTAGATGCTAATAAAGAAGACCAACAGAACCTAATAAAGTTAGCTATTGTGCATTTACTGTTGATGATATTGTTATGCAGATTATAGCACTGTGGGTGATTTTTTTTTTTTTTCTTGTGCTGGGGATTAAACTCTTAACCACACATTTGCCAAGCAGGCACTTAAGCTGCTGAGCTAAATTCCGGGCCAGGGTGATGGTTTTATTAGAGGTCATTTTCTTCCTTAGAAAGCCTATAAATATACAAATTTAGATCAAAATGTATATGTCTGTAATTTAATAAGGAGGTTGTGTCCACAGAAAGGTAGATAGGGTTAATAAATATCAGAAATTTAATTCAGGAGATATATTCAGCATCATGACATCATTTGTCAATAGCTGATATAAAATTATATGTGTTAATAGCAAATTTTTCTGTCAATACCTTTGAAGTTTTTTTGTTTTTTTTTTTTTGGTGGGGGGAATGTTTCAGAAAGAGATAGATGTTCTATATGTTTTCTTTCATCTGATCCATTTCTTTTATTATTTATTTTTTTTTTTTTGAGACAAGGTTTCTTCTACTGGCCCCCAAGTCATTCCGTGCCCAAGACCATTAGCCCCCACTGTTTTAGGCCTCTTACTCATCACAGTTCTGACTTTCTATGTTCTTCTGTTTTATATCTGCTTTCCTCTCATAAACAAATCAGGGCCTTGGTTAACTAATTTATCTTCCATATTTCAATTTTATTGTCAGTAAAACCAAATTACAAAGCCTTTATGGATTTTCTAATTATAACATGGCATAAAACAAATATTATACCTGGAGAATGATACAAGATGTTATGAGATTATTGGAATGTGAAATGACTGAAGAAAGTCAGATTACCAAAGAGGTTCCACTAACAGAAGAACCCAGGAAACAAAGGCCAAGTAGCGGTTAAAAAAATAAGTTAAGGGGCTGGTAATGGAGGCACGTGGTGGGGAAAGGCGCTGCACACTGCGGCGTGAGGGAACAGTACAGAAATGAGTGGGACATCTTTTAACAGTGCAAGATAAGGACAAGTAACATTCTCAGCAGGGAGAATTAGGCTCTATGATAAGCTAAACATATTATTTATATGAAATGACAATTGGTTAGTAACAACATGCTTTGGCTTACACTCTACTAGGAATTAAAATTAAGTGATGATTTTTGATCTGTTTGTGACTCAGTGAAATTGCATTATTATTAGGTTAATAAGACATAAGTGCAAAGGTTCAGGTTCTCAGTCTTATGTAAAGAGTAAGAGAATGAATGAAAAATTATAGGCAAATACAGTCTACCAATTAACTTCTCCCAGGAGACATGTCTATAAAAATCAACACTAGAGGCTGTTTAAACAAGGCTTAAGATCACTCAGAGCACAGCACTATCTCCTAGCCTAGAGCTTGACTTTCTCTACATCTCTGAAATCAGATATACTATGTGTACCACTCTCCAGTAGGAGGATATCTTTGAGGAAATCCCAAGGAAAATTGCAGAAACCTCAATCTATTTTGGTAAATCTCTTTATACTATTAAATTTGTCCTGATAGAACAAAGAAGAATAAAAAAAATCACAGAACTTCACTGGGTGACATACAAATGTGGTTTTATTTTGTGTTCAGTGTTTTATCAGCAGTAATTCCAATGTGGCAAACCATCCTTAAACTTAACGGCTTAAAAAACAATTTTATTTTGTTTGCTAATCTGTAGTAATTCATGTAGCAACTGAGAAAGTGGTCCAACCTAGAGCATACTTCTGTGATTGCCAGATCGGTATCAGCTATCAGATAGGAGATTAATAACTGGAAGGCTTCCTTACATGGGCCACTTCACAACAGTTACTCCTATTTATTTATCTTTTTTTGTACTGGGGATCGAACTCATGACCTCACACTTGCCATGTAGGTATTCGTGCCTTTGAGCTATATTTCTGGCCTACCATAGTCTCTTGAGCTTACCAAGCATAAAGACTAGGAATTAAAATAGGAATTCTAAGTGGAATAGCCAGATGTATCACACATCATGAACTACGCTCAAAAGCCATGTCATGTAGAGTTAGTAGTCACAATCTTGACTGGATTCAAGGGAAAGGAAGACCTTTTGACAAAAAAATGTAAGTCTCATTGAAAGGGAAGACAATGAGATAAAATGTTTTATTGCAGTCATTATGGAAAACCACAATGTGCAACACTCTATATTCAGGCCATAACAATTTATATCTCTCTCATATGCAAAAGTCTCCTTCCAAAAGTGGAGCAGCTCAATGTTCAAATATTTATCATCTGATCAGATGTAGATACAGAAAATATTCCTTGAATAAAGTTCCTCAGATACATTTTATTGAGGGCTCTTTCTCATAATGTGATGATTTGTGACATATATTCCCCAAATTAAGTTTTTTAGCTCTCCACATACCCAGAAGTAAAACAGTAGGACATTGGATTATTTTTGTAGATACTTCACTCAAAATGGTAGCTAGGAGGATGGAATACAGAATTTCCCATCCATTCTGAAATTCCAGGCCAGTGCTGCTGGCTTTTTGACTGGAGTTCAGTTCTCTTCCTTGAAGGGTTTTTAAAATTTTATTTATTGTTATTTATTTATTTTTGTGGCCTTTCACCAGACTTAATGAGTTCTGTGTTCTGCCTCCTTGGCTCACCTTTCTGTTTGAAGTCTCTGTGTGTGTATTACCTGCTAATAGACATCAAAGACTTCAAGGCCTCTTCTTATTTTGGACTCTTAATCTGATACCTTTTCCTTGCAAGTTGATAGGACATTGTTTGCAAGCTTTTGATGTATTTATGTATAACTCAGCTTATTGGATAAAACTGTAATTACTAAATCTTGTCAAGATAGTCCATTCTCAACCTTATCAAGACCTGCTGTGGGATAGTATCCTTACTATCTCTACAAGTCCTGGTGTATAGAGGAGAAGATATTTAAAGCACATCATTATGATCTTCAAAAGGGCATTCATTTGAAAGTTTTCATAAGGAGTCTCTTAGAGCTCTCTGAGGTCTTTATAATATGTTTTACATACAGTTGCTTTCCTTCTTTAAACCAAGTCTTAATTTAAATATTATTTATCGTCTGGAAACTTTGGGGGAAAAAAAGTAGATTCGTTTTCATACTAAGAGGGTTTTGATACTATATTTTTAAGGACAAGTTTTTGTTGTTCTTGTTCATTGCCCTCCTCTCACATCTAATCAAAGTCAGTGAAAAGATTTGCCTGAAAATTTCCTTAGCTGGATCCATAAATTCATTGGTATGTTTTGCAACCTCTCTGTTAATACAAGCAATAATATTATCAAAATTTCTACTACCAAACATCTTCTAATCATAGTTTTATTTCTTTCCTTTGAACTGTCAGATATATTTTTCAAAATTATTTAGTTTTCTGGCATTAGCTTGCCAAGGGATTTTTGGCTTCTTTCTATAGTTTGCCTCAAAGCCAATACTACAAGTTTTCAGGCCTTTACAACAATATTCCACTTTCAGGAACAAAATCCATGTTAGCTATCGATCACTGTGTAAGGAAAAAAAGTAGTTAAATGCAATGAGTTAGAACAACAAAAATTTCCTTTGCTTGCAGTTCTGTAATCCTGTAACAGGCTTGATGAGGGTAACTCATCCCTATTCCAGCTGCCAAGATGGCTCATTTCCACGACTAGCAAATTAACAGTGCCTACTGGCTGGAAACTTAGCTGGTGTTGGAAGGCCCCAATCTTTTCCATACGGCCTCCACCACAGGCTACATGACTTACTCAGGCATGGGGATTAGGTTCAAAAGCAATGTTCCAAGAAAATCACAGCCTGGTTTTATCAACTATAATGTCAATTCCACAGGAATCATAGACACAGACTTCTGTCAGGGATAGGAGTATCAATTTGCATCAAAGGGGATCACGTGACATAAGACACTGTTACTTTCATCTTTTGAAAATAAATTTACCCAAATGAAAGAAATTGAAAGACTTTTGAGTTAAAAGGTAATCCTCTGGCTTTTTATGGAAGAGAGGCATATATTAAGTAATGGACAACGTTTAGGAGATTAGTAATAGCAGAAAGAAACAAAGGGAGGAAGCCTGGACAGGTTCTAAAGGTATAGTCAATGAGCATAGACAAAATGTAGTCACTGAGAAAAAAGAATCAAAAATTGCTTGCAAATTTTCTTTTGGAGAAATTATGTGAATTGCAATTCTATTTACTAAGTTGAAAAAGACCATAGAAACAGCAACTGTTATGCTCTGCTTTTCAGAGAAAAGAATTTAAGAACGCAGCTTTATATGTGACAAGTTTTAGTTCTGTATTAAATACTAAAGTGCAGCTGTTACATGGACTATTATGTATACATGCCTAGAATTGAGAGAATTCACAGGAGATATCATACAAATAAATGCTATGTAGTGAACTAGAGGATGCCTTCTACATGTGAAATCCATGGAGGAGAATTAAATAAATTATTTAATACATAGAGAAAAATGAATGGGCAGTCCACGATTCTATATCACTTTCATATTAGGATGTTGGGCACAAAAATAGGAGAAAATAGAAAACAACTTGTAGAAGCTTGGAAAACCCAAAGTGTGTATTACCAAGATCAATGATTCAGGCACAACAATTGTGTAAAAACACTACAAAATTTAAAAAGTACTTTTAGTGTGAGTCAGTAAACTCAGAAGGGCTCTACACTTCCTTCTGCATTTCACGTAGGGCAGGTTAAGGTCAATTAACTGAAATCAAGTAAGAGTTATCTTCCTCACTTAAATCCTGGTCCTCATACCATAAAGACTCATGTCTGAGCACAGTGAGTTTCTATTGGTAATGCAGTTTCAAAGGGCCACAGAAGTCAAGAGGAAGAAACAGAGACACTATTGACTTAGTTGAAGAAACACAGACCCCATCTCTGAATGTCTCCTTGTTGAAAAACTTATCAAATACAGTAGTTCAGTCAGTTTTGAAAATATATTCTGTCATAACAAGCAAGGTATATCAATGTACTTTCCTTATGATAGCTACTAATATCAGCCTATAAAAAAGATCCCTGGATTTGCAAACTGTTAAATGTTGTCAATAAACCTTATATGAGCAACTTCAGAAGAAGTAAAATCATAAAAATCAAGTTGAACAAGCAAGAATTTCTATCTGGAATATTCAACAAACCCTCTGTCAAAAGTGTGGTCAGCACTATAGGAGGGTCACGGAAGCTTTAATAGGTGGAGAGGCCTAGAGAAAAGAGTATTATGTTATTGGGAGAAAATCCTCAAACCGGATTATGGGATGCTGGGCTCATTTTCTCTTTCCATTCTGGCTTCTATGAGTGAACAATTTCCTCTGCCAAATGTTGCTACCGTGATGCGCTACCTCACCAAAGCAACGAGGCCAATCAAGCATAGGCTGAAATTTTCTAAACTGTGAGTAAAAGTAAACCTGTCCTTCCTCTATGCTGATTACTTGGGTACTTTTCATAGTTTAGAAAAATTAAAACAAGAAGGATTAAAAGCAAGAAGTAATGAAAACATGAGAGTAGCTAACAGAGATGACTTTATGAGAAAGCTTGCTGTGGAAGGGAACAAAATACAGGGCAAAAGCTAGAAACATACACAAATTTAAAGAAAGTTGTTTTTAAAAGTGGGAGATGTTTGCATCCTAATGGAAACAGGAGCAGCCAAGAAAAGTGGGAGGCACATCCCTGAGGATGGGGCCCACCACCTCTGAAGAAACTGGAGATTTGGGGGAAAAGCTAGAGTGAGAATAAAGAGACACTATTTGCCATTCACTGGGGGAAAATGTGGCTTTGTGAGTATAAAAATAAAATTCAGTGCAAAGAATTATCATTTCTAACTTTTAATTCAGTTTTTTAAATTTTAAAACAATTAATGTAATTGTCATCGCAGGCAAGATCATACAATTATTCTTTCATCTTAATCATATCTCCTTCTCTAATGATCTGAAACAAAACTCACCTCTTCTTTAATCTAACTCATTTTCACTCTGCTAACTCTTTATACCTGCATTTCTAAAAAAAAAAAAAATATATATATATATATATATATATATATATATTAGCTGTCAGAGTATTAACTGGGAGTCAGTCAAACTGGATTTTGGTATTTGATCTGCCACTGGCTTACCATTGAGAACTTAATTCCGTTGGTTTTTATTTTTATTTTTGGAATGAGACTTTTGTACTTTATGATAGTGATGATAATGCTTTGCATTTATAAAAAATCTGAAAAAATTAGCTACATATACATTTATATGTGTGTATATTTATATATATTTTCTCTTTTGCTCAAAATTATTAAATTCAAAGAGAAGTGAAAAGAAAATCTTAAATTCATATTTCATATTTCCAGAATCTCGTATACATATATTTCTTATCACTAACTTACACTTAATCCTGAATTTTTATGATGATGTTTATCTTTTGACATTAGTAAATCTCATAAAACTAGAAATTTCACCTCTTATTTTTTCTTTGTTCCCTCCAGGTCCATGTCTGAATCAGGGTATGAACCTAGTCATGATATTAAAGGTAATCAATACAGAAAATTTAATATTAATAATATAACAAACCAAATGTTAAGCCAGTTTTTACAAAAAAGTTATGTTCCATTCAGAAATGAAACAACTTAGTTCTGATTACTTAATTCAAAACCAAGCAGGTTACCACATGCTTAATTGTATTCAGTTAAAATAAGGAAAGATTTTCAAACTGATGTTTTATAAACTTCCTGTGCTTGACATGCACGGCTTGACATTCAAAAACAAACAAACAAACAAAAAAAATCCCAGATTCTAAACTTGGGACCTTTAGCAGAAAATCGCTGATCTGGCGCTCTGGGGAAATGAGAGGTGCTGTTTAGACTGGGTCTGTATTCACACCAGGAATTAATGGATTAAGGTACTATTGCACTCGGTCAGTGGATGGGTCCCTTGTCTTTACCTTGTGTCAAGTAGATTCATTTCCTTAAATTGTTTCACTAATTCACGTTACATATTTAGGCTACATAGTCACTTTATGAGACTGTCATCTAAGTACAGTCATGATTTTATGGTAAAAAACACTGTGTGCTGGAGATATCAATGTCACTATGATTATTATAGTTAATATTTACATGATTTTACTATATGCCTGGCACCATTTGAAAGCATTCCTACATACAAATTCAAATGACACTTACCCTCAGGTGTTTGATTTTTTTTCTCTGTGTATAATAAAATGTCTAGGCAGATTAATTTCACAAAGAAAAAAGTTTTATTTAATGCATGGAGATGTAAGGCCCTGGCACTAGAGATACACTGGCTTTCCACTACTTCTGACGGTAAGCCTCTAAAGGACCTAGGAACCTCTTTGTGGGACCGACCTTTTAAAAATTTCATACCATTTCCCAAATTACTCCCTTACCAAGCCTGGCACACAGGAGCATTTGGGTAAATGACACCCATACCTTACCTAGTAGTAACTTCATTGTCTCTATTGTAACTGTGAAGTTCTAAGTCTGAAATCCAAGGACTCACACTGTCTTTCCAGTGAACTGGTACTGAGTCCAAGTTTTATGATTCTCATGCTGAAATTCCAGGGACTGGATGCTGGGTCTGGAGCACTCTAATTCTGAGTCTACAGATTTTCTAACTGCTGGACACATATTTCTGATCACTGGTTTAGTCCTCAGGAGCTAACTGGAATCATATAACCACCCACTGAGATGAGAAGATAATGAAACCTAGAGGATAAGTTATTCAATAATGCACTTCAAGAATAAGATTCATCCTAGGTAAAGGAAATTGTGGCAGTTTTTATTTGCTTGGAAATTTTCTTTTCTCCTTTTCTAATACTAGTCCTATCTTTTCCTGTTACCACAGGGTATGTACTTGACACAGGCTTTTCAGATTTAGTAAAAGTTTTATTATGAGTACACGATGCAGGAGCAGCAACTGTTTACTCTGATTGATTCTCAGGTGCTGGTGGATCATGACTTCCTCTTCCTTTCCCTAGGAAAACTGAGCAAATTTGGCACCTGACTTTGGCACTGGTAGAACTCACTTTCACACAAAATGAAGAAGGTCACCTAAAGGACGTAATAAAAAAGAGTGTATAGAAAACAAGGAAAGTGAGAAGGTGGGATTCATGGTTTGGGGTGGGAGCTCTAGCTGTAAAAAGCACTATTTCTTCTTTGATTTTGTTTATGCTCATTTATTTTGGAATTTTCCATTAGATCGTGCCAGGTACTGATAAATACAATAGAAAATCAGACAACTTGAAAAAACCTAGGAAAGTAACTGACAGTCCTAAAGTTAAACTAACATGAATAAAAATGAAAAATGCAATCCTTTTTATTCATGCTAAGAGATCTACTTCTTGAGCTAAAGGACTGAGGCATAGACCCAAGAACTCAATATAGAGTCCCTTGAATTCTGAATTCTGGGCAGAATGGCTAGAAGCAGATGCAGCCCGTGGTATTAACTGATACAGGGGACTTGACATAGTAGTTAACAGTGCCCTATTAGTTAGTCACCAGATAGTAAAAGGGAACATTTACAGATTTTTAGAACTGGAGAAACAAAAGCTTGTTTTTATATCCACTCACAACACCACAGCAAGTCAATCTTCAGAGGACAGATCTGAAATTAGAAAAGCTGCTGGAGTTCAGTTAACTGTGAAGAGGAAGAAACTATCAATAAGCACTTCCGTGCGTTTCTGAGTAATAGCTGAAGCAGGTAACAGCACTTTATGTGTTAACATACCAATGATTGTTATGTTAACATACCGATGTTCACGTATCATTTAAAGTGCAAAAACAAAAGGAAAAATCTTCAACTTGTAGCCTGATTTTAAAAACTCCCAAGAGCACTTTGACATTTAGTTGAAAATGAATACTAAATGCCATGGAGTTGATCTCATTATAGCAAACCTATTGATTGTGGGTACATATCACTGTAAGTATCTGACTTGTGTAACCCTAGGGAGTACCTCCAAACATTTCATCACATCTATCGCAGCCCTCCCCACATTTAGCCCTCCTCCATGCCTGCATGTTTCTTTTAGCTCCCTTTTCTTACTTTGGTCTATTTGGATGTTGTGGTCAGTGTTTATTTCAATTTCTTCTCATGCAGGTGATCAATACCCTTCACCACATCCCTTCCATTATGATATCTGCAGTCCTGATGCCTTCTCAATTCAATGAAGAAGGTAATCAAATATAGATGAATATAGACTTATCAAAAACTTAAAGCACAATATGAAAACTGGAACTAAAGATACACAAAAAGACAGTTTTCATTTTCAGCTGATAACTAAAAATCTGGAAAAAATAGAGAAGTATACAAACAAGACTGTGCAATGAGGACAACCACGGAGACAGTGATGCTGTTTTTCTGTGTCTAAGTAAGCAGTGTGAATAGAAATTCCAGCTGATTATCATCATTAAAATTAGGATTTTTAAGAATTAATAAAAACCATCAATTCATTCTTACAAATGACTCAGAATGCTTCCCGTGACAGTTTGCAGTGTGTTCACTTTCATTCCCTCTTGGAGGTTACTGGAAAAAACAATGCGTCTTCAAGGTTTTAATGGAACAAAGAGTATATCTGTCAGCTGTACCATGAATTTAAGCATTGGTGCCTCTCATCATCAATTTGCTTTAGCTTTGCTCCTGACTCACAAGAATGCTAAGTACTCAAGGGATTGAATTCTGCTCCTTTGGGTTCTGTGCACAAATAAGCTGATTTGGTCTAGTAATCAAATGAGATTTGCTCTACAAGAAGATATGGAGACAATTACTAACACTAAACACAAATAGAAAGAGGAGCCTGACTGCCAAGCCAAAGGGAGTGCCAGTGTTTCAGAAGTGGGATATAAAGACTATATAATAACCCATCCACTACAAAGGAGACAACATGCACCATTCTCAAAGAAAGTCTTAGGTTAAAATCCTCTCCTTACATTCCAGACAAATTATAAAGCACATGGATACAACCCTATTTGAAGTCCTGTCTTTCACTCCCTAAAACATAACCATGGACTAACTCAGCAATATAGAACTCCCAAGTTTACAAGCAAAACAATAATAGAGCTCCACAAATATTAGAGAAATATTTAGAAATATATAAGCAATTGTTATTTTCTTTCTAACATTTGATTTTTTCTACTTAATGTCTACATCTAGAAATATGTTGGATATGAAACTAAAATTTTACTTAATTATGTTATACATGACTTTTAACAGAAACTACATAATTTAATGCAAACTCATTACATAGATAAGTACAGTGCCATGTATGCCAAGAATTAATACAATAACATACTATTTTAGGATAATTTAGCTTATAAATACAAAAATAAAAAATAATAACTTTAGTGATTCCACAATGCTTACATTCTAAAATTTTATTTTTTTTTATTTTTTTAACTTTTTAAATTTTATTTAAGGAGAAAAGACAAAAAAAAACAGTGAAAGGGTACAAGTTATACAGATTTACAGAAAAAAAATGAACAGTAGGAAATCACTAGATAATGGATTACATATTGCCATCTTAGAAATAATTGTTCAAGTCACAAAATTAAAGCTTGTAGAGTGGACATTCCAACAATGATACTGCAAACAGTTCTGTTCAATGATCCAATAAAACTCTGTGATATCATTTTCTATCTTATACACTTAAATATACATGCAGTTATATAGTTTAGAGCACTTTCTTTTCCTCTCTTTTGTACAATGACTATTACACATTTTGGGTTTCATTGCTCCCACGGTTCTTATTGCTTTTTTGGATGAGAGTAAAACCAAATGTGACATAACAGAACAGAATCGGTCAAGTCAAAAGGGTGGACATAATAGATAATGTAAAAACATAATACAAGGTGATCAACAATGGTTACCATAATGCCTCCTGCTATCTCTAATAGAATTGCCTATATCATTAGTTATAATACAATTGAACAAAACAGTAAAGAACAAAACCGACAAAACCAAAACATTGGAGACATTGTAGGTCTTCAAAAGTAGATAAAAGTCAACGAGAATGGGCATTATAATGAATCTCATTATCTTCACAGCTGATGCCTAAACTTTCGAACCTGATACTATCCATCAAAACAGAATAGGGGAACATCAGTCAAAAACAAGATGGTGAGAGTAATGCAGCGCTTCAAATCGAGATAATAGAAAGTCAAAGTGGGTTACTATAATATATCCTGCTATTTTTTCCCTTTAATTAAACAGATAAAAATAAAAAAGTAAATAATGGAGTGGAGATTGAGAAAAAAGAGGGCATAACAGCGAAACAGCGCAGATCAAAACATAACCATTTAAGCAGAATAGTGTTTCACCACCAGATAATCCCAACCCAAAAGTAGTTACCATATTGAATCTTTCCTTGAAATCCTTGAGTACAAGTTCGTATACTGTAGCATTAAGTATATCAAAACAATGTAAAACCTTTTAAGAGAGTGACAGCATTACAGAGTATTTAGAATCGACTAACAGAAAATGAACAATGGTTTCTGTATAATCTTCTTGTCTTTAAAAGGTTTTTGCTTATACTATTGTACATAATAAAATCCAATAAGATACAACCTATTTAGACCATTGGAGACAGAAGAACAAAAGCTAGATGAGACTTCAAAACAAGATGATACTAAATCAGTATTACCTATTAAGATGTCATTTTCTCCAAAATAGCTGTTCCTATCATCCAATCTTCTCTGTCTCATTTCTGTTGAGCTCTTTTTCTGTCAGTAGCTGTCAGTTTGTCTTCTTCATTTTCTTCTCTGTTCCATTCGTTGTGGCCTGCCTGCCACTATTTCTGGGTTCTTTGTACTTTTCTTTTTTTAGAATATCCTGCAATACTTTCTGTAGAGTTGAATTGGTGGTTGCAAATTCCCCCAGTTCCTATTTATCCTGGAAGCACCTTGTTTTTCCATCAATTTCCAGGGACAGTTGTGCAGGATATCTCAATCTTGGCTGGAGATTATTATCTTTCAAAGCTTGAATTATTTCCCCCCATGCTCTTCGTGATTTGATGGTTTGTGCAGAGAAATCTGCTGTAATTCTGATGGGTGTTCCCTTGTAAGTGGTCTGTTTCTTGTCTCTGACAGCTTTTAATATTCTGTTCTTGTATTGAATTTCTGGAATTTTTATTATTATATGCCTGGGTGTTGCTCTATTTGGGTTATAGGTAGCTGGGGTCCTGTATGCCTCATACATCTGAGTATCTTTACATTTTGCTAAATTAGGAAAATTCTCCTGGATTATTTCTGTGAGTAGCTTTTGTAGTTCACTTGTTTGTGTCCCTACTTCTTCTTTTATGTTCTTAATCCTTAAGTTATGGATCCTCTTATCATCTTGTCTTTGTATTATTGCTGTTTGTTTCTTTGTTATTTTTTAGAAGTTTTTCATTTCGTTCTCCCATATTACAAGTCTGCCCTCCAATTCAGATAGTCTGTCCTTAGTTTCTTTCAAGCTGTTATGCCAGTCTTGGATAGACTTCTTAGTTTCTTGGTAGTCCCTTTGAACCTGCTTCACGTATTCTATGCTTTCTCTGTTTTCTCCATCAAATAATTCTCCCCTCTTTTTTTTTTTTCTTCCATTCCACCATCTGTTTTTTCCTGGGTGGTGCTTAGCATTTCTCTAACTATTCTGCATACTTCTACCTTCAGGTCGTTGATAACTTCATTCCTGATTTGGTCTATGAGGCTCTCTATATGGTGCTTTATGTGTATTGGTGCAGTGTCTGCTATTGCCTGTTTCTCAGAATTGGGGGCCGAGGAGCCCTTCTTGTTGCTGCCTCTTCCCATATTCTCTGTTCCTTACATATGCAAGTTTACATAGGAGACCCAGCTTCTCTCCCTGTCAGCCACAGCCTGATCGAATTGCTCCGGTTAGGTGTTCCCACCCACCACAGCACACCAGGAAGTTGCAGATCAGGCAGCCTACGCGGGCCCACCCCTCCCAGCCACCTTCAGGCTCTGGGATCTGGGTTGGGCCAGCCTACTGGGTCTGCCAGCAGCGTCATGCAGGCCAGGCACTTTTCACCAATCCCGTCCGAGAGGCGGATGTGTGGCTGGAGTCCCCACTGCACCCTGTCCCGCAGGACTGCCCCGGCCCAGAAAGTCCTCCGCTGGAGTCAAACTGTGGTGGAGTGTCAGTTTCTCTCACTCACCTCACCATAAGTTGTAGAGTTGAATTGGTGGTTGCAAATTCCCCGTCAGTGTACGCCTCCCTGCCCATCCTGTTTTTGACTCCCTTCGCAGACTCCCGTTCTCAGAGCCTCCGCGCGTCTCTCTCCTTGCCGAGCCGATGTAGAGGCAGCCAGCAGCCACGCGGCGGGAAACCCAAATCGCGGCTTCCAATGGCGTGGGGTCCAGCCTCCACACCGAGGCTTTTCTGTTCCTGTTTTAGCGCCAGGACTGCATTCCAAGTTGGTTTCTCTCAGCCCAGTTGGTTCCTGAGTCAGCAGAGCATATCTCCACTGGCTTATGTCTCCTTAGTCCACACCATTCCTGACTTCTGAACCAAGCCTTTCAGAGAGCCTCCATAGTATCTGCTATCTGTCCGCCATGTTCTCCCGGAAGTCTGTGGCCGCAGTGGCTCACCGGCTCCCTCTCTCTTCGCCTCGCCTGCGCACGCCCCGCTCTCCCCTCAGCCCACCCAGCAGGCTGCCCGCGCGCCGGACACCTCCGCCAGAGACTGGCAGGGCCCGCGAGCCGGCCCGAATACCCGGGGCAGTGCCCGGCGTCGTCCCCCATTCTAAAATTTTAAATAAAATATATATTAAGTAGCAACATGTTGTATACACTATGATGACTTAATTATAAACCAAGTAGAAACTAAAGTTGGGGAGATCTTTCTTCTTTATTTTTCCATTACATCATCCTATGAATTTCTGTGATTACTTTTATACTCTGAAAATATGTTTTAGAGGTTATTAAGGAAACTTAAAAAAATGAAGTACTAGTTTCAAGTCATAATCAATGGTTATCCAACACCTATGGAAATTTGACTAGAAAATTATTCTTGTTATTTTTTTAATGCACTAATGAGTTTAATTTTTAAAATAATTTTTCCCAAAATATTTTGAAGATTAGAGCAAAAAGCAGAAAAAAACCTTCACAAAATTTTTTTAATGATCTTAAAACAATTCAGGAACTCTAGAATGTTAAGGTTTGATTGTTTTCAAGCAGGTGTATACTTTTATAAATATCAAGTTTATAGTTTTTTAAATAAACAAAGTAATAAAATTTTTCCAGTTTCCTCTGAGATACTGAGGCAGGAGAATCACAAGTTCAATTTCAGCCTGTGGAATTTAGCAAGACTCTGTCACAAAATTAAAAATTATTAAAAGGTCTAAAAAATAGCTCAGTGCAGGGTCTCTGGATGTGATCCTCAGTATCAGGAAACGTAAATTTCAATTTGCTCTGTATACTAAAACTTTTTTTTCCCAAAGAACACTTATTTTTGCACTGATTATTGAAACTGTATTTTCTTTTTGAAGGGGTATATTGTATTCATTTTTGGTAAATATTTTCTGGCTACTGTACAACAAAATAGTTTTCTCTACAGTGGCAACAGTATTATAAAAATACTGCCATTTATTAATTAAAAGCTCATTTTAAAATTCAAAAATGTTTTGATACTTTTTAGTACCAAACATCTAAATAACTGAATTACCAGCAAACCTCTATTTTAAAATGATTGTCATAATCTCCAACGGTATCACTATTAAGTACCCTAAAAGTATAAAATCTTTTACCCATTCAATGTATCAATCTGATCAAAGCAAATCAACTCTTTCTGATTATGAAATGTTCCCTTGGCTTTACCTTATCTCCTAGGACCATGGGGTATAACCATTTCATAGATTGTCCAAAAAGGAGCACTGTTTGTCAGCTCTTAATATTAAATATTTAGCTTTTAAACACATTCCTTAATTTTAGAAAACATAGAAATACTTCATTGTGAAATAACTTGAAACAGAAACTAATGTAAACGTCTATTTATGGGTGAATGTACAATCAGAGGTAAACCCATGCAGTACAATACTACTCAGCAATAAAAAAAAAAAAAAAAAGAAAAGAAAGAAAGAAAGAAAAAGAAAAACCTAACCCTAATTCCTGGGTTATAAAATAAGTATATGTTTGATTTTGTATGCAACATCCACACTGATTTCCAAAGAGTCTCTACCATTATCCATTGTTCTTAGAAATGTATTTTCTAAGCAATTCAAGTTCTCTAAGTTCTTTCTGTTAATCTGAATCTATCTTTCCCTTCCCTTCCCTTCCCTTTCCTCCCCTCCCCTCCCCTCCCCTCCCCTCCCCTTCCCTTTGCTTCCCTTCCTTCCCTTCCCTCTGCTTTCCTTCTTTTGCCCCTCACCCCTCTCCTTCCCTTCCTTTCCTTCCCTTTCTATTCCTTTTCTAGTATGTGGGTGAGGGTATTCTTGTTGGGTTTTTTGTTTCATCTCTCTAATGCAGTTCTCCAGGTAGAATGGTATGCTAAGGAGGGCTGTGTGGTGAATGCAGATTCAATAAAGTTGATTTGTACAGGTGATAATCCTTGAGGTTTCTCTAGTCATCACCACAAAGATACACGAACTTTAACTGCTGAGTCCCATCAAGTTACTTCCTTTGATTTTGATAAAATTCTTTGCTTCTTTTTCATTAAAATACACTAGTTTGTTGGCATAAATTAATTGTCTAGTGGCTTTGTCCAGTGTATAACTATTTGTGATTCCAAAGTCTACTCTTTCTAAAGTTTCTAAGCTGCTACTGAGGAACTTTCCTGAGAGCATATTAGTATTACCCCTTCTCCTTTATCTAATGTCTTTATTTTAAATTGCACTATGCAGATACTTTTATTTTTTAAAATGAGTCTTTCTGCTAGGAACAGCAATACTTCTAATGGTAACACTTGCCTAAAAAACAATGTTTAGAGAACAAGAAACTTTTGGAATAAAAATGCAAATCATTTCCAAAAACTGGGAGTGGTACCCTGGGGGCTATCCATGATGTAGGGGTGAACTTGCAAATGGAAAGGAAAACACGAGATTGAGGAAGTGTACAGGGAGGAAAAGGGACCTTACTAGAATTGAGGTGTGCTACTTACACGAGTCATCTACCCAGATAAACGTAACACTTACGTATTATGAATATGTACTAGTAAAATTTTAAAAATAGTTTACAAAACCATAAATGAATTAAAATATGTACTGTGTTGTTATAATAGAATAAAAAGGGAAATATCTCTTGATGTTTTCCATAACAAGAGTCTTTTCCTAATCTTTTAACATCTCTGTCCTTCTACTCAGCATAGTATACTCAAACACAAGGCTTCACCTTAGGAATCTAATCCTGAACACGTATTTCTTTTGAATCAATGATAATGCTAATCTTAATAACTAGACACAGGAGTTTGAAATAGTGCTGACCAGCACCCCACTCTGCCCTCCTGTAGCATCCCTGCCCTCTTCCTTCCTATAAGGCGGGGCTCTTACTCCCTGTCTTCCTCAGGGTCAGCCTAGAGTTGTCTCTAAAAGGAACAGGGCAGTTTAACATCAACGCCTGTAATTTTGAGCATCTGGCTTTGTGACTTTGATTCTGAGAACTCATATTTCAAAGTGATTATTTTCTGTCAGTAATTTTTTTGTTTAATTGAGGTATGGTCTTTAGTATAATTTACAAACCAGAAGTGAGTATGTCAATGAATTTATGTTCATTCATGTGCCTTTATTAACCACCCATCTTTTCAGCTTTTCAGTGAGTTCCCAGTTAACAATATCATGTCACTCCTGAGAAAGTGGCTGTGTCATTTTAATGCACATGCTTTCTGTCTAAAATATTAAAACATTCTTTTATTTTGTTGCTCAGGTAAATGACTACCTTTTGAAGTGCTGTCAGATTTCACCCTTCAAATGATTCTTGTATACTTCATATAGCACATATTTAATTCACACCATTCCAAATATAGTTACTAATTTAAAGACAATTTAAATTCATTTTTCAATAGTTTTAAAATGTAACTCTATTTGAAAGGGTGTCACTTAGCTCCTAAAGCAAAATTGGAAGATGCTAACAGCCAGAATGAAAAGCAGTCCATCCCAAGTAATATAGGCAGTAGATTTATGAATGGGTGATAATAGATAAACAGGCTGGAAATTATAGACTTGATTTATGATAGCCTTATTATGCCTATATTATCTGTAAAGTAGAAGTCAGTTTTCAAAAGTTGACGATTAGTGGTGTCAAAGATGGTAAGGAGGGGGGTGGGGATTTAGCTCAGCAGCGTAAGTGCCTGCCTTGCAAGCAGGCAGTCGTGAGTTTGATCCCTGGTACCGATAAAAATGAAAAAGACCAAAAAAAAAAAAAAAAAAAAAAAAAGATGGTAAGGAAATAAAATAATTTAAAACAGACAAGCTTATATTCAACTTAATAATGATTTCATATTTGCTAAACTTTATTAATAGAAGAAGAGAAAAGCTTCTTCTTTACTCAGGCAAAAGCCAAAATACTAAGTATCGTAATCATCATCTAAAAGTAAAGCATGAATATTTTAAGTTAATAATAGATATTCTTTATAGAAAATACCATTAAATATACTTAACCTTTTTCTCCAGAGGTCAATAAAAAATTAAAGATACTAATATATCAGATTTTTTAGTTGTGGTACTTTCTGCACACTAAATAATAACTTCTAAATATCCTTTTTATTGCTAGTATATTTCAATTTATTTTTAATATCAGGTGTTAAAATGTAATATTTATGTTAAATTAAAAAGAATGTCTTCAAAAAATTAATATTAAAAATCAACTTATGCAATATCAAATTTTTATCATTTTAAAATTCAGATCATAGAATATTTATATGAAAATACAAAGAATCTTAACTGGAAAGATCAAAGATTTAGATTTTTCAAAGTAAGTGAGACACCTTCATTTAGCATAAATTTAAAATCAAGTAATTTTTCTTTTTTTTAATTTTTTTTAATTTTAAAAAGGATAAGATTAGATATAACAAAACAGAACAAAACAGATCATAAGGAAACTTTTTTTTTTTTGTCTTTTTTTATCGGTACCAGGGATCAAATTCACAACTGCCTGCTTGCAAGGCAGGCGCTTATGCCGCTGAGCTAAATCCCCAGCCCCAAGGAAACAATTTTAAGAAACACGGATTTCAAAGCAAGTCCACTGGTTTCTTCACTGTCTATCTTATTGTCTCTAGTTTTCTTCCAAATAGTTGTACCCATCTTCACACACACTGAATACATATTGAACATTATGGAACTAATCAAATCATTATAGGATGATGAAGGCATTTTAGGTCTTTAAGGCCTGACATGGGGGAAGTCAGTAATGACTACTATAATGTTTCTCATTCTCTTCATAGTAGCTGTCCTTATCTTTACATATGCTGAAATTGAACATAAGAGACTAGACTACTATCACTCTGAATATATTGCTAGATGTTTATATAGTAATGCTACAGAATTAGCAATGGGTTTCTTAGTGTCTCTTAAAATCAAGTAATTTGTCAAAGAACTATGTGTCTCAGAAAATTTAAGTGAGAACTTTTTCTGCATCTATTAAGATGATCATGTGATTTTTGTCTTTGGCTCTATTGATATGGTGTTTTATATTTGTTGATCAGTGTGTGTTAAAGTATCCTTGAATTCCTGGAATTAATCTCACTTGGTCATGTTGTATAATCTTTTTGACAATTTGCTGCATTCTTTTTGCCAGTATTTTATTGAGAATTTTTACATTAATGTTCATTAGTGAGATTGGCCTAGAGTTCTCTTTTTGAGTTGGGTCTTTCCTTGGTTTTGATTAGAAGGTGATACTTGCTTCCAGGAATGAGTTAGGAGGAATTGCTTCCCTTTCCATTTCATGTTTGTTGGTAAACATATATAAATGTATGTATATATATGTATTCTACATAGATAACTATACTAGTAATCTCTATTTTTTCATCAAAAACAGTTTGTGCTATCATTGTTTGATTGATCACTTGTGCCTAGATTTTATAACCTGAACAATTGAAATAAAAATATGCAATGTAATGTGTTAATTTAGTACTATTTTTCTTTTGTGAAATTTTGTATCATTTCTATCTTTTTTCTGTTTTGTTTTTTAAAATAAAAATTTTTAAGTGAGATTTAATGTGATACTCTTTGTAAAAGTATATGTGATTGATGTTTTGTGTTGTTTTTCTGTACAAAGAACTTTTACATAAAATACTTTAGAAGTCAGTTAGATTAAGAAATTTAACCACTGATTATATGAGTTATTTACTATAATTTTTGCAGATGGCTCAAACTGTTCACAGAATATTTTATATTTTCTTTTTCTAACAGAACTATAGTCATACAATTCAAGTGTTTGAAATTATTAGTATTAGTATTAGGATATGCTATTTTGTAGTAAAAAATACTAGTTATTATTATGATAAGTTTAGATATTGAATTAACTAGATTAAGAAATGCCTAGAAACTAAGGCATTATTTTTCATATATCTATGAGATTGTTTCCAGAAATGATTGGCACTAAGATTATGTGAATTAAAGAGGGAAGATACCTTCTGTGTGAGTGAGCACTATTCAATCAGCTTGTGGCCCAAAGAACAAAACCAGGGGAAAGACAGACGGATCTCTCTCCTCTTATAGAGCTTGGGATATAGTCTTCCTCTACTCCTGATCTAGGATCTCTGGTCTTTACATTCCAGGATCTCTAGTCTTTACATTCCAAAATTTAGAGCAGTGTCTTCCTAAACCCCTCCTCTGTCTGTCACTTAGGTTATTGTACTTAGAAAGAACCATACTACTGGGATCTCAGTATACAGATAGTGTGTCATGGAACTTCTTAGCCTTCATAATTATGTGAGCCAGTTTTCTTAATAAAATTCTTCTCATTCAATTCCAGCCTAGAAACAACTGTGTGACCTAGTGAGACCTTGACTCAAAATAACTACACTAACTTAGTATTATGTACCTATGATCCACTGTCACACACCCATGATACAATCACTCACAAAAGCCCTACCACTATTCAGTGAGGCTTTGAGGGGAAATGAAGATGTAAACCATAGGATAAGAATCACTCCTTCTAGGTAAGATGATTTTACAAATACTGTAAGTTCTTGGAACAAAAGAGTTAACATTCTTAGGACTGGAACAATTTTGCATGTTTGTGTCTGGTGATCTGAGGAACTCTTTTGAAGATCACTATGTAAAGTAACAACGTTAGTTCTGTTCCTACCACTTTGTTTTGAAGGCCTATCATTTTTGGGGATCTTTGCTATTTTTATTTATTTGTCTTTCTGTTTCTTATTTTTCCAGCAATTTGTTTTGTTTTGTTTTCCCCTCTCTAATGCAGAAAGGATAGGTATACATGTAGAGGCTTATACATGCTTAGAACTTCTCCTAAACAATTTAGAGAACTGATTATATTATGCATGATGAAATGAGCACCTATTTTAAGGAAAAAGAGACATTATGGTATCCATTTCTGATTCTTTATCGTCATGCTGTGAAATCTAGTAATGCTTTTATTCTTTGTTTAGAGTGGTTCTAGTCTGTTTTGCTTTATTTAATTTCAACATATATGAAGGTATGGACAGCTATTTTGAAGAGAACAAGAGACAACACAGTAGCCATTGTTGATTTTCCTATTGTCTAGTTTTGAAGGCCTGTAATGCCTTCATTACTCTGCTCTGATGAGTTTTATACTATTTTTTGTATGAATTCATTGTCTGTAAAGATATAGATGACTGTTTAGAAGAAAACAAGAGACATTATGGTAGCTACTGTGGATTCTTGTTGTCTTGCTTTGAAATCTGTGTCACTTACATTGTTTGCTTCATATCTGCTTTGTTCTTTTTTATTAGGTTTTGTTTTATCCTCTTGGAAATAAAAAAAAATTAAAAGAAAGAATCCCTCCTTCAGGTTTCCAGTGTAGAGCTTATAAATAAATATTAATGTCAAAATTCTGTTAGGTCTGTACTACCAATGCTACTCCACTAATGTCACAATCCCCTTTTGACAATAGAAAATTTAAGTGACTTTTTCTAATCATGTTCTTAAAGTACTTTAAACCCATGTCATGTATATAACACACTCCATATTTTTATAAAATCAAATTCACCTTTAAAATCACCTTAATATAATCAGCAAAATCATAAAATGTTTGTTCACAATTAAATGTGTTTAAAATTTATACATATTGATGCTTTCAAAAAGCTAACTTTTCAAACAGTAATCTTGGTAAAATACAAACTATTACTTTTTTATATAAGTCAATAAGATTTAATGTAAATATTTAAATCCAATTTAAAAATCCCAATCATTTTAACTGGAAATCAGCACCTATACTTATGCTTGAACTTATGGAAATTTCTCTTTGTGGTTCAGAATTATGTATCAAATTGTTATAATAACCAGCCCAATTTCTTCTGTGTGATAGGACATTAATATTTATTATATATCTGTATTGTCTTGGTTTCATCCTCAGATGTGTTATACTTAACAAACATTTCTGTTTTTTTATTCTGAAGAGAAAATTATTTTCTAGGTACGCAGCAATTTAATCAGTATTGAAGCTCAATTCCAGGTTTCCTTGTTTTTCTGTCACACTTAGTACTAAGTCAATAGCGGATGAAACAGAACCTGAATGGTACATTTTATAATGACATGGTAGGTAAAAAGTGATAGAAATAAGGAAATAGCTAGAATTAAGTAAAACAGACACAGTATTTTTCCAACAGTTTCTATCACATGGTTCTTTTTTAATCCCGAGTCTTTAAGATCCTCACATTTTTGTGACATCTGATGACAGAAAATCTCTCACCCAAACCTACTCAAGTTCATATAATGAAAGACATTTATCATTGTGTTTATTGTCTATTTTGAAAGCAACTTCCAAAATCATAACAATGTCAAATGAATTGCTTTGTATCTAACAGTTTTTTTGGGTCAGGAATCGACATGCTGTTTAACTCAGGGGTTCTGTCTCAGTGTCTTTCAAGAACAGGAAATTGAACTTAGCATTGTAATCACATTAAAGATAAACTAGAGAAAATAACTATTTTCTATGAAAATAACTAGAAAATAACTATGAAAAATAACTATTTCATTTGCTATAGCCTAAGTGTCACTTTGACTGTTTTGTAATGCACCAACTTTGCTAAACCTTATTGACCTGTAACTGAACCCTTGTGGTTAAAATTTCCGAGGAATATTTGTACAACCAACGACAGGAGATAACCTCAAAACTTCCCCCATTGTTGCAAATAACCTCAAAACATCCTCCCAGAGCTGTTTTTCCTTGTGGTCTCGCTGTGTAACTATCACCTGATGTCCATCAAGATATGATGTAACAAAGCAAATTCCTGTGGTTTTTAGGCTTTTTAAATACCCCAAACCTCTCCCAGTCAGGGCACTAGTCTCCTAATTGCTACTAGGGACTATGTCGCTGGCCAGCTAAATTAAACATGTGGTTTTTTATTTCCCTTAAGTCCTCTAGTGTCTTTTTGATTTTTGGATCCAACTTGGATTGATTTTGGCAGGGGGCTGCCTCATTTGGGGGCTCGTCCGGGATGGAATAACAGCCCACTGGCGCAAATTCCAGAGGACCGATTGGTAAAGAGTAAGTACTAGAGGCTCTCCCTTTGATTTGGGAATCGTACCACAAAGTCTTGTTTTAGGAGGGGATGCCCTGGCCTTTGTCAGATCCTTGTTGGCAATCCTGGATCGTCTGCTTTGGAGTCTTTTGGCTCATTTGGATCCTAGACCCCAGCAGGGCTACACTCCACTTTGATATTAGAATTTGAGGGGAAGCCTCCAGCCTAATATTTACATTTTTCCTGCTAGAGCTAGAGAAAAACTGTTTTGAATTTTTGCCAGTACTGGTGATTTTATGTTCGTGCTTTTTGTTTGCATTTTGTGTCTTTGTTCTGTGTAGTTTTGTCTCATCTCTCGCCTCTTTGTTCTAACTTTCCCTTTCTAGGACGCCTCCGGAGAGATTACATGTGCTCTTGGACTGACTGCCAACCATTTGGTCGCCCCGAGGGTGCCCACAGGTCTCCTTTGACCTCCAGCTGGTGCCCAGACCAAAGGAAGAGGATCCCGATCATTGTGGTCTTTTCTTTGTTATTTTGCCTTTTTCTGTACTCAGTAAACTTTTCTATTGATTTCCTCTTCTCACAGGGAACTACAGCAGGCAGAAATGGGACAGACTAATGCTAAAAAGGCTCCCTCTCCCCCACTCCCCTTGGCCTTGTCTTAGAACACTTTAAAGAATTTAAAAGGCCTGCCAGAGAATATGGGGAGCCTGTTTTCAAGGGAAGATTAACGATTTTTGCCTCCCAGGAGTGGCCGATGGGTACACAGGGCGTGTGGCCGCCGACTGGGTCATGTGATATGGGGATACATAGTCGGTCCGTAATTAGGTTCTTGGGCCTCTTCTCACCTGCATCAGATTGTTTACATTCCAATTTGGAGAGACCTCATCCATGACGCCCCGCTGTGGATCCCTCACACGCTAAAGATGGAGATGACCGTGGCCCGACTCCCTGCCCTCCGTGCCACCGGTTCTACCTTCAGCTGAAGACCCGTAGACAATCTCCTCTTTCCTCCCTCTTACCCTCCTACCCGACACCCTCTCCTGCACCCCAGGACAGTCCTTCCCACTCTCCTTGCGCCATTCGTACTGCAGTAGACCTTGCCCGCCTTCTCCTGACAGCACCACAGCACCAGCACCCCTCTGTCCCCTCCAAGAGATTCCAAACCCCAGAGATCCTGAGAGTCCATCTTTGTATACACTCCTTTAGCCACCTCTGATCTCTATAACTGGAAGGGTCAAAACCCCCCTTTCTCCAAAGACCCTGAGAATCTAACCAGTTTAATGGAGTCTTTTCTCCACCCATAGTCCCACTTGGGATGACTGTCAGCAGATTCTGAGAGTTCTCTTCACTTCTGAGGACTGCACTGGTATCCCTGCCTTGGGACGAAAAGAGGTCCCAACAGATGACCCCCAAGAAGTGGAGCTTGTCTTCCCCTTGTCCCGCCCTGATGGGGATCCCAATATATTTGGAGGTAAGAAGGCTCTGTCTAAATATTACCAGTTATTCCTAGCTGCACTGCGTGGGGCCACTAAGGAGCCCATGAATTTGTCCAAGGTATTGGAGGTAAGGCAATTGGCTGATGAATCCCCATCAGCATTCCTAGAGTGCCTCCTAGAGGCTTATAGATTATTCACTCCAATTGACTCAAGTGTACGCGAAAATGCAAGAGCTATTAATATGGTTTTTGTGTCCCAGTCAGCCCCTGATGCTAAAAAGAAATTACAAAAGTTGAAAGGATGCCTTTGAGCCAGCTGGTAGAAATAACTCATAAGGTGTTTGATATCAGGGAGAGCTGGGAAACCTCACTAGGAGAGAACAATAAAAAGATGACCAAGGAATTGGAATTATTATGTGAAAGGGAAACTAAACAACTGCAAGGAGGAAAGCAGAGAGAGACAGGAAAGAAGCGAACCCCACTTGAGAAAGATCAGTGTGCCAACTGTAAAGAACTTGGGACACTGGCAAAAGGACTGCCCCAAATTAAAGGCAAAAAGGGAAAAGGATGCCAAGGCTTTGTTAAGTCAACAATGAGGGTGTCAGGGCTCAGATGCCCCCCCCAGCCCCGGATAACTCTGCAAGTGGGGGGAAAACCAGTAAATTTCTTGGTGGAAATGGGTGCCACATATTCTGTTCTAATTCAGTCATTAGACTCTGACTAATAACAAAGTGGATGCGGTCAGCGGCACCAGAGGACGAGAGTCATAGCTGAAGGTAATGGCCCAGTTGACTTGCCCTGGAAAAAATACCACTATGCATGAATTTCTGTGGGTCCAGAAATGCCCCAATCCACTGCTAGGAAGAGACCTTTTCTGTAAGTTAAAGGTCCAATTGAGTTTTCAGACAGAAGCCCCACAACTGACTCTAGGGGCAACTCACAAGGAACAAATCAAGGTGTTTGCCTTCCTACCTGAAGGGAAAAATCATCTCTTGCTGGGAAATGACCCCACTCCAGGAACTAACAGCCACCTCCTTTAGGCTTGGCAAATGGAGATACTGGGGGTCTGGGCTGAAAATAACCCCCCAGGCCTGGTTGTAAACCAAGTTCTTCTAGTAATAGAGTTGCTGCCCCAGGTATCTGCCATCTGCCTTAGCTAATATCCAATAAGGTTGCAGGCCCACCAAGGGATTGCTATACATATGGCTAGATTAAAAGATAATAAAATCCTTGTGCCTTATGTTTCTCCCTGGAACATGCCACTACTCCCAGTCCCAAAGCTGGGGACTACCAGCCAGTACAAGATCTCTGGGAAGTCAACAGGTGAGTGGTTACCCTGCATCCTACGGTTCCTTATCCCTACACCCTACTGAGACTTCTGGGCCCAGAACACATCTGGTACTCAGTCTTGGACCTAAAGATGCCTTCTTCACTCTCCCAGTGGCCCCAGTAAGTCAACCCATTTTTGCTTTTGAATGGACTGATCAGGGGACTGGAGTAACTGAACAATTGACTTGGACACGTTGACCACAAGGCTATAAGAATGCTCCCACTTTATTTGATGAAGCCTTGGCTAGAGATTTGATGGGGTACCAGAAAGAGGTCACACTTTTGCAGTATGTAGATGACTCATTAGTGATCACCAAAATCTTTGAAGATTGCAAGGAAGCAACCAAGGACTTGTTAATAACTTTAAATGATTTGGGATATAAGGTGTCAGCAAAGAAGGCACAGATATGCCAACAGACAGTGACTTATCAGGGGTATCAATTGCAAGGGGGAAAGAGGACCCTCTCAAATAAAAGGGTCCAAGCCATTCTGCAAATACTGGCACCAAGGACCAAGAAGCAAGTCCGTGAGTTCCTTGGTGCAGCTGGATATTGTAGGCTTTGGATATTAAACTTTGCTGAAATAGCTCAGCCACTGTATGACTTTTTTTTTATTTAAAGAGAAAAACAAAACAAAACAAAAAACCAGTAAAAGGGTACAAGTAATACAGAATTTCAAGAGAAAAAATATACAGTAAGAAATCACTAGTTAATAGATTACATATTGTCATCTCAGAAACAGTTGTCCATATTACAAAATTAAAGCATACAATGTGGACATTAATTCAGTGAGATTGCAGACAGTTCTGTTCAATGATCCAACAAAAACTCAGTGATATGGTTTTCTATCCTATACACTTAAATATACATGCAGTTATGTCCTTTAGATCACTTTCTTTCCTCTCTTTTTTATGATAAAAATTACACATTTTGGGTTTTATTACTCCCACAGTTTTTCTTTGAAGAGGAAAACAAAACAAAACAAAACAAAACAGAACAGAACAAAAAAAGACCCCAATGTGACAAAGCAAAACATAGTCAGTTAGAACAGGAGGATGGACATAGTATACAATGCAAGAAGAGATTACTAGGTGATCAACAATGGTTACCATTATGCTTCTTGCTATCTTAAAAAGAGTTGTGTGTATCATCTGGTATAACAGAATTGAACAAAACAGTACAGAACAAGACCAATAAAACCCACACTGGAGACCTTATAGGACTTCCAAAGAAGATAACAGTCAAGCCATAATGGGCATCATAGAATTCTTTAAAAGGGCAGATGCAGGGTCCACTGCAATGGACAGACATGCAAGAGACAGCCTTTTGA
This sequence comes from Cavia porcellus, assembly GCF_034190915.1. Taxonomy (NCBI): domain Eukaryota; kingdom Metazoa; phylum Chordata; class Mammalia; order Rodentia; family Caviidae; genus Cavia; species Cavia porcellus. Next base: position 90,077,774 of record NW_026947488.1, on the reverse strand, counting down.
CAATTAAGACAGGCTCTGGTGGATGCTCGCGCACTGGGACTCCCTAACATAAATAAGCCATTTTTCCTGTATGTGGATGAATTGAGAGGGATTGCAAAGAGAGTAATAACCCAGGAGCTAGGACCTTGGCAGAGGCCTATAGCCTATCTCTCTAAAAAGTTGGACACAGTGGCTGCCAGCTGGCCACCCTACCTGAGGATCATTGCTGCAGTATCTATGCTGATAAAAGAGGCTAAGAAGCTCACTTTTGGCCAGAAGGTCACAGTGATAACCTGTTACTCACTTGAGGCCCACATTCAGGCCCCTCCAGACTGATGGTTATTGAATGCAAGAATAATGCATTACCAAGCATTGCTTTTAGATCCTGACTCTGTTGTCTTAGGTCTTCAGCAGCTCTGAAACCAGCTACGCTGCTACCCAATGAGGATCCATCAGCCCTATACCATAAATGCTCCACCTTGATTGATAGCTTCCACAGCCTCCCATCTGACCTGACTGATGTACCTCAGAAAGGAGTCCCAGAATTCTTCTCAGATGGTAGCAGCTACATGCACCAAGGTAAACGAATTGCAGGGGCAGCCGTGACTTCCAAGACCCAAATTTTATGGGCACAGAGATTGGACTCTGGCACTTCTGCTCAGTGAGCTGAACTCATTGCCTTGACAGAGGCCCTGAAACTGGCTGAAGGTAAGTGAATTAACATTTATTTATATTGATAGTAGATATGCCTTCGCTAGTGTTCATGTACATGGAGCAATCTATCAGGAAAGAGGACTACTGACCTCAGCAGGGGATAAAATAAAAAATGCTCCCCAAATATTGGACCTGCTGGCAGCAATATGGTTACCTGAGAAAGTGGCTATAATACATTGCAAGGCCCATCAGAAAGGAGATGACCCCATAACCAGAGGAAACAATTTGGCCAATATGGCAGCCAAGGAGGTTGTCATAAAACCATTGGGATCTGAAGAAGGGGAAATAATAGAAGCCACCCCTACACTTTTATTGATGCTTCCAACATCAAAACCAGTGTATACTCAAAAGGACCTCCATCTGGATGCCCAGCTTCAGGCAAGACCTGACATTCCAGGAGGCTGGTATCAGTTGCCAGATAAGAGAATCTTGCTGTCTGAGGTCCTTGGACGAGAGCTTATTCAGCAAGCTCATCAGTCCACTCACTTGGGAGGATCAAAACTAGCTGAACTTTTCTGAGACCCATTCTTTATACCTTGATTGTCTAAGCTGACAGCAGCTGCCAGTGCCAGATGTCCTCAGTGTCAATTGGTTAACTCAAAACGGCTGGCTTGTTTTGGGGGAACTTCCCCAGGAGAACACTGGGAAATTGACTTTACAGAAATGAAGAAGCCAGGTCTGCAAGGACATAAATACCTTTTAGTTATGATTGATACCTTTACCGGATGGGTGGAAGCATTTCCCACCCAATCGGAATCAGCTCTCACTGTAGTAAAAGAGTTACTATATGAGATTATTCCTCAATTTGGCCTACCCTTACCTTTGGGGTCTGACAATGACCAGCTTTCATAGCCCAGGTAACCCAAAAGTTAACCCAGGCCTTTCAGATTAATTGGAAACTTCACTGTGCATACCGTCCTCAAAGTTCAGGGCAAGTAGGGAGGATGAATCAAACTTTAAAAAACATGATTACTAAGTTGTCTCTGGAAACCAGCGATAATTTGGTAAGTTTCCTTCCTTTTGTCCTCTTGTGAGCTTGATGTACTCCTTATGTGTCTGGGGTGTCACCCTTTGAAGCAATGTATGGTGACTCCCTCCCCTTATCCCAAAGCTTTCAGAAGAAAAGCTGGCAGAATTGACTAACCAAGATCTTATTAAGTCCCTACAGGCCCTTTACCCTGTAATGAACTCCATACACTGGCTGTTTAAGCTGAAACACCGTCTGGCAACTCCCCTCTTGAGTCCAGTCCACTGGCAGAACCTGGTGCCTCAGTTCTCATCAAATGTCACCACGAGACACCCTCGAACCTCGCTGGGAAGGACCCTACACTATGATACTCAGTACACCGACTGCAGTGAAAGTGACTGGCAAGATTCCCTGGATTCATCACACTCATGTCAAAGTTTTGGATACCCAAGGAAACCAATCCTCGCAGGACAATTGGACTATACATTGGACCAGTAACCTGTGAAAGCTAAAGTTAACCAAGCATTCCTAGCTATCTTAAACATGTTTTTCCTCTGTGCTTATTGTCTATTATCTGAGTGTGACTGTACTCCCTGGACAGGGAGATTGGCTTATCTATGATGAAATAACACAACAGGAGTTGGGAAGAAGCTCTGGAAATCAAAATCAGGTCACCATTGATCTTTGTGTTCTCTTTGGGAAAATGTATGAAAAGTATGTGGGCTTTGATTATGTAAAGATGTTTAAAAAAAAAACCGCCTGCTTTGGGACCAACTCAAGAACTGAGTTGATCAAATGTTGCTATACATATGCCCTAAGAGTCAACCTGCATATAGTTCCTACTGTTCTTCTGATCCTGAGCAGCAGTATTGTTATTCGTGGTCCTGTGTCACCTGGGGGCTGGATGGCTACTACACCTCTGAACAATATCTCACCCTACAGAGACTAGAGGGACCTAATAATTGTGAAAGCCCCACAGAATGTATCCCCATTCAGCTGACTTTCCTTAGACTTCCTGAGCAAAAGTGGCAACAAGGGCTTAACTATGTTCTTAAGGTTTATAAGGCAGGATATGATCCAGGCACAAAGTTTACTATCAAACATATTCCAGAGAGACCACCTCCCAAAGTCAAGCTCCATAAAAGCTCAGAAACTCCTCATCCCCCTCTTGTTAGCCCCATCCCAGAGAACACCCCAATAACTCTTAGAGCCCCCTCTATGATTGATATATTCCAGCCTTTGGAGTTAGTATCCCAGCTGTTAAATACCTCACTTAACAATAATCTCAGTACCCCATGCTGGCTTTGCTTAGCTTATGACCTACCACTACTTGAGGGATATAGTAAATTAAATGCCTCTCTAGCTCAATTGTCCTCCTCAAACATCAACTCTTGCTGTCAAATAAAGAGCCCTTGGGCCTTATGGGAAAATATAGATTTGATGGGAACAGAAGGGACCTGCATATATTTCCACCACACCCCCTAGATATTGTAATGCTACTATGTCCATTGCTATTCAGGAAGGTGGAGATAATCAATACATAACCACCCCAACAGACCACTGGTGGGCCTGCACTTCAGGATGGGTCACATGTGTGTCTAAGCAGAAGGTTACTACAAAAAGAGATGAAATCTGTGTCTTAACCTAGGTATTTCCCAGGGTATATTGGCACCCAAAGGAGGGAGGAGATAAGGCTCTTACCCACTCCAATCAAGGAAAAACTAGAAGAAGCTCAGTCCTCCCCACCATAGCTGGGATAACCATCTTCTCAGCCCTGGGAATGGGAGCTACCTCACTGGGAGTCAACCTCCACCACTATGATTCGTTAGGTAGACAGATGGATGAAGGGCTGAGGCAAATACAGAGCACCATAACTGCCTTAGAGGATTCTATAGACTCTTTGGCAAAAGTGGCCCTCCAAAACCACCGAGGACTAGACTTACTGTTGTCAGAAAAAGGAGGACTTTGCCTACCTTAGGAGAGCAGTGTTGTCTGTATGTTAACAAATCTGGGATAGTCAGGCAGAATATGGCAGACTTACAATGGAGCCTCTTAGAAAGAGAAGAATTAAGGCAAGAGGCTCCTGGTTGGATAGAACAAATGTTTAACTTTTCCCCACAGCTCACTAGCTTAATAGTGACCTTATGGGGCCGATCATGATTTTTCTACTAGCTGTTACAATAGGCCCATGCATAATAAATAAAATAACTGCCTATATCAGGCAAATGCAGAGCATCAAGCTTATGATGATGCGCCATCAGGCATATGCGTTGGTACCCCAAAACCCTTAAGGCCAAGGATTTGGACACAAAATGGGGAAAATGTTGTAAGTTATGAAATACAACTATTTCATTTGCTATAGCCTAAGTGCCACTTTGACTGTTTTGTAATATGCCAACTTTGCTAAACCTTGTTGGCCTGTAACTGAACCCTTGTGGTTAAAATTTCCCAGGAATGTTTGTACAACCATGGTCAGGAGATAACTTCAAAACTTCCCCCAGAGTTGTAAATAACCTCAAAACATCCCCCCAGAGCTGTTTTTCCCTGTGGTCTCAGCTGTGTAACTATTATCTGATATCCATCAAGATACGATGTAACAAAGCAAATTCCTGTGGTTTTAGGCTTTAAATACCCCAAACCCCTCCCAGTCAGGGCACTAGTCTTCTAGTTGCTACTAGGGACTACGTCGCTGTCCAGCTAAATTAAACGTGTGGTTTTTTATTTCCCTTAAGTCCTCTGGTGTCTTTTTGATTTTTGGACCCAATTTGGATTGATTTTGGCAGGTGGGCTGCCTCAATATGGTTCGTGTTCCTAGTCCCTGATTAACTGGCTCCTAGGTAGAAGGGACTTCATAGCTCCGCCAGGGAAAATCTACTCATCTCATGGTGACCAGAAAGCAGAGTGAGAAGGGAATTTGGGTAGGAGTTTGCACGTGGTAATGGCACATTTAGCTCTAAACTGATCCATGGATCAATCCACTAATGACTGTTACAGTGTCCCCATGATTCAATTTCCTACTAAATATCTCACCTCTGCATGTAGGACACCTTTGAGAACACACCAGATCTAAACCACCACATTTCCTCGTCCCTCCTCCCCCTACAGAATACTCATATTCATCTCTTTATTCGAAGTCATTTAGTCCATCTCTAAGAGCTGTCAAAGTGTTAATTCCAGAAGCTGAAACATTCATGCCAAAAATTTTCCCTGAAAATCAAAACATGTATTCAACAAGAGCACCTGTAAAAAATAAATAGAAGCTTAAGCTTTGCCAAGACATGATGACATAAACACTACAATTTCAAAAGAGAAGGGGAGGCTATAAAGATATGAGACCAAAGCAAGCCTTAAACTCAAGAAGGCAAACATTAAATTCTATAACTCTGGTCTAGCTCCTGGGGCAAGGTGTGGTAAATATAACCTCCAAAAAGTGTGGAAGGCCCTGTACCTATGGCATTGCCAGGTGCTCTTTTGACTTTGCTCACTGCTTCTGGCTTTCCTCAGCAGACACTCCATGTTCCTGGCTTCTCCAACTTCCTGTGGTCTTCACTGACTTTTTCTTTTTTTTTTTTTTTCTTTTGGTGCTGTGTATTGAACTCATGACTTCATGCTTGCAATCCATTGACCTTTTTTCTTTACTCTTACTTTCATGTCCTACCTTCTAAGGGGCAGACTGCTTATCTATCTCTGAAATCTGAACGAAAGTCTCTCTGCCTCAACAGCTCTTATATTCTACATTTCCATAAAACTAGCACTGTTGAACAATGACAAGTTCTGCTGGCAGCTCCAGCAGTAGCCTGGACCCCTCGAGTCATATTTGCAGAGGCCTGTGCATGCCTGAATGGCTGAATTCTTAATACTTTCGTCTTTGACCTAAAATGAACAGAGCATGTTGAAGTTTCTTTTGAAATGAAAGATTTATAAATTTGTCTGGTATTCCTGTGATGCTCTTAAATCATCTTTCCTATGGCCCTGATGCAAAATACTTGGCTCTTTTTAATTTATTTTTCATTTTTTTAATACAAGGTCTTGCTGTTTCTGAAAATAAGACCAACCTGGAAAATAAATTCTAGCATGATTTTAGATGAAACATCTCCATAACTTCTTTTCCAGGTTGGCTTTATTTCAAGGAAACAGAATATGTAGTCTAGGGTGGTCTTGAATTCCTTATGTGGCCCAGACCAGTCTTGAGGTCATAACAAGACTCCTGTCTCCACCTTTCAAGTACTAAGATTACAGGACTGTACCACCACACCTGGAGAGGCTTTTTAAATGTTAATCTTTTCAGAAATCTTATCTTTTCTTCGCTATAACTTTGAAGGTGCTTCCTTTCTTGGAATACTGAAAAGCTCTAAATACACTTTTTTCTTCTGTTTCTCAGTATAGAATGCATTAAAAGCAATCAGTACTTATGCTACACTCTGAATATTGAGATAGCTTAAAATTTTTCTTTGGTGGGTTAATTGTTGACTGCCCTTAATATCAGTTCCCCACGAAGTCTAAGGACATGGGTAAAATGTAGACAACTTCCCTGAACATTTGAGACTCAAGTATAACTTCGAATACAGTCCTTTTTCCCAACTGAAACCTAATGAGCCTGGCCTTTATCAATTAAATTTCTATTAGCACTCTTGTCTACTGGGCACCAACAAAAAATCTCTATCTTTACTCTTCTTCAGTATTCTATAATTTCTCTAGTTAGTATTTGAAAACTTTTTTCCAATCTCCTCTGACAAACTAGTTCTAAAGGCTTCTGCACCATGTGTCACAGCAATGACCCAAGCTCCCTAGTACCAAAACCTGTTTTAGTCAGTTTCTGTTCACTGAACACCCAACATCCACAAATGTGAAAGGAGAGTTATTTTTAGTTCACAATTCTACAAAGCAGAAATGGCATGGTATAAGTGTTTGGAGACATGATATTAACCAGGAAGCAGAATGAAAAGAGAGCGGCCAGGTAGGGAGACACCCCTTTAGGTGGCTCCAGTGCTCCACCCTCAACCAAGCCTCATCTCCCAACTGGACATTTAGTTCTGAGCTCACCCATGGATTATGATCCACTCATCTACCCGAAGTTCCACCACTACTGAACACTGAGACCTTTAGGAGATTCCCATGACCTAAACAGTAACAGCTTTGAATGCACTTCTTTACCTTGGAGCCACTCAGATGGTAGCTGTACTTTGAATCTCTCATAGTTGTGGTATGAGAGCACATGCCTGTAATCCCAGTATTTGAGAGGTTAAGTCAGCCTGGACTACATAGTGAGTTCAAGGCCAGACTGAATTACATAATGTGATCCTCTCTCAAAACAAAACAAAACAAAACAAAACAAAACAAACAACAACAACAACAACAAAAACAAATAACAAAACATACTTTTGCTGTATTCTATTCATTAAAAGTAAGCAAATAAATCAGTCATGCTTAAGAAGAAAGAATGAAAAAAAAAGCACAAATGCATTATGGGCTGCCTCTGAGGCTAGTGACTACAACCATATTCCAAAAATGTGCCTTCAATCTATCACTTACTTAAATATTAAAAGAGAAAATTAGCCTAAAGTTTTTAATAACTCTATGTGCTACTAGGCTTTAGGAAAACTTTGAAGACAACAAAATAAGTACCATAATGAAAAACATAAAACAAAGGGATAGAATAAAGTGATAAATGGCTGATGACATGAGAGGTTAGTCAGTCTGAATAATCAAAGAAATTTTATTTGAGACCTGAGGAAGTGTGTCTAAAATGGGAACTGGATGGCACAGAATTTTCCATAATTGATCAAAATTAAGACTCAGCTAATACATATGTCTCCAAGAAACCCACTTCAAATATATAAAAATATATAGATTGAAAATAAAGAGATGGAGAAAGACATACTAACACTAATTGAAAAGAAGTTAAAGTAATTACATTAATTTCAAAGGCAGTAGGATTCAAGGGAAAGAAACTATTAGGAATGATTAGGAACACTGCACAATGATAAAAAATATCAGTGCTTCACAAAGACATAACAATTCTTACTATGTATGTGCATAAAAACAAAGCATCAAAATATGTGATCCAAAACCTGGTAAAAATGCTAATTAGCTGGATTTGATTGATACATATTATACTTGTGTATTGAAATGTAAAATTATGCCTCATAAATATGTCTAACATTACATGTTACATAAAAGGGGGACTTGACACAACTTCAAAAAGTTGATGAATCCACTATTGAAGCTGTGGAGTTAAACATTCCTTCATCAATAATAACCAGTAATTCTGTATTTGAATTCAAATTCCTAGAGACGAACACTCAACATCATTATCAATAGTGCATCTGTAGACTAATTTATCCTACACTGGTAGACTAACATTCTTATTAAGAGCATTTTAAACATTTAATGAGACCAACCACATGTAGTAGATAAAATACACCTTCACAAATTTAAAAGGTTGCAAATCATTCAATACCTACCCTTGGTACTCTTGGCTCCTTTTGTTAGTTAGTCTAGCACTTGATATATTAGGTACTGTTTCCTTTTCTCCATTCCGTCGGGACATCTTCTACCTAACATCCTTTCATTTTCTCCTCCACCACATGGAAGTTCATGCTTGTCCAGTCTGAGGCTGCCATGGAAGCGTATGATTTAGTGCTTCTGTCATTCACAGGTATTTGAGTGTTCTTGCTTTATCATGGGAAAATTGAGCAATAAATGTGACCTTGAAAAATTACATGAAGCTGGTAAGGAAAATGTGCAAGAAACATGGAGATTAAATATTTAGAGATATAATTGTATTAAGCATCTTATCCTGTTTATGTAATTCAAAGTTTGAAATGACAAAAAAAAAGCCTTCATTCTATATCAGCTGTGTGGAGACAATGTTTACATAAAAAGGACAACAGTCCTCTAAGACAGTTTATAGATGAAGAAACTAAACTTCTCAGTTAAGCTCAGTTAAGAGGTTTGCCAAATATTACATAATAAGCAAAATAGAGTTAAAGCCAAAGTTCTGTTCATTTCTAAAGTAAGCCTACAGTTTTCTGTATTTTACTTATATTTCTGTAGAAGTTATAAAAAATCTACTTGTCTAAATCTACATATTTTCTCATTTTAGATTTTTGCACAGGTCTTTATTCTCATAGAAGAAAGACTTTTTTTTAAACTGGGTTAGGGGCTGGGGATTTAGCTCAGCGGCATAAGTGCCTGCCTTGCAAGTGTGTGGTTGTGAGTTTGCTCCCCGGTACCGATAAAAAAGAAAAAGATAAAACTGGTGGGCAATGAATTAATCTATAATAAAACTCCATATATTATATTTAACAAGTAAGACAAGATAGAATTCTTTTTTATCTTATGGCATTTCCTCTAAATCACACAAATAAATTAATATTCCTCATGATCCACTGTGGTTGCTATTTCAAATGGTTAGTTGAACCAGAATTTCAGTTAATTATATAGATGTTACAGAATTGAGATCCTTCAAAATATAGGAAGAGTAAAGCTTGTATAGAGGGACAGACAATAAATATTGACTATATTTACACTTTATATGCATGTATAATTGACATGTTGAAGAAAACTTTACATGTATTATCTAACTAGTAATGTTTAGAGGCATTGTTTTCAGCTTCACTCTGTGAATTAGATACTGCATTGGTCCAATTTTATAAATAACAAAGCAAAATACAGGATGCCTAATACAGTTTCTTTTCTTTTCCTTTTGCTTTTTTTTCCCTTTCTTCCTTTCTTTCTTTCTTCTTTTCTTTCTTTTTTTTTCTTTCTTTCTCCTTCTTTTTCTCTTTCTTTCTTTTTCTTTCTTGCTTCCTGTTTGTTTTGTAGAATTGGTATTCAAATCTGGAATGTTATACCACTGAGCAATATTCTTAGCCCTTTAAAAAAAACTTTTTAAAAAAAATTTTGAGACAAAGTCCTTGCTTGAATTTTGAGGCTCTCCTCAAGTTTGTGATCTTCCTGCCTCAGCCTCTTCACTGGTGGGTATACAAACCTGTGCCACTTTGTCCAATTCTAATGCACTTTAACTGGAGCAATAATTCTAATTTAAAACTTTCATTTGGTTACTTTTCTAATGTTTATCATTCATGCTTCAGGTCAGTGCATCCCAAAACTTAAGATGCATGTAAATCAGGGAGAAATCTCTTCAAAATGCAGATTTTGATTTAGTAGATATCAAATTGGATCTCAGATTCTACACTCAAACAAGCTTTTACAGTTCATACTTGGAAGAATAAGTCTTTGCAGTTTTGTAGTTTAGTAGTTGAATCTTGCTTATGAGTAAGGCCATTGTTTCAATTTCCAGCACTGAAAAATGAGAAAGAAAAAAGAAAAAAGAAGAGGAAAAAAAGATTTCAAATGGAAGGCACTGACTTTTTTTTTTTTTTTTTATCAAGATGAGTAGTATAGCTGGGGATTTAGCTCAGCAGCACAGTCCCTTCCTGGCAAGTGTACCGTCCTGAGTTCTATTTCAAGTACCAAAAAAATTAAAAAGAAAAAAAAAAAACATGAGAAGTATAACTAATGAACTTTTATATTGATTTTATGGGAACTGAAAATAAAATAGATGTTAATATTTATTAAATAATCTTCTCAAACTCATACTAGCTAACTTGGACTGTTTAAGAAACATGATTGTAACGTTTAACTTTGTGACTAAGTCTGGCTCTGTGTCAAATCAATATCTCCAAAGATCGGATCAGGATTCCTGGTTTTCTGTAAACGGTGGACAGTTTTCTCTTTGAGGCCTTTGTAAATGAACTAGTAAACTGCTCTCATACAGTTCTTTCAACACTCTGAACACAGTGGCTGTACATTCTGCCAGTGAGCTCTGTGGGAAATTCTGTTTTCTTGTTCATTCAGGTTGATGGGAAAATTCAGTTGGTAGAAACAAGGCCTCTCTTTCTTTGTCAGTTGAGAGGTTATTGGTTCTGCAGATGACAGTCATTGCTTAGCTCATGGCTTCCTCTTCAATTTTCAAATGTAGCAATAGCTGATAATCTTTATCAGCTTTGAAACTTTCTTGCCTCTTCTGTCATATCTGTTTGATGCTATCTTTGGCTTCATCTATAAACTTTTTTTTTTTCTCTAGAATAAGCACACATGGAAAATTCAGGAAAACCTCCTCATGTCAAGATCTGTAATCCTCATCACAGCAGCAAAATCCTATTTATCATGCATGTTCATATATTCAGATTCTGAGGAGGCAGCTGTGGATATTTTTGAGAGACAACTTTTTTTTTTTTTGTCTTTTTTGTTTTTTATCGGTACCAGGAATCGAACTCACGACTACCTGCTTGCAAGGCATGTGCTTATGCCACTGCGCTAAATCCCCAGCCCCTAGAGAGACAACTTTTCTAAAAGAAGTTTGTGTGGCAAGGGCTTATTTTAGTTACGTTTACTCACTACATTGAGAAGAAAAACTAAGTGATACAGAAAAAGATTTTATTGAAGAAAATAAAATACTTCTTAACTAAGAAGTTCCAGGAAGCCTAGAAAACAATGTAAAGAGATTATACAGTTGTAAATAATATCCAAGCCACACTACTAAACTACTCACAGGCTTGACTGACCCCAGTACACGGATCATAGAACATGAGTGTGGGATTTGAACGTCAGCCAATCTGTTACAGTTGCTTTGCAGACTCATGCTTTATGCTGAACTCTGTAATATTTACCAAATATGAATTTCTTATGGTGCCACTTTCCTTTTATTTTTTCTGAGTTAAAATATTGGAGAGGTGCATTTCACTGGAGGACATGTGATCAAATGTTTGTCTTTTAGCAACTAAGAAGGCTGAAAAATTTAATCTGGGAATATTCTTTGGTATGCATTTTGACAAACACAGAGAAAAAATATTTTAAATGTTTGTTTATGCATTGATTCCAGAGATCAAACTCACAACCTTGCACTTTCCAGGCAGGGAAAAACATATTTTTTAATAAGTGTTGGGTCATGTGTATATATCCTCCACATATAACCTCCTTTCCCACATGGATGACTAAGGAAGGTATACTAATAGTTCCAAACTAGAATGAGAATGATTACCCAGGGCTCTCAAAATACCCACCATACTTTCTCCTACACTTATTGGTTAATATATAATATCTACAGTTGCATTTTGAAAACATAATGTTAGTTAAAGAACCAATAACTCACAAAGTCATAAAAATTAAATCTCAAATTTTTTAAGGTTCTTATAATTCTGTATATCAGGGATAATTTAGATATTTTTGAATATTTGTAGAATTTCATTTAAACTCAGGAGTTTTCCCCCATTGTAGGATTCCAAAGCCTGACTTTAAATTACATTCATAGTAACCTGCACTGCATACATTATTTTGAGAATTTACATCATGTAAATCACAATAATGTTTACTCATATTTTACATTCAGAAAGTATTTTGAAATGCACAATGCTATCTATTTTACTGTGGAATATTAACCTAAGTATTTAATTTGCGAAGGCCTATAACTAAATTTCTTTTTACTATGGAATAGTCACTTAGATGAAGTATTTTATTGGGGAAGACCTAGGTTTAAATTTCTTTTCTTTCATGTTTGTTTTATCTTTCAAAGGTACTAATTTATATCTTAGAATTGTTTTCAAAATTAAAAGGGATAAGAATGTTGTTAATTCAATACATATTCAGAACCTAAAGGGAATTTAGCAATACTTAATTTTTAACAGTATTTGAACTGTTCAGTTGATGACTTGGGTGTTAAAATAGAAAAGGCTGGTACCTCCTTTGTTCTATCCACTACCTTCCCTTTGAATAGAACATACAGTTTAATGTACGATTGAGTTTACAAACAATTGAAAAAGTAAATTATGAAAAAATCTAATTTTTCCCAAGAACTGATTAACTCCTTTCTTGAATTCTTTTGAGACCATAATATGCAATATAAGCTGTAAAATATCTCCTTTTTAGGAAACCATGAAATCACACAACAAAAAAAACAAATGATTTGGAAAAGCTACATATTGCACATGGTTTATTCAATGGTAAGCTTGAAATTCACAGTGAAATTTACCCATGATCTTGATGATCATACTCTGTCACTTACAAATTTTGATTATTCCTGAGCCTTGAGTTACTTGCCTTAAATTCCTTTCCCTCCTACTCATTAGCTATGGGCCAAGGCATTCATTCAATCAACAGTTTCCTTAAACAGTTGCCTGTCATGTGGAGTCGGAAGCCCTATCCTGAAGCTGTGGTTCACAAAGCAAACATCATCCCAGTACTCACAAAATTATAATCTTAGGAGGAGTAGTTGCTTAATGACAGTCATTAAATTACCAAATACACATTTATTTCATTGAAGTTTGAATATGAGTTACCAAAATAAGATAATCTACTACCTACAGTGTTTATTTCTAACTCTAGAATTGAAATAAAAATTGTTTTGCAAAAGTAAATTATGGTTCCTCATTATTATAGTGGTGAGGAAAAAAAAGTAAATTATGGTCTATGCTACTTTTCATAAAAAGAATGAAGTAGAAACTGTACTAAATATAGAGGTGTTTATATTATGCTAAGATAAAAGAATATTTCTAAGATTTTGGTGGTGAATCTTATTCTTAAATATTACTTTTATTTTGCACATTGCTTCTTTGAATTTCATACAGTTTGTCAGAATTCATTCCAAACTGCACCACCTTGTAATCTTAAACAAAAGCTTTATTGACAATGTGCAATAATAACTGCTATCATGTTATTTGGAGTGATCCATAATAGTTGGGCTGATAATGCTAATGCTGGCCTTTTATTTAAAATAAGTGCACCAATACTAACATATTCTAGAAGAATACAGACAAATTATACCATCAAAATATTCTATTCTATTTTTGTTCTCCTGAATATCATTATATTTTAATTTCTTAATTTTAATAATTATCACCTTGTCCTGCTTATCTGCCTACCCTCAAACAGCACTGTAATGTGGGATGCTAGAATTTAGTTACTTTACATTAATACATTTTTCAGAATGACTATCTCAATAACAAATATTATTACTGTTGCAAAATTAAATATGATTACTTAACTCCATCTGGAATATTTTCATTAGCTCAAAACTTTTATTATCTATAAAAACAATCACTATACCATAAGGGTCTTTTTTCATTAAAAACATTATTGAAAATGTTTTGACATATTTATTCTCCAACGCTATTGAGAAATTTCAGTTAAATCACTGAAAAACTATAGCTTACAAATGAAATTTATCTTCTAAAATTCAATCATTCATATCACTTGTAGTGATTCTAAACATTAAAACTGTAGATTTCTGGCATGAACACTAAATCATATGCTTGTCTGTAACATCATATTGTCTCCATTTGAAGCTCTTATCATATTTACTGTAAGTGGCTTAGGCCATGTAACACATTTTCATTAGAATATCTCAGAGTAAATCATAATGAATCAACTGATGTCAGCAAAAGATGGTCAACATCACTATTATTTCAATACACAATGTTTTGCTCAATGTATTAACATAGTTTTACTGAGAAACAATATTTATATTAAAGAAAAAACATCACTATAACAAGTATTTTGCATAACTGACAATATTAATCATTATTTTAATAGACATATGTCATTTAACTTTTCTGATTTGGACAATTCAAAATGAAAAGTTCATGCCTAGAGAAAGCAGTTCCACGTCTTCTGCTTGACACCACAGCCATATTTGAAAAAATGATTTCGCTTCAGCTAGGTGCAAGAAATCAGGATCACCTTTACAGAGGATATGTGAGGAAAATGTGTTTCCATCATGATATTACATAAAGCTAATATTTGTACTTATTTAATCACCGCAACTGACACCAGAGAAAAGACATTTAAAATAGCTGTCACAGTAATTATTAATGATGAAATCTTCACAGTGATGGGCGCCTGTTCAATTAATGTGGCTCTCAAAGTCTGCCTAAACTTGCTTGTTTCCATCATGATATTTTTTTGGGACTCTTCTTTTTCCTGGGCAAACTTCCAGATTGGCAAACTCAAGCAGATTTTAAAATATCCTTTCCATCTATCACCCACACTTATCCTGCTTGGGAATGGATTGACATCTGAGTTCAGACAGTTGTAACTAAGCTGTGTTTCTTGGCAAAAGTTCATTTTTATTCCACTGTTGCAGGTACCTCCATTAACTTCCCTAATTCAGTGTTTTCCAAATGTTTCAAACTGTTTCCAACTACTTCAGTGCACCCTTCAAGGATCACAGCAAATGCATACCAAGAAAGGTTTGGTATCATTTCCAAAGTGTAAGAACAAAGCCATTCTCCTCTCTTTGCACATTATAAAACTTTTCTCCATAAATAAAGACAATGTCTTTTGTTTGTCTTTCTAGTTCAGGCAGAGAATACATGCTAGACTGATTGATTCAAATTTGCTTTTAAATTTAGACATTCAATTATTTCATTATCTTTAATCTAACAATTTAGCTTGTTAAATAATTTATAAATTTTAAAATTGTCTCTATCCAATCCATATATCTTTGTTCTATGCTAGAAGCAAAGTTTCTGGAAAAGCAAAGAGAAAGTAAACAATCACAAATCCAAGAATCCCTATCACATGCAAAAAGTAACCCATATCTTTAATTTGGTATAGTTATGATCATTAAAACATTACTAATGAGGTGTAGGTAACCGAATCATGGGCTACTAGAATAAACCTAAAGGGAATCTTCAAGCTGATTTGAATCAAAATTCAAACCTCCTCAGTTTAAAGGTGAAAAAAATGATTCTCAGTGAGGGAAATGTCTGACTAAAACCAAATAGCTATTTACAAACTGTAAATCTTTTGAATTCTGTGCCATGGCACTTTCTCATAGAATAATGATAAAAGCCTATGTGAATGCTCACTTAGGCAAAACCAACCCCACTAGTATGTGCTCTGACAGTGGGTCATACTGTCACCTTTTAAATAGCAAGGTGTATTTTCAAAAAATGATCAAAAGGTGCACCAAAACTCATAGTTTCCATCTGAGCACTAGGTTATCCTACTCACTATTTTATTTTCATATGCAAAGTAAGAAAAGTAACAAAATAGTATTCATTTTTAAAATTTTTTATCATACCATATAAAGCTCTGAAAATCTATGACAGTGGTGTAAGTGGGTATCTAACTTCTGAAAGGAAGTTGGTAGTCCCAGTGCTTAGAATATGTTTGCTCTGGACTTCTGGGAGAACATGGCAGACAGATAACAGCAACTACCGGAGGCTCTCTGAAAGGCTCGGCTCAGAAGTCAGGAATGATACGGACTAAGGAGACATGAGCCTGTAGAGATATGCTCTGCTGACTCAGGAACGAACTGGGCTGAGAGAAACCAACTTGGAATGCAGTCCTGGCGCTAAAATAGGAACAGAAAAGACTCGGTGTGGAGGCTGGACCCCACGCCATTGGAAACCGCAATTTGGGTTTCCTGCCGCTCGGCAGCTGGCTGCCTCCACAGCGGATCGGCAAGGAAAGACGTGCAGAAGCTCTGGGAACGGGAGTCTGCGAACAGAGTCGAAAACAGGATGGACAAGGAGGCGTACACTGACTTGTGGCGAGGTGAGTGAGAGAAACTGACACTCTACCACAGTTTGACTCCAGCGGAGGACTTTCTGGGCTTGGGCAGTCCTGTAAGAGCAAGGCGCGGTGGCGACTCCAGCCACACATTCCCCTCTCGGACGGGATTGGTGAAAAGTGCCTGGCCTGTGTGACGCTGCGGGCGGACTTGGTAGGCTGGCCTAACCCAGATCCCAGAGCCTGACGGTGGCCCAGAGGGGCGACTGACTCCCACATAGGCTGCCTATTCAGTAACTCCCTGGTGCGCAGCGGTGGGCGGGAACACCTAGCCAGCGCAATTTGATCAGGCTGTGGCTGACAGGCAGGGAAGCTGGGCCTCCTATGTAAACTTGCATATATATAAGGAACAGAGAATATGGGGAAGGGAAGCAACAAGAAAGGCTCCTCGGCCCCCAATTCTGAGAAACCGGCAATAGCGGACACCGCACCAATAGACATTAAGCGCCATATAGAGAGCCTCATAGACCAATTCAGGAATGAAGTTATCAGCAACCTGAAGTTAGAAGTATGCAGAATAGTTGGAGAAATGCTAAGCACCACCCAGGAAAAAACAGATGGTGGAATGGAAGAACAGAAAAAGAGGGGAGAATTGTTTGATGGAGAAAACAGAGAAAGCATAGAGTACGTGAAGCAGTTTCAAAGGGACTATCAAGAAATTAAGAAGTCTATCCAAGACTGGCATAACAGCTTGAAAGAAACTAAGGACAGACTATCTGAACTGGAGGGCAGACTCGTAATATGGGAGAATGAAATGAAAAACTTCTTAAAAACAACAAAGAAACAAACAGCAATAATACAAAGACAAGAAGATGATAAGAGGAGCCATAACTTAAGGATTAAGAACATAAAAGAAGAAGTAGGGACACAAATAAGTGAACTACAAAAGCTACTCACAGAAATAATCCAGGAGAATTTTCCTAATTTAGCAAAAGGTAAAGATACTCAGATGTATGAGGCATACAGGACCCCAGCTACCTACAACCCTAACAGAGAAACACCCAGGCATATAATAATAAAAATTCCAGAAATTCAATACAAGAACAGAATATTAAAAGCTGTAAGAGACAAGAAACAGACCACTTACAAGGGAACACCCATCAGAACTACAGCAAATTTCTCTGCACAAACCATCAAATCACGAAGAGGGTGGGGGGAAATAATTCAAGCTTTGAAAGATAATAATCTCCAGCCAAGATTGAGATATCCCACACAACTGTCCCTGGAAATTGATGGAAAAACAAGGTGCTTCCAGGATAAAGAGGAACTGGGGGAATTTGCAACCACCAATTCAACCCTACAGAAAGTATTGCAGGATATTCTAAAAAAAGAAAAATACAAAGAACCCAGAAATAGTGGCAGGCAGGCCACAACGAATGGAACAGAGAAGAAAATGAAGAAGACAAACTGACAGCTACTGACAGAAAAAGAGCTCAACAGAAATGAGACAGAGAAGATTGGATGATAGGAACAGCTATTTTGGAGAAAATGACATCTTAATAGGTAATACTGATTTAGTATCATCTTGTTTTGAAGTCTCATCTAGCTTTTGTTCTTCTGTCTCCAATGGTCTAAACAGGTTGTATCTTATTGGATTTTATTATGTACGATAGTATAAGCAAAAACCTTTTAAAGACAAGGAGATTATACAGAAACCATTGTTCATTTTCTGTTAGTTGATTCTAAATATTCTGTAATGCTGTCATTCTCTTAAATGGTTTTACATTGTTTTGATATACTTAATGCTACAGTATATGAAGTTGTACTCAAGGACTTCAAGGAAAGAGTCAATATGGTAACTACTTTTGGGTCGGGATTATCTGGTGGTGAAACACTATTCTGCTTAAATGGTTATGTTTTGATCTGCGCTGTTTCGCTGTTATGCCCTCTTTTTTCTCAATCTCCACTCCATTATTTACTTTTTTATTTTTATCTGTTTAATTAAAGGGAAAAAATAGCAGGATATAATATAGTAACCCACTTTGACTTTCTATTATCTCCATTTGAAGCCCTGTATTACTCTCACCATCTTGCTTTTGACTGATGTTCCCCTATTCTGTTTTGCTGGATAGTATCAGGTTCGAAAATTTAGGCATCAGCTGTGAAGATAATGAGATTCACTATAACGCCCATTCTCGTTGACTTTTATCTACTTTTGAAGACCTACAATGTCTCCAATGTTTTGGTTTTGTTGGTTTTGTTCTTTACTGTTTTGTTCAATTGTATTATAACTAATGATATAGGCAATTCTATTAGAGATAGCGGGAGGCATTATGGTAACCATTGTTGATCACCTTGTATTATGTTTTTAAATTATCTATTATGTCCACCCTTTTGACTTGACTGATTCTGTTCTGTTATGTCTCATTTGGTTTTACTCTCTTCCAAAAAAACAATAAGAACCGTGGGAGCAATGAAACCCAAAATGTGTAATAGTCATTGTACAAAAGAGAGGAAAAGGAAGTGCTCTAAACTATATAACTGCATGTATATTTAAGTGTATAAGATAGAAAATGGTATCACAGAGTTTTATTGGATCATTGAACAGAACTGTTTGCAGTATCATTGTTGGAATGTCCACTCTACAAGCTTTAATTTTGTGACTTGAACAATTATTTCTAAGATGGCAATATGTAATCCATTAACTAATGATTTCCTACTGTTCATTTTTTTCTTCTGTAAATCTGTATATCTTGTACCCTTTCACTGTTTTTTTTTTTCTTTTCTCCTTAAATAAAAAAAAAAAGAATATGTTTGCTCTGCAGCCGAATGGAGTGGTTGAGAAGGAAGTTCTGTGAGTCAGAGTGACTGAGTTCAGATTCCAGTTGTCTCATATGAAAAGGATAATAAAATACTGCCTTCACAGAATTATTTATCCATTAATATGCCTATGGTTTTTATGTTGTTGCTGTTACTATCCTTATTTTTAAGGTTGTGTAATGATAAGCTATTTTGAAAATCGTGAGAATATTTTGTTCAAAATAATCTGCTCTATATAAAGGACACATTCCTTTTAATAAAACATTTACTAGAAAATTGCATCTGAGGCAATTTCTGAGTTGAATTTAAAATCATGAGCAATAAGACTTCAACATTAAAAATGTATTGTATATAAATGACTTTATACTAAGTTCAAACTAAGAATAATTGCTGATCAAGGTTTTGAAACTTAAAAATGTAAAGTAAGAAGTCTTATCACATATATCTTCTATTCATCAGCTGGCTTTAAATTCTCCCTCCGCATGAAGTAAATTATATTGCATAAGATGATCTCTAAGAAGATTTTAGTCCTAGAGTCTGAGTCTGGTTTTCATGTTAAAAAGAAGCTTTTGCACTTTTCCAAGTAAGTAACAATGTGTTGCAAACTTTGTTATAGCTTCAAATAATAGATTATCATTGTTTCCTCTTTTTACTTCTTTGTAAATGAGTTTTCTTCAAACAGCTCTATAGTAGTTCAACAGAAGAAATAGCTTTGCTGAAAATAAAATGTAAGAAATGTGTATAAAATTTAGTCAATTTAGACATGCACTAACAAAAAAAGAAAAAAATTAATGGACAGAGATGTTTTTTGTAGATGGCACAATTTCTGGCATATATAAAGATGGCCTATCAGGCTATGATAGTACAGGTTTATAGTCTCAGCACACTCGGGGGATGAGACAGGAGAATCACCATGGTTCAAGACCATCCTGAACTGCATAGCATGACTGTCTCAAACAAAGACAAAACAAAACAGACAGACTAATGTAACATGTATCATCTGATAATTGCAAGATGCATAGTACTGCACATGTCACTGAAGCCTCAGCCAAATCTCCCAGGAGTGTGTTTCCTGCTTCCTGGAGGTACTTCTGTTAATAATTTACATTGACCAATATTTTTGCTAGGATTTCACTTAGACTGTGGAAGCTATTTCTCATTCTATTATCTAGAATTCTAGAGATGTTAATTATTACTAGGGATTGGTCACATGAATATGGGAGCCAAAAATGTCCAAGATCTGAAATCTGCAATGTGGAGTCCTAGGATTCCAGCCCTAGTGATGGTATAGGTTTCAGTTTATAGGATTCCCGACTTGACACTCAAGAAGAGGCAATATTTTAATTTGAAGAATTAAAACAAAAACACAAATGAACAAAAACAAAAATAAATGTTCCAATTCAAAAATAATCAAGCAGAAAGGGTTCACTTATCCATACAGAGAGCCAGGTTTTCTGCCTTATTTAAGCTTTCAGCTGATTACATGAGCCTCACTCAGGTTGGTGAAAGCAACAATCTATTTTTTTTATCAGATCAAATATAAATTTCCTCCAGAAATACCCTTACAACACACCCAGATTAATGTGTTGGCAAATTTCTGAGCATACCACAGTCCAACCAAACTGACACATAAACTTAGCCATGTATGAAGGTTGAGTGATTGTATCAGTTTAAGAAGCTTAATTGAGAGCTTAACTAAATCAACAATTTTACACCCTACAGTGTGGAAGACCTACTTTAGGGCAGCTCTTGAGGGGTATAAAGGAGAAATGAGGAAGAATGATTTGCTTCTGTTTCTCCAGAGAAAATCCAGCTTTTGCCTTTAGCTTGGACACCACCATCTCCTGGCTTCCAACACAGACTCTCAGGCTTCTGTCACAGACTCTAATCTTCCACTGCAGCCCCATCAACCTTCTCATAAGGACTTGCATAATACCCCGCCCCACTTACTTTCATGAAAATGATGGAGTTATATGATGCGCACTTTCTCTGTATGCCCTGTAATCCATAGTCAGTGTCAAACTGGAATGTTGCAGGTGAACAAAATTCTCACTTTCTGACTCATGGCATGGCAAATTCTCCTGCTATCTAAAGTCCACGCCTCAAGGGAATCAGGGAAAATGTAGGCTGTACCAGAAATCACATTTTGACAGCTCTTTTCACTTTTATAACTTACTTACCTCATTCCCTTAGTGCTGTCTACTAAAAAACAAAACTTTAAAATTCATAAGTGTACAATTCCTTATTGCAACTCTGTTGCTTGAGAAGCAGCATAAAAAACAGATTCTCACCACTCAGAAAAGGTTTGAAGGAGAAAACAAAAAGAAAAACCAAATATTTATATTTTTTTCATTTTCTTCTCCGATATTCAATTCCTCAATTTTTCTCATAAACTTCAATATTATGAATATATTTATTATATATACATAGATTAACATGTTTAAGCATATAGTAACATAGACAATTTGATATCTATTATTTTTCACTTGTTTCCAAAATAATTCCCTAAGTATTATCTATATTTTTCTTAACTCTACATGGCAGGCAAAAAGTTTCCAAATGTGTGGGTAAAACAAGATATTGATTGAGTGAGATCCTCCAGGGGTCATTTTCCCATAAGTATCTCGGTTCGAGTAACTGTTCACACACTGAGATATCCACACAAGAGCAGTTTAAGCTAGAAGATGGAACATACTGCCTGGTTTAACATAATAAAAAGAACAGATACGTTAAAGAATGCAGGAAGAAAAGAATTGTCAACAAGACACCCCCCCCCCCTTAAATCCAAAGCGTTTAAAGAGAGATATATTCTACTCTGGGACAGGAAAGGAAATTAATCCAAACTTTAAATCTAAAGTTCAGTGCCAGACACTTTACAATGGAAGCCCATTCTACATGTAGGTATGAACCCTATCTGAGCCTAGTTTTGTCTAACCACAAGAAGGTGCTTGGCTTACCCTTTTTAAGTATTTCTTCAATTCACAGTGAACAGCAACAACAGAAAATCAACTGTGGGCTTGGGAGAAACCTGGACTTGAATTCCCCTCTAATGCTGAAACAATGAAATCATATGAAAAGCAAACAATAAACCTGAATTCAGGGTGTTATATAGTGCAGAAATAGTGCAAGAAGCTACCAGACCAGAGAAAAATAAGGAGAATGTTTAGAACCTACTGGAAAACTGGTACAAACAAAGCTAGATTTGGGAGAATGTGGTAAACATTGAATCTTTTAATACCTTAGTGATGTCACACCACAAATATAAAGACTTTTCAAGAAACTAAGACTTTATCTAATAGTGAAAATAATGCACAAAGCGCTGGGCATGTGCTTACAGTGTCACGTTTACCTCAGCCAATCTTGTAATCATGCTCTCTAATGAAAGGTAAAGAGAAACTAACCAAAATATCAAGAGAAAAGAAATAACATAAATGTGTATCCCAGTGTGCCTGGAGGAAGACGTTTCAGCAGCAGCCTCATAGGTTAGGAGCAGACATCATGAGATTTTCACAATATTGCAGAAAATCAAAACAAGACAAAACACTCCCAGCTGAGGATACTGTAACAACCAAGCTATGAATGAGAGATAAATACTTCTCGGGCAAATATAAGCTTGGAAAATACACTTTTACTAGATATGCCCTATAAAAAATGCTAAAGAAATTTCTTCAAACTGAAAGGACAATACTGAGAAAATATGGACAGGTATAAAACTCATATTTAAGAGTCACTCTGCAAACAAAATCAGTATGCTCTAATGGCTATGCACATTGATATCTTTAGTATAAAGACTAAAAATAAGGACAATGTTAGCTTCATCTATGGAGTAAGAGATTGGCAATAAAGAAAGATGGAAAATGGACACAAAAAATTCACAGTACAGAATGGAGTGTAATAGTTTTCTTATTAATATATTTTATTTTACTGATTCTCTTTCCATCCTGGTATCACTTCAAAAGACATTGTTATAATCAAAAATGATTTTTTAAGGTTCTTGATAACACCAAAGCAAAAATTTACCATGGTAAGAACAAAATTGTAGGAGAGTCACTCTCTTAACCATAAACAAATACTATAAAAGTGAAAAGAAAAGAACTATAGTAAAATTAGAAAACATTACAAAATCATTTGTGTGAAGATCTTATCTGTAAAAAATTACATTTAATATAAATAGATTAAACTTCAATTAAGACATGCACTTAATTGATTTTTAAAAATCTTAATATGTGTTGCTTACAAGGAATTCATATTACTCTTAAGGATATTTACAGACTAAAGTGAAGCAATAAAGTATTCTAGGCAAACAAAATAAACAAAAAAAAACAGGAAATGACATACTCATATCAAATCACACTAATTGTAAATACAAAAGAAAAAACAGAAAAGGAACCTCATTAGATATTTATATACTGTAAAAAGGATTAATGCAATGAAAGGAATTAAGTCTGACTACATAAGCACCTAGGATTAAAGCATATATATAATGACCTAAAGGAGAGATAGACCATAGTAAAATAATAGATGATACATTAGTTTTTTTCCTATCCCTGGGACATAATATCCACCACCTGTAACTTCAAGGCTAGTGGTTTATTTTGTCTCATTTTTTCTAGAGTTTCAGTCCACAGCTGGCTGCAAGGCAGTAAGTGTATAGTGGGAGGGCACTACAGGTGGACTTAGCAAGAGGACGTGGCAGAAGAAAGCTGCTGCACCTATGGCAACCAGAAAGCAAAGACAAAAGGAAGAACCAGGGACAAGAATGCACACTTCCAGGTCATACACCTCAGTGACCCACTTCTGATCACATGGCACATTTCGGGAAACCTTTTAGATCTAAACCCTATCAGATGGTTATTTAGCAGCATGTGGTTAGTGATGGGTAGGTTTTCCAATAGAAAATCAACACAGAAACAGAACACTAAAACTGTACAGAGCTTAAGCAGACTTTAGATAATTTCATGGAACACGTAAGTTCATAAAGCTACACACACATTCTGCTCATCAGCATGTGGAGCATTTTCCAGGATGTATCCTATGGTAGATCATAAAACAAGCCTCAACAAATTAAAAAAAAATTGAGTAGCTTTTCTTACCATGATACTAAAAAACTAGATGCAATTATCATGAAACACTTTGGAAACTATAAAGAAATCTAAACTTAGAATAACATACTTTTATCCCATAGATGACGTAAGAAATTAAGAAGGAAATTTTAAAATGTCTTGAAATGAATGAGAATACAGTCATAACATATTAAAAGTTATAACATGATTCTGCAAAAGCAGAACTAAAAGGAAAGTTTATAGACATCAATGTCTACATCAAAAAAAAAAAAAAACCCAGAATGATCACAAATAAGCAAACTGTCATTTTTTTTTCAGGAAGCTGGTAAAATAAGAATAAACTCTAACCTTGATAGCTTGAAAATAATTATCAGCACAAAAATAAATAAAATACAAATTTAAAAACATGTAAAAAATTGGTGAAATGAGCCAGTTCCTTGAAAAGACAAATGAAAACAAAAACTTAAAGTAGCTAACTAAGAAAAACAGACTATTCACATTAATAAAACTATAGATTAAGAAGAAAATATAACTAGCAGCAAAGAAATTCAAAGGATCATTTGTGATTATTCATAATATGTTACCAGCTTATCCCAACAAATTTTTATAATCTAGAAGAAATGGACAAACTACTGAAAATAACACCTTAATAAGACAAAGGAATAGAAAACTTAAAGGGACCAAAAATGAGTAGTAATACAGAATTAATAATAGTCTCCAAAGAATAGTTCATATCTGAACATCATGGTGCACTACTGCAATCCCAGCACAAAAAAGGCTGAAGCAAGAATATCTCAGTAAGTTTTAGGCCAGTCAGAACTACACAGTAAGTTCAAGACCAACCCAAAGTGCTTAGTAACACCCTGCTGTCAAAACAACAACAACAAAAAATACATTAAAATATAGCTCAGAATCAGACAGCTTCACTGCTGAGTTCTAAGAAACAGTAAAAAATAAAAAACAAAAACTGATGACAATTCTGTTAAAATTATTCTAACAAAGGAAGAACGTCTTCCAAATATGTAATAAGACTTATCGACAATTAAGAAGATAAAAATCAAACAAAGATATGATTATTTAAAAATGAAGGAAAAAGTTGTGAAGCATGGTGGTACATATTTGTCATCTCAGTAATTTGGGAGACTGAGGCAGGAGAATTGCAAATTCAGAGACAATCTACAAACCTTAATGAGACTTGGTGTCAATATAAAACTAAATAAAATAAAACAGAATGAGGATTTGGCTTAGTAGTCAGTCATTTGCATAGCATGAGCAAGGGTCTTGGTTGAAAGCCCAATGCTGAAAAACAAAACAGGGCAGCACAACAAATAAAAATTTATTGGTTACTTTGATGAATATGGGTGTAAAAGTTCACAAAACAATGGGTAACCACATTCAATTATATAGTAAAAGGATTATTAATCATGATCAAGTGGGATTTACTGCAGGAATATAGGATGGTTCAACATACAGAAATTGATCATACTCAGGTAAAAGTGGTATTTGATTAATTAAACACTTCTTTGTTATAAAGTGTGAAAAATTAGACATTGAAAGAATGAACTTCAATGTAATGAAGGTCATTTGTAGTAACCCAATAGCTAACATTGTGCTGAACAGGGAAAAGCTGAAAGCTTGCTCTGTGAGATCTGGAATAAGACAAACTGGCCTACTTTTATTAATTTTAATCAACAGCACTGGAAGACTCAGCCACAGCAATCAGTCATGAGAAAGAAGGAAAGGACATCAAATGAGAAACAAGTCAAGTTTTCTCTATTTGAAGATGACATGATGTTATATGTAGAAAACCTCCAAATTCCACCACATATTCATTAAAACTATAAACAAATTTAGCAAAGACATTGGATATAAAATCAATATAGAAAAAGTAATATTTGCTATATTCAATAGCAAATTATCTGCAACAGAAATTAACAAAACAATACCAGTTACAATTGGTACAAAACAAACTATCTCACAAAAAAACAATGAACTTAACCAAAAAAAAAAAAAGATTCTGTAACTAAAACTGTAAAATACTGATTTAAAAATACCTGAAAAGGTTAAAAAAAATGGAAAGACATCTCATATTTATAAATTGGAAAAATCAGTATTAATATGGACTTATTATCAAAATTAATCTATAAATTCAAAGAAAACCAAATTAACATACTAATGAAATTCTTCACAAAACTAGAGACAATATCTTAACATTTATATGGAACAAAAAAAATCTCTCAATAACTGAAGAGTTTTGATTAAATACAACTTTGTGAATATTTATAAGACATACTATAAAACTTTAGCAATTAAAACATATTCTGTTGGTTAAAAAACAGATGCATAGATCAATGGAACATAGCACAAGATCTAAAAATAAACATCTACATATACAGGTGCTGAGAAATACACATTGGAGAAAGGATAATTTTCCCAAGAAATTTTACTGGAAGAGTTGGGCATCTATCCCTATGCAAAATAAATAAGATTGCAATTTCTCACAAGATAGAAAAATTGATTCATGATGGATTAAAACTTTAAATGAATGACATATCTATGAAATAAGTAGAAGAAAATGTAGAGGAGGCAGAGGAGGGGCTGGGTGCATCTGGGGCACCTGCATCAGCCTCCCCGTGTGTCTGGAGCACTGTGGATATCTCAGCAAGCAGGGAGGGATTGCAGGTTCCGAGGCACCGCAGCCTGTGGTGAGTGCTCAGCGCACTCTGCCCAAATCCCAGACTGTTGGGGACCCTTCAGGCTTCCGGGTGCAGTGAAGTGGAGAAGTGGGTTTCAGGCCTCTACATCCACCTCCCTATCCCGGCTGCACTTGGAGAACTGCTGAGCTTCCAATGGGTGGGCGGGCCCACACTATCCCCGGAGCCCAGCCTGTTTGGGCCTCTGGCACCTAGCCATCAGTGTGCAGAGGAGGGGCTGGGTGAATCTAGGGTGCCTGCATTGGCCTCCCCATGTGTCTGGAGGACTGTGGATGTCTCAGCAGACAATGGAGCATCACAGGTTCCAGAGGCCCTGCAGCCTGTGGTGAGTGCTCAGTGCACTCTGCCCAGAGCCCAGACTGTTTAGGTCCCTCCAGGCTTCCGGGTGCAGTGAAGTGGAGAGATGGGTTTGAGGCGTCTACATCTGCCTCCACATCCCGGCTGCGACTGGAGAACTGTGGAGCTTCCAACCGGCAGGTGGTGCACAGTGTCCCTGAGGCCCAGCTTGTCTGGAACTGCAGAGTTCTGAGCAGGCAGAGGAGGGCCACTGGTTCTGTAGGCCCAATGGCTTGGGGTAGCGTGGTGCCAGAGTCTCAGTAGCTGCAAACATAGAAGGGGATCTCCAACAGATCCTGAGGAAGCTTTCAAACAACACTTGAAACACAGAAATATAGGAAAATGACAAAACAAAAGACCAAATTACAACCTCAGACCTCCAGCCCATCTCAAGAAATCCTAGGAGCAATGTATATAGAAGAAAATATATGCCATTCCCCTCAAATATCGGACATAATAGCTACTGAAATTAACAAGCAACTCCAGGAAGCTTTAAAGAAATTCAAACTCGAAATAATCTCCCAGGTAAAAGAAGAAATGATAAAAGAAATGAAAGAGATTTTGAATATATCTTAAGAAAACACAGATAAAAAATTGGAGGAACTAAACAAAAAGATAGAATCCCTAGACGAGCAATATAAGAAAAAAACAGAATACATAATGCAGATGCACAGAGATATACAGGAAATAAAAAACTCCACTGAAAGTTGTAAAAACCACCTTAATGAAAGTGAAGATAGAATTTCAGACCTTGAAGACAGGATTGCAGCTAGTGAACAGAAAAGGAAATATCTTTTAAAAGTAACAAGGAATCAGGAAACAACAATTCAACAACTGCAAGATGATGCAAAGAAAAATAACATAAGAATGATAGGGATTAACAAAAAAGAAGGAGACAACATAAAGGGTGACAAGAGGATATTTAGAGAATAGCTGAAAATTTCCCAAGCATGAGATCAGAAACCAACATCAGGATCAGTGAAGCATATAGAACTCCAAATAGTCATAACCCAAACAAAACTACACCCAGACATATAATAATCACCATCCCAGAAATCCAACAAAGAATAGATTATTAAAAGCTGTCAGAGAGAAAAGACAGATCACTTATAAAGGAAAACCTATCAGAATCACAGCAGACTTCTCAGCATAAACAATAAAGTCAAGGAGAGCATGGAGTGAAGTATTCCAGATCCTAAAGCAAAATGATTTCCAGCCTACACTGATGTATCCTGCAAAACTATCATTCAAAATTGATGGTGAAATATGATACTTCCATGGCAAAGAACAGCTGAAGAACTTCATGAACACCAAACCAACCCTGCAAAAAAATATTGAAAGACAGTTTAGATACACAAAGGAAAAAACCACTAAGCAAAGCAAATAATTAAACAGAACAGAAAGATAAAGATGCAACAGCAGAGAGATAACAAGTCAACAATAAACCAGCATTTAACAGTAATAACCATTAATGTAAATGGTCTCAATGCACCAATCAAAAGAAACAGACTAGCAGAATGGATCTGAAAGAAAATCCAGCCATATGCTGTTTACAGGAAACCCATCTAACACAGAAGGATACTCACAGACTGAAAGTCAAAGGATGGAAAACAATACTTCATGCAGCAGGAATCCAAAAACAGGCAGAAGTAGCCATTCTGTTTGCAGACAACGTGAACTTTAAACCAACAATGACCATAAAGGACAAAGAAGGTCACTACATACTCGTAAGGGGAAAACTCCAAGAGGAAGAGATAACTATCTTAAATATATATGCACCAAACTCCAGAGCACCCAGTTATATAAAACAACTATTAACAGAAATGAAAACTCAAATTATCAGTAACACAATTGTAACAGGAGACCTTAATACGCCATTGACACCAAGGGACAGATCAACCAGACAGAAAATGAGCAAAGAAATAACAGAACTGAATCACACCTGCAAACAAATGGATTTGATAGACATATACAGAATGTTCCACCCAACAACATCAGAATACACATTCTTCTCAGCAGTTCATGGATCATTCTCTAAAATAGACCGTATATTAGCTCACAGAACATATTTAAACAAATGCAAAAGAGCTGAAATCATCCCTTGCATGTTATCGGATCATAGCGCTCTGAAATTAGAAAATAATGATAAAAGACACTGCAAAAATCCCACAAACACATGGAAACCGAATAACACACTCTTGAGTAATCAGTGGGTCACAGAAGAAATTAAAGAAGAAATTAAACAATACCTAAAAGAAAATGAAAATGCAGATACAACTTACCGGAATTTGTGGGATGCAATGAAAGCCATCCCCAGAGGAAAATTTATTGCACTGAGTTCCCACATCAGGAAAACAGAACAAATACAAATAAATAACTTGATGCTACACCTCAAACAGCTAGAAAAAGAAGAGCAAGTCAAGCCTAAAGCCAAAAGAAGAGAGGAAATTATAAAAATCAGAGCAGAAATCAATGCAATAGAGACTAAGAAAACAATCCAAAGAATCAACGAATCAAAGAGTTGGTTCTTTGAAAGAATAAATAAAATTGATAAGCCCCTAGCCAAACTTATTTAAAAAAAGGAAGAAAAAGCTCAAATTCATGCAATAAGAAATGAAAAAGTTGAAATCACTACAGACCCAATAGAAATACAGAAATCATCAACACCTATTTCGAAAACCTCTACTCTCAAAAGTTTGATAACACAGAAGAAATAGACATATTCTTAGAAAAATATGAAGTACCAAAGCTAGATCAAGAGGATGCAAAACTGTTGAATAACTCAATCTCTGTTAATGAAATTGAAAATGTAATTAAGTCCTTACCTACAAACAAGAGCCCAGGCCCAGATGGATTCACTGCAGAATTCTACAAGAAATACAAAGAAGACCTAATGCCAACACTCCTCAAACTAGTCAATGAAATTGAAAGGGAAGCAATCCTTCCTAAGTCATTCCTGGAAGCAAATATTACTCTAGTACCAAAACCTGAGAAAGACCCAACTAAAAAAGAGAACTATAGACCGATCTCCCTAATGAACACAGATGCAAAAATCCTCAATAAAATATTGGCAAATAGGATACAGCAACTCCAAGAAGATTATACACCATGACCAAGTGGGATTCATCCCAGGAATGCAAGGATGGTTCAACATACGTAAATCAATAAATGTAATCCACCATATCAATAAAGCCAAAAATAATAATCACATGATCATTTCTATAGATGCAGAAAAAGCCTTTGATAAGGTCCAACATTTATTCATGATAAGAACTTTACAGAAAATTGGAATAGATGGTCTTTACCTCAATATAATAAAGGCCATTTATGACAAACCAACAGCCAGCATCATACTAAATGGCCAAAAATTGAAAGCCTTTACTTTAAAATCAGGCACAAGACAAGGATGTCCTTTATCACCACTCCTATTTAATATAGTGCTGGAAGTACTAGCCAGAGCAATTAGGCAAGAGAGAGAAATGAAAGGGATAAAGATAGGAAAAGAATAAGTTAAATTAAAATTGTTTGCAGATGACATGATACTCTACATAGAAGACCCCCTAAACTCCATTGAAAGACTTTTACATACAATAAATAAATTCAGTAATGTAGCTGGATACAAAATCAATACTCAGAAATCAATAGCATTCCTATACACAAACAACAAAATCACAGAGAGGGAAATAAGAGAAACACAACTCTTCACATTAGCAAGCAAAAATATGAAATATTTAGGAATTACTCTTACGAAAGAAGTGAAAGACTTATACAGTGAAAATTATAATACACTGAAAAAAGAAATTGAAGATGATCTCAGAAAATGGAAAGACATCCCTTGCTCATGGATACGAAGAACAAACATTGTGAAAATGGCCATTCTCCCAAAACTGTTATACAGATTCAATGCAATCCCAATAAAAATACCATCAACATACCTCATAGATCTAGAGAAATCACTCCTAAATTTCATCTGGAACCAGAAGAGACCTAGAATAGCAAAGGCAATTCTAAGCAGCAAAGACAAAGCAGGAGGCATCACAATCCCTGACTTGAAGTTATACTACAAAGCAACAGTAGTAAAATCAACATGGTATTGGAATCAAAACAGAGCCAAAAATCAATGGAATAGATTAGAAGATACAACCACAACTACAAACACACTCAACCACCTTATCTTTGATAAAGGAGCCAAGCAGGTTCACTGGAAGAATGACAGTCTCTTTAATAAATGGTGCTGGAAAAACTGGCTCTCCATTTGCCGAAAACTAAAGCTAAACCCATGTCTATCACCATATACTAAATTAAAATCTAAATGGGTCAAAGATCTGAATATTAAAACAGAAACACT
Organism: Cavia porcellus; assembly: GCF_034190915.1. Lineage (NCBI taxonomy): Eukaryota > Metazoa > Chordata > Mammalia > Rodentia > Caviidae > Cavia > Cavia porcellus. The sequence continues at coordinate 90,046,316 of NW_026947488.1, read as the reverse complement.
AAATCTATTGGAATACAAATTGGGTAGAAACCTTGAAGACATAGGAGTAGGGAGAGAATACATGAACAGGACTCAAACCTCACAGGAAATACTTCTCAAAATCAATAACTGGGACCACTTCTTATTAAAAAAGTTTCTGCATGTCAAAAGAAATCTCCAGCATAGTGAAAAGAAAACCCACAAACTGGGAAAAGATTTTAGTGAACTCTCTCTCAGACAAGGGACTCTTGTCTAAAACATATGAAGAATTAAAAAAAAAACTCAGACCCCCAAAATTCAAAGATCCAATCCAAAAATGGGCATCTGAGATGAATATGCACTTCTCAGATGAAGAAATGCAAATGGCAAATAAATACATGAAAAAATGTTCATCATCATTGGTCATTAGAGAAATGCAAATTAAAACCACACTGAGATACCATCTCCCTCCTGAAAGAGTGGCCAGGATCAAGAAAACCAACAACAAATGCTGGAGAGGCTGTGGGGAAAAAGGAACTCTCCTACACTGTTGGTGGGAGTGTAGACTGGTGCAGCCTTTGTGGAGGTCAGTCTGAAGATTTCTCAAAAAGCTGGGATTGGAAGTCCCATTTATTCCAGCTATTCCACTTCTAGGCATATTCCCAGAAGAACTTAAAGCATCATACCACAGTGATATATGCGCACCGATGTTTATAGCAGCACAATTTGTAATCGCCAGATCTTGGAAACAACCCAAGTGTCCATCAACTGAGGCATGGATAAAAAATTGTGGTATTTCTATACAATGGAGTATTATTCAGCTATAAAGAAGGATCACATTGAGACATTTATCAATAAATGGGCTCAGCTTGAGACCATACTCATAAGTGAAATAAATCAATCTCGCATGTGTGAATACCGAATAGTTTCCCTAATGTAAGTAATGATTCAAATATATAAAAATATGTGGTAATCATGATTCCCCATTATGTGGCCTTGAAGCCTTATAAAGTTTTCACTTATTAATTGGAAAGGCTTTATTCTGGGCTTCTTGATATGGAAATATTTGAAGCTATAGTATATGAAGTTTTATTCAAATATTTCAAGGAAAAAGACAGACACTATGGTAACTACTATTAGGTCGGGTTATTTGGTGGTGAGGCACTAGGTTGCTGAAACAGTCATGTTTTGACCTGTATTGTTATATTGTTATGTCCTGTTTTATCTCAATCTCTCCCTTATTCTTTAAAAAAATTATTTAGTTATTTCTTATCTTTGTTTTAAATAAGGGGAAAAGTTAAAAAAATTAGCAGGATATATAGTAGTAACTTTTTTTGATTTCCTGTTAACATGTTTTGAAGTCCTGTAATACTCCCACAATCTTATTTTGACTGATTAGACTCTGTTCCATTCTGTATGATAGTATCAAATTTGAGGGTATAGGTAACTACTTTGAAGGCAATAAGGTTCACTAAGATGCCCATTCTGGTTTGACTATTATCTCCTTTGGAAGTCCTGTAATGTTTACAATGCTCAAGTTTTATTGGTCTTTTTCTCTACTGTTTTGCTCAACTTTATAATATCTAATGAGATAGACAATTCTTTTTAAGGAAACAAGAGACATTGTTGATAACCATTGTTGATAACCTTGTACTCTGTTTTACATCATGTGCTATGTCTATCCTTGGTTTTGACTGACAGCTTTGTTTTGCCATATTTGACTTTATTCTCTTCCAAAAAAAAAAAGTAATAAGAACTAAGGAGTAATAAAACCCAAAATGTGTAAATTTTGTTGTAAAAATGAGAGGGGGAAAAAAAGAGCTCTAAAGGATACAACACAAGTGTGTTTAGGGATGTTAAATAGCTGACTATATTAATGTTTTTGGTTGGATCATTGAACACAACTGTTTGCAGTCTCACTGTTTGAATGTCCACTTTGTATGCTTTGATATTGTGATTTGAGCAACTATCTCTAAGATGATAATACGTAATCTATTAACTGGTGATTTCTTACTGTTTTGTGTGTGTGTGTGTGTGTGTGTGTGTGTGTGTGTATAGTTCTGTATTACTTGTACCCTTACACTGCTTTGTTTTGTTTTGTGTTCACCACTTTGTTTTGTTTTGTGTTTTTCTCTTTTTCCTTTTAAATAAAATTTAAAAAAAAGAAAATGTAGAGGAAATACTTTGGGATAATGAAGTGGGCAAGGCTGTTTGAACAACATCCCTAAGAGTCCATAGAAAAACAAAGAAACACAATAGAATCATATCAAACTAAAAGTTTGGGAGAGCAAAAGCAGCAGTTATCAGAATGATGAAACCAAGTATAGAAAAGAAGAAATTTTTCACAAACTATGCAGTGGAAAGGTATCATTATCCAGAATATATTAGGGATTCAAAACACTTAAAAACCACAACAAAAATTTCAATAACTCAATTAAAAACTGGGCATTAAATTTCAATATAAAATTGTAAAATGAAAATATACACATGACCAACAGTTATATGTAAAAATGCTCAGCATCACTAATCAGCAGGCAAATGCAAATCAAAAGCACAATGAGATATGCCCTCATACCCATAAAACAGCTATCATAAAAAAGGAAAAGTTAGTATGATCTGGCAAGGATGAGGAAAGCAAAGAGAAAGCTTCCAAATGGTGGTGACCAACATTAATTAGCACAGTCATTATGGGAAACAGGATGGAGGTCTCCCAAAAAAATTAAAAATAAAAATTACGTATGACCCAGCCATCAGAACTCTGTGTATATCAAGAAAAGGAAATCACTATTTCAAAAACACATCTGCATTCTCACGTTTATGGTAACATCATTCACAATTTATAAGAAATCGAAGCCACCTAAGTACCAGCAAATGATGAGTTGACCAAGAAAATTGTGTGCACACACACAAGGAAATATTATTCACTCATCAAAGTAAATGAAACTATTATTTACGACAACAGAAATGGACTCAGAGAGCTTTATCTTAATTGAAACAGATCAGACACAGAAAGACAAGTATGATAAAAATTCATTCATATGCAGACTCTGAAAGAGTTGATCTTACATGAAAAGAATAAAATCTTGGTTAGTAGAAGATAAAGAGATTATCTGGGAAAGAGATATGAAAACCAATGAAAACAAAATTACAGCTAAATAGGAATAATAAGTTCTAAGGTTACTTCACAATAAAGTGATTATCAATAATAAATTATTTATTACATATTTTGAACAACATGATAAGTATTTTAAATATTCTTACCATAAATAAATGACAATTTTTGAGACATGATAAATTTTTAGAGACTATGTTTAATATGATTTAAACTTTACATAATGTATACATTTCTTGAAACATCACAATACCACATCAACACTTACAATTTTTAAGCTTTTATGAAGCACTGAAAAAAATAAATTTAGTTTAACTTAGGATGAAAGACCAAGCAAGCATGGTAGGACATGCTTAATTACACAACTACTGATGATGCCAAGGAAAGAGAATAGGAAATTTGAGGCTACTTTGGCAACTTGAGAATCTGTCTCAAAATTTAAAGGATATAAGTATGTAACTCAGTGGTAGTGGAAATGCTTAGTATGGGCAAGATCCTAGGTTCAATCCCTAATACTTCCAAAAAAAAAATGAGCCCATTTATCATCTAAGAGTAGATTCAGATCTTGAAAGAAATATAACCTGACCTTCTTAAAACAACACTGAAGGAATAATCTTTCAAGATTAAAGTTAATAAATATTTTGTACTCTCTTCTATTTTCTACTATGTCATGATTAGCTCATACTGCCTCTTTTATCAAATTTAATTCCATCTGCCTTTTCTAATTAACAGAAGAGAATTTTTTTTCTAACAATATCATTGCTTGGTTAATTCTCCATAACAAAGGTCCTTCAATAAATGGCCCATTACCTATTAATTTTGAATGTCAGTCTTCATTCATTTTCTTTCAATAAACTACCATTTTAGGAAGCTGGGATTTGCTATTTAACCATTAAAATGTTACTTTATAATTAAATATTCTAACAATATGATGAAGATGCACAAAGAAAGGAGGTGTATTTATCAAAAGTCAACTTACAGTTAGGTATTCAAAAAATATACACAGACAGGAACACATAGAAATGAATTGTATTTTAAAATGCTAAATATCATTTTATGTTTTGTATAGAAAATATAAGGTTATTTTCCCACCCAAAGGTCATGCATGCTCCATACCCCCCCATACACCTGTACAAGGAGACAGCACAGCCGCCCTGGGTTGTGTATTCCTTCCCACATCCTCATCTCAATAAACCTGTTCTTCTTGTACTTTTGTTTCTCTATTGTGCCAAAAACTCTAACAATAGTAAGGGGACAAACACATAAAGTTACATTCTCTATATTTTTTCCATATATTGATTGTACTTTAAAGTTATACCATAGTGGGGTGTGGTGGCACATGCCTATAATCCCAGCACTTGAGACGTTAAGACAGGAGGATCTTTGCAAATTTGAGACTGATTTAGGCTACAAAGTGAGCTCAAGGGCAGGCTGAACTGCACAGCAAGACACGATCTATCTCAAAAAGACAAAATAAAGAAAGAAAACAAAAATGTATCATAAGCAAACAATAAACTTATCAATTTAATACTTTACCATTATTATAATTTATACTGTATAACAACATGAATTATAGAAACCAGCACTTAAGATTATAATAAACTCAGGGCCAGAAATTTAGTTCAGCAGTCATAAACACCTGCCTGGCAAGTGAAAGTTCATGAGTTTGATTTCTGGTTTCTAAAAAAAAGACTGTCAACTCAGAAGACTTAACCACATGAAAGAGAAGTTCTTGTCCATCCTTTTTTTTAAGCCTCTAAATTATAATTTGTTATACTGAAAACCTAAATTTTAATTTCAGTTTACCCAATGGTAAAACATTTATTGAAAACACTTATTGAAATTATTGAAATTGAAGTATCTACTGAATTCATAGCACTGTTCTAATTTCTTTAGGCATGTTATTGAAAAAACAGGCAATGTCTCGTTTGAGGAGTCATGGAAGCTGGAAATTGAATACATGTGCAGGGCTGCAGCATGGCCAAGGCATGGCCAGCATGAGGAAAAACAAGATGCCTCAGAGGCCAAGATAAGGCCACGATTGAGGACACCTGGCTCCAACTCCAATTAACAAGATAGAGATTGTAGCTATAGGCATTTCTTCATGTGGTGAAAGTCAATCTGAAAACTTTCTACTAAGATACTTTCCTAAATTAACATAAGGTAGTTCTTCTAAATTAACAGAAGATAGTTTTCCTAAATGAACATAGTCTGTTACTTAGAAAAATCCTTGAACCACTCCCAAGGTCCTGCTCAGTTTCCTACATTTTCCAGTCTAACCCCTTCCTTGTTTGAAAACTAAATAAATGATCACCAGACAGAAAATCAGCAAAGAAATAACAGAACTGAATCACACTTCTGAGCAAATGGACTTGACAGACATATACAGGGTGCTCCATCCAAAAACATCAGAATATACATTATTCTCAATGGTACATAGGACATTCTCTAAAATAGATTACATACTAAACCACAGAACATATTTAAATAAGTGCAAAAAAGTTGAAATTATCCCTTGCATGTTATCAGATCATAGCACCATGAAACTACAAATTAATGATAAAATAAACTGCAAAACCCCCAAACACATGGAAATTGAATAATACATTCTTGAACAATCAGTGGGCCACAAGGGAAATGAAAGAAGAAATGATACAATACCTACAAGTAAACAAAAATACAAATACAACTTACCAGAATCTGTGGGATGCAATGAAAGCAGTCCCCAGAGGAAAACTGATTGCACTGAGTTCCACATCAGGAAAACAATGAATACAAATAAACAATCTGATATTACAAAAAACATCTAGAAACAGAAGAACAAGTCAAGTCCAAAGCCAAAAAAGGAAGGAAATTATAAAAATCAGAGCAGAAATTAATGCAATAGAGAGTAAGAAAACAATCCAAAGAATCAATGAATCAAAGAGTTGGTTCTTTGAAAGAATAAATAAAATTTATAGCTCCTATCCAACCTAATTAAAAAGGAAAGAAAAAGCTCAAATTCATGCAATAAGGAATGAAAAAGGCAAAATCACTACAGACTTTGTGGAAATACAGAAGATCATCAACATCTGTTTCAAAAACCTCTACTCTCATAGTTCAATAACACAGAAGAAATGGGCAGATTCCTAGAAACATATGAAGTACCAAAGCTGGGTCAAGAAGATGTAAAACTGATGAATAAACCAATTTCTATTAATAAAATTGAAAATGTAATTTAAGTCCTTACCTACAAAGAAGAGCCCAGGCCCAGAAAGATTCACTGCACAATTCTACAAGAAATACAAAGAAGACTTAATGCCAACACTCCTCAAACTCTTCAATGAAATCGAAAGGGAAGCAATTCTTCCTAAGTCATTCCTGGAAGCAAATACTACTCTAGTACCAAAACCTGAGAAAGACCCAACTAAAAAAGAGAACTATAGACCGATCTCCCTAATGAACACAGATGCAAAAATCCTCAATAAAATATTGGCAAATAGGATACAGCAACTCCAAGAAGATTATACACCATGACCAAGTGGGATTCACCCCAGGAATGCAAGGATGGTTCAACATACGTAAATCAATAAATGTAATCCACCATATCAATAAAGTCAAAAGTAAGAATCACATGATCATTTCTATAGATGCAGAAAAGGCTTTTGATAAGGTCCAACATTCATTCATGATAAGAACCTTACAGAAAATTGGAATAGATGGTCTTTACCTCAATATGATTAAGGCCATCTTTGACAAACCAACAGATAGGGGCTGGAGATTTAGCTCAGCGGCATAAGCACCTGCCTTGCAAGCAGGCGGTCGTGAGTTCGATCCCCGGTACCGATAAAAGGTTAAAAACAAAACCAAAAAAAAAAAAAAAAAAAAAAAAAAAAAAAAAAAACCCTAGAGACAGCATTATATTAAATGGCCCAAAACTGAAGGTATTTACCTTAAAATCAGGCATAAGACAAGGATGTCCCTTATCACCAATCCTATTCAATATACTACTGGAAATACTAGTGAGAGTAATTACACAAGAGAGAGAAATAAAAGGGGTAAAGATAGGAAAAGAGGAAGTTAAATTATCATTACTTGCAGATGACATGATACTCTACATAGAAGACTCCCAAAACTCCATTGAAAGACTGCTAGATATAATAAATAAATTCAGCAATGTAGCTGGATACAAAATCAGTGCTAAAAAACCAGTAGCATTTCTATACACTAACAATGAAATTATAGAGAGAGAAATAAGAGAAGCCACATCCCTCACACTAGCATCCAAAAAAATAAAATATTTAGGAATTAATCTCACAAAAGAAGTAAAAGATCTATTTTGGTGAAAATTATAATACCCTGAAAAAAAATTGAAGACAATCTCAGAAAATGCAAAGACATCCTTTGTTCATGGATAGGGAGAACAAATATTGTGGAAATGGCATTCTCCAAAACTGTTATACATATTCAATGCAATCCCAATGAAAATACCATCAACATACTTCATAGACCTAGAGAAATCATTCCTAAATTTCATGTGGAACCAGAAGAGACCTAGAATACCAAAGGTAATTCTAAGTAGCAAAGGCAAGGCAGGAGGCATCACAATCTCTGACTTGAAGTTATACTACAAAACTACTGTGATAAAATCAACATGTACAGAAATAAAAACAGATCTGAAGATCAATGGAACATACTAGGAGATACAACTACAACTACCAACATATACCTTATCTTTAATAAAGGGGCCAAACATGTTCACTGGAAAAATTAATAAATCCTTAATAAATGATGCTGGAAAAACTGGCTTTCCATATGCTGAAAACTAAAACTAGACCCAAGCCTATCACCATACACTAAACTAAAATCTAAATGGATCAAAGATCTGAATATTAAAACAGAAACACTAAATCTGTTGGAAGACAAAGTGGATAAAAATTTGAAGATATAGGGGTGGATAACGAATTCATGAACAGGAATCAACTCACATGGGAAATACTTCCCAGAATCAATAGCTGGGATCACATCTTATTCAAAAGTTTCTGCATGTCAAAAGATAGCTCCAGCATAGTGAAAAGAAAACCCATAAACTGAGAAAAAATCTTAGTGAACTGTTCCTCAGACAAAGGATTTCTGTCTAAAACATATAAAGAATTTGAAAAACCAGACCCTCAAAATTCAAGAACCCAATCCAAAAATGGACATCTGAGATGAATACACAGCTCTCAGATGCAGAAATACAAATGGTAAATAAATACATGAAAAATGTTCATCGTTAATCATTAGAGATTAGAGAGAGCAAATTAAAACCACACTGAGATTCCATCTTATTCCTGAAAGAATGGCCAGGATTAAGCAAATCACCAACAACAAATGCTGGAGAGGCTGTGGAGAAAAAGGAACTCTCCTGCACTGTTGGTGGGAGTGTAGAATGGTGCAACCACTGTGAAGATCTGTCTGGAGATTCCTCAAAAAGCTGGGATTGTAAGCCCCATTCGACCCGGCTATTCCACTTCTAGGCATATCCCCAGAAGAACTGAAAACACCATACCATAGTGATATATGTGCACCAATGTTTATAGCAGCACAATTTGTAATAGCCATTTCTTGGAAACAACCTAGAGTGTCCATCAACTGAGGAATGGATAAAAAAAATTGTGGTACTTTATACAATGGAGTACTACTCAGCTATCAAGAATGGTCACATTGAGATATTTATTAATAAATGGGTATGACTTGAGACCATACTCATAAGTGAAATAAATCAAACTCACATGTATAAATACCATATAGTGTAAGAAATAGTAAGAGTACATAAAATTTTATGGTAATCATGATTTCCATTACATTGCTTTGAAGGCTTATAATGATCACATTCATTTGTTGGAATGGGTTTATCCTGGTATGTTTGATTTTTTTTTATCTGTGATGGTATACACAGCTATTTTGAAGAAAACAAGTCATTATAATAGCCAGTACTGGTATAATATCATCTTACTCTGAAGTCCTACCATGCTTTTGCTCTTCTGTTTCTATTGGCTCTATCATGTTGTATATTATTGGATTGTATGATGTGTGATAATATAAACAAATTTTCTATGGAAAATGAGATAACATAGTAGCCATTGTTTGTTTTCTGTTATTTGGTTCAGAATGCCTTGTAATATTCTGATTTTCTTGAATGGTTTTATACTATTTTGTTATGTTTGATACTATTGTATATGAAGTTATGCTCAAGTAATTCAAAGAAAGAGACATTGCGGTAGTTACTGTTAATTACAGGTTGTCTTCTGGTGAAATACCATGTTGCTTACATTGTTCTGTTCTGATCTTCTTTGTTAGGTCGTGTTTTGTCTTAATCTCTTTAAAATAAAAAAGAGAACCAAGTAAATATGAACTGCCCAGAGACATTCCTTGTCTCATTCCCCAGAGTCTCAAATTCTGTTAAAGAGTTTTGATCTTCCTGGAGCCTTAAAATCATATGACTTGTCTCATTTAGTTAAACCTTCTCTGTGCACTCATTTGGGAGATTAGAGATCCTCAATAGCCTCTGCCTTACTATTGTTTATATTCTCAGGCAAGGTATATACAAATATTCTCTTACTGGAAGAGATTTAGGAAGCAAAATGAAAAGATGAGTATATAAAAACTACTTGGCATTTTGCCTGCCAAGAACTTGGTGTTCATTAAATGGTAAAAATGAAACCTGTATGTAAATTAAACTTGTTTCTTTATCAGGAAGAAAATTTATCTCTAATATTGATGTACTCTTGGGATAAAACATTTACTAATTAAGAATTTAAAATGGTGTCTATTCAAGTTTTATAAAGTTTTTAGTACATAGCAATTGATATGTCAGTTTGTCTTAAAACAAATTTCAGCATTTTGAATTTATACTAAAGTATTTCATAAATTGACAACTTTGAGTGTGTGCTATTATTATTATTATTATTATTATTATTATCTTGGTACCAGGGATCAATCCCACAACCTCATGATCACCAGGCAAGTGATTGCACCAATCCCTGGCACTTAATAGATTGACAACTTTGTGAATGGGAACTTCTTTCTCATTATGAGGTTGCCAGATTAAAACTGGGCAGAACACATAATGAGACTGGAAATTAGTAACTATGCAAGCAATGTGGCACTGCATGCAGAAAGATTCAACTATGCAAATTAAAGCTCTGAAAGGATGTATTTCCAGTAGAAATTGTATTAATGTTGTCCAGCAGATTGAAATAGCTGTTTGGCAGTTAAGTAGCTACTTAACACCAGCTCTCCCAAGAGGTGAAGAGCCCCTGACTTATAGCACTTGCAAATGTTTATAATATACTTATTTTCTCCATTAAAATTTTGCATTTCTTCTTTTTTTTTTTTTTTGTATTCACTATTGCCAGGGAAAGAGGTGAAATTTTTATTAAAATACAAATTTAAAATATTTCACACATGCAAAAAGACAAAGATGATAAATAATCACATGTATCCATGCACAGAAAAAAAATCATTATCTTTCTGTCATACTTGCATCAGATAAGGAATATCTAAGGTTTTGAATACTATATCTCTATAAAATGAATAAAATAAATAACATGCATTGTAACACACAATTTTTTTATTTTAAAGAGAATAAAACAAAACAAAAGAGAATAAAGCATATCACAACAGAACAAGGCAAGCAAAATAAGACTTCAAAATGTGACAGGTAAATCAACAATAGTTACCATAGTATCTCTCATTTTCTTCAAAATACCTGTCCATACCATCTCACACAATAATATCAAACAAAACAAAACAGAACAAAACTAATTAAAACAAAAGAATGAACGCATCATGACTTCAAAACAAGACAACATGCAATCAACTATGGCTACCACGTCTATTGTTTCCTTCAAAATAGTTTTCCACACCTTCACATAGAATAAAATGAAACAAAACAAAATGTAATAAAACCAAGCAAAGCAAAAGAATTAACGTAATACACAACATCAAAACAAGACAGTAACAAACCAGTGATTATCGTAATGTCTCTTATTTTTTTCAAAATAGCTGTATGTACTTCAGACATATTTAAACAATAGAAAACAGATTAAAACCAATTAAAACAAAAGAATGAAAGCAGTACAAGACTTCAAAACAATATAACAAGAAATGAGCAATGGTTATTATAGCACATCCAGTTATCTTCAAAATAACTGCCTATGCTATCAGACAGTGAAGTCTAACAAAAAACAAGACAAAACCAAACCAAACCTAATATAATTATCAAAATGATATAAGAGTTAACACAAGACAATAAGAAATTAACAGCAGTTATCACCTTCCCTTCCTAGGCATTTCCTCCCCTATCATTTTCATATCTATTGTGCTTTTGAATCCCACTAACTCCTTCAGATTTTTTTAAACTAGGGAGATAATTTGATACTCACCCCTATGAGTTCAAGCCATTTTGTTCTTAAATATGATCTCCAAGATGCATTCATTTACATGCAGGTGGTGGGCAAGTTACCCTTGCTTTTTCTTGGTCTTCTGTCACATGGAGCAATTGTTTTCTCTTCTTTGATTTTCAGTGTATGAATTTCCTTTCCAATTAAATGTGTTTCTTGTATACTGTATATCGATGGGTCTTTTTTCTTGATCCATTCTTCCTGTATTTCTCTTTATTGCTGAATTGAGGCCATCTACATTAGTTGTTACAACTGGCATACATCAGTTCATCTATGCCATGCTAGCCTCCTGCTGTTGGCCCTCCACTATTCTCTTTCATTCAACTGCCTGTTCTGTTTGACAATCCTCCTCTGCTGTTATGCCTGGAACAATGATCATTTTATCTCTCTCTAGAATATACTTTAGCACTGCCTGTAGAGTTAGTTTGGTGGTTATGAATTACTTCAGTTGCTCTTTATTATGTAAGTATCTTTTTTTCCATAAATTTTGAAAGATAGTCTTGCAGGGTACGTCAATCTGGGATGGAAGTTGTTTTCTTTTAGAGTTTGAAACACTTCACTCCATATCTTGTTGACTTGAGAGTTTGTGTTGAGAAATCTGCTGTAATTCTAATTGGCTTTATGTAATAGGTGGTCTATTTCTTCTCTCTGACAGCTTTTCATATTCTGCTTTTATGCTGAATTTCTAGGATCTTGTATTATATGTCTGGGAGTAGATTTATTTTGGCTATGGGTAGTTGGAGTTCTAAATACCTCATTTTTCTGCATGCCAGGTACATTTCCCATGTTTCAGAAGCTTTCTGCTATTACTTCTGTAAATAACATTTTTTATTTTATTTGTGTTGACCCCTACTTCTTTGCTGATACCTATCACTATTAAATTATTTTCCTTTGCATTGTCTTGCAGCCATTGAATTGTTATTTCCTGATTTCTTGTTATTTTTAAAAGACTTTTCCTTTCATGATTGCTAGCTGCAATCCTATCTTCAAGGTCTGAAAGTCTGTCTTCAGTTTCTTTCAAGCTGTTTTGCCAGCTTTTGCCAGATTTTTAATTTCCTGGATATCTCTTTGAATCTGTTTCTTGCATTCTAATTCCTTCCTATATTTTCCAATCATCAATGTTTCTATCATTTTCCTATGCTCCTCTTTTTTATGCATGTCTTCTTTAGATATGTCAGCAATACTTCATTATGCTTGTGATTTCTTCTTTTACATGAGACATCATTTCTGATCTGATTACTTTTATAGTCTCATGAAGTTGTTTCTTACTTTAGTTGTTGTCCTCTTAGAGGTTTCAGGTGTGCGACTTCCATATTCTTCCATCATTGTATCTCCCAGGCTTGTTCTGTGTGGGCTGCAGGTCTGAGATTGCCTTTTGCTCCTTCATCTTGACATTCTCCTGGGTTCCTCCCAACAAGCCAGTTATGGGGTTCCATGCACTTTCCACATTGTCTAACCCTCGAAATGTAGGGAAATGGGCAGAAACTTAAGTTTCCCTGATTCCAGGTTCCCAGAGAGGTAGCAGGTTGTGGGCCAGATGTATGCGGCTACATTGTGGCTTCTTCAATGACCAGGGTTATGTGGTGGTAGGTCTACTTCTTTTTTCAGCCTTCATATCTACACTGGGACTCCCTCAACAGTAGCAGACACACACAGGTGTGTTTGTCTGATTATTCCAGTGGATGCTGAGTGCCTCAAGGAAGGAAGGGTCTCCAGTGGTGGCCTGCAGATGCACAGGGCTTATCTGACTATGGCTCTCTGCCTGTGGTGGTTTCTCCCAGGAAGCAAGCCTTCTGATGTTGATGGCTGGCAAGCAGAGGTGAATCTGGCTGAGTCTCTGCCTGGGATGACTGTCCAAAGGAAGCAAATCTTCCTTAGTGGTGAACATCAGGCAGAGACAATGTTTATTAGATGAAAGCATCTCTTTATCTTTCTGACCAAAAACCAAATCTGTTCTCTGTCGCACAAGGAGACAGTATGTTCACTTCCACAAATGCTTTTTCCAGGAGGATAAAATCTAGGAGAAAGTGAGCACAAGCTTTTGCAGAAAAGTGAAGAGTCAAAGGAAAACTGGGGTCCCCCCAAGAGTCATAGATCCTCTTGGTCCTGTTCCTGTTCCTGTTCCTTTCATGATTGCTAGCTGAAATCCTATCTTCAAGGTCTGAAAGTCTGTCTTCAGTTTGTTTCAAGTAGTTTTGCTAGCTTTTGCCAGTTTTTTAACTTTCTGGATAATTAGGAAAAAGAATGGCATCATCTCTGTCCTTTGTGCTCTTGTAACTCTATTAGCAAGGCATAAATTCCAAGCTCTGCTTTTTCCCCAGATTTTCCATTTTGATTCTCCAATATCTACATTTTTCTTCTTGCCATTTTCATTACTGTTATAATAATATGTGTGCCACCTCAGAGTAATGTGAATGGTCCTTTAGTATTATAACATCTAAGTAGAGGTGAACACCATGCCACATTTGGCCACACTGTAATGTCCAGGGGTGGGCAGCAAGCCATTGCTCTGCCACATTTTGCCACCACCGCTGTCCTGGAACATGTGACTCTGAGTGATCAGTGAAACCCAGTTTCAGTAAAAAAGAAAGAAGAAATTTAAAAAGACAATAAAATAAGATTTTTTTGAAGTTGAGGAAAACTCAACTTCATTGAGAAAATGAGATGAGAGACAGCTACTCTGAATGAGTAGAGAGGATGCAGAAGTGAGTTGCTGATGGATTTCTGTCTGCAGCACATTTCATTGAGTTCCTTGTTCCAGGTAGACTCCCAGAATCTGAATAGCTTCCTGGTTTATCTTCAACTAACCTTAAATTTTTTCAGGACACATGGCCTTTCCCAGTTCTTTGGTACAGGGTAAGTTTATGCAGTAGCAGGTGTTAGGGAATGATAGTTTAGTCTTAAGCATTAAATAAAGAGAAAGTTGCAATCTTTATATTAATCACACTATCTGTTATCATCCAGACCTTGAGTGCTTTGCCTTTGCCTTTCTAATTGCTTGAGTCTAGCTGTCTTTGTCTTTCTAATCATTGTAGCCCTGCTGCAGAGGTAAAAGCTGCCTTATTGACTAACTTTACTTTTTTGATTCCAGGAATCAAATTCAGGGCCTCATATTTGCCAGCCAGGTGCTGTGCTATTGAGCTGTATCCACTGCCTTTAATTTTTAATTAAGCTCAGTGAGACCTTAATCCTATCTTTACCCTACCTACAGTTCCTCCTGTCCCTAGTGTTATGATTTGTGTTTGGATGCCCACCCCAAGCCTCATGCATTCATGAATGAGGCTTGAATCTAGCATCTATGATTGGTTCATTGTATAGCATTGGGATTGATGGTGTGAGTGCTGCACCTGCCTAGGAGTGGAGCTGGCATACAAGTAAGGATGGGAAGGAGGCATGCTTTTTCTCTCTCTTGCTGCTTGCAGCCACCATGAATGGTTGCCCCTCAGACCTTCCACCCTGCCTTGAGACCAGATTTGAAAGGATTGAAACCTCCAAAACTCTAAGATAAATAAATCTTTCCTTCTCTAATTCTGAGCATCAGGTATTTTGTCTTAGCAATAAGAGAAAAGTAACTGAGGCACCTAGATTCTCAGCTCTGGAAAAAACCACCCTACTGCTGTTAGAAGAAGGGTAATAACTGATCGAACTTCTTTGAGCTGAGTGAGGTCATAGTTGGGAACCAGTAGATAGAAGTCTTCATCTGGGAAGATCATCTGATGGGCATCACAGAAATCTGACAATTTTATAGTACATTTTGTGTGCAGGATCATTAGAGTTTGGCAGCACCTAGGTGAGAAATAAACTATAATGCTGATGTAATTGTTCTTTCCTTGCTGGGTAGTCAATAGCTGACGTTTGGGAGAACAAAACTAAAAACTCACCTAGGATAAGAATACAGCAACTATTTTGGCCCTGGCACTCCAAGGTCAACAAGAACCTAGGACATAAGGGAAGTACAGCATACTTCAACTTTGATGAGTCACCCAATCTCCTGCACAATGAGATTTTTGAACCCCCGAGTACAGGAATTGACCAATGTATGTCATGCTAGAAGAAGAAGAGTAATTAAAAAAAAAATATTTCCAAGATTGCTAAGAGAGCCATGTGCTCTTCACCAGACCATGATGCTTGCTGGTAGATGACACATCAGACAGAGAAATAACAGAAAGAGCTAAGTTTCTGACCATTGCCCCAAAAGCAATACCTGAGGACAATTAATTGATCTCAATATATCAGAAGATAAATTATGATTGACAAACATCTTACAGCCCATGATGTATTTAAGTAATAATAATATAGGCTAGACATAGGGAAAAGTGCTCCACTCACTGATCTCAGCAAATAGTTCTGAGTCAGATGGTCACAGTCAAACGATTCTAAACTTTCAAAAACACCGTCTGATGTGGTTTCTTCCTCAATATGCATTTCTATTCTCTTTTTCATGCTTTGGTCATACATGTTTAATATCTTGGAAAAGCTTATTGATTCTTACAATTTTTATTAAATCAAGGAAAAATCTAATATCTGAACATACACTTGATCATTAAATGTGAAAAACGCAGACCTTTTTAAGATATAAGGCAATTTTTAGCATTTATCTATAACTGTGAGTTAAAAATATGTAGTATTTATGTTCTTAAATTTGAGGCATATTTATGCAACAAGTTCTGATAGTGACTACTTAAAGTTAGAACAAATTTCACAGGAAAGGGCTGAATCTTCTTAAAAGGTGTCCTTACTTTCACTGCAAGTTCAGTGATTCCCAGGCCATTTACTTTTCTTGAAACCTGAGTAAAACTTCAAGATTTCCACGCTGCATTCAGTGCAATAATTTGTTAGGACAACTTAGAGATCAAGAGTAGTATACTTATTATTACAGTTTTATTGTGATAAAGAATACAAATTAGAACCAATCAAAAGAAAACACATAGCACAAGACAAGATATGGGAGCATCCAAAGTATGGAGATACTGCTGCCTCTCCTGAACGGAGTCGGGAAATGTCATCCTCCTACATTATCTGTGATTACACAGTATCTACAATATTGCTGATCTCAAAGCACACCAGAGTTTTGTACACGGAATGTTTGTTGAAGTTTCATTACATGAGTATGACTGATTCAATAATTTACTACATAACAGAACTCAATCTCCAGCCTTTCACCCTTATGTAAGGTTTGAACTGACGTCACATGAGAAAACTCTCCTAACCTTGAGTCACACAGTTATTTTTCTTCTGGCATAGGTAGCCCCTATTCTGAATAATCCCTTTAGCAAAACCTAAGAGTTTACTGTATGTTGCTTTCTTATCATTTTTATCACCTGGCTCCACTGTAAATGCAAAGATTTAGGAAATGAAAAATTTCTTAGTCAGATTTCTACCAACCTGTTTACTATATGAGAGTTCATCTTGAAATTTTTCTTCAATCAATATACTTTAAAACATATTAGGCTGGGCCTCGTAGTGCACTCCTGTAATTCCAATACTTACGGGGCTGAAGCAAGAGAGTTGTCATAAGTTTGAGGTCAGCCTGAACTGCATAGCGTAAGGTTGTCTCAAAACAACAACAACAACAAAAAAGAACTCAAGCATGTTACCTGCTACCTCATGCTATCTCACTAATATTGTAGGCCAACTATTGAACAAGCCACTTCTACAAAGGTGATTGTAGTAAAAAACCTCTGCTAGACAGTCCATGTCACCATGTTTATGCTTCAAGTCATATAAATGAATGAGCATTATGTCTAGCTTTGCTTTACCCTCATAATGATTTTGGACAATCACAGGGTCTTTGGGTCTCAACCAGCTACTGAAATGGAGATACTATTAACTCCTATTCTGAGCCAGACATGGTGGTGCATGCCTGTAATCTCACCACTCAAGAGGCTGAGGTGGAAAGATCATTACAAATTTGAGATCAGGCTGGGCTACAACGTGAGTGCAAGGCCAGTCTGAACTGCATAGCAAGACCCTGTCTCAAAAAGACAAAAACATAACAAAGCAAAGCAAACAAGCCTCCTATTCTGTTGGAGTGACAAACTGATTGTGAATTGCACGTGAAATGATATGAAAATAAAACATAAACTCATTATAAATTTTAAACACAAGCCTTACCACTCTTTACCTGTCTAACTTGATGTAATCTATAAGGAAGAAAAAAATGTAGATCTCTTGTGGCCATATTATGCTAATGTATTCATTATATTTACTTAATCCTTTAAAAAACTCAACAAAAGTGTGATTATATTTACTAATATGGAAAGGAAATTCAAAATGATTGGCTGAGTTCACATAAAGAAAGGTTGCCAGAGACTATTAGGATTATGTAATTTTATACAATTTACAAAAATAGTGGAGTTGAATTACATAATCCTTATAATCTTAC
The DNA here is from genome assembly GCF_034190915.1 of Cavia porcellus. NCBI lineage: Eukaryota > Metazoa > Chordata > Mammalia > Rodentia > Caviidae > Cavia > Cavia porcellus. Next base: position 90,028,435 of record NW_026947488.1, on the reverse strand, counting down.
CCAGCTCTGGAAGATCATGATATTGTTTAATCATTACAGTATTACATACACATGTTCTAAACATAGGTTGTCATTGCCATTTGGCTTCAGCATATTGATGGCTAAAGTCCTGGAGGAACCAGAATACAGAGAACAGCTTAGAAAGCAAATAGTGACATTGTTTTACACAGGCAGCTGAGAGGTACAACCTAAGAATGTTATTGACCTAAGTCATGCTAGGTTATGTTATACTATCATATTACATTGCAATAACATCTTAAAATTAGATTTCTCACTCATGGCATATAAGGAACAATAGGGATTCAGTTTGCATTTGTCAATTATCTGCAGGTTTTAAAGAAGTGCGATCTCAAATCAAGCTTTCACTGAGAGGAAGGATGGTAGATCATGAACAAAGTCATATATTCTCTGTTTTTATAGTGTGTGAAGGAAACCTGGAAATACTTAGAAAACATCTGCAATGACCACAATTGTCATCAAACTATTTGTCATGGTTTATGTCAGTGGCCTCCAAGCCTCAGGCAATTATGCATTTGTGATTGGTTCATTGTCTAGCTCTTGGATTGGTGGGTGAGTGCTATGCCCACCTAGGGGTAGAGCCAGGACATGATGCAGTAGTGAGAAGAAGGTGTGTGTCTCTCTCTTGCCAGTTTGTGCCTTGCTGTTTGCAGTCGCCGCCATGCCACGCCACCTTGGAGCTAACTGATTATAGACTAAAACCTCCAAGAAATGTAAGAAATAAACCTTCCTTTCTCTAACTTTGTGTGTCAGGTATTTTGTCTCAACAATCAATTAAAAGTAACCAAGACATTATTATTTGTATACTATCAAGATATTATGTAAGTTATAAGTCACCATTCTACATATTACTTCATTAATAATGAGGATAACAAGTTGTTAATGATAAATCAGAAATAAGCAAATACCTTAAACTTAATTTTAGTATCCATTTATTTCCTTAAGTAAACTAATTATGTGAAATTTTTTGCATCAGATGTTTGCAACAAAGTAGTATTTTGAAGTTAGTATTTCTTATATTCATACAGAAAAATAATTTAATTCAGAGTGTCAAGCTATTTATTTCCAGAATCAGAAAAGATATGAAAATAGCAACCTAAGCATTTCTCTATTGTATCTTCTCTCCCACATATATAATTGCATGACCCATGTGTAATACAACTAGAAGAACTATTCAATTTATTTCCCATACCAAGAAACTTTGGGCAATAAATCCAGATATTATTAATGGTATAGTAGGACAAGAAGTATAAAGCAGAACTAATCCACATACTCTAGCCTGTATTATTCTACAAGATTTCAGAGGAAAACTGTATCTAAATTTAAAAATCTGTTCCTTTTCCTTTTTATATATACACTTAGTCAAGAAAACATTTATTCATTCACTTCCCTATTTAAAAAATATTTGTGTGCATATTTCATGAAAAATACTATTGAATTGCTGGAGAGAGAAGAATAAATTTGCTTTAGATGTGAATTATTGAATGAAAGTACAAGTTGACAAAAAATTTCTTAGTTAAGGAACTATGCTGCTTATGTGTTTTGGGAGGTTGAAAAATAAAATTGTTTTGTAACTAATTTTTGTTATGTAACTAATTTTATTTTTTAGGAAACACCAAAATAATGTGATTCAACTCATACATTATTTATTTCAGTTTAAAAATCTGTCAGGGGATGTAGCACAATGATGGAGCACGTGCTTAGCATGCATGAGGGTTCCATCTGCCACACCTCCAACAACCCAGAGCTTTGACTTGGGATAAAGCTCGGCAGCGCAGTACCTGGCTGACAAATGTGAGGTTGTCAGTTTGATTACTGCTGCCAAAAAGAAAAGAAAAGAAAGAAAATTCTAAGCTATTTCAGTATAAATTTGAAGTCAAGTACATATGCATTCATTGAACTATAAATATTAAAAATTAAAATCAACATGAAATTTTATTTTATTTAAATTCTCATATGCAATCTTGATTATCAGATTCTCACTGAATATCTTTTTTTTTTTTTTTTTTTTCATTTTTATCGGTACCAGGGATCGAACTCACGACTACCTGCTTGCAAGGCAGGCGCTTATGCCACTGAGCTAAATCCCCATCCCCCCTCACCAAATATCTTTAAGCTGCCTAAATATATCAGACTTAAAAACAAGAGCCATACCATGAATGCAGTTTCACTGAAAAGCTGAGTAGTAGTGGAGCATTTCACATACTGACTTGAAGAATAGTAACATGTAGATTTTTAATGCAGACTTTTCTCAGATGTTTTTGAGGATTACCTTCAACTCCAGAGTTGATAAAAAGTATTTTAAAATAAAAACGTTTGTTAGGATACTAGACTGTTACTTCCCAAAATAAGAAGGACATTTGAGCTGAAGGCAATTAAGCAATGGATACAGGACAGCTCTCTGCCTCTTTTCTGTTTTCTAAGTAGGAAATAGATTTACAAAGACAAAAGACATGTTGTTACCAGGCTGGGTCCAGGGATCTTTGAGACTGATACAGTTATTTTACCTGACCTCTTTTGGTAGAATAAACTGTAGGTTCGCTCTCATTGCGGAAAAAGAATTTTCATAATGCATCAGTAGTAGATAAGAGAAAGGTTTACTAGAGATACAGGATGCACAAAAGAGCAGAGTGCTCAGAAAGAGACACACTACAGTTGGCAACTGGGAAACTACATATTTTGGTTGGTGGAAAACCAGAGAATTTGATAAGCTATAATCTTTGTCATGTTTAGCAGATGGAAATGGTGATCCTCCCATAGTGCAATAATGGTCTGTTCACACAGGGAATCCTAACACGCACGTGAAAAAGATGATCTATTCACAGGTGAAAGAGGACTATTTATAAATTAAAGGAGGAAGGGTGCATGCATGGAAGGGTGCATGCATTTGTAGGTGCAAGTGATATAAGGAACACAACTCCTAGTCTGCTAGATGTCCAGTGCTCTCTCAAATCAAAGAATGAATTTTAGGTGAAGAGTAGAATACATTTATTGAGAGAAAGAAAGCTTCTGTCTGAAAGAGAGACAGATGAAGTGGGGTCCTGAGTCAATTTTGAATTCATTCAAAGAATGAATTTTAGGTGAAGAGTAGAATATATTTATTGAGAGAAAGAAAGCTTCTTTCTGAAAGAGAGACAAATTAAGCGGAGTCCTGCTGAGGACTCTGCCTCTTCGAGGGATTTTATAGACCAAGACCCCAAGATGAGGCAGCTCCAAGGTGAGGAAAGATAGAAACTTGCAAGGTAGGCATGAGGTGGGACAGAACTATGGTCAATCAACAGGATTAATTGCTCAGGTAAAATCAATTATATTGGGAACAAATGAGTGAGTCACATAGCAAGCAGGTATGCATGTAGAACACTAGCTCTTCCTATAAGGTATTGGGATAGTGACCCCTGGCTTCCATAGGGTGGTAGAGACCTATCTTGCATACCAATCCCTGATATTTATCCTTAGAAAGTATGTGGGTGAATTTGTTTATGTGGTCCAGAGCAGGAGGTATCTGCTCCCCCACAACTGCAAGACACCGGGTCTTCTGCACTGGCTTTTTGAGGGTCCAGCCCTGTCTGATTGCCTACAGTACTTCAATCTAACTCACCCAGCTTTACTATGTTCTGAAAGAAGAGAAAGAAAAATAAATTATATATATATATATATATATATATATATATATATATATCTTATGTCCTGAAGCTTCTGTTTTCTTCTTAAATGATAATTTTAAAAATCTTCATTTCCTCATCTTTCTACCCAGTTTTTGTTTTTGCTATTGTACCTCAAGGTCACCATCTCTAGTGTTATAGGCATCTGAGCTAGTTTGAAATATTATAGGCAGTCAGACAAGGCTAGGCCCTGGGGAAGCCAGCACAGAGGAGCAAATGTCCTGTGACCTTGAGTAGACACACACCTCTTCCTATGGGCCAAATCTCAAGACAGAAGGCAAAACAATGCAACCACACCCTAAGGATAAGCATTAGGGATTAGGTATGGATCACCTGGAGAAGCCAGAAGTCACCATCACAACCCTCTACAGAAAGAGTTCACTGATCTGTAAAGAATGCTCAATTATTATGTGACTGACTTCCCCATTTGTCCCTGATTTGGTCAATTATACCTGAACAGTTAGTCTTATTGGTTGGTCATAGTTCTGTCCCACCTCATGCCCATCTGCTTTGCAAATTCCCAGTTTTCCCCACTTTGGGCTCAGGTCGCCTCACAGTTTTACTCTATAAAAATCCCTAGAAAAGACAGAATCATGGGCAACCCACTCAGGACCTCTCCCTTCAGACAGAAGCTTTCTTTCTCTCAATAAATACAATTCTTAACTCTGTTTTCCTAAAATTCATTCTTCACTTTTAGAGAACATGAACTCATAGTAGACATACAGTAGTCGGGAATTTCCTTCCCCTATATCACTATCACCAAGACAAAAGGACACTCTCTAGAAACATATTTTTCTTTGTTGGGTCCATCTATAGAAGATAGAAGCCAGAATTGACTGAAAATTATTCATTCTCTGGGTGTCTACAATGTATATATGAAATATAGTTGCTAAGGTATTTCTGTTTGTTTCTGTGTTTCTTTTGAAACAGGGAGTCTATTGCAACTGTGAAATTAGGAGGGTCATTATTTTTCTCCTACATAGTTAAACTGGAAAATACAGAAGAATCCTTATCTTAAAATATAGAAGAACCTCTTATGTGACTAAGGATGAGGCTCCCTCAAACATGTCTGTTCCATCTGGGGTGCCCTGCACTGCTACTCCCTGGAATGAGCAGCCAATTGAGATTCTTAATTCAGCACCACCAATGAATTAAAGGGAAGAACTTTCCCTGTGAGGTGATGGCCAGGGGTCCAGATATGGATGCCAGGGGCCTTTGTCCCCAGTGTCCTTTTAGCAGTTACTAAAGACCCTCCCTCCTTTTGCAGGCAGCTTTGAGTTAGTTAAAAATATAATATGTCAGACAGGGCTGGCCCTCAAAAGAATGAGAAAGGCCAGATGCCTTGCAGACTTGGAGACAGACACCTCTGGCTGTGGGCGAGATCTCAAGTAAAAAGGCAAAACAAATGCAATCACATCCTAAGTATAGATTGATATTCTAAATAGGTATAGATGACCTTGAGGTAGCCAGGAGTCACCATGCCAAATCCCAACAGGAAGAATCACTGCTCTTTAAGCATGTTCCCTTGCTATAGGCTTCCCCATTTGTCTCCCTGATTTAATTAATTCTAATTGAGTAATTACACTAGTAATCTTACTGACTGACAGTGGTTATGTCTCACCTCATGTCTCCCTGCCTCATGAGTTCCTATTTTTCCTCACTTTGGGCCCATCTCACCTCATAGTATTACTCTTTATATAAGTCCCTAAAGAACACAAGAGTCTTTGGAAACTCACTCAGGACCTCTTCTGTCTTTCTCTCAGACAGAAGCTTGCTTTCTCTCAATAAGCATATTCTGTTCTTAACCTCTGTTGTTCCTAACATTCATTCTTTGATTTTAGAGAACACTAATTTGCACTGGCTATCTAGCAAGTTGGGAGTTTCATTTCCCTATATTTCTCCCTTCTAGGTCAGTACCTGGAATTTATCATAATTTGATTGGCTCAAGTGGAACTGTCATGAGTGGATCCAGGCCATAGGATCCAAATCCAGACACCATTGTCTACATGGACATTGTTAGATAAGCATTATTTATTTTTCTCTTGTCTGCTTCCCAGGGTTTTATTTCTGGGATTTGTAAGGGGAGAATAAGAAGAACCTTGCATATAAGTGGGAATGAAACTCCCAACCTACTACATGTCTGGTACAAGTTTGTATCCTCTAAAATCAAAGAATAAATTTTAGGAACAACAGAAACCAGAATATATTTATTGAGAGAAAGAAAGTTTCCGTCTGACAGAGAGAAGGAGTGTCAAGTGAGTTGCCAAAGATTGTCTTTTCTAGGGACTTTTATAGAGTAAAAGCATGAGATAACATGGATCCAAGATGGGAAAACATGGAAATTCACAAAGTGGGTATAAGGTGGGACAGAATTATGGTCAACAAATAAGATTAATTGCTTAGGTAAAATTGATTAAATTAGAAACAATTAGGGAAGTGTGTCACATCACAAGCAGGCATGCTTTACTCAGCTATAGAAAAGGATGATCTTGAGGCCTTTATAGGTAAATGAAAGCAACTTAAGACCATCCTCATAAATGAAATAAACAAAACTCACATTTGTAAATATCACATTGTCTCTCTAGTGTAAAAAAGCAATCAAAAACTGAAAGCAAAGGCAAGTGCTCTCAAGGATAGGACTGTATGTTTAAGTGTATAAGACAGATAACCATATTACTAAATTTTCATTAGATCATTGAACAGAATGGGAATGTTTGAGTGTCCACTTTTTATGCTTTGATTTTATAACTTGAATAACTATTTCTAATACAACATTATGTAACTTATCAACTAGTAATTTCTTAGTGTTACTGTTTTTCTTTGTAATTATGTATTACATCTTCCCTTTTTTCTGTTTTGTCTTTTTTTTTTTTTCTTTTTTTTTTAAAAAGAGCAAGAACTCTTCTTTTAGGGCATTAGGATGGGGACTGCTGGCTTTCTCAGGATAATAGAGACCTATTCAGAACATCAATCTTTAGGATCTGGGTATATTTGCTTGATCTTTTGTCTTGAGGTGTGGCTCATAGAGAGAGTTGTCTATCTCTCCAAAGTTGCAAGATATCTGGTCTTCTGCACTGGCTCCTTTGAGGATCCAGCCCTGTCTGACCGCCTATAATATTTCTATCTAACTCAGTTGCCTGTAACACTATGAAATCTGCTGTCAAGAAGACAGACTGAAAAAACTTAAAAAATAATAAATGAAGACAGACTGTCCATTACCATTAGTATAAAGAAAGCAGTAAAATCTAAAGATTCCTATATGCTTTTTGAATCTGGAAAGAAAAACATGGATAAAATGCAGACAATCAAATCATAACTACAGTTTTGGGAGGTAAGACCACTTTAAATTTTTTCTTTCTTTTCTCTCTCACAAAATACAATAAGCCCGAGAAATTCGCTTTCACCTACAATTATATTATGTCATTTCCTTTTACCTGCCAACTGACTCCATCTTTCTCTTTTTCACTTGCAAATAGGCCTCTTTAATCAGTGAATAGAGCATCTATTTTCAAACCCATAAAGTATACCTTTGCCTACGGGTGGGCCATTGTCTTTCTGTGGGTCAGGCAGCCTTTTCTGGAGACCCAGAGTAGACCTTCCTATAAATTCACAAATTCCACATTCCCACCAGCAAAAGCACATTAATATCCCAGGTCCAAACTGCAGCACGGCTTCCTGTCTTGAGGATCTGCACTGCTTTTCTTTGAGCATGTGCTTTTCAATTTCTGCCTAATAAACTCTTCTATGCCTCTTACTGAGCCATTCTGACAATTCTTTTTTCATGATGGGAGTCAGAAAACCTACAGTTTAATTCCACAAGTAAAGTGGGGATCATCTTAGTAAGATGATCTTAGAACCCTGTCCAGTTGTACTTTGTTCCTTCAGCACTGACATATTGAATCTTAATTGCCAACATGACATACTAGAGGTGTCTGGGAAGTGATTAAATCATGAGGTCATGTGCCTTAGGGCCATTCTAAGGGTACTAATGCCTTCATTAGTAATGTCCAACAGCTCTAGCTTGTCCTTTCCCATGTGAGACTGTTGTGAGGTGGTGCCATCTATGAACCAGAAAAGAAATCCTAAATAGATAACAAGTCTGCCAGCATGATGACTTAGGGCTAATTAAATTCAGTATTTTATAATACCCTGTTTATGGTATTTTAAAAAAATAACCTGAATGGCATTAAAACAAACTACTTTATTTGAGGTAATAAATTTTGAATATGCAACTTTATTTTAAACATAAGATGATCAACTTTAAAAATTTAGATATGAGATTAAAATAATTACATGATATTTTTTTCTACTGGGAACCTAACTCATGACTTTGCTTATGCCACAGGACTAAATCTGTGGCACCCCAATTACAAAATCATTTAAAACAGCACAGGAAATTGGGATATATAGAGTTTAATGTAAATCTTTTTTTATGTTTTGTTTTGTTATGTTTTCAGTGCTAGGGTTTCAACCAAGGGCCATGACACTGATCTATGTCCCCATCCTTTTTGTTTGTTTGTTTGTTTGCTTGTTTCATTTTTAAAAAGAGGGTACCAGTAAGTTACCTAGGCTGGGATCCTACTGTTACAGGCAGTAACTGAGTTAGGCTGAAACGTTATAGACAGTCAGACAAGGATGAATCCTCCTAAAAGGAGCCAGTGCAGGAGCCCAGATACCTTGCAACTGTGGGGGAGACAGACACCTCTTGCTGTGGGCCAGATTATAAGACAAAAGATCAAGCGAATACACCCCCATCCTAAGGATTCAAATTTCAAATAGTTCTCTGTCACCCTGAGGAAGCCAGGCATTACTATCCCACCCCACTATGGGAAGAGTCATTGCTCTGTCAGCAGGCCTGTTTGCTATGTGACTCACTTCCCCATTTGTTCCTGATTTAATCAATTTTTCCTGATTAATTAATCTTATTGGTCTAACCTTATGCCCACCTTGTAAATTCACATGTTTTCCCATCTTGGACCCATCTTACTTCATGGTTTTACTCTATAAAATTCCCTAGAAAAGATAGAGGTTTTGGCAACCCACTTGGGACTCCCTGTCAAACAAAAACTTCCTTCCTCTCAATAACTATATTGTTTTCTGTTGTTCCTAAAGTTCATTGTTTGATTTTAGAGTACACGAACTCATACTGGACATGTAGTAGGCCGGGAGTTTGTTCCCCTATATCACTACCTGTGGCCTTCCTTCCCTATGTACTCAGTATGCTATCAGGATATTTGGGGGGCTGAGGACTGCTTCTAGAGATTGTTTCTAGGTTCCTGCTATTCAGAGCAAAGAATCTGTCACATCAGTACAAAAGGAAAAATGGTTTTATGTTTACTGAAGATAGGAAAACAAATCTGCTCTGTAATTGAAAGCAGGAGGAGGTATGCTTTAAAGAGTAAAAAGAGGCAACTAGGAAAGAGAGAAAGCAAGGTGCCCAAGAGCTTAATGGCAGGTGTCTTCTGTATCTTGCATAGTTTAGACTGACTTCAGGGCTAGGTGTTTCTATCAAAAACCTGCTTGTGAGATGAGCTGAAGTTAACACTATTTGCTTGATTCCAGTTTTTGGGCTTGTGTTCAAGTCTCCTAGATCTCTGTGATTTACATATTTGTACCCTTTTTGCCCAGCCAGCTGGCCAGTGTCAAATCTACTGCCTCAAGAATGCTGGAATTTCTAGGTATTCACCAGCATGCCTGGTTAATACAAACATTTTGATTAGTGAAGTATTTTAATCACAATTCCGGTTTCAGTTGTGAAAAGACTTAGATATTATAAATTTATAAATTAAAGCATAATCACCATAGTGATTCTGAGGAGAAAAAATGAAACAGTTTAAAAGCTAACACAGAATAACAACAATAGCTTGACTGTATAGCCCAAATTTGAAACTAAGATGCCCACTAATTAACACAAACTACTTGTTCATGAGATTTTCACAAGTGGAGTTTATAGATAAAAATTAGGATAGCATACAAGGAAAACAATGCCTCATGAGAAATAGCAGGTAAAATAGTCAATATTACTTTTAATCTGAAAGCTATCTTTAAACATTTTCTTAAGAGGCATTTTAAAAATATGAATAGTTACTAAGGAGGATGTGACAGGAAAAATAAGCACTTCCAAGAGGGTAAGAGACATCTGCAAAACCAGGGAATGTGTGTCACCTAATCACATACAATGTCAGACTAAGTAGAGGTCAGTGGAACAAATAGGGTAAAAAGAAGAAAGGAAGAGGGTGAAGAGATTTCTGTTCAGCAGATTCCTAAAGAGAAAGCAAACAGATGCTACAGATTTAGACTATAAATTAGGAGAAAAGCTTATCAAAAGATCTGATAAAAAGACAATAGAGTATCTGTCAGTGACAACACAGGCTGCTTTTGAACATTCTAAGGATGCAGGAATAAGAGTGATAGGGTGGATCTGTCTTTACAAATAGAGGACATAAACACAGCACAGAAAATCTTTGGAGACGAACATACCCGGAGTGTAATCACATTTGTTTTATCATTAAATTTCCTTTAGATTATATCAACTACCAACTACTTGCTATATCTACCACTTTCACATGACTTTGAATAAAACAAGCATTTTATTTTCCCTGGTATCAATCTATCTTCTTCACACCTCTTTTTCTTCCCCATTTATTTCTTTAAAAAATTCAGTGCCAGTCAGTATTGTGTTTTAGTGCAATAAACTCAATTTTATGCATACCAGTTCTGGAAAAGAAAAACAAAATATCAGCATAATTTACTTATTTTTTAACTTTTTAGTTTGGATTGTTTTAGGGGGTATCGGAAATAGAATTTAGGACCTCACACTTGCCAGGAAAGTGCTGCATCACTGAGCTAACTCCCCAGCCCTTGAAGTGCAATGTATTAACAGGAACATTTTGACAGTGCAAAACTAAGTACACACACGCCACTCCAGCTGGATCTTTTCTTTTACTTTCCCCTTTGTGTTTTCTCTTTTTGTTTCTTATTTTGCAACAAGGTTTTGCTAAGCTGCCCAGCTTCCCATGCTGTGTTCAAACTTTAATCTGTCCTACCTCATTCTCCCAGAATGCTGAAATCACAGGCATGGACCACTGTTTCAATCTTCCAATATCTTTGTATGCGCAACTTTTCTCTCAGCTAGCAGTAAAGCTCAGCTAGAACAAGTGGGCTTGATTATTGGTTCTATTATTTGTATTGGTCTGTCTTTTATAATGTTTAAGAGGACATTTTATAATATTTGCTTGTCTCTTAAATTAGACTCATGAAAAACAATGAGAAGCTTTAGTGAACCATAATTAAAGAATGAGATTACTGAAAACCAGCTCAGTATCAGAAAATTGTCCTTTAATTTATAAAAAAAGATACAATATTCAAAAATACAATTATCTCACTATTCAAAACGTTCTCAGTTTTCAAAATAAAGATTTCATAATATGATAATAATAGTAACAGAACTAATGCCAAGGAAAATATACAGATAGTCTGACAAGGGTCAATTTATTATAGAACATAAATAGAAAAAGTTGAATTCAAATATTTTTCATGGTCACCTTGTAAGCCATAATTTAAAACTATGTAATCAAAACAAATACTAATATAACTTAATTATCAGTTTTATGATACTGATGTGTTTTAGTAGCTGGTTTTTAAACTATTGCATCATGACATACCAATATCTTAAACTAAAGGAATTTCAGAAAAATACAAATTTAGAAGGTCTCTTTAACCTTTTTCTTTCCCTTCTTCGCTGAAATAGGGTATAAAACCCTCAGGTGAGATGTGTTCTATTGCTGAAGGAGACAACAAAGGGTCATAAGGAAGCATCTTAACAAACAGGCCATGCTAAGTTTTCCCAAGGTTATTATCATTACCTCATGTTTTGTCCTTACACTGTCTTTCTCCATGACTCTTAATACATCATTGACACTACTATTAAAAAAAAAAAAAAACATTCAACTATTTCTTGTAAGTCTTTGTTTCCTCATGAAAGGTTTCATGTTACTTAAAAATTAAAATTCTATGCTTTTCATTTATGAATGTCTTTTATTCTAAAGATCTTAGCCACAAACCTAAGGTAGAAGTAAAATAACCCTTCTTTTTGACTTTTATATTTTGTAAGCCTTTTATTTTATTTTCCTTTCTCCCACCCCCTTTCATTTTTCTAGCATCAGATTTATTTATTTAGCTTTTAAAAAAAAATTAACACAAGATCTCACTACACAGTTCAGGTTGGTCTTGAACTCATTTTTTAGCTTAAACTGGTTTCAAACTTGCAATGATACTCTTGCCTCAACCTCCAGAGCTCTGGGATCACAGGCATGAGCCACCACACCTGGCATTGATTTATTTATCTTAGAAAATCTTATACAATTAAATATCATAGGAAACAGATTGAAAACAATGCTAATAGATAAAAGAGCATGTAACACATATAAAATGATTTTATTAAAGAAGATTATTTTGTTTGTGCTGGGTTATAACCTTTCTGTTGCTTTTTTGCTGTTATCTGTCATATATCTACATATGTATATATTTAATATAAAGGTAACAATGTGATATTTAAGCTTGCATGACATTTTCTTCACTTAAAATGATGACCTTGAGGTGCATTCATTTTCTTGCAAATCACTCAAGGTTATTTTTCTTTATGGCAGAATAGTAATCAATTGTGAATAAATATCACATTTTCTTTATTCATTCATTTATTTGTGGATATACACCTATTATGAATTGTGCTGCTGTAAACTTGCATACCCAAGTTTATCATTGTTGTATGATTTTTTCAAATCTTTTGGGAAGATCCCAAGAAGGGGAATACCTGAGTCAAATGGAATTTCTATTTTTAGCTTTTTGAAGTATCCCACCAAATTGCATAGTGGTCTTATCAGTTTATAGACTCACTAACAATGGAAAAATATTCCTTTCTCTCTTTAACCTCACTGGCATTTGTTATTGATTTACTTCTTGATTATGGTAATTTTTTCTGGTGTGAGACGGAAACTTAGAGTTGTTTTAATTTGCAGAGACATAGCCTTTGTGTTTCCTCCTCTACAACATTAAAGAACAACATACCACAAGTTCACTTTACTCTAGAAATGACGTCATAAATTTAGTTGTTCACTTTGCTACATAAGCATTCTCTCTCTCTCTTTTTTCTTTTTGTACGGGGGATTGAATTCATGACCTTGCACATGCCAGGCAGGCACTTGTGCCACTGTGCTAAATCCCCAACCCCGATACATAAGCATTCTATAGGAAGTCCTATTTATTGTGTCATGTTGTCCACTTAGGTTAGCCAATACAAAAGTAAGCTTTATTAAAAGTGTCATGATAATATCCACTGATAGTCATTTGCACAAATATAGAAAGACATTTACTCATTAATGTGGATGAATACTGAAGGTCATTAAAGAGGGATCAGAAAAATAATATGAAGAAAATTGAAATATGAAACAAAGACATGAAGATACAGAGACACCATTATATGGTATTTACACAAAATGGAGTACTTTGCCATAAAGAATAAACTCGAGTCATCTGTAGGAAAACGAATGCTCCTTAAGACCATAATGTTATTTGAAGTAAATGAGACACACACGTTTAAATAGTGGGGCCAGGGACATATCTCAGGGGCACCGTGCCTGCCTTCCAAGCGCGAAGTCTTGAGTTTGATTTCTGATTCAGAATAAAAACAAAACAAAGACACATATTTAAGTGCTGCAAGGTTTCACTTGCACGAGAAACCCTAAATATAAATAAGGAGCAAAATGAAAGAGATAATAAGAAGTAGAAGATAGAGCTTTCTCAAAAGGGAAGGAGATTAAGATACAAAAGGGAGATTGAGAGTAGAAGGGAGGATGAGGGGGTAGAAGGCAGGAGGAGGCAGAGGAGAGAGGGAAAGCTGATGGACAAAAATCAGATGTGTCATGTGCCAAGTCCCCAGCAGAAATGTAATCATGTTAGGCGCTGCAAGCACTTAGTAGTAAAAAGCTGAAAGCTTTTTAAATATCATGAAAAATTTCTAATCACTATACCCCCCCCCAAATCTAAGGTATTATATTCACAAAGCAAGAACATGAATAATTGAAAAAGGGCAACAGAAGACTTGAACATTTCTTGTCCAGGTTTTCTAACACGGAGAAAAGGCGATAGCTCAGTGACAAAACAGTTGCTCAGTATATCTGAAGCCTTAGGTTTGATCCTGAGTACAAAAAAAGTAGATAAATAAAGCAGTAAGTTAATTGATACTTAAAAAGTATAAATTAAAAAGTATAAATTAGGCAAAACTAATTACTGAATGGAAGTAGTCACTTTCAGTGACATGATTTTACTTTCTAAACTTCCTCTTCACTGGGTTAATGTCTGGATTTTGTTTTTTGGTTTTTTTTTTTTTTTTTTTTTGTACCAGGGATTGAACTCCTGACCCTAAGGCTTGCCAGGCAGGCGCTTGTGCCGCTGAGCTAAACCCCCAGCTCACTGTCTGAATTTTTGACTGGTAGAAATGCAAATAATTTTTCTTTACTCAAAAAAAGAAAAAGCTGTAAAGCTGATAGATGATTATGGGTATGAACCAATGCAACATAATCCAGTGTTTTTCTGAAATCTTTATCTAAAAATCTCAGTTTTTTAGATTTTTCTTGACATTAAGATTGATATGGAGTATAGCACTTATGTCATTAATAAGGAAATGAAAATAATTGTTACCACATATTCATTATACATTTACATAAGAATATAGAACATCTTTAAACCATAAACAGCTATAAAAGTCATTTATTTTTATTCAATGTTCAGGTAAACTCATCTGAATTCAGGAAAAACTGTATTTCCAGAAAAGTGCACCTTACAGCAGCTTATGTCAGGACAAGTCTTTTCTTGGCTTGAAGACCAGAAATCAGAAGTTTCAATTTGAGTAGAATTCAGTTTTGCTATAAACCTTTCATTTTTCCTACTGTGATTTTGCTTTGTTCTTGTGGTTAGCTTGTACATGGTCAATAGTTTTTACCCCACTGCTGGCTCCATGCTGGGAATCAAACTCAGGACCTTGCACTTGCCAGACATGAACTGATACCACTGAGCTGTATCCCCACTGCTGTCTACTTGTTCACTCTCTTTTTTTTTTTTTTTTCTTTTTGAGACAGTGTCTCAGCTCAGGCTAGTCTCAAACTCATGGTGATTCTCTTGTCTCAGCCTCCCAAGTGCTGGGACTACAGGTATGTACCACCACTGCCAGTTGAAACATCTTTTTTTCCCTCCAGTTTAAATTTCTTAAGAAAGCTCTTTCTTTCATTGCCTCTCTGCTTCCTCGGGGCCATGGGTTGAGTAGCTTTTCTCTACAACACCATTCTTCCACGTATATTTCTGCACTGAAAGAGTTGAACATGGTCTGAAACCTCTGAAATCATGGCTCAAAATAAATCTTTCCCTCTTTACAATGTTTATGTCATATACTCTGTCACAGTGACAGAAAGTTGGCTAATGCAGTACCTTTTTACATAAATCTAGCATTCTTAAATTTAACAGAATATGAGAAAAATAAATTCATTATTTCTTAAGAGTAGCAAGCATCACTTTTTAAAGTCTTTTTACAGAAACTGATAGAAATGCTTTAAAAATCCAAGTTTATATGATCAAAATAAATATTTAGATAAATCAAGCTACTTTAATATATTAGCTTTAAAATACAAAACATATAAATATAAAACATAAAACATATACCTTGACCTTGTTTATCAGCATAGCTTTAATATACACATACATTTAAAAATACTTAAATTTGTATTTTCATGAAGAAAATAGTTAATCTAAACTTTCCAAATGCTTATATTGGTTTACCAGACAAATTAGTTACTACTACCTCTTTTTGATATTTAAAATTATAAAAACCTGGAAAATTTGTATAAAAAATCAAAATTACGTCAAAACTAAAACAATATCAATTATATTTTGTAGGAAATCAGTGTGGACATAATTTTCAAGATACTTAAGTAACCTAAAGCTGTGCATTAATATTGGTTTCATTAATAACCATTGTAATCTTTAAGAAAATGATGATTAAATATTGAAGCAAAGACTACTAAAGAGAAGTTTAAATTCATGTGAATTTCTTCTCATGTTTACATCATAAATATTTGGTTTATGCTAATGAATGAGTTCTTGCTCACAAATTAAAAATGCAATCAAACTAACTTTTATGTTTGCAGTAACTAAAGTTGCTGGTCTATTAAACTGTTTATATATGACAAAATTCAGGAATTTACTGTTATTTCTTTCTGATAGAATCTTCCTGCATAGTTCAGGCTGACCTTGAACTCACTACATAGCCCAGGCTGGCCTTGAAATTGTGGTGATCCTCCTGTCTCAAGCTTTTAAGTATCGGGATTATAGAAATGCACCACCAAGTCTAGTAATAATGTACTTCTTAGTTGCTGTGTGGAAAATATGTTAGTTACTTTAGTCAAAAGTTATAATCTTTTTTTTTTTATCGGTAGTGGGGATCGAACTCATGACTGCTTGCTTGCAAGGCAGGTGCTTATGCCGCTGAGCTAAATCCCCAGCCCCCAAAAGTTATAATTAGCACAAGTGTTTGAGATTCTATGGTAAATGTTTAAATGTTTTAAGAATTATTACAGTAAAAGATTGCCATTAATCCCCTTCAAAACACTTGTTCTTGGTTTAAACACAGTTATTTCATCATTTATTCTTGCTACTTTCTGCAGCAGTTCTGGAAGTGCTCCTTTGTAAATATATTTAGTTTCCCTGCAGTGTTCTGGCTACTTTAATGCCCTGAATTGATTCAAAATGTTTGCCTTTTATGGTCATCTTTATTGTAGGGAAGAGCTGGAAGTGGCACATAATACGGTCAAACACCCTGAAATCACAGTAAAAAGCTAACAGAAAGAAGGGAGGGAGGGAGGAAAGAAGGGAGAAGAAAACCTAAGATGCTTATACTCATTTTTAAGGTATTGAAATTGTAACAAAAAACATTTTCCAAATTAATCTTTGGGCTCATGTGTCTCCCCTCATAAATTCTATCAAATGTATTATTACTATTATTAGTAGTAGTTTTTGATGTTATTATTGTTATTGTTGTTCCAGGAATCAAACTCATGGTCTCACAAATTGGGGAGCTGGCCAAGATCACCAATCTCCCAAATGAGCATATGGCAAAGACTTAAAGTAAAAGAGATAAATGTACAATTTTAGGGCTCCAAGAGGTTCAAAACCCTCTAGCAGATTGGAGACTCTGGGGACTAAGACAAAGAATGCCTCTGGGTAGCCTATATTTATTGTTTTTCAAACAAGGTAGGAGTTAGAGTTGAAAACTCAGGAAACTGAGCAGGACATTGGGAGTGGTTCAAGGACTTTTTCCACATAGTAGACTATGTGAATTTAGAAGTATTTTATGTGAATTTAGGAGAAGTATTTTATGTTAATTTAAGAGAAGTATTTTATGCTAATTTAGGAGAAGTATTTTATGTTAATTTAGGAGAACTAGTTTAGGAGAAAGTCTCCAGGTTGACTTTCACTACAGGAGTGAATGCCTTCAGCTACCATTTCTGTCTTGCTAAATGGGGTTGAAGCCAAGTGTCCTCAGCTGTGGCCTTATCTTGCCCTTTGAGGCATCTCTCTGTTCTCAGGGCAGCCTTGCCCTGGCCATGCTACAGCCCTGCACATTTGATCAATTTTCACCTTTAACAGCTCCCAACACTTGCACTTGCCAGGCAGACACTATGCCACTGAGTTATATACCCAGCTATCTAATGTACTGTAAGAAAATAAAACTAATATTAAATAAGTTGTTTCAATATTAATGGAGAGACAAATTCTCAATTTATATAATGTGAGCAGAGTACACTAACTCAGGTATCAAAACCTGGAAAGGACAGTTATACTATAGGAAACTAGAATATGCTTTGCCCAAATATGCTTTCCTGGTTTAAGAATTGTTTTCAGCTGAAAACAGAAGAGAAGCTGGCAGAGAAATGCTCTCTGCCCTTCTTCTATTTGTTTAAAAGACAAAATGTGTTCCTTCTCTCCTGTTTATCACTGACCAGTAAGGTTAACCACAAAGGAGACGTTAGACTCTTATCACCCTAGAAGTAGTAGTGTGGAGTCCACATTTAGAAAGCCTTGTTAACTGGTCGTTAGCTGCCACTTATTTGCTTTCCCAGATCTTGCCACACCACGAATTGCAACCTCTTTTCCCTCTGTCTTATCACTTTACTAAAAGTGTATTACTTTCTAAAGTTGACATATGAGCTACAGTTCAAAGCTGCCTCTAAGAATTATTTATTTCACTGATGGCTTCCTTGAATTATGAAATATATTTTTGTTCACTCTCTGTTGTTAATCTATCATTATTTATTTGAGTCCATTCAAACTGAGAATTCATAAAGGTTGAGATTACGCATTTTTCTTCCTTGATACAATAATGAGACACTATACAACAACATGTTTCCAAAACATATACACAAAACTCAACACAATGCAAGGTAGTTGTGAGGAAATTTCAGTTCTATGTGCATATATTAGCACTATGCACTAGTATAATCTAAAATGAGTTTAGTGGAGGTGTGAAACATTGATAAAGAACTGGAAAGCAGTGAGTGTAAATACACAACATTCACATAGTATAAGACAGTCTAAGTGCACGTTAAAAAGGCATTAACAAAATTCAATTTTCATTCATGACTTTAAAAAGCAAATAAGTATGGAAGGAAACAATCTAAGGGAAGGCAGTTCTTACAAAAATACAGCTAATGTTACATTTACTGGCAAAATATTTTATATTCCCTCCAATAATTAGGCGTAGGACAAAATGCTCATGCTTACCTCTTGAATTCAGCATTCTGCTAGAATTCCTATTCAGCTCAATAAGGAAAAAAAGAATTATTTTATTCAAATGGGACAGTGTAAACATGGAAAATGCTAAGATATCTGAAACAACTAGATTACTTCAAAGATCTCAGGATACATTATTAATATGCAAACATGATTTGTATTTTATATATTAGTAACACAAAATTGTACATATATAAATATTATAACTTCTGTTAGCATCAAAGTCATGATGCTAATGCTAAAAGAGATAGAAATAAATGTAATGAAAACTGGTCAAGGATTCAACAATAAAAGCTATCAGAGATTGGAAGATCAGCATTGTAAAGAGGCTAATTCTCCCTGAGTCAGTTCACAGATTCAACACAAATCCGCTCTATAATATCACCCTCTAATTTTGTTCTGTTTCTTGATTAAAGTCCTCAAGTTCATTCTGAAATTTATACAGGAATACAAAGTATACAATATAATTTTGGGAAAAATGAGAAAATTGGGAGACTTACAGTATCCAAAAACTACATTATGTACAAAAAAGATGCCTTGGTACTGGTGTGAGGAGAGACACATTGAACAATATGAACAGAAAAGTAAGTTCAGAAATAGTTACTTATATAAAAACAGGTAACTTACAAAGGTAAATCCCTATTGAAAGAAAATTATTTTTAACAAATACAAATTTTTAAAGCCTGGTTATCTATACAAAAAATAAACAAGCTAAACTTGGAATGCAGTTCAGAGCTGAAATGCTTGCTGGTTTTGTTCTTACAGGGATTAATATCTTTGCAAATTTGAGCTGGCCAAAAGTAAACAAGAAAACATCCACTGACCACAAATCAACAAATTGGTAAATTAAATATCAGTAAAAAATTTTTAAAAATCAGTCATTAAAAGACAGCATTAAGCAAAAACTTGCAGAGTACACCTCATTGAAATGATAGGTTAACCTTGTATTACTGAATATTAGTGCAAATTTTCCAAACAAAAACCAGAAGCATGTAAGTTTTATCATCTCAACCAGTTGCTTAGTCTTATATGTATGAACTTTCTTCTAGAAACACTTTCTTTTTTTCATGGGTCAATCTATTTATTCCCTTACCAGTTTCCAAATGTCTTCTTGGGGGAAGCAAGCGACCTAGAAATCTGGAGACCACGGCAAACATAGAGGATTATAGCTGAGATTAGCTTACATGGAGAAGTGATGGCCTGCACTGTAAAGCAGTAGGTTTGTTTAAGAACAGCATTGGCTGACTACGGCATATCAGGAATATGATATATTTCTGAGGATCACAATTTTAGGGATGCCTTTTATTCTGTGGTTTTACCTCAAGAATCATGCCTTCTTCTTAAAGATAAATCAAATGAATTTCTCTCACAGCTCTGGAAAGACAAAGAGGAAACAATTTGATATACATTTTGGACCTTCTTCAAAAAAACGAGTCTTCAAGAGTAAAACTACCAGAACCACATCCCAGAAAGAAATGATACTTGTCACATCCTGGCCTCTTCAGTCTTTGCTTCTCACCAAGAGATGCAGGGAACTAAGAAGCATTTGTGGAGTCACAGTCCAGTAACACAGGCCCAGGAAAATACAAATTAGAAGATTTTAGAATGCTTCCTCTCTTCACTATAACATATCAATAGTGGATTATGCTTAAAGATCAGTGCCAAACAGATTCCATCTAAGGAAAAGTTCTATAGGAAACTCAGTGTAATATGACAATCAAACAGAAGGCTATCAAAATATTTCAAAGCACCTGATGCCTATAATGATAACAAGATGACAAAAAATCTACCTGTTAGCTATAGCAACATTAACCCTAATGGTAAAAGTCTACTTGCTTCCTCTTAACATGTAGTATCCCATTTTCAAGAAAAGTTTTCCCAAAAAATGCAAAAAGGAGAGGGAAATTCAAAACATATGCAGGTAAAGAGGAAAAGCTTCAGATGTGACTTAGATTTTGGAAGTATTAGGGAACTGAAAATAGTTACGATTAATACAGTAAGCATACCATACGAAGTAGTAGACAGCACACAAGAGCAGAAATACAAGGGTTAAGAACGAATCCAAATTTACTGACCGATTCACTATTATTGAACTGATAATAGTAAATCTAAATGTAAAATGCAAAACAATAAAATTTCTAGAAGAAAATCCAGGTGATCCTGGGTTTAGTGATGAGCTTTTAACTATACTATAACCATCATCTATACAAATAAAAATAAGTAAATTAAAATCAATGAAATTGGGGGCTGAGGATTTAGCTCAGCATCATGAGCACCTGTCTTGCAAGCAAGCGGTCATGAGTTCGATCTCTGGTACCAATAAAAAGTTAAAAAAAAAGTAAAAAAAAAAAAAAACTAGTGAAAAAAAATCAATGAAATTAAAATTGCTTTGAAAACTGTTACTAGAATAAAAAGAAGGAAAAAACAGACTTCGAGATCTCCATAAGACACATAAAAACTGTACCCAAAATAGTCAAAAATTGGGGAGTGAGTGTAGAGACAGGATCTCACTATGTGGTTTAGGCCAGCTTTGAATTCCCTATGTAGGTCAGGTTGTCCTGAAATTTGCAGTGATCCTCCTGCCTTAACTTCTCAAGTGCAGATATTCCAGGCCTATTCTTACATATTCAAAGAGTTGTTCATTAATAAGACTACAAACAAAAAGACTTTTTTCTGTGTGCGTGTGCATGCCAGGGATCAAACTTACTACCTCATGCTTGCAGGTAGGCACTGACAGTATGACATTTTTAAAAAGGAGAAAAGCGCATTACATGTCACCTCACCAAAGATGTATCAAAGGCAAACAAAGAAAACTGGTTGTGCTGGTACACACTTGTAATTCCAGCACCCTGGGGAGTTAAAACAGAAGTACTGAAGGTTTCTGTCCTATCTGAGGCATGAAACCAGATCTTGGCAAAGTGGCTGGGCCATTGAGGATGACTTGTCAAGTGCAGGGACCTGTTAATAACAGAAAATGCTCTCCTTGTTTATCTCTGGGATGGGGTCTTCACAAGATCAAGCTGAGCCCTGTAACTATTACCAATCTTACAGCACAAGATTAAGTGGGTTTTTGATAGAATGGTTTACATGTGACGTGAGAAAGAGGACATGAAAGATGCTGGCCACTAAGCTCTCGGCTGCTGGGAGCCTTCTCACCTGTCCGTCCTGATGCACTCTGTGGGCACGCTGCTTTTCCTGGACATACTCACTCTGCACAGCACTTCTCTCCTTTTTGAACATTTCGTTTGTACTCCTTTTTCTTCTTTTGTTGCTTTAAATAAACGTTATTTTTCACTTTTAATGAAATATTACTCAGTTCTTTGAATGGGACAATAAGTGCCCCGCAAAGGTCTGATTGATCACTAGAACACTGGAAAATACACCTGGATAACTTCACAAATTAGTGAGACTTTGTCTCAGAATAAAAAAGAACTAAAGGATGTAGCTCAGTGCAAAGCCCCTGAGTTCAATCCTCATTCCTACATACCAAAAGCAAAAATAAAATAAAAATAACAGATATTTATTTTTGTCTTTAATTCTATTAAGTAATTTACTTTTACAATGTTGATTACACTGCTCAGAATAAAGTTCTCTCAAGGTTTACAGTACATTACCACCTTCTGGAGTCTTTGTTCAAACACTGGTAGTCTCCCACCCCACATTGTAGCCAAACAGAGAAAGATTTTTCAACATCGCTGTCACTGTTTAAAAAGGAATTTTTGGAAGATACACTACACATTTAGTAGAATGGTTAAAATCCAAAATATTTAGGCAAGATTGTAGCTAAGAAGAAATTTCCGTATTACTGCTAAGAATGCACAGTTGCAAAGGATTTAAAAGATAGTTTAATGGTTTAATGTAAAAGTCTTACTGTGTGATCCAAAGTTGTGCTCTCAGATACTTACTGAAAATGATTAGAAAATTTATGTTCATTCAAAACCTTTTTAAAAACTGTTTATAGCAGCTTTATTCATAATCACCCAAAGCTAGCATCAGCAATACAGCTTTCTAAAAATGCATAGTTGAATAAACTATGGTATACTTATTATACAATGGACCATTATTAAGCAGTAAATGAAAACAGGCTATCAACACAGAGAAAAACAGAAATGGAATGAATCTGAGTATTTATGTTTCTTTCTTTCTTTTTTGTTTTTTGTACTGGGGATTGAACTCACAGCCTTGTGTTTATCAGGCAAGTGCTTGAGCCACTGAGCTAAATCCCCGGCCCCTATGTATTTATTTCTAACTAAAAGTACCTGGTCTGGAAAAGCAAGTATGAAACCAGTTATATAATACACAGGAAGCTGCAAAAATACAGAAAGTGATGGTCAGTGTTACCCCAGATGTGGACAAAAGAAAGTCTGAACACATGACCTGTGGTAAGTATTTAGGACATTGAAAATATCCTCTGCACTATTGTAATGGTGGCTGCGACAGTGTGTTTTTGTGAAATCCAATCAAACTTCAAACCTTACGGTGTGAATCTTGATAGGAATTTTTTTAATGAGGTTAGGATATCCCAGGGAAGTAGATTATAACAACAAGAACAACAAAAATTTGGATGAGGAATGGGGAAAACAAACACCAGATGCAGTAGAGCAGGGGGAGCTGTTCATGTGAGTACCCCGGAAATGAATAGCACCTGTAAGCCAAAATACAAAAGGAAGTGCACATTAGCATTAGACTGCAGCTTTTGTGAGTTAATACTTCTCTTAGTACTATTAATGATACTCATGCTTAATTAGTATGAATACAAATAAAATTATACACACACAGAATATACTCTCTTAATTTCTACGTCAAATAAGAGGACCTACGCTATCAATAGATCTCAATAGAAGTACGCATAGTATCATTCTCCATTAAATGGAAAGAAATAAGAATATTTGCATAAAGAGCTGATTGAAGGATGGGTAGGCTGATTCAATGAAAGGTAACGAAGGAGACTGAGCCTTATAAGTACTACAGAGTTAGAAATTGCTCAGAGAACGAACCAGGTATTGACGAAATTTTATGAAAGTGGAACAAAAGGCAAATGAACAATCTCCAAAAGGCAAAACTTGGAACAATCTGAGCAACAAAATAAAATTGACTGGATTATAAGCCAAAATACTTTAAAGACTATGAGTAATGTTATATGTATATGATATATATAAATTAATAAATACATAGCCTATTATAATAGCTCTCCAATGCAGAACAATCCAAATAATTTGTGTAGACGCATTCTTATCAATTGTGAGGGCTGAGTATAGTGGCTTTCTTCTAAAGAATATCATCTAGAAAGGTAAGGAGCCATTTAAAATCAAGAAACCTAGAAATACTTTCCTGGCCAGCAGACCAAGATCTCCATTAGCACTGTTGAGAATGTTGCCAGCATTCATCTTTGATATGATCATGTGAAAATAACACTCTGTTTCTGTGGCCTTCCTCCCAAAGACCAATAGCCAAGGATATTCATGTTTTAAAAACATCAGTAAATTCCAACAGACAGGCATCCTAAATAATACCTGCACAGTAATCATGAAAACTGCAAAAATCATCAACCACAAGAGAACTGTAAGGACAGCTGATGCTTAAAGGTGTTATAGTAACTAGGATGGGTCCCAGACAGAAGAAAAAAAATAGGTTAATGCTAAGGAAATCTGTAGTAGTAAGAGCTTTACTTAATAATAGTATCCCAATATCAGTTCATTAATTTTAGCAAATGTCCTTACTAATGTATGATAATATAATAATATTAATAGGATACAAGATATACAGAACTATCTGTACTCTACTCTTTTTTCAAAAACTGTTCCAAAAACAGTCTACAGTAAAATTTCAAAACCTTAAAAAAAGTTTAATCATATTACATTTTAAAAATCAATACAGAAAAATAATTCCTAAATATTTTAAAAGATCTACACTCCAATTTCTAAAAATTGGCGAAGATATGCACAGAAAAACAAATGCATATTGGTTCAAAGAAATTCTCATCCTCATTTATAATAAGAAAAACTAACATTAAAACTAAATCGTGTTAGCAATTCTTTCCTCTTGGGAAATAAATTCTTAATAAGAACACATTGTGTTAGAAACAATATAAGAGAAATAGACTACTATACTGCTTATAAAAATACAAATTAAATACAAATTAAAAATCACTAAAGAGCATAACTTGGCAAAATCTATCAAAACTACACACAAATATATATTTTGGCTGAGGAATTGACTTCTAGAAATTTATCTTATAGAAAACCTGAGAATAATTTTTTTTTTCTGTTCAAGATTATTTACTCAAGTTTTGATTGTAATGAAATGAAAATTAAGAAGTAAAAATATTGTTTCAGTAGAGCACTGATGAAATAAATTATGGATCATCTGCAGAATGTATATTTTGAAAGTGAAATGCACTGGTTTTTTTTTTTTTTTTTTTTTTTTTTTGGTTTAACAGTGCAAGTTCTTTGACAAACTAAACTCCCACCTTATTCTATGTGTCTTGTGAAATGTGGAGCAATGCATAACAGCAATGGTGTTGTAATCTTAGAGGACAATGAAATAAATATACACTGACTGGTATGTATGATTTACATATACAGTACCAGAAAAATATTTATCATTTATTGGCTCCTGGCATTTATGCTAATATTAAAGTGTCTGGCTAAAAAGAAAATATTAGTATTGAACTAAACATTGGCTGCTATCACTCCAGCAGCGTACAGTTTGATTTTCCCTTGCCAACTGACAATAGTCAAAAGAAAAGACATTCCAATATTTCTTATATGACAGGGAAAGCTACAACTGATACTTTATTAACAGACATTGAGTTTTCTCTTATTATTTTTAAATAAAAGGACAAATAAAGAATCATATTGGTCTATATGCAATTTCTGAACGTATCAGTGTTATATACAAATAAAAGAGATAAGAATTTCCAATTCACTAGATAGGTACACAAAACTGATTAAAAAACATTATGGTGTATCATGTCAAATGTAATCCACAAGGAATAGTACTCTTTTTTATATATTGTTTTTTCTCATTTTTGATGTAATGGGTAGTAAAATAACCCTAAAAATGCTACCAACTATTCAAAAATTATAAAGAAATCTTTGTTAAATTGAAGTATAACTAGATTTACAATTTCTTTGTTGTTTTAAGATCTGAAACTTAGTCTTTTCTAAGACCAACTGGTTTTTATATTTCATTACAACTGTGATTAACTTTATTTATTTTTCTGTTTGTTTCTGTGGTGCTGGGGATCAAACCCAGGGGCTTGTGCATGGAAGGCAAGAGTGCTACCGCTGAGCCACATCCTAGCCTCAGTAATCACCTTTAACCACCCAACAAAGCAACCAGTTGGGAGATTTGAATGTAACCCATTTGCTACTTTATTGTGCATGTAGAATTCTGGCTTGAATGTTAAAAAAGAAAAATGAAATATTTAACTTCTAGCATTTGTTTTCCATAGTATTTTTTACTTCACTGAGTTAAAAAAAAATGTTTACTCTATTTAGGTTTACTAATATTCTGAGTTTCTCCTTTTTTATTTTAAAGAGAATAAAATAAAACCGAACAAAGCAGATCAGAAAAAAATAATGCAAGCAACCAGAATATCAAAAGAAGACAACAGGAAATCAACAATGGCTACCACAATATCTCCTGTTCTCCCTAAAATAGTTGTCCACATCTTCACACAATGAATTCAAACAAAACAAAGCAATAGATCAAAACAAAAGAATGAAAGCATTACAGGTCTTCAAAACCAGACAGTAGGAAAATCAACAGTGGCTACCATAATGTTTCTTGTTCTCTTCAAAACAGCTGCCTATACCTTCACACATTAAAATCAAATAATAGAAAACAGACTAAAACCAATCAAAACAAAGAATCAAAGCTTTATTAGACTTCAAAACAAGATGATAGAAAGTCAGCCATGGCTACCATGTCTCATTTTTGCAAAGTATCTGCTCATGCAATCACACCTAATAAAATCAACTCTTGAAAACTTTTTAAGAGATCTAGGCATGTATAAGCCTATGCATGTTCATCTGTCCTTTCTGTATTAGAGGGAAAAACAAAACAAACCACAATACAAGATGAACAAGAAACAAAAGAGATAAATAAATAACAATAACAAAGTGTCCAAAACAATAACAATATAAGCCTTTAAAACTAGGTGGTAGGAACATAGGTAAGGTTGAGAGTTACTCAGATTACCACATATAAACAAGCAAAACTGACCCTATCCTATGAATGTTACTGTTTTGTTCCAAGAACTAATAGAATTAGTAGTACAATCATTTTAGTTATCTTAAGTGTATATATATAAATTCATATTTTTTTTCTTTTCCCTTCCTTATTTTCCCCTTTTCCCTGAATTATTTTTTCCCCTTTGAGCAGTAACTTAGCCTTTCACAATATTTACTGGAGATTCTGTAGCTTATTTACTCTTTCAGTTTGTTACCCTAGGGAGACAATATGATATTTACACATGTGAGTTTGATTTATTTCACTTATGAGTATGGTCTCAGGTCATATCCATTTACCTATAAAAGCCTCAATGTGATCCTTCCTTATATCTGAGTAGTACTCCATTGTATAAAAATACATCTTTTTTTATCCATTCTTCAGTTAATGGGCATTTATATTGTTTCTAAGATTTGGCTATTACAAATTTTGCTGCTATAAACAGGTGCATATATATCAGTGTGGTATGATATTTTCAGTTTTTCTGGGTATTTTGAGTTTTTCAAATAGCCAAAAACTTAACACTGTGACATAAGATTCAAAGGTAGATTAAAGAACAATCCTAAGTACTACGGAACTATGAGACTTTAGCACTGCTAATTTCATTTTATAATTCCTTCTGGCATGTAGTTATTTAAAAATAATCATCATTTTGGTGGTGCAAAAACAACAAAAGCAACAAGAAACTGGGTAAACAAAACATGACTACAAACAATTTAAAAATTTAGTGCAATTTGTCAAACCCTCAGAAGAGTTAATTTTAAATGTAAAACAGTTCTTCATAAAACTCTTTATTTTGTTTACTTAGCTTACTTTTATTATTAATTTTTTTCTTTTGTGAGACAGGGTCTGACTATGCAGTTCAGGCTGGCCTTGAGCTCATTGCTAGCCCAGGCTGGACTTTAATATGTAAGGACCCTCCTGCCTCAGCCTCCTGAGTGCTGCAGTGACAGGCGTGCACCACCACACCTAGCTCCTTTTTAGCTTTCACACCTTCATCTCCTCTGAGAAGCTGAACAGTCTGATCAAAATTCTCACTTTTCTCAAGTTAACTGCAAAATAGCACATTCCAATCCTCCTTGATCAGATCCCTGTCTGTGTAACTACTTTTCCCTTTCTCAAACATCTCTAGGCTGATCTAAGTCTTTTCTTTCTATTTTTCTACAGGTAAACTGCATTTCTTTCTGACAGCCTTGGAAATCATAATCAGCACTGGCTGGAAATGTCCTTCAGGAACTCTCCTGGCTAGGCTGGTCCCTTCCCAGAAGATAGGACTGGAAGGCTAGGATTCAATAAGTTATCTGTGGGCCAGCAGAAAACAAAAAATGGCTAGAAGGGGATATTGATTTTACTATTTTTTTTTATTTTATTATTTATTTTATTTTACTATTTATATTATGATATGTAATGAATCAAGGCTCAGTGTTTGCTAGGCCGCTATGGACCACTGAGTTAAATCCCCAGCCCATTAAGTCCTGTTCATAATACGCTAATTCAATCATAATACTACCTTTAGTACAACCAAGTTCAACACAGTATGACCATGCTGAAAGAGGATTCTCAACTAGTTTGCACTAGCCATTCTGATATCCACAAAATACCTAAAGACTGTGTGTATTTGTACAATTAATCAGAAAACTGATGTAAACTGTAGACTGATTTCCAGGTAATGTCTTCAAACTAGAGTCATGAAAAAAGTTAATCAACTGAATTGTATCCTGCTTAATTTTTATATTATTAAATGAGAATAGGGCACATTTTGCATATTAACTGAAGAACTTTTTAGTGAATGCTTTCTTTCATTTGTGTGCACGTGTGTGTGCATGTGTGTGTATTTGTATGTGTGAGGTGGATGTCAGTGGTAAATATATATTGATTAACTAATTGATAGATATGTAGTTCCAGGGGTTGAGCCTAGTGCCTCACACATGCTAGATAACAGCTCTATTATTTAGCTGCATTTCCAGCCCTTTTAAAATTTTTATTTTGAGAAAGGATTTCATTCACTATGTTGTTCAGGCTAGACTTCCACTTGTTATCCTCCTTCCTCAGCTCCTCAGTAGCTAAGATTATGGATTTATGTTGCCATGCCTGACTTTTGGTGTAAAATGTGCTCACAATCCAATAAATTCAAAAGGTTCTCATGATTAGATTTAAATAGCTCCTATTTTTGCATTAGATTTAAATAGCTCCTATTAGATTTAAATAGCTCCTATCTATGTCCAAGATAAATTCACAAAGATGAAGCTAAAATTTTTTATCACTCCTGTTTCCTTAGTTCTCTAGTAGGTTTATTTTTTCAAGTATCATTGGATGTCTTTACTCTTCAAATGTCTCTCTGTTTCCCCTGTTCTTCAGTAGACTTTTAGGTAAGCTTTAATTTTGTAGCAGTACTAAACAGAAAATACAGTCTTCATACGCTCCTGTCACAAAACAGTCACAGATCTCACTCTCAATTTCCTGTGGTAGAGTGGTGTCTTAGTTACTTTGTACTCATCACTGAGATAAAATACCTGATGCCCAAAGTTAGGAAAAGGAAGGTTTATTTTTTACAGATTTTGGAGGTTTCTGTCTATCCTCAGTTGGCTCCAAGGCAGGATGGCATGGCAGGGCTGCAGTTCATGGCAGCTGCAAACAGCAAGGCAGAGAATCATTAAGGGGAGGAGCAAAGATGTCAGATAGATAACAATTGGCTACAGAAGCTCCCTGAGATAGTTATCTTAGAATTCAACATAATACAGAGTGGGGAGCCACAAACAGGGAGATGAACTCTCTTGTCCCAAGAAGAAATTAAGGTGACTTGCTGACCATCTGAGGTCCCACTGTGAATGCCTGATGCCATGACTTGCCAGGGTCCCACTGCGACTGGCCAGGGTCCTGCTGCGACTGGTGAGGGTCCCGCTGTGACTTGCCGAGATCCCATCATGACTTGCTGAGCCGTCTGAGGTCCTGCCACTTCAACTCACTGGAGACGCAGTTACATTGAATTTGAGGGTCAACCAGCCAAATGGAGAGCTGAGTTGAGGGGAGCCTATATCGACCTATGGTGAGTGATGGGAGTGGAGCCATTCCATAAATAGGGGGGCTCCAATGGACGACATTCTGGGACAGGGCAGGACTGGCAAGTACAAGGGGCAGCAGTGACTTCAGTCAATTATTCCCTTCCTGAACAGGATTGCTGGAGTGAGCTAGGCCTGGGTCACCTGACCCAGCTGAGATCCAATAGGTTATCCAAGGTCAAGTTCCAGCAGTGGTGGTGCACATTAACCACACTGGCCCACTAGGGCCTTGGAGATTTGGCTGGTTGGGAGGGGAGGTGCAAAGTAATACAGTAGTGCAGGCCACAGCAGCTTGACTGATCTGGAGGGGAGGACCCGGCATACACTGACCCTGTCTGCAACTCACTAGGATACTGCAGTGTGAAGGGTTATCTAGATAGCACACTTCAGAAGAATTGTAACCAATAAAGAAACAAACTGGGACCTCCTGGAAGAAGCAAAAAAGATGGGAAGAGAAGAAGCAACAACAAAAATTGCCCAGGCCCCAACCTTGAGAACACTGACCCAGGACCAGTAAATACAAAGGAGAATGAGAACAGTGATCATGCAGTATCAGACACAGTGCCAGTGGACATAAAGAGATATATTTGGGACCTCATAGATGAGTTCAAAAGTGAGATATTTAGCCAAATAAATCAAGATATAAAAAGATTAATAAAAGAGATACTAAGCACCCCTCAAGCAGACACAGACAGAAGAAGGGAGGAACTCAAACAATGGAGAGAACCATTTGATGAAGAATATAAAAAAATATAGAATACATGAAGCAGATTCAAAGAGATCACCAGGAAATTAAAAACTCTATGGAAAGATGGCAAATCAGCTTGAAAGAAACTAAGGATAGATTATCCAAATTGGAGGACAATTTTGCAGTGTGGGAGTATGAAAGGGAAAACTTTTTAAAAGTAACAAGGAAACAAGCAGTAACAATACAAAGGCTAGAAGATGACAAAAGGATCTATAACTTAAGAATAAAGAATGTAAATGAAGAAGCTGGGATACAAACAAAGGAACTACAAAGGTTATTCACAGAAATAATTAAGGAAAACTTCCCAAACAAAGGAAATGGAAATGATATTCTGATATATGAGGCATACAGAACTCCAGCCACCTCCAAACAAAACAGAGCTACACCCAGGCATATAATAATCAAGATACCAGAAATTCAATATAACAACAGCATATTGAAAGCTGTTAGAGACAAGAAACAGATAACCTACAGAAGAAGGCCCATCAGAATAATGGCAGACTTCTCAACACAAACTATCAAATCAAGAAGAGCCTGGAGTGAAATATTCCAAGCCCTGAAAGAAAATAACCTCCAGCCCAGATTGATATACCCTACTAAACTTTCTCTAGAAATTAATGGAGAAACAAGATGTTTCTAAGACAAAGAGGAACTTGGAAATTTGCAACCACCAATCCAACTCTACAGATAATACTTCAGGGCATCATGGAGAGAGAGAAAAGTACTAGGACCCCAGGAATAGTGGCAGAGAGGCCTTAATGAATGGAGCAGAAAACAGAATGAAGAAAATAAGCAGACAACTGATGGCAAAAAAAGAGCATAACAGAAATGAGGCAGAGAAGATTTTATTCAAAACTCATATGATTGATACTATCAAGTCTGAGAGTATAGGCAACTACACTGAAGATGACAAGACTGAATGATACACATTCTGGTTTGATAACTGCTGGTGTTTGAAGTTCCATACTATATACAAAATTGTGTTTTTATTAATATTGTTATGTACTGACATAATCAATTATACTATATCTGATGATATAGCCAATTCTATTGGAGATAACAAGAGACAACACAGGAACTATGATAGAACGATTTGTACAATGGTCTTATATGTTTATTTCATTTCATATGTTTATAGGAATATGTTTTGTTTTGCCTTGCTTTGTTTCTCCCTCTAATATAGAAAGGATAGAAATACATGCTAAGACTCATGCATGTGTAGAATCTATAAACAGTTTATGACAACTGATCATATGACACATGATGAAATGAACAGATACTCTGAAGAAAAAGAGACACTAAAATACCCAGTGCTAATCCTGGAGTGTCATAATGTGAAACCCAGAAATAGTATTATTCTTTGTTCAGAGTGATATTAGCCTGCTTGGGTTTATTCAATCTCAACATAATTGAAGAGATGGACTGCATGTATGTTTAAGTGTATAGGATTGATAACCATATTTCTAAGTTTTTTTGGCTAGTTGAACAGAACTTGTTGCAATCTCACTGTTTGAATCCCCACTTTATAATCTCCACTTTAGTATCTTGAATAAGTATTTGTAAGAAGACAATCTGTAATCATCTGTAAACAGTGATTTCTTATTGTTTATTTTTTTCTTTGAAATTATGTATTATTTCTACCCATTTTCTATTTTGTTTAGTCTTTCTTTAAATTAAATTTTAAAAAAATACACTACAGTATCCAGTACTTACCATGGAGTGTCATGATGTGAAATCCAACAATATTATTATTCTTTGTTCAGAATGATTTTAACCTACTTTAGTTTGTTTAATCTAAACATAAATAAAGATATTGATAACTGCATGTATGTTTAGGTGTATAAGATTGACAACCATGTTACTAAGTTTTTGCTGGACAGCTGAACAGAACTGTTTGCAGTCTCGCTGTTTGAATTCCCACTTCACATATTCCATTTTTGTATCTTGAACAACTATTTGTAAAACGACAATATGTAAACATCAACTAATGATTTCTTACTGTTCATTTTTTTTCTTTGAATGTATGTATTATTTCTACCTATTTTCTGTTTTGTTTAGTCTTTCTTTAAAAAAAAAAAAAAAAAAACACAAGGTGGAAACCGGCAAAAGAGACACCTTCTTCCTATCATTATATTGTATGCTGGCTCCACCCCTATGTGGGTGTAGCACTGAAACCATCAATCCAAGTTCAAGACAGTGAACCAATCACAAATGAACAATGCAAATGCATGAGGCCTGGGGGCCACCCACACAAACTATGAGGAGTAGTACATGGATTACAGTAAGTAAGCCTAGGGGTGGGATACCACTCAGCCAAATAAGCGCCTTCTTGGCAAGTGCATAGTCCTGAATTCAGTTTCTCATAGCAAAAAAAATTTAAACTAAACCAAACCTATATTGACACCATCATTACCAAAGTCCACAGTTTGCATTAAACTCCTGGTGTTTCTCAATCTGTACTTTCTGATAAGCATAAAATAACATATATCCATTATAACATGCAGAATATTTTCACTGCTCCAAAACTCCCGTGTACTTGACCTGTTAATGTTTTCCAACTCACTAATATTTCATTTTATTAATAACTTTACCTTTTCAGGAAGGTTATACAGTTGGAATTATATAATGTTTAGCTCCTTCATACTGACTTTTTTCATGTAATGATGTGCATTGAAGTTTCCCTATGATTTTCTTGGGTTAGTGTTTATTTTTTATTAGCACTGAACAGTATGGCATTATCTGTCTGCATTTTTCAACTCACTTCCTGATGGACATCCTACTTGCCTTGAAGATTTGGTAATTGTTAATAAGTTTTCTAGATACATACATATATCAGTTTTCTTAGAAACATAGATTTCCAAGTTTTCTGGATAAATACCAGTAAGTATAATTCTGGGATCTTATGATGATGATATATTTAGTTTTGTAAGAAAATTTCAAAATGTCTTCAAAAGTGGCTGCATCATTTCACACTCCTAACACAACTGAATGAGAGCTCTATTGCTTCTGAACCTCTGCAGCATGTGGTTGTTTTGCATTTTGGTCATTCCAATAGGTATTTAGTGGGATGTCATTGTTTAGTCATCTTCTAATGACTCATAAAATTATGCATATCTTTATGTCCTTTTCTATCTTTATATCATCTTTAGTGAAGTGTCCAATGAGGCCCAGTTTTTAAGTAAATTGTTTTCTAATGGTTGAGATTTAAGTAACCTGTGATTTGCACAATACTATCTTACTTTATTTTTCAAATCCAATTTATTTCAAAGTGAAAAAAAGAAAACAAAATTTTAAAACAAGTCAATCAGGGGACAACAATGATACACACACAGCACACTGTCACCCCCAAATCATTCACCCAGAGCACAAGACATCTGTATTCAGTTGTCTGAGCAATACCAGCAGAAATCTTTCTCTTCAGTGAACTCAGAGAAATCAGTAATGTAACAATCTTAACTGATCTTAATATATACATATGTATTGCTTCTTTCAGCTTCTCACACTAGTGAGAAAACACAATGTGTACATGTGTGTCTGATTTGAATTAACAATATTTTACTACCCCTGTATTTAATGAACATTCCTGATAGTATCTGGCATCATTTCTCATTCTCTTTATAAGCACCACTTTTTCCTTCCTAGTGCAAATCACCCTCTTCAGAAACAAAGAGTCCAAGTACCTTGAAGTTGCTGACAGACTCTAAGGCAGTTTTCTCTGTGTGTTCTTTTTATTTAGTGACAGTAAGTTATCTCCATGAATATCCACTGATGTCAATATGTTCTAATTTTATTTTATTTTTTTTGGTACCAGGGATTGAACTCACAACCTCGCACTTGCCAGGCAGGTGCTTATGCTGCTGAGCTAAATCCCCAGACACAATACATTCTAATTTTCAAACCATGTCATAACCTTCCATGTTCCACCCTCTCCAGGTTTCATAGATACAGACCATAACAGAAGGCAGTTCTTTCATGATCAGTATGTATTCATCCTCCATGGACAGTGTGCGTATCTTTATATCCTTATTTTCTAAAAGATTGTGTACATATCTTTATATCCTTTTTTCTAAAAGATTGTGTACATACAGAGTGAAGCTCTGGTAGGCCATAAAGAAGGATAATTGATTCATTTGTAGGAAAATGGATGAACCTTAAAACCATAGTTCTAAACAAAATAGACACTGCAGATTAAATATTGTATGATTTTTCTTACATGAGAAACTCAAAGTGTACACAATTTAAAGGTCAAAATAAAAGATAGATGATGGGAAATAGGGAGGTAGACCTTTTGTAGAATAGGAGATCTAGCAATTGATATACATGAAAGATGGCATGAAAAAGGAATGAGGGGAGGAAAGGAAAACAGACTATAAGACATGGTGTATGTATGTAACCATTTCCTAGGATAAATATGTTCACTGGTATTGCAAACATGCATGACATGACTTGTATCTAGATCCTCTCACCTTGCTCTCTTCAATGAACTCTGGTTTTAAGGTTCAGCCAACTAAGATATGATATATGTATGTACCAGCTCTTTAGGAGGAATATATTCATTATGTATTGCAAACATGTATGATATAGCTTGTATCTATATCCTCTCACCCACCTCCACCATGCCTCATGCCCTTAGTTATGAATTCAACATCTATAACTCAGGTACTGTTCACCATGTTGAATGATCATTTTAAGTGTGAGCCTGTAAGGCTAGTCAGTTGTTTTCTTCTTATGACAGAACTTCCAATACACCCAAAGACAGAAAATAAGCAAAAATAGGTAATGTGGAATTTATATAACATAATTATATTTCTTGCAAAAAGAGACTTGGGACTTCTCTATAAATTCACTTACACATGTGCACTATACATATGCAAGGAGAGAATTAGATACACTGTTTTATTTGTTCTTCAATTATTCTTGGAATGTTTTGAGTTTAATAATATCCCTATGCTGCTGAATATT
The DNA here is from genome assembly GCF_034190915.1 of Cavia porcellus. Classification (NCBI taxonomy): domain Eukaryota; kingdom Metazoa; phylum Chordata; class Mammalia; order Rodentia; family Caviidae; genus Cavia; species Cavia porcellus. Next base: position 89,992,913 of record NW_026947488.1, on the reverse strand, counting down.
ATTTCTTTCTTTTTTTTTTTTTTTTTTGTCTTTTTCATTTTTATCAGTACTGGGGATTGAACTCACAACTGCCTGCTTGCAAGGCAGGCACTTATGCCACTGAGCTAAATCCCCAGCCCCTGTATATTATTTATCTTCTTTAAAAATGTACTTGTGAAGTTATCTTGTGCATGCATGTTATAAAAGTATGTTACCTAAAAAGCTTTGTGACACGAATAGAGAAAATTATACAATTAAGATGTATTTTATACTAAAGCAGTATTTTTATGGTTAATTTCATCTATTTTGCCTTTATTTGATAACTTTTAATTGTGATACCTAATAGATTTTATTTTGTGAATGGAATAATTACATTCATAATTTATAGTGAAATTTATTTCAAATAAACTTATTACCATTGTTACAACTGACTTGGTCATACATAACCTGCATTCAATCATATTTTAATATATTAATAAAATTATTTACAAAATACAACTTATCATGCTTTGAGCATATTTGAAAAGAATGATACAATATTTGAAATGATGTCATGAAATTGTAATGGCATGCCAGGATATTAACTCACATATTCACATTTAAATGTGGTAACTTTGTATAAATGTACATTATTTAAAAAGTTAAGTGAATTAACGAAAAATAGAGTAACAATATTTATGTCATCTTTTAAATATGATATCTTATAATAAGTGACCTAAAGGATATAATACATTTAGAGTACATTTTACTACTGAAATACATTTTGTTCCATAGTTGCTTAAGATAACAATAAAAAAGGAAACTTAAGCAATTTGTAGTGAAATTGTTTTTATCTTCCATAAAACTATTGCTACTTCACTATGATGAAGGGAGGTAAATCTCAGAATTGAAATATATTATTTTGACTAAAATATTTCTACATTTTAGCTTGGCCCAGTGTAACTATTTAACTATAGGGAGATAAAAACTCTAATTCATTTTATATATTCTTAAGAAATAAAGTTGATTACTTGCCAGCCCAGAAAGTTTTACTTTGCAGAACATGAGAAACAAGACAAGAAGTTTTACATATATAGCATAGTTAAGTGCAGATTTTATGAATTACTGAAATGTTACCTCTAGAAGGTCAAGTTTAAACCTAGAATGTGGAATATTTTAATGTATTTTCTAAGATTTATCTTCTGAATTTGAATCCCTTTCCCAATAATTGATTTTATAATTCACATAAAAATAGGAGCCATTATATCAGCTAAGAGGAAAGAAGAAATTAAAAATAAAAAAACATTTAGTTTAAAATCTTTGAATGATGGTTCTTTTGCTTTTTAAAAATTTAAAATAATCACTGTTACTCTATCAGGAAGGTTCTTACATTGTTTGTACAATCTCAGAGAGCTAAAAAGTTGTTTCCTATTTTTCTGACCTGAGTATACCAAGAATAATCCAGAATTTTGCTATTTTTTTCCTAATATGTCAGCTGAATTTTATAACATTTTGTTACAACATCTCAGGTTTTTAAATTTCCACTGGAGTCTCTGTGAATATAAAAAAAAAAAAACTGACCATTGAATGTGTAAATCACGGATAAAGGAAATTCTGTTCTATTTAATAACCCAATGTGAGACAAGGAGAATGATTTGCTATAAGTGTTAAAACTGAAAAATCAATGAATAATTATCAAGAGTGGAAAGTACAGTTGAAAAATGTTAATAGGAATTCATGGTAGATAATGGCATAACAAATAAGTTTAAAATGTTTTAAATAAAATCTTAAAATAGGACTGGGAAGCAGCTTAGCAGTGTAGCACCTTCGTTCAATTCTGGTTCCAAAAAAAGAAAATAAATAAAAGAGGTAAACAAGGTAGCTGAAATAATTGCTCTGAAATAAGAAAAAAGAGAATCATAAAACACCAAAATTAACAAATGTAATTAAGAATGCCACCTAGAGTCAGACCTAGTAGTGTGGGAAGCCCTGTAACTGGCTGCCACCTTATATCTGCAGGCCACACCACCTTAACATCTGCAGGCTGCACCACCCTAACTCCCTCTAGGAGTTAAGTTTGGTAGTTAAGCAGCACCTTGCCTACCTAGCTTGTTTGGCCTATTCAGGAATCATGTTAATCAGCCTGCCTTATGAGCCTGCACCTGGGCAATTTGAATTGACCTATAACCCTTGGTCTTGCCCCTGTTGCTAAGTTACCTGCTGATGTCTCAGAACCCAAATCCCTCCTCCTCAATACCTACATATTTGTTACTCCTTCCTTGAATAAATGAGACTTGATTGGACTTCTTCATCTTGTCTCTATCCTTTGTGTCTCTTGTTCCTTTTCATCCCCACTCCTCCTTTAGGGTCTCCATGGACTTACCCACAGGCCAGGACAAGTGGCACCCCAACGTGGGACCCAAGAATGGGGGACTTAATGAGGGGATGCTATTCTTGGGCCCAAAGTAGGAAAAGGAAAAGAAAATAGAGGACCGACATGGGGGCCTGCCATGCCGCTGAATCTCGGTAAGTGAACAGCAATTATGGGACAAGAAATTAGCCAGCATGAGATTTTTGTTGAAAGTTTAGAAAAACTTTAAAGATGCAAAGGGTAAAGGAAAAAAAAAATTAGCAATTGTGTCCACTAGGACAAGAAATGACCACAACATGAGATTTTTGTTAAAAGTTTAAGAAAGGCTTTAAAGACAGGAAGGGTAAAGGAAAAAAAAATTAAGCAACTGTCCATTAGGGCTTAATAAATTTTAACTCAGGGAGCAAAGTAACCTGGTAACTGCTGGCGCCCAACCCGCTCCAGGCTTAACACTGCAGCCTCGCTGCGCACCAGGCGGCTGGTGCAGACAAAGCCCTAAGCGAGGCCGTAGCCCGTGTGCCCCTCCCCCATACCGTAATGGCCATATAGTTCTGGCTTCAGCATGTTTAACTTTTGATACTAGGAAGGATAAGAGAATAAATTGAATTTTTAAAACAACAAATTGAACTAGAAAAAGAACATCAGAATTTGATAGATCAATTAGAAAGACTAAAAACAGCTAAATTTAAAATGAAAAGTGAAACTGACCCCAGAGTTTCTTCTGGGATTTCTCCTGCTCAGTGACCCCCACTGAGAGGCATGATTTCTAAATTTACCACCCTGGCCTGATCCGATATTAAAGCTAGATGATATGGAGGCTTTCCCTGTGATGGAAATCAGGGACACAGAGGGCGGAGTTATTCGCGACTACTCTGGTTTCAATTTCAAACTGAATAGAGAATTAAAAACAGGGGTTACACAGTAGGGAGACACAGCCACATATACTCTTGCTGTCTCAGAGTCTTTGGCTGATGGCTGGCTCACACCTACAGATTGGCAAGGATTGGCCCAGTGACTTTATCAAATGGGGATTATCTTTTGTGGAAATCGGAATATATAGAAAATTGCAAAGAGACTCCCAGGCACAATATTCAAGCTGGCAATGGGTGGAACCTTGATATGTTAATAGGGGAGGATGCCTATGCCGACAGAGAGGCCCAAAAGCAATTTAAGGGCAATATGAGTTCCTCTCTCATAAGCATTAAGCAAGGGGTGGGGATTCAGCTCAGTGACATAAGCACATTTCAGCCAAGCACAAGGTTGTGAGTTCAGTCCCCAGGGCTAGAGATTTAGCTCCGTTGCACAAATGCCTGCATGAAAAGTGAAAGGCTGTGAGTTCAATCCCTGGTACCATTGACATTGGAACTGCTTATCAACAAGGCCATTGCTATGGCTGCCTCCTTGCAAGGGTTTACAGTTAAACAGTTCTTATCTCAAAAGCATAAACAAAAGTGTTTTACCTGTGGAGAGACTGGTCATTTTGCAAATAACTGCAAAAAAGACTCCAGAGATAGAGATTCCAATGTCAATGCAAAAGCCAAAGCACCAAGATTGTGCCCTAGATGTAAAAGAGGATACCATTGGGCTAATGAGTGCAAATCTAAAGGGGGATATTAATGGAAAAGAATTGCTTCCATTGCAAGGAAATGGGAATTGGGGCCAGCCCCAAGCCCCCAAACCCAAACAAATCTTTGGGGCGGTAAGCTTTATTCCAACAAACAACAATCCATTTTAGACCTCTGTAGAGCCACAACAGGGAGTGCAGGATTGAACTCAGTTCCACCACCCACACAGTATTAATCCCTGAAATGGAAGTTCAGGCCCTCCCTACAGTAGTTTTTGGGCCCCTACCAAAAAATACATTTGGCCTTTTAATAGGACACAGCAGCACAAAGCTCAATGGATTACAGGTTTGTCCAGGCATAGTTGATAATGATTATTCTGGAGAAATAAAGGACATGGCATCCTCACCTAACTACATTACTACTATCACTTATGGACAAAGGTTTGCTCAGATACTACTCTTGCCTCTAATTCAAACCTCTAATAAAGTAATCTCCCAACAATGAGATGATAAAGGATCTAGATCTTCAGATGTCTATTGGGCAAAAGTAATTTCCACTCAGAAACCCCTTATGTTATTATGGCTGGATGGTAAAAAATTCTCTGGCCTTATAGATACAGATGTCATTGTGTCATAGGCACAGATGTCAGTATTATAAGAAAGGAAGACTGGCCTCCAGCCTGGTCCTTGGATATTACTTTGACTCATTTAAAAGGCATAGGTCAAAGCCAAAACCCAAAAAGAAGTTCAAAACTTCTGACCTAGATGGACAGAGAGAGCAATCAAGGCACAATACAGCCATATGTCATAGCTGGATTACCAATAAATCTTTGGGGTAGAGATCTATTGGCACAACTGGGTTAATTATGGGTAGCCCAAATACCATTGTCACTGCTTAAATGTTAAATAGTGGATATTCACCTGGTAAAACTGTACCCTTCCAAACAAACGGTACATCAGCCCAGATCACAGAGTTGCATGCTGTCATTGCAGCCCTTTCAGCATTTCCCAATCAGCCCGTGAATTTATATACTGACAGTACTTATATTGCACACTCTGTGCCCCTGCTAGAAACAGCTGGCCAAATCAAAAGTGCCTCCAGCACTGGAGAACTGTTTAGGCAAATACAGGTGCTTATTATAAAGAGAACTTGCCCTTTTTTTATAGGACATCTACGTGCTCACTCTGTTACCAGAACCTCTGGCCAATGGTAATCATGCAGCAGACCTGGCCACTCGACTGGAAGCTCTCCTTTGTACTTTAGCTAATGCTAGCTCCAGTGATCATGATGACAATGTTTCTTCAGCACAAAAGAGTCATTGATTACACCATCTCAATGCCCAAACCCTCCATCTTATGCACAAGATCACTAGAGAACAAGCCAGACAGATAGTAAAAAATTACCCCTCTTATGCCATGCACCTCCTAGTTCCACACTTTGGGGTCAATCCCAGAGGACTTATCCCCAATGCATTATGGCAAATGGATGTTACCCACATTCCTGAGTTCGGCAATCTTAAATATGTTCATGTAACTATAGATACCTTTAGTGGTTTCATTTATGCCTCTCCCCAGACTGGGAAGCTACAAAACATGTTATTAGCCATATGTTAACTACCTTATCAGTTTTGATTCTGTACTATGGAGAGACCCCCTGACTAACTCATGGCATGGTCCAGACCCAGTCCTTATCTGGGGACGAGGATCAGTATGCATTTACTCTAAAGAGATGAAATCTGCGAGATGACTGAAAGAATGATTGGTTAAACAAATAGATCAAATACAACAAATATAGGATAATGTTACAAATGACTCCAGGGGTGAAAAATGACCCCTGAGAAGATTTTTTTGCAGTTTTTGTTTTTCAGATGATGGAACCAACAGCCTGGATCCTGTCATTTGGGATTATGAGAATAAGTTGTTGGCTTTTGTCAAACAACATGTGGATGCCATAAAAATGCAAACTACAGGTCCATTACCACAGGTTCAGAATGACTGATAGAGAAAATTATGTGGAACCTGCAAAACTGTATTATGATAATGCTCTGTGAAAGCATGCTGCCTGCTCCATTTCTTTGCCTTGGTGCGATAGACTGGATAGCCAGAGATGGGCAACTGGGCCTCACATGGGATGCCAACCTCCACCTAAGACAGGAACTGGGCTTCTCGCTGCCTTCTAATGACAGATAAGGCTAGGTTGGCCCCCTGTGGAAGCGCCCTGACCAAAGGAAGGCACAGTCTCCTCAAGGATGCAGCCTCTTATATGTCTCTTATGTTTTAAAGTAAAGGGAGACCTGTGGGAAGCCCTGTAATTGGCTGCCACCTTATCTGCAAGCTGCACCACCTTGATATCTGCAAGCTGCACCACCTTAACTCCCTCTAGGAGTTAAGTTTGGTAGTTAAGCAGCACCTTGCCTACCTAGCTTGTTTGGCCTATTCAGGAATTATGTTAATCAGCCTGCCTTATGAGCCTGCACCTGGGCAATTTGAATTGACCTATAACCCTTGGTCTTGCCCCTGTTGCTAAGTTACCTGCTGATGTCTCAGAACCCAAATCCCTCCTCCTCAATACCTACATATTTGTTACTCCTTCCTTGAATAAATGAGACTTGATTGGACTTCTTCATCTTATCTCATCCTTTGTGTCTGTTGTTCCTTTTCATCCCCACTCTTCCTCTAGTGTCTCCATGGACTTACCCATAGGCCGGGATACAGTAGTGCATGGCTTTAGTCCCAGTGATCCCCAAGGCTAACAGGACAGGATCACTTGAGCCTGTGAGGTAAAGACCAGCTTGGACAGCACTGTGATACGGTGTGTAAAAGAAAAGAGGGAAAGAAGAAAGGAAGAATGGAAAGAAAGAAGGGAAGAAGGAAATGAAAAAGGAAACATGAAGTGAAAAAAAAGAAAATTTGATCTGTACTGCCTTATGCCTTTTTTGATGAATATTTACTTAGAAATTTGCTTTCTAAATCTTGCCTTGATCTGTTTTCTTAATCTGTTGATGTAACTGAACACCACAGAGTGGGTAATTTATAAACAATAAAAAATTTAAGATCTGTTAAGTGTATTTACCAAATTGGCAAAATAAACCCTACGATCACGTAATACTAACACACATTAAAGAACTTTAAAAAAATAAGATAAATGAAAGTTTATTTACCTCGTGCTTCAGGAAGCTAGGAAGCTCAGGAGGAGGTGCTGACATCTGCTCAGTATTTGGTAATAACATTAGTTCTGGTCCTGTCATGGCAGAGCCATTGCATGCATTCTCAGTCATGCCAGCTTTGTAGTCAGAGCTTTTTTTTTGCTTTTCTCTCAAGCCACTAATTCATCATGGGGTCCTGACCCTCAAAATCTTATCTAATCTCATTATTTCCCAAAGGTGCTCTATCTACAAATTATTAACATATGATTATGTTTCCAATAAATCAAATGTGGGGGACAAATTCAAACCCTGGCAAATATGTAAAGAACATGAAATTTACAAAGAATTATATCTGTTACATACATTTAATGGATCTTAATTTCTTTACAAATTGCCCACTGTAGTATTCAGATAAAGCAATAGAAAACAGATTAAAGCAACATTTACTAAACCATTTCCTCTCTCCCTCTTCTCTCTCTCTCTCTCTCTCTCTCTCTCTCTCTCTCTCTCTCTCTCTCTCCTTTTTATCCATCATCATACCATGCTGCCCAAGTTGTCCTCAAACTTGTAGATTCAAATGATCCTCTCAAATTAGCCTAAGGAATAGTCTGGACTAAAAGAATGTACTACTACATCTGACTGTTTGTATATTTAGTTTCCAGATTGTGTTATAAGACGGGATAAATGTTATCAAGTAATTTTCTCCTTAAAGCATTTACTTTGTAGCATGTAAGAAAACTGTAAATTCTACTTGGGAGTTCTGTATCATTGGTGCAAAATTCACATTTTACAAATAAAGAAACTGAGATCCTAAAACTGATTCTTTTCAGAAAAATGAACTACTGTTCTTAAGTAGGTACAGTTTGAAGTCAAATTAGTCTGAATATGAATCTCAGAGCTCATTTTGTGACCATGGAGACTGATGCTAAAGTTTCCTAGTTTTTTATTTGCATTTTCATTGATAAAAATAAATACTTTTTCTATACCAAGAATGAAATAAAAGTATTAAATGATGTGTTTAACATAATGCATTCAAAGAAATATTAGCTAAGATATTAATAGTAGCAGTAATTAGCATTAATATTACTATAATATATCCATGTTTTGGATATTAGGGCAAGAACTAGGTTCTCCAAACACCAAACTCATCGTACTGGTATTTTAACTTTACCACTAGCTTCTGTAGATGTTTCCTGTGTTTTAATATATTTCTCCTCATATGTTAAAAATATCACTAAATATTTCATGTCCTTATTTTCGGGTTTGAGTAACTTACTTATTTTCAGGACTTGTATTTTAACTATGTAAACTTCTCATTAAGTGTTGATGGAGTTGACATTAGGTTAAAAATTGTGTGCTTTTATCTGATACACTCAAACACTGTGATTAAATAGTATATGTAATAATAATGCATATACTTATCCAGTGGGATCCATGAATTCCTTGAATCGAGGTGAATGTGGTTTTATGTGTATGTGATTTAAGCAATTTTGTTTTCTTTTATTTTAATTTTATTTAAAGAAAAAACAAAACAGTAAAAGGGCAAAAGTATAACAGAATTTCAAAAAAATAAACAGTAAGAAATCACTAGTTAATAGATTATATATTGTCATCTTAGAAATACTTATTCAAGTTACAAAATTAAAGCATACCAAGTAGACATTCAAACAATGAGACTGCGAACAGTTGTGTTCAATGATCCAACAAAAACTTATTAACATGGTCATCTGTCTTACACACCTAAATACACTTGCAGTTGTATACTTCAGAGCACTTTCTTTTCCTTTATTACAATGACAATTACTAATTTTGGGTTTTATTACTCCCACAGTTATTATTACTTTTTTTTGGAAGAGAATAAAACCAAATGTGACAAAACAAAACAATCAGTCAAAACAAAGCATGGGCATAGTACATGATGTAAAAACAGAATACAAGGTAATCAACAATGGTTACCATAATTCCTCTTGCTACCTTAAAAAGAATTGCCTATATCATCAGGTATAATAAAATTGAACAAAACAGTACAGAACAAAACCAATAAAACCTAAACATTGGAGACATTACAGAAATTCAAAAGAAGATAATAGTCAAACCATAATGGTCATCATAAAGAATCTTATTGCCTTCAAAGTAGTTGCCTATACCCTCAAACTTGATACTATCAAAAAAAAAATACAATAAAATCAATAAAAACAAGATGGTGAGAGCAATAAAGGGCTTCAAATCAAGTTAATAGGAAATCAAAAAGTTACTATAATATATCCTGCTAATTTTTTAAAAAATTTTCCCTTAATTAAAAAATAATAAATAATATAAATTTTTAAAAAGGGGAGATTGAGATAAAAGAGGACATAACATAACAATACAGGTCAGAACAGAACAATTTAAGCAACATAGTGTTTCACCACAAGATAACCCGACTTAATAGTAGTTACCATAATGTCTCTTTCTTTGAAATATTTGAATATAACTTTCTATACTATAGCATCAAACATATCAAGACAGTGTGAAACCATTCAAGAGGATGAAAGTATTACATGGTATTTAGAACCAGCTAACAGAAAACGAACAATGGTTTCTATGTTATCTCTTTGCCTATAAAAATTTTGTTTATACTATCACATATAATAAAATCCACTAATATACAACATGATAAAACCAATGGAGACAGAAGAACAACAGCTTGATGGGACTTCAAAACAGCATGATTTTAAATCAGCACTAGTTATTATGGTGTCTTGTTTTCTTCAAAATAGCTATTCATATTACAGATAATAATATCAAGCAGCCCAGAAATAAAAACATTGCTATTAATGAGTGAAAACATTAAAGGGCTTCAAAGCCATATAATGGGTGTTATGGATTAAGAACTGGTGGTCAACTTAACACCAGCTGGATTACATCAGCATGGCACTGATCGAAGATGCTCCACCTGAGGAAAGTTGCCAGGATAAATAAGTGCAGAAGAAGGGTGTTGAGGGTTGAGGCATTAAGGAGGCATTGTGGGTTCTTCTACGAGTTGCTGTCTGAGCTGTTGGTTCTCCTGAAGAAACTTTAGTCATGACATTGAGCATTTTTCCTGGCTCCGGAGGGGAGACATATGCTGCTTGTTCTCCAGAATGAACTCGTCACGCTGCTTCCTGGCACGTACCCGAATGTGCTTGTCGGAGGAGGAGCTCCAGGCCTCCATGTCACTGAGGATGGCTGTGGTGATTCCAGGATAGCCCTGGTCTTTGTTGTGAGTGTGACTTCTCGGCTCCAGCATAGAACCCTCATCCCAATAGCACAGCTCCTTCATCCTGCTGGCATAGACTTTCTGGCTTCCACCGCTGACCCTTGGGTCTTCCCAGCACAGATTCCTAAAAGAGACTGGCATGAGTCCTTCTTGTGGGCTCTGGGCCTCCAGTTGAACTCACTGGAGGCACTGTCCTGAGCTCTGAGTTTTTATCTGGACTCATGTGAGATATTGCCATATGGTTTAGGCTCATGACTAAATAATCTATGTCTTTGGTGTTGTGGATAGATTTCCTGCATTTTCCTGTGTTAACTTCTGGTGACCCTTATTAAAAATATTATAAACTCCATGTCCTGATCCTAGTTGTTCTCTGTGTACTACCCCTGATTACAACAATTTGGGAATCATGATTACCACATACTTTTATATATTTGTATCATTTCTTACACTAGGAAAACTTCAGTATTCATACATGTGAGTTTGATTTATTTCACTTATGAGTATGGTCTAAAGCTGTGTCCATTTATTTATAAATATCTCAATGTGATCCTTCTTTGTAGCTGAGTAGTACTCCATTGTATAAAAATACAACTTTTTTATCCATTCCTCAGTTGATGGACACTAGGTTGTTTCCAAGATCTGGCTATAACAAATCGTGCTGCTATGAACATGGCTGCCCATATATCACTGTGGTATGATGCTTTCCGTTCTTCTGGGAATATGCCTAAGAGTGGAATAGCTGAAACAAATGGGACTTCCAATCCCAGGTTTTTGAGAAATCTCCAGACTGACCTTCACAATGGTTGCACCATTCTACACTCCCACCAACAGTGTAGGAGAGTTCCTTTTCCCCCACAGCCTCTCCAGCATTTATTGTTGTTGGTTTTCTTGATCTTGGCCATTTTTTCAGGAGTGAGATGAAATCTCAGTGTGGTTTTAGTTTGCATTTCTCTAATGACCAGTGATGATGAACAGTTTTTCATGTAATTATTTGCCATTTGTATTTCTGCATCTGAGAAGTGTGTATTCATCTCAGATGCCCATTTTTGGATTGGATCTTTAAATTTTGGGGTTCTGAGTTTTTTAACTCTTTATATGTTTTAGACAAAAGTCCCTTGTCTGAGGGAGAGTTCACTAAGATCTTTTCCCAGTTTTTGGGATTTCTTTTTACTATGCTGGAGATTTCTTTTGACATGCAGAAACTTTTTAATAAGAGGTGGTCCCAATTATTGATTCTGGGAAGTATTTCCCATGTGGCTTGAGTCCTGTTCGTGAATTCTCTACCTACCCCAATATCTTCAAGGTTTTTACCCAATTTGTATTCCAATAGACTTACTGTTTCTATTTTAATATTCAGATCATTGATCCATTTAGATTTTAATTTACTACATGGTAATAGATATGGGTCTAGTTTCAGTTTTCAGCATATGGAGAGGCAGTTTTTCCAACACCATTTGTTAAAGAGACTGTCATTCTTCCAGTGAACATGTTTGGCCCCTTTATCAAAGATAAAGTGGTTGAATGTGTTTCTAGTTGTGGTTATATCTTCTAACCCATTCAATTGATCTTCAGCTCTTCAGCTCTGTACCATGTTGATTTTACTATGGTTGCTTTGTAGTGTCACTTAAAGTCTGGAATTGTGATGCCTCCTACCCTGTTTTTGCTGCTTAGAACTGTCTTTGCTATTCTAAGTCTCTTCTCACTCCAGGTGAATTTTAGGAGTGATTTCTTGAGACCTATGAGGTATATTGATGGTATTTTTATTGGGATTGCATTGAATCAGTATGAGTTTTGGGAGAATGGCAATTTTCACAATATTTTTTCTTCTTATCCATGAGCAAGGGATGTCTTTCCATTTTCTGAGATTGTCTTCAATTTCATTTTTCAGTGTATTATAATTTTCCCTGTATAGGTCTTTCATTTCTTTCATAAGAGTAATTCCTAAATATTTCATTTTTTTGGTTGCTAGTTTTAAAGGTGTGGCTTCTCTTATTTCTCTGTCAGTGATTTTGTTTTTAGTGTATAAGAATGCTATTGATATTTGAGTATTGATTTTGTATCCAGCTACATTGCTGAATTTATTTATTATATCTAAGAGTCTTTCAATGGAATTTGGGGGGTCTTCTATGTAGAGTATCATGTCATCTGCAAAAAATGATAATTTAATTTCTTCTTTTCCTATCTTTATCCCTTTTATTCCTTTTATTTCTCTCTTTTGTCTAATTGCTCTGTCTAGTATTTCCAGTACTATATTAAATAGGAGCAGTGATAAGGAACATCCTTGTGTTGTGCCTGATTTTAAAGTAAAGGCCTTCAATTTTGGGCCATTTAGTATGATACTGGCTGTTGGTTTGTCATAGATGGCCTTTATAATATTGAGGTAAAGGCCCTCTATTCTAATTTTCTGTAAAGTTCTTATCATAAATGAAAGTTGGACCTTATCAAAAGCTTTTTCTGCATGTACAGAAATGATCGTGTGATTTTTACTTTTGACTTTATTGATATGGTGGATTACATTTATTGATTTATGTATGTTGAACCATCCCTGCATGCCTGGGATGAATCTCCTTGGTCATGGTGTATAATGTTCTTGATGATTTGCTGCATCCTGTTTGCCAATATTTTATTGAGGATTTTTGCATCTGTATTCATTAGGGAGATTGATCTATAGTTCTCTTTTTTAGTTGGATCTTTCTCAGGTTTTGGTACTAGAGTAATATTTGCTTCCAGAAATGACTTAGTAAGGATTGCTTCCCTTTCAATTTCATTGAAGAGTTTAAGGACTGTCAGCATGAAGTCTTTTTGTATTTCTTGTAGAATTCCACAGTGAATCCATCTGGGCCTGGGCTCTTCTTTATAGGTAAGCACTTAACTACATTTTCAATTTTATTAATAGAAATTGGGTTATTCAACAGTCTTACATCTTCTTGACCTAGTTTTGGTACTTCATATGATTCTAGAAATCTGTCTATTTCTTCTGTGTTATCAATCATTTGAGAGTAGAGGTTTTTGAAATAGTTTCTGATGATCTTCTGTATTTCTACAGAGTCTGTCTTTTTCCTTCCTTATTGCATGAATTTTAGATTTTTTGTCCCTTTTATATATATTATTGGCTAGGGGCTTATCAATTTTATTTATTCTTTCAAAGAATCAACTCTTTGACTCATTGATTCTTTGTTTTCTTCATCTCTATTTCATAGATCTCTGCTCTGATTTTTATAATTTCCTCTCATTTTGGCTTTGGGCTCAACTTGCTCTTCTTTTTCTAGATGTTTTACATGTAACATCAGGTTATTTATTTGTATTTATTCTGTTTTCCTGATGTGGGAACTCTGTGCAACAAATTTCCTCTGAGGACAGCTTTCATTGCATCCCACAGATTCCAGTAAGTTTTATTTGTATTTTCATTTCCTTGTAGGTATTGTTAAATTTGTTTAATTTTCTCCGTGACCCACTGATTACACAAGTCTGTGTTATTCAGTTTCCATGTGTTTGTGGGATTTTTGCAGTATCTTTTATCATTAATTTCTAATTTGACTGCGATATGATCCAATAACATGCAAGGGATAATTACAACCCTTTGCATTTATTTAAATATGTTGTGTGAGCTAATATATGGTCTTTTTTAGAGAATGACCCATGTACTGCTGAGAAGAATGTGTATTCTGATGTTGTTGGATGAAATACTCTGTATATGTCTATCAAGTCTACTTGTTCACAGGTGTGATTCAGTTCTGTTATTTCTTTGCTGATTTTCTGTCTGGTTGATCTGTCCCTTAGTGTCAATGGTGTGTTATGGTCTCCTGTTATAATTGTGTTACTGATAATTTGATTTTTTTAAATTTCTGTTAATACCTGTTTTATATAACTCAGTGCTCTGGAATTCAGTGCATATATATTTAAGATAGTTATCTCTTCCTTAGAAGTTTTCCCCTAACCAGTATGTAGTGACCTTCCTTATCTCTTCTGATCATTATTAGTTTAAAGTTCACATTGTCTGCAAACAGAATGGCTACTCCCACTTTTTTTTGGGAGGTGCTTGTTACATGAAGTATTGTTTTCCATCCTTTAAAGTTCAGTATGTGAGTATCCTTTTGGGTTAGGTGGCTTTTTTGTAGACAGCATATAGTTGGATGTTGTTTCTTGATCCATTCTGCCAGTCTGTTTCTTTTAATTGGTGCATTGAGACCATTTACATTCATGGCTATAACTGTTATATGTTGGTTTATTATTGACACGTTATCTTTCTGCTGCTGCATCTTTATCTTTCTGTTCTTTTTAATTGTCTGCTTTGCTTAATGGTTTTTTCTGAAATGTATCTAAACTGTCTTTCAATATTCTTTGCAGGGTTGGCTTAGTGATCATGAATCTCTTCATCTGTTCTCTGACATGGAAGTACCTTATTTCTCCATTGATTTTTAAGGACAGTTTTTCAGGGTACATCAGTCTAGGTTGGAAATCATTTATCTTTAGGATCTGGAATGGATCCTAAAGGATCATTTCATGCTCTTCTCGACTTTATTGTTTGTGCTGGGAAGTCTGCTGTGATTCTGATAGTTTTCCTTTAAAAGCGATCTGTCTTTTTCTCTCTGATAGCTATTAATATTGTAATCTTATGTTTGATTTCTGGGATGGTGATTATATATGTCTGGGTGTAGTTTTATTTTGGTTATGGCTATTTGGAGTTCTATATACTTCACTGATCCTGATGTCGGTTTCTGATCTCATGTTTGGGAAATTTTCAGCTATTACTTCTGTAAATATCCTCTTGACATCCTTTATGTTGTCCCCTTCTTTTTCATTAATCCCTATCAATCTTATGTTATTTTCCTTTGTGTCATCTTGCAGTGGCTGAATTGTGATTTCCTGATTTTGTGTTATTTTTAAAAGATCTTTCCTTTCCTGTTCACTGGCTGCAATCTGGTCTTCAAGGTCTGAAATTCTCTCTTCACTTTCATTGAGGCAGTTTTTAAAGGTTTCAATAGAATTTTTGATTTCATGTATATCTCTTTGCATCTGCTTTATGTATTCTGTTTGTTTCTTATATTGCTCATCCAGGGATTCTATATTTTTGTTTAGTTCCTCCAATTTTTAAACTGTGTCTTCTTTTTTTTTTATTTTTATTTAAGGAGAAAAAGGGTACAAGTTATACAGAATTTCAGAAAAAATAAACAGTAGGAAATCACTAGTTAATTACACATTGTCATCTTAGAAATAGTTGTTGAAGTTACAAAATTAAAGCATATAGAGGGGACTTTCAAATAGTGAGACTGCAAACAGTTTTGTTCAGTGATCCAACAAAACTCAGTAATATGGTTATCTATTTTATACACTTAAATATATATGCAGTTATATCTTTTAGAGAACTTCCTTTTCCTTTCTTTTGTACAATGATAATTACACATTTTGGGTTTTATTGCTCCCACTGTTCTTATTACTTTTTTTTTTTTTTTTTGAAGAAAGTAAAACCAAATGTGACATACCAGGACAGAGTCAGTCAAATCAAAAGGATGGATATAATACATAATATAAAAACAAAATACAAGGTGATCAACAATGGTTACCATAATGCCTCTTGTTATCTTAAATAGAATTGCCTATATCATCAGTTATAATGAAATTGAACAAAACAGTAAAGAATAATACCAATAAAACCAAAACATTGGAGACATTAGAGGACTTCAAAAAACATAATAGTCAACCAGAATGGGCATCACAATGAATCTTATTGTCTTCATAGTTGTTGCCTATACTTTCAAACTTGGTACTATCAAGCATAACAGAATAGAGAAAAATCAGTCAAAACAAGATGGGGAGAGTGATACAGAGTTTCAAATCAAGTTAATAGGAAATCAAAGTGGGTTACTATAATATATCCTGTTGGGAGCCGCAGCAATGCTAGGTCACCTTGTGTGATGGTCATACGGCCTGTAGGAAAGAGCAAAGCCTAAGCTAAATTACCCCTCCCATCGAGTATGCCAAGATGGGGCCCGCTTCCTGCTTCCGGGTTTTTATCATTGCACTGATCGCTCACTCTATAAAATAGCCTGCCTAGTAACTAGTGAGGTTAGCCAATCAGCTTGCCTGACCCGCTTCGGCTTGATTGGATGATGTGCCTGCATATAAGCGAGTGCCTCTCCCGCTCGGGAGAAGAAGCACGAAAGGAGCCGTGGGGAGCGGACCGGTAGAGGCTTCGGCCGGGAAGAATCCCGGGGCAGACTGTGCGGAGAAGGAAAATAAAGAGAGCCTAGCCACTGCCAGATCTTGTCGTGTGTTCTTCCTGCCGGCCGGGAGCGACTCCGACAATATCCTGCTATTTTTTATTTATTTTTCCCTTAATTAAAAGGATAAAAATGAAAAAGTAGATAATAAAAAGGAGATTGAGATAAAAAAGAGGGCATAACAACAAAACAGCCCAGGTCAAAACATAGCCATTTAACCAAAATAGTGTTTCACCACAAGATAATCTCAACATAATGGTAGTTACTATAGTGTCTCTTCCCTTAAAATCTTTGGGTATAACTTCGTACACTGTAGCATCAAACATATCAAGACAATGTAAAACTGTTCAAGAGAATGACAGTATTACAGAGTATTTAAAATCAACTAACAGAAATGAACAATGGTTTCTGTATAATCTCTTTGTCTATAAAGTTTTTATTTATATTATTACATATAATAAAATCCAATAAGATACAACATGTTAAGACCGATGGAGACAGAAGAACAAAAGCTTAATGGGACTTCAAAACAAGAGGATATTAAATCAGCACTACCTATTATGATGTCTTGTTTTCTCCAAAATGGTTATTCCTACCATCTAACATTCTCTGTCTCATTTCTGTTGAGCTCTTTTTCTGTCATTAGTTGTCAGTTTGTCCTCTTCATTTCGCTTTCTGCTCCATTCATTGTGACCTCTCTGCCACTGTTTCTGGAATATTGGTATTTTTCATTTATAGAATATCCTGCAGTAATCTCTGTAGAGTTGAATTGGTGGTTGCAAATTCCCCTAGTTCCTCTTTATCCTGGAAGCACCTCATTTTTCCATCAATTTCTAGGGACAGTTGTGCAGGATATATCAATCTTGGCTGGAGGTTATTATCTTTCAAAGCTTGAATTATTTCCCCCCACGCTCTTCGTGATTTGATGATTTGTGTCGAGAAGTCTGCTGTAATTCTGATGGGTGTTCCCTTGTAAGTGATCTGTTTCTTGTCTTTGATGGCTTTTAATATTCTGTTCTTATATTGGATTTCTGGAATTTTGATTATTATATGCCTGGGTGTAGCTCTGTGTGGGTTGTAGGTGGCTGGGGTCCTGAATGCTTCATACATCTGAGTATCTTTACCTTTTGCTAAATTAGGGAAATTCTCCTGGATTATTTCTGTGAATACCTTTTGTAGTTCATTTGTTTGAGTCTCTACTTCTTCTTTTATGTTCTTAATTCTTAAGTTATAGATCCTCTTATCATCTTCTAGTCTTTGTATTATTGCCGTTTTTTTTCTTGTTATTTTTAAGAAGTTTTTCATTTCATGCTCCCACCTTACAAATCTGTCCTCCAGTTCTGATAATCTATCCTTAGTTTCTTTCAGGCTGTTATGCCAGTGTTCAATAGAGTTTTTAGTTTCCTGGTAATCTCTTTGAACCTGCTTCACGTATTCTATGTTTTCTCTATTTTCTCCATCAAACAATTCTCCCCTTTTTTTTCTGTTCTTCCATTCTACCATCTGTTTTTTCTTGGGTGGTGCTTAGCATTTCTCTAACTATTCTACTTATTTCTTGCTTTATTTCATTAAATACTTCATTTTTGAACTCATCTATGAGGCTCTGGAGATATCGCTTTATGTCTATAGGTGCCGTGTCTGATATTGTATGTTTTCTGTCTTCATTCTCTTTTGCATTTACCTTTCCTGGATCAGTGTTCTCAGGATTGGGGACTGAGGACACTTTCTTGTTGCTCCCTTTTCCCATACTTTTTGTTCCTTCCATACAAGCGTATGTAGGAGGCCCAGGTTTTTTTTTTTTTTTTTCTTTTCTTTGTCTGTTACAGTTTGTTTGAATCCACCAGCTAGGTGTTCCCACCCACTGAGTGTACTAGGGAGACACAGACCTGGGCAGCCTCTGCTGGGCCCGCCCCTCCAGGTCAACCTACTGAATGCTTCACTGCTAGGGTACACCGCCAGGTGCAGGGACCTGATTTGGGCTAGCCTACTGAATCTTAGTCCATGGCATCACCAGGCCAAGTGCTCCCCACCACTCCCACTTGAGAGGGGAATATGCGACTAAAGTCACTGTAGGGCCCTGTTCTGGCTAGTCTGCTCATTCCCAGAATGTCCTCTGTTGGAGCCTCTTAATCTATGAAAGGGTCCCCATTTCTCTCACTCACCGCAGGTCGATGCAGAGCTCCCTGCCAGTCCCGCTCTCAACGCCATTTGGTTCTCAGATTCCAGCTCTCAGAACTTTTCATGTCTCTCTCCCTGACTTGTGGATTGGGACGCAGTATTGGCAGCAGGAAATTCAAATCGTGGCTTCCAATGGCGCGGGATCCAGCTTCTGCACTGAGATTTTATCTAATCCTGTTATAGCATCAGGATTGCATTTCCAGTTGGTTTCTCTCAGCTTAGTTCATTCCTGGGTCGGCGGGGTACATCTCCCCTCACATAGGACTCCTCACATGGCACCACTCCTGGATTCTAAACTGGTAATCTCAAAGAGCCTCTGTGGCTGCTGTTATTTGTCTGCCATGTTCTCCCACAAGTCTCTAAACTGTGTCTTCTTTAGATATGTTCAGCATCTCCTTCATTTTTTTTATCATTTCTTCTTTTAGCTGGGAGGTTATTTCTAGTTTAAATTCCTTTAAAGCTTCCAGAAGTTGCTTCTTTATTTCATTTGCTATTATGTCCGATATTTCAGGTGTATGGTATATATTTTCTTCTATGTACATCATTCCTAAGGTTTCTCAGGATGAGCTGGAGATTTGAGATTGTAATTTGGTCTTTCGTTTTGTCATTTTCCTATATTTCTGTATTTCAAGTGTTATTCCAAGGCTTCCCCACGATCTGTTGGAAATCCTCTTCTGTGCCCCCAGTTCCTGGGACTCTGGCCACCCTGTTTCCTGGATTGAGAGAGGGTCACTGGGGATGGGGCAGGCTGGCTCAAGCCCAGCCTCTGGAACCAATGGCACCTGCTTGCTTGCTTAGAACTCCTGAGTCTGCCAAGCACAACCAGGAGTGGGGAGGCCATTGCAGGCCCACTAAGGACCCACCATGCTGGTGCAATTTTGTTTTCTTAAAGAAGTGAATAAACACAGTACAGATATGTAAAATGTAGGTAGGTAGGGATAGATAGAGCTATTGAAAAATGATAGATATATAGAAGACAATAATGAAGAGACAGAAATTTACCAATCCCAATTATACTGTATACATGTTTATAATGACAAGCTACAACTACTAATAGTTTCATGCCTTCACTGTGACACCTAAGAAAATATAAATGCTAAAAAAGATTTTACAGAAGAAACAATTATTGTTAAAAACATGATTGAGGAAATTTTTCTTTCAGGTAAATAGTACAATAAAATCAGTTGGAATTTTCACTTTTTTTTTTTTTTTTTTTTTTTTTTTTTGCACTACTGGGTGTTGAACCTAAACCCTAATACAAACCTTTATTCCTGGTCCTATTTATTTTCTTGAAACACAGTTTCACTAAGTCATTAGATTAAAAAAAACTGGTCTCAAATTTATGATAGTCTTGTCTTTGTCTCCAAGAGTGCTAGATTATAGCCAGGTACCACCATGACTTGACAATTTATACTTCTTTATAAACATAAAGAGGATGAGATTTTAGCTAGTCAAAAATTTTTTAAAAGTCCCAAAACTATAAGAATTCTCAAATCGATCCTTTAATATTTAAATCGATGTATTACTCATCTTTGAATGTTAATATTTGCTTTTGTATACAATTTTTTGAATATTAAGCCATGCTATTACTTTTAAAATTTCAAATAAATTGATCTATTTTTAAAGTTGTATTAATCAATTAATTATCCATAACAAAATTCTACAATTGAATTAGAACTGAGGAAATCACCTTTACAAAGTAATAATTATATACTAGATGACATAACCTTATATTTCACAGATTAAAATTTTAATTAATTAATTATTGAGAAATTTTCAAATATTGGCACTCTGAACTCACAATTTTTTTTTTTTTTTTGTCTTTTTCATTTTTATCAGTACCAGGGATCGAACTCACAACTGCCTGCTTACAAGGCAGGCACTTTATGCCACTGAGCTAAATCCCCAGCCCCCGAACTCACAAATTTTTAAAACAATATGTTTCTATTCTTATATCATTTTATAAGATAATTAAAATTTATAAAAAATGTTCCAAAAATATATTTTAAGTGTACACAATGTTACCTATTTAGCATGGTACTAAGACAATTTAAATAGCTAACAATAACTCACTTATAATATTCAATAAGGAGTTCATTTATAAAAGTAGACACTATAATGCATTCTAAATATATCAAGCATAAAATTTTATACAATTTTAATTAATAATTTTAGCTTCTTTGTGAATCTTTTCTACACAGACACACACAGATAAGTGCATAAGCAGTAACATTAATTTTGAAAAGAAAATATGATGCTTTGCATCCCAATGTACTATATTCAAATACATTTTCACAGTCACAAAATATACTAATTGAGTAGAAAAATTAATTTATGGAAATAATGAACAATTTTTTACAAATATATTTTGTACATAAACTAGAATTTACTAAAGGAAAAAGAAAAAGTTCTATAGAAGGTAGAGGCAAGTAGAAGAAAAATGTGAAAGACTCATTTTTAGAAGGTAATGGAGAGTCACATGATTGACCTGGCAGACACTGAATATCAGACTCATGTGTTTCTGGATAGAGCTATGACATTATTAGTTTTTTTATACATTTTTTGAAAAATTTATTCCAGGTTAAACTTTCAGCTCCAGGGATCCTGCTAACAGACATTACAGAAAAGCAATAGAAAATATCATTCTAAATAATCACATGAGCAAACATCTGTCAGGCATCTAAATATCACATTCTCAAGCAATACTGTGAATGTGGATTGACAATATGCCAGCTGTACAGTTTATTTCGTTATTTCTCCCATGATGAGAAGAGTAGAATAAGCCTGATTGTGAATTCAATGTAATTTTTCACAAGATTATGGGGTGGGGGTAGTTAGACAAGAATTACTGAAACAAAGCGGAAAACATTTATAGCTTCAGGGAATTTTTGACTCACTACAGATATCTGTTGGGCATTATTGGTTCATCCAGTATTATACAAAAATATTTATCATATTTCCTAATTTGATCATTACACAATTCTTTAAAATTTCATGTTGTTTTTACAGTAGAAATATAAAGAAGTTTATGCAAGTATGTAGTAATTTAGCATAAAATAAAGGATAAGTTTTATGATTCACAATGATTAAAGGCAAACAGTTTTTACTTGTTTGTTATCTTTTCTCTGATCTTGCCAGTGATCATAATAAAATAGTTACCTAGAGTATTATAAAAGGTCTGGAACAGATAAAGTAATGAAACTGTTTTTCCCAAGTCATTTCTTCAAATGACCCAAGTACAGAAAATAGACAAATGATGCACAAAACAAGAATAATTAAGTTGCTTATTCAAGGTCATGTAGATAACAGATGGTGGATCTGAAATTAGAATCAAAGTTTCTATTAGTAAACTTCCTGTTTCAAAAAAAGTCTATGATATATGAAGTATGATCAAAGAACATATTTACATCAAAAATTTTTACAGGCAAAAAATATTTATTCCATTAAAGTACTTTCCCTAACTTTGAAAACACTTCTCCCAATTGTTCGTGTTGCTTTATGAAATATTTTTGTGTATTTAGCTGCATTATCATGACTGTCTCAATGTTTTGAACTGATTCAAAACTTACACCTTTCATGGTCATTTTGATATTAGGTGTGTTATAGTTTATGTGTACATATCTCTCCTAAGACTAATGAACTCATAGATGGGGCTTTTGGAGGTGATTAGATCACAAGGCATGTTTATTTCCTGCTTAGTCCCCTGATGAGTTTATAGCTAACCCTTGAAGTTGGGAAGTGAAACCCAGTTAGAGGAGGTAAGCCCCTGGGGGTGTGACCTGCAAGGTGTATCTCCCTTGCTTGTCCCTTGATCTCTCAATCTCTGCTTCTGCCATCATGCTGAGTTATTTATCCTCTGCTGTACCCTTCCACCATGCTACTTTTCCTTGGAACCAGCCTACTGTGGACTCAAACCTCTACATACTGTGAGCCAACATTAACCTCTCCTACTTAGAATTGTATCAGGTATTGTGTCCTAGCAAGGAGAAAATTAACTGAGAAGAACCAAGTCACATTCACAGGGCCACTGGTGAGTCAGGTGGATGAGGACAGAGTGTAGTTTCTCTGAGCCTACCTTTTCCTTGGATGAGCACAGCAATATTCATTGAAGTTTTGTAACTCCTATTAAATACATGAAAGAAGGCTTCCAGAACTGCTTCATAAAGTAGAAACAAGGATGGGATAAGTGTGTGTGAAGCAGGGGATGGGATATTTTGAGGTAAATTAATGATTATGTGTCTTTCATTGTCATACTTTTTAAACACTGTATATTTGGTCACTTTATGGTTTGGGCTTTCAGATCTAATAATTTGTGTATCCAAACATATAAACGGCACACATGTACATTTAAATGTGCACACACATTAAAATATGAAGTTATTTCCATAAGCAATAAACAGTCTGAAAGTGAAGTGTAGTGTGTATGCATCTTTATTAAATCTTCCTTTGACTAAATTCTAACTCCAAAATCAGGAGCTCATGTTATCCTATGTCTCTATCAGTCTATACAAAAACAAATATTTGAGGTTTTGATTGCATAACAGTATATTCCCTCAGTCAAAATGATCATTCCAATACACACAATTGGAGAAATAAAATCAGAATAGGCCAAGAAACATGATTTCTTTTTCTGTGCTAAATTATTCTGAACTGTATTTTTCCTGTTCTAGACTATTCTTGGAAAGTACAGAGAATCTAGCAAGAATAGAAGCTAGAAGTAATAGGAGGGAGGTCATTAAAAATTTGTAGACTACCCAAATTCTGCTTCTCTTCATAGTCACCTCTGGGAAAGCATTAACAGCTATAGATGAATTTCTTTAACTCCACTTATATAGTGAAAAGAAAAAGTGACTTGATAGACAAGATAGAGATAAGACTGTAACTGTCTTAGTAGCTTTTCTGATTATTGAAACACAATAACCAACACTCAAAGTTAAAGAAGGAAAGGTTTATTTCAGCTCACAGTTCCTAAAGATTCCTGTTCATAGTTGGCTAGTTCCAAGGCATGGTGGCATGGCAGTATGGCACTGCAGAGATGAAACATTTCCTGGTGAACAGAAAGCACTGAGGTAATAAAGACACAGCAAGCCACAAGTGACAACAGCAGCCTTCCTGTCCCTCATATATTACCCAGGCTGTTCACCCTATGGCATGTAACACATACCGTGAATCCTACTTTCACACCATAAAATGAGCTCAGCATCACATCCTGGTTCCCAAAATCACACACCCTAATTTCAGCCACCTCTGAAAAGTCCCACCTATGACTGCATGAGGATTTGTGGGGACATTGAGACATAAGCCATAGTAATAACTTAGAGCTGAATAATTGAAATTATTTTTTGGCTAGTGACACCAAAATCTCTATGGAAATTTCTTATTTTTGTGTCATTTTTTTCTCATTAAGTGAATCTGAAAATCAAAAATATTTTTGAGATTTTTCTCAAATTTCTAAACTATAAAATACTATACGATAAGGACTGCTTAGTCTCATTTATGCTTTTAAATAATAATGCCAGTTGGTAAAAGCAAATATTGCTTAAATCACTTTCTTTATATTTCAAAAGCAAATTTATGAATATATACTAATGTGTATTATGCAAACCTCTTTTGAATAGACACTTTAAATTGCATAACAAAAACAAAATGAAATATTGATTGTCATAGTAATATTTTAATAATAATTTATCTTTCAGAAGTAATTAAAGAAGTTAACAAAGTATTATTTTATGACATTAGTCATAGTATTAAACATAAAATGAAAAAAGATATGCCATAAAAAATCCCAGGAGAGGCTGGGAATTTAGCTCAGCTGCATATGTGCCTGCCTGGTAAGCACAAAGTTGTGAGTTCAGTCCCAGTACCAGCAGTGGGAGGAGAGGGGACAAACAAAATCCCAGGAAAGCCAGATGTAATAGTGTATGCCTGCAATCCCAGATTTTGGGAAGTTGAGGCAGGAGGATCACTGCAGATTGCAGAATGCCTGGGCTACAATGTGAGCTTGAAGCTAGCCTGAGTTGCAGAGCAAGACACTGTCTCAAAAAGAAAGAAAAAAAATCACAGGAGAAAGTTACAGCTCACTTATACAAAGGTACACTAACCAAGAATGCTAATCAAAAGGGCACATATAACCTGAACCACATTTTATCATAAATAATGAAATAAAGACAAGTTAAGGAATTTTTAAATGTTTGAATAGAACAGAACAAGTAAATATATTCAAGCATAGGTTCCACGAAATAAAGACACAATACATTGAAAACTTTGGCAGTAATAAAATTAATAAAAATGAGAAATTGAGTGTTATGGATTAAAAAGTGGTGGTCAACATAATGCCAGCTGGATTACATCAGCATGGCACTGAGCAAAGATGCTCCACCTGAGGAAAGTTGCCAGCATAAATAGATGGAGAAGGAGAAAGGTGTTGAGGTGTTAATGTGTTATTGCATTGAGGCATTATGGGCTCTCCTATGAGTTGCTATTTGAGCCATTCTCTTGGAGAAGCTTTGGTTCTCAAATCGAGATTGCTTCCTGGCTCCAGAAGGGAAGACATATGCTGCTTGGACTCCAGCACGGGCTCGTCATGCTGGCTTCCTGAGATGTATCTGACAGTGCTTGTTATCAGAGGAGCTCGGGGCCTCTGTGCCACTGAGGATGGCTGTAGTGCCTTTCAGGACAGCGCTGGTCTTTTTTGTGAGTGTGGCTTCTCGGCTCCAGCATAGAACCCTCATCCACCAACACAGCTCCTTCACCCCACCGGCATGGACTTTCTGGCTTCCACCACTGACCTTTGGGCCTTCCTAGCACAGATCCATAAAAGAGACTGGCATGAGTCCTTTTTGTGGGCTCCGGATCTCCAGTTGGACTTGTGGGAAGCATTACCATGAGCTCTGGGTTTTCATCTGGACTCAGGTGGAACATTGCTGTGGGATTTAGGCTTTTGACTAAATATTCTATGTCTTTGGTGTTGCAGAGAGTTTTCCTGCATTTTCTTGTGTTAACTCCCCGTGACCATTATAAAAATATTATAAACTCCATGTCCTGATTTTAATTGTTTTGTGCACAACCCCTGACTAAAACATTGAAACATATAAACATATAAACATAAAAATTATAAAACAGACTAAAATCATGGAGAATGTGATGGATTTTAATTACAAAAGAATATACTTTTGCTTCCAATTTCCATAATTTAGATGTTGCATGAAATTTTTCATGGTACTTAAAAACATGAAATGACTTAGTTCATTAACAATTATAACAAAAATTATTTGTGATATCAAGAGAATGGTATATTAATGTCTGACCCTTTAAGACCTTGTAGCAGAATGCACATGTGATTTTTAAAATAATGAAAAAGATTTTTCTTTATAAAAATATGGGATAATCTCAATGCCAAACAAGAATTTGAAAAGTTAAATACTCATTCCAAATAGTTTTGTAAATTGGTATATTTGTGGGCACATAATTATACTATTGGAAAACAAAATATGATTTGGGTTTTTTGCTCATTTAAAAAGTTTATTAAAGTGCTGAAAAATATATATTATTTTTTACATTTTGTCAGACTAAATAATGATGGTGATCATTCATTCAATAACAGTATGATAATCATTGTAAAATTCTGTGTCAAACTTTTAGATTTATTTTGGCTGCAAATATTAAAACCAAAGGCTTCATTGAATTTAATCAATAATTAAATGTATCAGTAAAAAATCATGTGAACTGTTTTAGTCTTGCTAGGACAAAATATGGAACACCATTAACTAAAGAAGGACAGGTTTATTTTGGTTGAGAAGTTTCAGTCTATGTTTGGCAAGCACAAGCATAAAAACCACATGGTGAATGGGACTGGTGGAGTAAAGTTCATCTTATCATGATGCCAAGGAAATAGGGAAGGGAGGAGTTGGGGAAGAAAGTGTACGCTTCGAGGTGATGCTTCCTGCAATCTGCTTCCATTATTAAAGCCCTACCTCCCCAGTGTAAGTAAACCTCAGCAACTCCATGATTCAGTCTCCTTCCAGGAGCTCCTTTCTGAGTATATAATGGAGGCTCTTGGATGTCGTTTACATATAATTCCCATATCCTGTTCCTGGTTCCCCAAAGAAACAGGATCATCTCTTTATGCAAAATGTATTTCACCCATCTCTAGTAATTGCCAAAATTCTTAACCATTTCAAGGGTGCTGAAAAGTTCAAGTCAATAGTCTGCTCTGAGACTAAAGACAAATTTTTAGCCATGAGCCCTTCTATAAAATGGAAAAAGTTAAATCTAGCTGACATACAATGGCAAAGGACATATATTTCCACTCCAAATGGAGGTAATAATGGGGAAGAAAGGAATAGGATCAATGTAATATCAAAACTCCACAAGGAAAATATTAAATCTTGTAGCTCCATGTCTAGCATCCAGGGCAAGTTGTGGTAAGAAGCAAACTCCAAATGACTTAGGTGGCCCTGCTATTCCTGTGACCTCACACACTTTCTGTCAGGTTCTGCTCAATGCCTGCAGCCTTCCTAAGCAGATATTCCCATTTCTGGCTTTTCCAATTACCTGAGGTTTCCACTGCTCTGTTGGTTTCATTCTCATAACTTGACACAATGCCATCTCCAGGGCAAACCTTTAAGACTTTTTTCTGACATCTGGGTGGAAGCCTCCTTCATCCCACAAGTTTTGAATTCTGCATGCCTTTAAAACAAGCATCAAGTAGGTAATTTAAGGTCTGCTGCTAAATTAAATATTAGCCAGGCCCTCTAGATCATAGCTGTAAAGGTTGCTGAGTGTCTATATGGCTGAGTTCTGGGAAACTCATTTCTAGATGCATCTGAATTGGGCTACAAACACTATTCAAAGCAAAGTGTTTCACTTTCGCAACATTGAGGTTTTGAAAGGTCGGGTCATACAGGCCTTAACTTTTTTTTTAACATATTAACGAGGGGGCTAAAATCATATGTTTCACTACAGGCAACTCTGATTTGATATTGTCTGATGCTACGTAAGTAAACTGTGCATGGTCTTTTGTTAATATAAGTAGCTAAAATAAAAACAATTTTTGTTTTTTTATAGTTCCAATATTATTAAGCTCAGTGATAAATTTTTCTTTTACTATTTCTTTGTTGTCTCTTGGCAGTTCTTTTCATTTTTGTTTGAGATTTTCATTTGTAAGTAATATGTAATTTTCATGTGTCTACACATATATTATAACATATTCATTTTTCAATTTTAAGAGCATTTAAGCTTGGTAATTGTTTAAGTTCAAGCAAACTAGATTCAATATTTGTATCACCAGTGGTTTACCACCAAATGGGACAGTCATGCATGAACTACCAGTAGTTCAAGTTGGTGGGAATATATTAATGGTATTTTTTTAGCAGCTAAGTTATTCTCTGCTCCAACTTTACAGGCCTTCTTTTCTGAAAAATCTCAAATCTTTCAAATGAATCTTTTACTACTGTTAGAACAAATCTTGCAAAAGCAGTGAGCAGTACTCATGTCACAACCTGAACATTGGGCTGCGATGAAAACTTTTTTTCAGATAATTAGTGTGCAGCACTTAATCTCATTCTCTCACAAAGTTCCAGGATGTGCACAAAATATAAACAAATTTTTCATGCAGCTAGCATACCTATGTTGGAGTCTAACTGAGAGTGGAGTCCTTATTCACAGCTGAAACTTTCTGAGCCTAGTCCTACTGCCTGCCTTCTTATTCTTCTGAGCTCTGAACATAGTCTCCCATCAACACATTTAAGTTCTGCTTACAGCATTCTAGAGCTCCTTCTCCAACCAGCATCTCTATGACTTTTTCTGTGGACCAGTAGCTTTGCAGCAATGACCTCATTTCTGCCATCAAATCTGTTAGTCATTTTCCACATTTCTGGGACCAAATACTAAACACCTATATTTTTAAAGGGGACATTTATTTTGGCTCACAATTTCAGTCCATGTTTGAATTATTCAAATAAAAGATCTGCATAGTAGAAAGTTGTGCCTGAGAAAAATTATTCATGCCATGGAAATCAGGAAACAGACAGAGACAGGAGGAGCTGGGAAGAAAGATACATCCTTTCAGGTCATGCCCATAATGACCTGCCTCCCTAAAACAGGACCCTAAACTCCAGACAGCAAGTAGACCACAATGCTCTCATGGTCCAATCCTTATCAAAAGCCCTCTTATGTGTATATGCATTTCCTAGGGGAACACTTAGATATAAACGATTGCATATTTAAATGAGAGCAACTATTATATTGATTCATTCATCCCTAGATGATTTTATTTAAGGCAGAAGTTGTCTTTCTCTCCACTGTGCCCAGGATTGAGTCTGTATTTCCTTAGTGTTCATGGTAATTGTGAATTTGGTATAATTGGTGCATCACATACTGACATGGCTCATGCATTCATGTGTGTGCAATATAGAAAGCATAGAGAGCATTGTTTCATGTTGGACTTTTTTGTAAGTATGCAAGAATGCTCCACATCTGGATTCTGCCAACTAAATGACAGTGATGTCCTCCTAATGTTTGTAAACACTAAAACCGTTGTTTCTTTGTATATGTAAAACAATAAGTGTAAGACCACTGTTATTATACAAATATGGACAATTTTAATGCCAAAATGAGAGAAATTGATCTAAACAACACTTCTAATACACCAAATATATCACAGAAAATTACAATCCCCAAACTATCTATGTGAAGTAATGATCCAGTATTTGTGAAACTTTAGATATCATCTATTTTGTAATGTAATTATGCCTAGCCATTTCTATTATGTCACAGTCTTAAAAATAATGGTTAGTCCTCATAAAAAGAACTGGAGGCAAACTTCCATGAAACAGTTAATTTTGAAAAATGTTCTTCTAGAATTTGCAGTAGGAGCCTGGGAATTGGAAACAAAAATGAAGAAAAACTGATTATAAGATGAATATTGACATAAACATGTGAGGTTGCTTCCATGGGAAACCCTTGGAGGAGCCATGAAGTGTGCCTTTATGATTACACACTCCAGAAATGAAAGAGCAAATACATTTACAACCAGTTGTTTTCTCTCTTGGCTAGGATTTCTTGGCATACTTCCAGGTTTCTTCATGTGTTAGAATGGCAACTTAAGTTTGATAGTTGCACCCCGCCACCTCACCACAATATTTATGCATTCATTTAGATGAAATTTTAAAATAGTCAGAAAAATCAATAATTAAAATAGGGGGTAAATAGAAAATATTGAGAACATGGGAGCAGGAGGGAAAAGGCATTGTGGTAATAGAAACATTCTTTCTTATTTAGGGTAAAAATTATGTGGATGTACATATTTTTCAAATGAAACTAAACTTTATATTTAAGTAAAATAAATTTTCTGTAAAATATAATAATTTTGAATACACATTTTATAAAGTCAAATACAAAATTATATTCTTAACTATTATTTTAAGGAAGTTCAAAGTATATTTTCAACTTATAAAAACCTGTAATAGAATAAAAATCTTGCACTTTCATTTTTTGATTGTTTGATCACTTTTTCTTGCCTATATCTTGTAATCTGAAGAACTGTTTTGAATGATATGCAGTATATCAACAAGTGTTTTCTCCTATTATATTGTTTTGAAATTCTGCCACTATTTTTTTTTTGTTTTCAGAATAAGTAAAGTAGGTTGTAATATAAATGCTTGTCTATTCAATAAAAAGCATTCATTCTGAAAATAAAGAATTGAATTTAATAAAATATAACTGCACATAATCAAAAGGTCACAAAAGATATAATCTCTTTAAAAGACTTTTAGGTAGAAAATTGCTGAAAAGCTAAGTTGTACTTGAACAAAAGAGGTGAAAAGAACAAAACCACAGATGCTACAGGATGACCAATTAAGAGAATTTCAAGGACAATTTATACCAATTTTTTAAAAAGCCACATAAAACTTACATATTCTTAAAAAATTAAACTCTCTGATTCTGAATTGAGGTGAAATAAAATTCAAATAATAATGGTCATTTGAAAATGTAACCACCTAATCATCTTTTTACAATTAAGACACTAGCCTAAAAATATTACAGTAAAGTTCTACTGACCTGGAGGATACAGTTCATTCCACTATGTCCAGTTAGTGTTTAATCAGAGAAGCAGAAAGACTAACAGTGGCAGGAAATATGGATTTTATTATAGGAATTAGACTGGGTCAGCTAAACAACTGTGAGGCTAGAGTCTGCAAAATAAAAATGTAGAGGTTTTTGCTTAAAAAGCAGGAACAAATGATTATTTTTCTTCTCTTCTCCCCCCCCCCCACCTTCCCTGGTAGTGTTCTGATTTGTTAATTAACATTACCTTTCTTCTCCCTCTCCCTCTCTCACTTCTTCCTTTCCCTCTCTCTGTCCTTCTCCCGCTCCTTTGGGCATGAAATACAGAGTTAAGTGGAGATTCTTATTGATTAGATCTGTGACTTAATGTATGGGGTGTGACTATCTAAACCAAACTTTTTCAATATTCATGCTCAAGATTCTGCTTAATTCAAAGTTTAGCAGCAGTTTGTGGACAGTGACTAGAGAATGGACTGTTAAAAAAAAATCCTTCCAAAGACTTTTAAGTCCCTGACTCGAGCTCAATTGTCCCAAAAGGTTTGGCTTGCATGACACAAATTTAAAGCTAAAACTACTGAAACTTTACAAATTTCAGCTACAGAAAATGACCACCCACTGAGAATGGGCCTTGTTAGATGCATTGGCTGCAGGCCCATGAAAGGGACCATAGAATCTGAAAGTATACAATTGAGGAAGAAAATGGAAACACCTGTGGGAAGCTGTTATGCCATGACCCAGTGTGGCTCCTCAGGTTCTTGGGGTTAAGGACCAGAGAGAGGATGAGAAAAATAAAGAAAAGACAAAGCTGGAGTCAGATGGAGCCCTTACTCTCCTGATGGGAGGAAAGGAACTGCTCAACCACTGCAGCACCTTTCTTTATATCCTGGAAAAGATGACATCAATTTCAGCCCCTCTGCGTAGCAACCCATTGCTTGGCAGGCCTGGGCCCTTTCCCTGCTTGGTGCTGGAACAACTTGTTTACATATCTTGTTTTGGTCTCTCTGTTTTTTCTGTGTTGGCCTTGCTTTAGCCCCACACACGTGGTCAATCTCCAGCTTCCAGGGCTCCCAACACTGATTCCTTTGCATCTTGTTGTAGATGTGAAGTTACTAAATCAACATGAGTGGTACTGAGAAGCTAACACTGAGACATAAATACAGGAGAGCAAAGATCAACTACAACTCATGAGAATAGACAGAGGTAAGATATTGTGGAATCCATACTGGTTCCTCATCATTTTCAAGTTTTTGCAAATGGAACTAGTGTTGTTACCAACATGTTTCTGATCAGGAGTGAGAGAATCTGAAAGAAGATTGTGTTCAGCACCTGAAATAACCTAACAAGGTGAGTAAGTAAATTAGCAAAAATGAGTGCAGATTATAATGGCATCTGATGTACAACAACAACAGTCAGGCAATGGTGGCTTCCATTTTGTGTTTTTGTTATACTAAGATGCTAAAAATTAAAATAATTGATTAAAAGATAATTAACAAAAATAGTTACTTAAAAAGATAGTTATTAGTAATATTGTCATTTTGTACTGAGCTCATTACTCTAGTAACCAAGCACCAACCCCATAGTTATAAATTAACTCACCACATCGTTCTGCTGTTGTGTAATGTATCATCCCCCCCACCTTAGTGACCTGTGTGCTATGTCAACTTTTGTTCCCCTTGTAAGAGACAAATGATGCGGTGTCAACCATTGTTCCCTTTATGAGACACAAATGTTCCTGGAATTGGCAGACTAACGGCTATGAATTGGCTAACCACCCACTGTGCCATGCCTCTTACCTCAAAGGGGAGCAAAGGCCCACCTTATTTCTGTTTCTCATCACTATGTACTTAATGATCAATGAGCTAATCATAAATGAACTATAAAAATCAGTCAAAACTCTAACTCAGTTGCACAGCTTTGCAAATTCCATCTGCACTGTGTCACTGGGCCAGCTAAAATAAAAGCGCTTCTTTTAAAAAGACATCTTGCCCTGTTTGTCATCTTGAGGTCTTGCCCCATTTTTTATCATTGGGGCCTTGTTTTTTGAGTGAAATACAACAGTTCTCTCAGAGTTCTGAGGCCTGTTGTTCCATGGAACCAGAAAGTGAAGGAAGCTTTGGAGAATGTAGTTCTAGCTTAACTAAGATGATATATCACAAGGTAATTACACACTACTACATTAACCCTCAAAGACTACGATAAGTAGGATCATTCCTTAATTGTTTTCAAATTTAAACATTTAAGAAAGGAAATACTTCAAAAACATCATCCATGACTTTTGAATCAAACATCTTATGAAAATATTTACAAAACCAAAGGAAAAGATAAAAAAACAAAGTATTTGTCTCGTAAATACAACCTTATTTACCAGCAGAAAAATAACCATATTAGCATGACAAAAGAGAATAATTAGATATATTCCACTCAAAAAAAATAGAAGAAAAAAAATAGAACTCAAACATAGAAGTAAATATTGTTAACTTTTAACCTATATTAAATACAACTCATTACCTGCAAAGCTTCTAATTTATTTGCACTGTTTATTTCATGCCCTGGAATATTAGCACAAATGTCCACTTAGTGAATATATTTTAAACTATATAGCCATCTGCTTTCAGGTGTCTGTATGAAGGGAAAGATAAAATAAGAAGAAGCTTGAGAAATGCAGCAAATTTAAGTTCAGACTTCAGCTGGAAGTGAAGACAAGAAGGTGAATTCTGTTGACATACCTAACTGGGTATAGCAAAGCAAGCCAACAAAAATATCTGCTAATTATCTACTTCATTTTATGCCTTTACTTTCCAGCAACATATACATTTAGGGTATAGATACACTCTCTCACCTTTCTTTCCTTCTGTGAAAACCTCACCAACTCCATAAACCTATCTCATCTTCAGTATATTCTTTAGTCTCCAAAATTCTCTCTTTCATTTAAAAACCTCCAAAGAACAAATAAACTACAATTTTATTTCAATAAACTACTGAACCAAATTTTGGAATTATCAAGCCTTGTCACTTAGACAAAATTGAGGAGACAAGTATCACTATTAATCCACTATTTTCCCTCAGACAGTGATTTCACATTGCTTATTAGTTTCTGTATTTATCATAAAGAACACTATTGAATGGTTTATTGGGTTAAGAATTTATTCATGAAATCTAATTAGACATAGCCTTATATTACTTATATTTAACCCACTAAAGTTTACTTCCTCCACCATTTTCTATTATTATGACCCAGATTCAACAATAAAAGCATTAATTGTTATTGGTATACCCATTTACTAATGCAAACAAAAGTGTCATATATTTTCTTAAATTAAATACAGGAATGATTAAGTCCTTGAAACTAAAATGATTATATACAAAGATCCTAAATATGATAAATAATTTTAATTTTACTGGGAAGTTAGATTTTGTGTAATTTGATAGTAAAATTTTATTCTACAATAATAACCCTTAGCAATCACATTGATAGCTTAATTCCTAGCTCTCCAACTTGTATTTATGTGGACCATGGCAGTTATGACTACCTTAGTACTCAAGTCCCTTCAATGGTAAAATTTACACTACGTTTCTGTTACTCACAAGGTTTCTGTAAAGTTAAAATTAAATATGATTTAGTAAGGTAGCATAGTGTCTGACATACAGTGAGAATTTAATTAATGTTGGTTATTATTAAATTTAATGAGCCACAGAGATACATAAAATAATTATGCAACTATAATTTTCTTCTTGCAAAGTCCAAAAATTGTTGCACAACCACTACAAAAAATGTCCACTCATGGTGTTTTATAAGTCAGGATGTCTCCTATCCTTCCTTTCTTACCTGGCACATAAATAGAAATAAAGTTGGCCTTTGGCAAAACTGTGAGAATTCTTGTTCCCAGTTCTTTCTGTAAATCTCATTTTATAGCTTACTACATAGTTTCAGTCTCTGACTCATGTGCATCTGTTTCTTCAAGTATATTTCTTTAGAACAATTCTAGATGACAAGACCAAGTACATAATTTTACCCCATCAGAATCTTCATACTAAGTTCCTATTTAGTGCCTTGAATTTTGACTATGTTAGTCTCCATTCTCTGCATCTCTACATCTGCTTCAGGAGGTAGGGTATTGCTGTTTTGTTGGGTTTGGTGTTTGTGTGTGTACATTTTAGATTTTTTGTTTCTGAGACTAAATCCAGGATTACATGCATTCCAAGCATGGGATCTACCCCTAAGCCACAATCCTAGAGTTGGAAGTTTTAATTTATAAACTCAACCTACACCTTCTCAGAAAGTTTGACATCTGACTATGTAGAACACTATGTTTTTAAAATAAAATTCTATATATATAAATTTAGCAAGTTATAAGTCAAGCTAAATTTTCTTTTGTATTTTTAATGCAAGTAACACAATAAAGTTTGAAGTCAGTGGCTTTTTGAGCATAAAGACTACCAGGTTAGAGAATTCAGATATTCAGTCCTATAGAAAAGTTCATGAAGATAACTAATCTGTGGACTGAAGATGAGTAGGGGTTCAGTGTGACCAAGAGGAAGAGAGGTCACTAGATAAATGCATTCCCTTTGAAATAAAGCATGTGTACTGTGGATGAGCACGGAGACTATTACGCCACCAGCATTTAGATATAAATTGAAAGAAAAGGAATACAGGAGTAAGGAATGAAAAGAAATGAATGAAATATGAGTTGGCTTGGCTTGAAGTATAGTTTAAGAAAGACACTGAAATGCATAATTAGAAAATTATCATGATTATGATTTAAAGTAATAACCCAGTTTGGGAATCCTATTTGCAAACATTTATTGGAAGACAAGAATGCTTTATACACAATAATAAGTAATTCATCAATTATGCTGTGTGCTGATGATCCAACTGTGACATGATTCCATACTGTGTTTATTATATAATACCACAATGTCAAATTAACTTGATCAGGGAACTTTTTACCTTCAAATTAAAGACAAGGAGTGAGAACTAAGACAGACAAGTCAAAGATGATTCCGGGACTGCTATTTTGACGATGTAGATAGCACTGCAAAATTATGAGGGTGAAATAACTGTACAATAGTCCAAAACCTCACAATAGTAATAAAAATGAAGTACTATAAAATATGTATCTTAATGTGAAATACAGAAAATAAATGTCATTCTATGGATAAAGATTTACACAAAATGAGATGGTGGATAAATTGACACATTACATTTTTTAATTCATTATTTCTTAGACATTATTAAAAGAAAACAAACTGAAAAATAATGGTCACAAATATTAAATTCTCAAGAATATCATGATATAATTTTAACCTACAAATGAGTTTAAAAATTGCAAAGTTTTACTAATTTATCAGTTAAAATGTGTTGAGACTCCTTATGAAAATTCTCTGGGTAAGAAATAATGAGGTAAACATTTATATATACAATCATTCAAGTAAAGGAAGACCAACGTTCAGAACAATATTTTTCCTGCTGTTTTACCAAAACTTTAAGAAAGTTAACCATGACTAGAAAAAATGTCAATAAGAAAGGAGAAATTAAAGCTAATAGAATAAAAGTATACAATGGCGACTGCTTTTTTAAAAAACAGAAAAAGTCAAAGTTTTTCTCCAAAATTCACAGAAAGTCAAAAAGCCTGTATCATACATCAGAAGGGATGAAATGAGAAAGCCTGTACCAAGTGTGTTGGCTTTAGCTAAGTGAACGGCAAGATAAATTCACAGAAGGAACACGAATAATGAGAAATCAAGATAAGAAACACCCAGAGCAATTAATGAAAAGAGGTCGTCAAAGAGCAGAAAAATAAAAGTTGATCTTGTGAATTGGTAAGCCTCTTAGAGTAGGGATTTTTTTTCTTTCTCTACTTCCACCCCTAATCTCCTACCATCTGCTGCTTTGGCATTTGCTTATCAATTGGATTGGAAAGTGATTAAAAATCCATGTGTGCCAGGGAAAGTGCACACCATTTTTTAATCAATAAAATGATTACTCCAGAGCTCATGGTACAAAAGTTCAAGGCAGTGAGATGTTAATTTTTATAGAAGAGATACTGAGTCCTTGAGCATGCTAAGTGAAATGAATATAAAATTATTTTCAAGAATATAATAAATTGAAAAAGTACAGAATTAGAAATAATGAAGGTAGGGTGATATTGTGGTACTGTCAAACTATGTGACTATCAGCTGGGGAAGTGTCAATAACCTTAGTTTTACACATAAATGTACTAAAACTTTTCATTATACTGTCATCTAATTAGTGAAAGACTGAAATTTAAATATATGTATTTTGAGGGGGTCATCTCCATGACGTTAGGGAACTGGTCAAGTTCAAAACATCGAATACTTATAAGAGTAACCAAGATGCCATTTATTCTGAAGCCTTTCAATAAGATGGGGTTTCCACAGTTTTTAAGTTTTGAATTTAAACACTTCGCTTGAGCTGGGCATGGTGGTGCACATCTATAATCCCAGTTCTCCAGATGCTGAGGCAGGAGGATCCTTGCAAATTCGAGACTAGCCTGGCCTACAAAATAGGTTAAGACTTGCCTGAGCTACGTAGCAAGACTCTGTCTCAAAGACAAAAGTTTTTTTAAAAATTAAAGAAATGAATGAACACTTCACTAGCCTGCCCTCTCCCTTCTTTGACCCAGATAACACACATTCCTGCCATTCAAGTTGCTGAAATTTTCTACTTAATCACTTTCTAATTTTTCACCCTTAGAGATTTGCCTTAAACCTAGCTTTAATAAGTTTAAAAAGATTTGTAACCATAAATCAATGAATTCTAATTTTGCCTTTAGTACCTAATAGTTGTGTGACCTTCAGCAAATTATTTCATTTTTCTGCACCTTATTTATCTATTTATTTATTTGAGCTATAAAAAGAAATCTGGCAATGCACATTCAAATGTCTTACATGGTATTTGTTCACAGAACAGATTTAGATACCACTGTCCTTAGGATCCTTGCTTGTTTTCTCCCTGATCCTCCCTCCCAGCTCAGACCTATTACAGGTCTCTCTGTAATCGCAAACCTCCCTTAAGGCAAACTCATAACCTTCCTTACAAGCCCCTCTCAGAGACTTCCCTGTCAGAAACCTTTTCTCTTCTTTGCCATGCTCAACACATTAAAATCTAATCTTTGTTGAACGAAAGTGCCAAACTTCTCCAAACTATCTTATTTCCTCTGTTCTGAAAGATCACTGCTCACCCCACCAGGCTGTCTTTGTGAGCTGCTCCATCCGGCTAGCTCTCGGGTCTGTAGAGTGAGGACTTAATGGAGGCTGAAAAAGCACATCTTGGTTAAGAATTCCTCGGAAATCCTGCTGGTTTGATGCTGCAAAATGGAGAAAAGCAGCAGTAAGTAGTTGGAATGAATGTGGATTATAACAGTGCAGAGTCCAGACAAAGAATATATGTATTTGAACATTTAATTAACTTGGTGTGTGACTTTCAGGAATTTAAATTATTTATTTGTAAGAAAGTGACTTCTCTGTAAGATGAAAATATTTAAATTCTACACCAGTATTAGAAATAAAATGTGAACATTACATGCAATTTTAATTTTATATTTCAGTTAGTACAATATATCAAAAATGTCATTTAATCAATAAAATCATATAATCAATAAAATGATTAAATACTTTACATTAGTATTTCTTAAGATTTCCAAATATGATGTGGATTTCACAATTACAGAACATCTCAATATAAACTGATTATATTTTAATTGCTCCATTACTCTGTATAACTGGGAGCTACTGTGTTGTACAGAATAGTTTTATTACATTAGATAATTATACCTATTTCAGAGATGATAACAGAAATAACATGAAAAATCTATGTAGTGATGTTGATGAGAAAACAAAAAAAATATGATTTTAGGAATAAATGTTTGTGGATCATAAAGTTATGATATAGGATTGAGAA
This sequence comes from Cavia porcellus, assembly GCF_034190915.1. Lineage (NCBI taxonomy): Eukaryota > Metazoa > Chordata > Mammalia > Rodentia > Caviidae > Cavia > Cavia porcellus. The sequence continues at coordinate 89,954,250 of NW_026947488.1, read as the reverse complement.
ATTCATTAAGTACACTCGAAATTGATTATGTGTAGTCATAATATTGGATCAAATATTCTATATTACTAATACTGTATCAAGCTATATACTAAAGCTTCTCTACACACAATTAGGTGAATATTTTAAAATGAAGCTTATACATTTCCTTTGTGGTCAGTGGTCATGTAAATTGCAGAAATATTTTAGGTTTTATTAAACAGTTACTGTATGCCAATATAATTGCAAATGTTATTATTTTTTAAACTTCTGGGTGAAAATCAAATAAAACTGCCAAAAAAATCAGCATTGAGATTTTTTAAAAGTTTAAAGTACTGAAAGCAAAAATTGGAAATAAAAAGAATAAAATTTTTGTTACACACATAAACTGAATTTTTGTGTTACTCCAAGTTTTGAAGGTGGAAATCCTAACTTCCAATGTTATACTACTGAGATGAGGACAATTAGAGTACTTAGATCATGAATGTAGAACTTTTATGAATAGAAACAGTAACTTATAAAAGGATAACCAAGAGTGTAAGCATTCCTTTCTGCCATATGAAGACACAAAGATTTGACATTCTGGAGACACTCCACAACCTATTTTTATAGGCTTCTCTTATCCCAGACTTGTAGCTTCCAGAACTGTCTGAGATATTTCTGTCATTGTTAAGCACACAATCTATGGCACTTTGTTATGGCAGATCAAATTCAGAAATCCACAAAGACAAACAAATAAATTGAAAGAAGACAAAATCCATGACGATAGAGCCCATGTATGTAATGTATTTCAGAAAATCTATAAGCTACAGACAAGTCTTTTGGGTAAAACTTTTGAAAGTGGCCATCTTTTTAAAATAAAATTCCTTCAATTAATATTTTATATCACAATAGAACTAAATTGAGATTTTGGGGGGTTTTTGCAACAATTAAATTTGGCAGTGATATAAAAGAAAAAGCAGAATCACCTTAGTTCATTAATTCATATTTCATAGAAATATTTTGGAAGAAAGTTACATGAAAGCAAAAATGCTACCAATTAAAACACCAAAGCTATAATTTTTATGTTTCAATATAAAATAGAATACAGAATGCCATTCATGTAGCAGAATTATCTCTAAGCTTATAGCTGTTTTAGTAAATATAAAAAAGAATGTCTCAATGAAAAATATTTTGGCCTATGAACTTAGCAACAGATTCAGTCAACATTTTTAAATTTATTAACCCTAACATGCAACCTGCAAGGAAATTGGTAGCATTTGACTTTTTTTCATAAATGTATCTCAACAAATTAAAATAAGCATTGTTCAGTAACATCATTTTAGAGGCAGCTATGGGTAAGAAACTAAATGAAATAAATGAATATGAGTCAAAGATCATCTTTCTACTTGTGTAACTATTTATGCTAAAAATAGAACAAAGCCAATCAAAGCAAAGCAGCAAAACTGGTACAGAAGTTCAAAGCAAGATACTAGAAAACAACAATAGCTACCACATTATATCTTATTATCTTCACAGTAGATGTCTATTGCAGATATAACAAAATCAAACCAAAAACAAAACAGAGTAAACCAATCAAACAGAATATTGAATAAAGCAAAATAATCAGAACAAAGTAAAACGGTATAAACAATATTGAGTTTCAAAGACATGACAGAAGGAAATCCTCCAGATTTGCTATACTGCATACTGTCATCCTCCCAAGAGCTGCTCAGACTGCTGGCCCCAGGCCTGCAAAATCAACCAGACAATACAACCACTTAATTGCTTTATGTACCTTAGTTGTTATAAACTCAGACTGTCCTATGAATGAATGGGTTGGTTGCTTACTGGTAGGCTAGGGAGATGCTGACTTTTCTCTTCCTGGAAGCTGTGTGGCTTGCATGATTTATCAAAAAGGCTATTGGTCGGCTTCTTACTGGATCCTCCCAATCCCAGCATTGCAGATTTTCTATTGCAAATTTAATTTATGGTTTATTTTACATTACTATTAACTAACAATTTTATTTCTTATCAAATTCTGAAATGACATAGCTGCATTATTATTAATATAATTCAGGGAGTTAAATTTTAATGTAGTATATTTGTGACTCCAAATATTTTTCTGTGATTTCTATTTGTCATAAATACCTTAAAACTGAATACTATAATTTATTTTAACTAAATCAAGCATGTCACTTTTTAAATCTATACTTTTTTTTATCTTTGTTCTAGATAACTCTAGAAATATTGGCAGGTACAAGTAGAAATATAAGGAATCAAAATTATATTTGATGATTGTTGGCCTTTTAATTCTGATTTCTGTCTTCTAACCTCACAAATAGTGAGCTCGAATTTACATATATATGTGTGTGTGTGTGAGTGCAGAAGTCCTGGAATCTTCCCTGTCTGCATTAATACTGATGGTAATCATGATGGAAATTGGTGATGATCAAGATGACAATGACGAATATAGTGGTAATTCTTGGTTTTCTTAATCAACAGCACCAATTAATAGGTGCTACACTAGACCCATGTTGACCAAGGAACTAAATTTAAGAGGAATTATCTGATCAGCCAGTCTTTGCCTAAAAGAAGCAGAATGCAAACACAGGGCAAACAATCTCTATATTGATATGTTTAATGAGGCTATTTGTTTAGGTCTTAGACTTACAAAAATAAATTTAGTGTCCTAAAAGAGAACTTTTAAAGGAAGATACGTTGATAATTTTGACATAGTCTTTTTGTTACCAAACTCTCCCTTAAAATTTTGAAATAAAAATTTCAGCATTTGTAAAATATCAGTTTTTCTCACTTTATAATATGCACCACTGATCATTGTTCATTAATCAAATATTTGTATATATCTTGAGAAAGAATGCACTTATATGTTTTACTAACTGTTCTAAATTTAAGGGTATATTTTTATTTCTAGGCACTTGGAGAAACTTTGGCTAATTTGATACTTTAAAAACAGGAAAGTGAAATTTTCTGTAAACAGCACAATACCACAAGATCAGCACATAGACTGATACGGGAGAAATCTAAGGACAGTAAAGATATGGGCAAAAATATTTAAAACAGTAATTATCATCTTAGAAGTATGACGAAAAGTTAAAATTGAAAGTTGGTTCAGTAATATTAAGATGAAGTCTGCTTTTAACAGAAAGTAAAATATATCAAATAGTCTAGAAGGGAACACTTTTGAATAGTAAAACCCCATAACTAAAACTATACCCCAAATTTATATTCTTCTATTTCATTTTCCAATAATAATATAATTTACTGAAAGTTGCTTTTTCTCCAAAACATTTGATTGAGAAACAATGTTTTGTGAGTGCTACAATCTGCAGTCAGCTATTACTGACGTAGAAATAGAAAGTTGCTTTGCCTAAATCATGAGTTTAATTTTTCTTTTCTTTTTCTTTCTTTCTTTTTTTTGGTCTTTTTCCTTTTTATTGGTACCGGGGATGGAACTCACGACTGCCGGCTTGCAAGGCAGGCGCTTATGCCGCTGAGCTAAATCTCCAGCCCCCATGAGTTTAATTTTCATGAGCTTCACGAGTTTAATTTCATTCGTTTTTCACTTATCACTATAAAGTCAATACTTTTTCAGTGGAGAAACTAGTAATGCTGCACTTTAGTCGTATTTACCTATCTGCCATGTTAACATTATTTTGGTATCTTTGTATACACTGATAGTTTGGCCAAGTACTATATCTACGGCTGCAGTGTCATTCCCAGCATTACTCTTTAGCTTTCTAAACTGGTCTAACATTTGCAGTGATTCCAGGAATTACATTTAAAAACCTAATAATGATCCTGTGAGTAGGTATGTAGAGACCTGGACTATAAATACACTTTTATATTTCAGGGTTCTAATAAACTTTTTATCTATGACAAACTTTTTGAAGTGCACGTTTGCCTTTCATATTAGTTTTACATTAAATTATAAATCTGTGATAAAGGCATAAAACACATTTGAAGATTTTTATATGGCTAAAAATTAGATACTAAAAAGCAGCTTTTAGGAACTATTCCTCCATTTTGTGGTTAAGTATAGACATCATGGAATTATTACTCACAACATAATCCTATTAATCTCCCCCTTGATTTAACTTTGAATTTTTAGCTTAGCATCATTTTTAATGAATTATATCACCAACCATAGATATTCATATTTATGGTATTCTTGTCTTTATAGACTTTTTCATAAAAATGTACTTACCATTTTTTCTGAATGCATTGTTCTTTGCTCATATTTTACCAATTTATTTTAATAAATCATACTAGGGGAAAGTATTCATCTTCTCTTTAAATTATTTGTTATTATTATTGTTTATGAATTTTATTATACTTAGTGAAGTATGTTTTTACCATATTTTTGTCTCAACATAGTTATTTCTAATTTCTAATCTAATTTTAACTAAATCTGTCTACAGCATATATTTGTCTCAGTGTAGTTATTTCTAATTTCCTTCAACATTCTCAAAAATAAATATATATTCTCTTACTCACCCAGGTTTAAATTTTAATAATTTGAAAGAATATTATACTCCATGTTTATTTCCTTTTACTTTACTGTTTTCTAAGCAGGCTATTGATTGAGACTGGTTTTCTCCAGGTCAATACATGTTAAAAAGAGAAAATGTTTTTCAGGCAAACTCATTTTTGCAGTCATTTGATTTGATGTCCTTAAATAGGTATTTTTAACTAAAAAATATTTACTAAAATAATGAACTCTAGAGACATTTAAAATAATTTACCGAACACTGGCCCAAAGACTCTATGTAAAATAAAATGCCAGTCATTTCAGTACTTTCTAATGTTTGCTCTCTCTTCCCACTTCTCCCTTTCTTTTCCTCTGTGCATGTTTATGTGACTGTTTTCCTGTACATACAAGAGTCTAATTATTCTTTTAGTGGATGAAAATAGGGTAATGACAAGGCAGAAAAAAATCATTGTTAAAAATGGAGTTTACATGTTAGGGGAACAATACAGAAATAATATAAATTCAAGCAAGTAACACTATACAGAGAAAAAGTACAGGAAATAGTGGATGAAATAGAGAAAACCAATGTGTTCTTCAGACACACTGCCAGGATAGTTCTGTCTGAGAAGCTGACATGTGACCTAAGACTTAGATGAAAAGAGGACACTGGACCAGTGAAGGTCAGAAAGCAGAGGAAAGGTAATAGTAGATGCAAAGCCTGAAGGATGGAAATAAGATTTTTATTTTTGAGGAACTTACAGCATGCTAGTATGATTAGAGCAAAATGTCCTAGGGAAAATAGTGAATACGGAAACCAGGGAATCAGACAGCGTCTGAGAATTCAGATTTTATTCAAAGTGTAATGAGAAGGTACCAAAGGGATCTGAGCAGGACACGTTGAGATTTAAAGGATCACACTGGCTGCTGTAGGGAATGTCTAATTAGAGAGCAAATGCAGAAAGTGACAAAGCATTATATAGACTATTTACTTAGCCCAGGTGAGTTGAACATTTCTTAGAATGAGCTTGTAAGCAAAACAAATGAAATGTGTTTTAAAAACAGCACGGTATGCTGGTGGGTGAGATATGGGAGCTGCAGGAATGATAATGGTAATACCTTGGTAGATTAAGGTACAGGAGTGACGGGGTATTATTTTGTGAGAAGTGAGATTGAGGATGAGAGGACCACAGGAAGATGAGCTCATAATTATGTTTTCAAACCCAACTGGACAAATCACAGGTATTTGTATATACACATTTGAAGCTGAGAGAAGACTTTAAATGATATTGAAATGCTGTCTGACTGCATAGGTCAACTAGAAGGATGAATTTGGTAGAAAGAAAGGCATGATCCATAGCCCTGGAAGCTATGTATATTTTGAAATTTTCAAAGTAATGAGCTATAAGTTTTAAATTACTGAATGACTTGAGCAGTGGGCATATTAAGGAGATTTATTATCCCTCAAAATATACAGATCACAGTTTTGAAAAAATCATAGAACAAAAACAGATACTAGAATAACATTCTTGAAACGTAACCCTGTGATGGTGAAACTCTGGAACCCAATTATTCAGAAGCAGTAAAAGTGGTAAAATTTTCTATTTGCAGCCAAAGCTTTAGCTCAGGGGCATGCGCATCTGCCTGGCAAATGCAAGGTCCTGAGTTTGGTCTTTGGTATAAAAAAAAAAAAAAAATTCTATTTGTTTCTTACTTTCTTCAAAATATTATTCTTTGATTTCTGATATAGTACAGCATAATTATGTTGATATTCTGAGAAGATAACTGAAACACAGTTAATGATAATTCAGATAAAGAAACTTCAAAGTCATCTAAACGGTAGGCAAAATGTTTACATTAAGTGTCTGTTAGAATAGACACTTCATGACCACACAGAATGCAAGGATTTCTTTTAAAATGCTGCTACTATTACAAAGCATGTGATATTCAATAAATTCCAACTTAGCAATCCATTTTAGCATTTAAAACAACTGAATAGAAATCCAGTGGCTTCACAATAATAAAATTCATCCGTATATAACTAACCTGTCAGTCACTCACCCATCTATCCCTCACTATGCATCTGTAACCATATATTATGCTAAATTAATTTTTTTGTCCTCCCCATATGATCATTAAATAACGTGAGTATTTTTAAAGCATTGTATTCTTTATTTACAGAGGGATTCCCTCTGTATGATATTTATCTTACCTCTGTTGTTACAATTTTTTCCCAAAACTGAGAAATAAGCATAATGAAGTGATTCCATCTAGCCATCTACTAAATTAGAGTGGCTCTTGAGAATAAGATTTTGTCATAACAAACAAAAACCGTAAGTATTAGAGTCATTAAGAAATTAGTAAAGATGGTATGTATCATGGTTATTAATGTATTATACCAGCATGTTTTTACTAGGAGCAAAGTAGTGTGTGAAGTTGGCCATAGTTCCTTTATAAACTGTGTCTGATCACATTCTACTTTAGAACACTCTTTTTTTTTTTTTTTAAGTAAGAAAAATTTATTGAGAGAAAGAAAGCTTCCATCTAAGAGACAGAAGAGGCCATGGAAGCTGAGTTGTCCCTAGAACACTCTTGATGATGACAGATTGCACATCCAAGTTGTGCAGACTTACAAAGAAAACGTGGGCTTCTGGAAATAGGGAATATTGACAGATTTTAAAGCCTCTTATCACCAATCTAAATTTGATGAGTCGGGAATAGAAAAAATGGTAATAAAAATGAGAAAGAAAAGAAAGGATCAGAATTATCACAGTAGGATGATGGCATAGCATTATCATTTTATCAGTGGTTGGTGGAACTTTATTTGAATACATGCTTCACTTGAAAATCCATTGCTTTGATTAAGCAGATAATTTTCTACAAAGAGAGTTGTAAAGAAATATAAAAATACTCTAAAACTTTTAATTTACATTTTCAAATACAATTCTACATCATTTTTAATTTTTTTATTTTAAAGAGAATGAAACCAAGCAAAATAAAACAGAATAAAGCCAATCAAAAAAAAAAAAAAAAACAGTGTAAGTGATGCAGGATTTCAAAACTAGATAATAGGAAATCTGCAATGGCTATCATAATGCCTCTTGCTATCTTCAAAACAGCTGCCCATATCATCAGATGTAGAAAAATCAAACAAACAGAACCAATAAAAACAAAATAATGAATGCAGTACAAAACTTCAAAGCAAGATACAGTAAATCCAAAATAGCTTCCATAATATATCTTGTTATCTTTGAAATACTGGCCCATAACATTGAATATAATAAAATCAAACAAAACAAAACAGAATAAAACTTAACCAAACAAAACAATGAAAACAATAGAGGAATTGATCGTCGGGATCCTTCAGAAGGTGATCCCCATAGATGCTACTCTGTATGTTGTTATTCTCAAAATATATGATTAAATTACCAGCTTTGGGCCTGAAAAATCAATGAAACGCTAAACACTACAAGCATTAATTTGTGTTTTACTTCAGTAGCTATCATCACAGCCTGTGTTTCTCTGAATCAGCTGGTTGCCCATTGGAAAAGCAAGGCGTACCTTGTCTGTTTTTGTCTCTCATCCTGCTCACTGAGAAGGGACGTGTGGGAGTCTGATTGTCCTCCCTGTGCCCTGCATATGGCACACAGGAAATGGCTGGCTTCTGGTTCTCTTCCCTGTGGCCTGCAAATGATGTGGATTAATTCTGAATCATTCTAACCATTCTGCTTCTTGTGTTTTTAGTAAAACGTGTAATTATTCATCATTAAACGTTTGATAGCTTGGATATAAAATGTGCTTAAAACTGTATACCATTTAAACTAAACACAACTTTAATTTTTGTGCTTATACTTTAAAAACTCTATTTATATAATTTAATGTTATAAATCAAATCAGGTTAATGTAGTTTGAAAACTATTAGGCATAGCATCATCTGACTTTATTTCTGATTGTAGGAATAATTAAAAATGATAACCAGCACCTTGAAATTTGGTTTAGGAAACAGTTTAAAACCATTTAGAAATATCACTAATGCAGAATAATGATATTGCTTTTTAAATGATTATTTGAAAAGGTGATTCATAAAAAATGCAAATCTTTCTGTTTCTGTTACGTAAGATTTATTTAAACAGTGAATAAATGAAAGGACCTGTAGTTTCCTCTGCAGGCAAAAGTTTTAATAGTTTTATTATTCATGCATCTTGCTCTGTTTCCTGCCTGATGCATCACAGTGAAATCGATGAAGAAAAAGTAAATCCTACCAAGAAAATGATTTCAACAAATCCGCTTCCTACACAATTGAGAAGATCTTCAAATTAATTACATTCAACCCTTCCACATTTGGAGTCTGATGTGTACAGGGCCCGCTGCTGGAATTTTTTAAATAGTGTTCTGAATAGTTCTGTTTCCTTATTAACTTATTGGATCAAGCAAGTATAGATTATTGGAGCTGTGAAAAATGGTAGGCTGCCAGACCAACTTAATCCAGAAAGGTCATTTGTTTATTACTCTCTCTAAAAATGTTCAGACTACTTTGCATACCAAATAGCTCAAATTGGGAAAGCTTATTAATTCCATAGCAACAGGGTCAAATGTGAACATAATACAAATTGAAGCTCAGTATCATTTTTATGAAGTCATATGGAAAGTCACTATTTTACAAATGAGGTACTTGCTTACTTAAAGTTGCAAGTTTTTTATTAAAAAATGAAAGTATGAAAATATTTAAACTTGCATAAGAGCCATAATCACATTCTGATAACCACTTTAACATTTTTGCTCACTGTGACAAACAAGCATTTCTTTTTATAACTAACATAATAATGTTTATGTAATAATATTCCTATTTTTCATGAATGTTTTCTACAATCTTTCTTCTTGAAACTGGTTGTAGCTTGCCAAACATAAATATGGAGATCAGAAAAGCAGTTTTTCCAAATTGGACTTTGCTTTAAATATAAAATATGTACAATATTCCAAATCAAATAAGTCTCTCACTGATATCTTTTAAAATTCATTAAAGAGAAAATAATACTTTTGATATGTTGGTAAATGCATTACTAAAGTTAATTTTGCTTTATTCTTTTCATTTTTTAAATGTGACTAGCAAGGCTAGAGACTTAGCTTAGGGACTCAGCACCTGCCTGGCAAGCATGAGGTCCTGAGTTCAATTCCCACTACTCCTCATAAATATGATTAATAGAAAATTTACAAACTTAAAAATTATACTTCATTTATAAAATTGGTAAACTGCACATGTTTTATGTTGCATATTATTTTCACAGTGCTAATGCATGTAGTATTGAAGCTTTACTTTTAACTAAATAATACTCCTATACATTAATTTATGACAGCATGATTTATTGTATCCTTCTAGTTATGATCAGTCTGATGCTTACATTAGTTTTTTCTAATTATAGATAATTCCCTAATGAAAAGACTAATATTTATAGCTTTTTATTTCTTTGAAATAATTTAATGATAATAAACTGTCACATACATATGAAGGTAAAGATTATATATATATATATATATATATATATATATATATGCTTATGCATTTCATGAAAGAGTATAAACAATTATAGTGCCCACAGTTATAAGTTAGAATACAGGTATATATTAGTATGTTAAACCTGTGATTCCCCAATGAGTTCTCAAGTTTAAAAAACTGTTTTTGTATAGTTACAGATTACTTTAAATTATATTTGTGGTTTCTATAGGTGAATATTAGATCTCTGTGTGTATTAATATATCTATGCAAAATTCACTTTATCTTTCACCTGCTAATTTGAGTTAGAATGTTTCATTTTTTTAATCTGAAAAAAAAATCTGTCCACCTTGGTGAAAGAGGTAGGCATATGGAATGAGATTTGGGATAAACAGCAAATGCCTATTTTAGGTCAAGTATTGTGCTAATAATTTTAAATGTATACCTTATTTTTATATTCACTTATGGTAAGTTTTATTAATTCCATTCAAATAACTGAAATAAGGAAGTTGTAATCAATTGATTAAGGATCATAAATCTATTGAGGAAAGGCTATGTTGTACTGCATAACTTTGAAAATAACTATAATAGTTATTTTCATTGCATTTGTTATACATATTCTCACTATTTTGCTTCTATTTAAACATCTATTTTGCTATTTTAAAATGATACATATGATCAAACAAAAACTTTCTCTTTACTTATGACAATATTTTCTGAAACCTATTGATGTGATTAATATTTGCAGAAATTCTTGACATATCAGAAAAATAAAGACAAAAAATTAAATAAAAATTTTAAAAAATTAAATTTGAGAAAACACTACAAAACACATGAAATTTATACATAGGTCTGGATAAAACTATAATACAGATACTTGTAGAAATATGCTCCATTTAATTAAATGATGATGATCAATAATCAAGCTGCTGAGGAACTGAGGCAAAGTATCTTTTTACCAAATGTGGCATAAAAGGAGGAAAACAAACACTGCATACGCATATTACAGAAAGATTCAAGCACATAAAAAAATGTTATCCCTAATATCTGTAGATAGGGAGGAAATTTTCTGGTAATCAAAGTAGATGAAGCTACCAAAAGAAGATGATCTAACATTAATAAGAAAATGTGAGAGGACTAGACATATTTTAAAATGCTGAAAATTTTAGTTTTACCTCAATAGTTTTGTATTCCTAACTCTGTGGTGGGTGTACTGCATATATTTCCTCCAATTCTTGTAGCTCTGCTTTATGATTCTATTTGTAAATGGGTATCCTGTACATCAAAGAAAGAATCAAATAGTTTCAGCTTGCATACAACTACTTGCAAATAAATACTTGTATCACCTGGCAAAGTCAAGTTTATCTGACTTCAGGGTGATACTGTCTATCAGTTTTCTAGTTTATGAAGTGTTTTTAGAGGTATGTTTGAGGGACTAATTGAATTTAATTAAAATTATTTTAAGAAGAGTAATCTAATTAATAATGTTCCTCACTGCTTGAAAATATGAAGAGTTAGAAGCCAGTTAAAAGACTGCAGTGGAGATTTGACAAGAATCACAGGGAATTCTAACCAAGGCAGTGGAAGACATTTTTCAGAATGTATGGGGTTCTGACCTACATCCCCGATCTCCCAAATGAGTGTACAGTGGAGGTTAAATAAAAACAGACAAGTTGTATGATTTTAGGTTTCCAGGAAGCTCGACACTCCTAGGGTTAAGACAAAAGCGACTCTGGATCAGTCCATTTATATTGGGACCAAGGACAAAAGGCAGAGAAACTAAAGAAAGCACAGGCAATGAGCAGGACCTGGGAGTCACTTCAAGGACATCTCCAAGTCATGAATCAAGTCAATTCAGTAGCACTGTCTTATCATGAAGACATGGTAGAAGTGAGACTGCAGGAGTAATCTTTGCAGCTGTAGTCTCTATCTTGTTAACTGGGGTTGGAGCCAAAGGTCTGCAGCTGTGGCCTGATCTTGCCCTTTGAGGTATCTCTGGCTTCAAAGGCCACTACAGGCCTCAGCCAGAACCAGCGATTCATAGAGGTTCACTTACTATGAATCAACTCCCGTCACCGGGCAAGGGCCCTGGGCCTAGGACAGACTCACAGATAAACATAGAAAACCAATTAGCAAAATTAAAATCCTGTGCAGAGCCACTTCATAGTGGTCTCCAACATGAATGAATATAAAGGTTTCAAATCTAGATAAAAGTTAGACATATTATTTGGAGATTTCTCGCATTTAGCCAATGAAGAAGAAAGAGCAAAATGAATGGCTACAATTTTCTAGTTTGGAAAATTGATTACAATTATGCTATTAATTAAAAAGAAATAAAAAGGCTGAGTGAGTAAGAAAGCAGATCTATAGCTTGGGAATATAAAGCTAGAGGTACAGAGTGATCAGTTGAAAGTACAGTTATAGCACTAAAACAAGAAGTTAGGGTGAATGTGCACCTTTTATCTAATGGGCTGGTGTCACCTGAAACAGTTTCAAGTGGCTGAAAGAGAGGTTCAAGTACTCAAAGTGTGAGCACAATACAGAAATGACAGAAGAGAAGAACACAGAAGTCTCAACCAGGGCTCAAATGGACAGGGATGCGAAGAAGGTCCAGGAGACCAGGAAGGAGTGCTAGACTTGATGGTCTTGCAGGAAAGAGAACAGTGAAGAAAATAACACCAAAAAGTCATTACTGAAAAGTTTGAGGAACTAAAGAAACATCAAATGTCACAGAAAAAACAAATTAAGGATGAAGAAAAGCTATGAAATCCAATAATTATGATGTCACTGATCTTATGTCATCATACCTAGCTATGATGTGTTTCTTCTGTCTGGTGGAGAACCAGGTAGTTTAGACAATGAGGGAGCCACTCATGCACAGGAGTGTGAATCTAGCTTGAATAAATCCTGGATTTACCATGTACATACAGTATGAGGCTGTGATCCTTAATCTCTCATTTGGTTTAAAGGATAATTATCTCTTTCTTTGAAAGTGGCTATAAACATGAAACAAATGAAAACGAGAAGCATGACTGAAAATATCACTGTACGAATGTTTCTCTTTAATCTCTGTAAGAGAAATTCTGCATGTTTGATTTTTAAAATTCTACAAATTGCTTGTAACGGTTATTTTAAATAAGCTCAGAAATTGTAAAAAATACTGCAGAATCACTAGGAATATTTTTGCAAGAAATCAAAGATATGGGGCTATATTCACAATTTTTTAACATGTTACTTGTTAAAGTGTCTTTAATGATCTTATACACCTCTGTATACGGGATTATTTTGCATTTCAAATCTTAGGTGTTATAATTTTGCTCCACAATCAGGAGCTAATGCTGCAAGAGTATTTCATAATGTTTTTGGAAAGCTTGAATTTAGGCAGTGTTTAATATTTTTTTCCCTACAATAGAAAGCACAAAGTCATTTGTGAGGGAAATTCGTGAATATTTTCTTATAGATGAAGTATTAATTTCTTTTTCTCAAAATCACATAAATTTATCCATATTTTAAATGGAGAGACAGTTTTCAAGTAAAAAGATTCCTCTTATATTTTAATTGCATCAATGCATAGTTAATCAGATGCAAGCTATATGTGAAAACCAAATTAAACAACCAAAGTTAATCTGAAGTTGCAAGACCTAATTCTAGCTTGATCAAAAATATTAAAATATCTGGGGAAAGCTTATGTCTTTAAGAAGGAAAATTATTCATACATGAAATAAATCTAGTCATTAGGCACTTACTATATTCTAGGCAATATACTAAGCTCTTTGAAGTACCTTTCATTTAATCATCATAAAAATACTGTGATATCAATATACTACTGAAATATGAGAAAGAAAATGTCAAAGAATACATAGTTGAATTGCTAGAACCACGTTAGAAAAGAGTCATTGTGGGAAAAATGTTCAGGTCTCATCCTAGCAAAGTTCAGAGTAAACTTACTTTTATTCAATGCACTTGCAGTGTTTTATTCCTTAGTCAAAGCTCTCCCTACTGTGGTGATGGTGGAACAGTTATATAAGTATGTTGCCATTAGATTTTTAAATTTTGTTCTTTTAATAAAACCATATTCATCAAGAAGTTTACATATTTGCTTTCTTATTTACAGAAATAAGGAAATCAACATGTTGAAAAATCATTCTGATAAATTTGATAGGATTCTCCTTAGAAACCTCTAATACGCCATTTTTTGAATTTATGTACCATTGTTTATAAAGGCATGTTTCCATCTAAAAGAAACAGAATATTCAAACAAAGAGTGGCTTCATCATAGACAATTTATTTTTCTAGCATAACAAAAACAATGAAGATAGCCCATTGTTCATTTTGATTTACAGCTTGCAAAGGCAGGACCATAATATCTAAAATTAGCTTATCACTCAGGGTCAGAAAATGACTACTTTAACACCATGGTGATATTCATGGTAAAACTAAGAGGAAGGGTTTATATCCTTACATCTTGATATTCTATCAGGGAAGAGAAAGAGAGCATTCAAAGGCTAGAATGATGTGACACTGTGACTCCTTCTGGTAAAAAGAAAAAATGATATTTTCCTATTATATAGCAGAGAAGAACAAATAGAAGAAAGTTGAGAAGGGATTGTGCCAGGCATCCTAGAGCAACACCCATGAAAAGGACACCCGCACACCAGTTGTCTATACACAGGTTCCCCCGTCTAGCTATGATAGGCAGACCCTACTCATGATAGAAGCCTCAAGGTGAAGAAAAATGCCCCTGAAAAACAGCAGGGTCAACTTCCTCTACCATCACCTTTACAACAACATTTGCAATTTGTAAATTTCTAAATTTTAATTGAAATTTCTAAATTTTAATTGAAAATTTCAAGTAACTAGTTATTGCCAAATTAAACATATATCTTATAATTATTATAGAATTTTATTCAGTTCCTTTCTTTATAGCCAGATAGTTTGAAATCAACAAATTCTAAAAAGATTGGCAAATCCTAATCTGATGGGCACTGTAACCAACTAGGATTTTGTTTATATTGTCAGTCTATGAATCCTAAGGTAAGAAATCATTTCATTAATGAAGCACATCATCAAAAATCCCAGAAAAGCAATAATTGGTAATCACAATAGCCACAAAAAACTAAGAAATAAATTCATTTAAGGTAAAAAAAAAAAAAAGTCCAATTTTGTGGTCTGAAGATGGTGGTAGATGCTAGGGAAATGAAATAATTTGGAGAACTGAAGTGGACTGTCACAAAATTATTGGTCTGATTCTTCCCAGGAGCCTATAAACAAGGGAATTGTGCACAATTTAGTGGAGAAATGAAATTAGGACAGTAATTTTCTTCATTCTATTACAAATCCGGTGTTCAAGTTGTAAGGAGAGAGCAATCAATAAACTAACAAATGAATATTACATGAAACATTATTGAGTGGAAAGTACAAAAATTTAAAATATAGCTCAGTAAGAAGGCTTTGAGTATGGAGTGATTATCTTTCCACTGTCCTGAGGCACACTCTTTTGAGGACAGCAAAAACCAGATATGATACTGCCTGCCAAAAGGAGTAACAGCTAAACTTAGAGGCTTTCCATTTAATGGATGAATTTCCAGAGCTGCAAAGCAGAGGGAAGTAAGGATTTGTAGCATAGTGTTCAGGAAAACAGACCAATTCCTCAGTTTAGATAAATGTATTTTGCACATCTCAAAACACACTGATAAGGACCTTGGAGATGAGGATAACTACTGTAAAGGTAGGCTCTTCCTTTAGCTGTGTGATCTTGTTCCAAGGATCTTGTAATTGGCTCTACCCAGATCTCTCTTTAATGAAAAACTTTTTACCTAGCTATTGAAAACACTAATTGCAAAACCTCTTTAAGAAATTCTCTGAACATCAGATCCTCTTCTCCTATGCTTTTATAATAGCCACATCCATCTATGCTTAAGACTGGGGCATAAAAGTTTAGTCTTCACATTTGGTCCAACCCAAAATGCTTTTAAAATCCCTTTTGGCTTTCAAGCACCCTCTGGCGTGCTCAGAAGCTGTTCAGTTTCTATCAAAGTTGGAGCTCTCTCCTTACCTTCCTCTCCTCAAGAAAGGCATTTCCTAATGAATAGTATCCTCCCTAAAATTTATCTCACAATTTGCTTCTTCTTTACTCAAACTATAATAGTATTACCCAAGGGACTCTTAGATTCATTTTAAAAATGTAGAGAAAAATACAATTTTATACATAGAGATTTATAGATTTTTAGTAAAGCTAAGCAAGAAATATTATACTAATATCACTTTTTTCTCATATTTTGCTATTGCCTCTCCATATTGGGTAGGCCTGTGAATGCGTCACAAATAAACTACATAAATAAAAACTTGTCTGCTATCACATAAATTGCTCAATGTGACATTAGCATCATAGGCATGTGGGTTTTGCTTTAAGAACTTGTAATGAATCTTAACAAATCTTTTATTTAGCTTGATATTTATAACCAATATTGCATCAAAATTATACTATAAATATATAAACTGCTATTATTTTCCCTGAAATATTGTTTTGTTTTTTTTTTTTGTTTTTTGTTTTTTTTGTGAAAACATGATGTTGGGTTATAACAATCAACTGTAACTTTGTAATTTATCTTACTTTGTATTTTAACTTGTTCAACTGTAACTTTGAATTTTAGGAAAAGAGTAGCTGGCTGTGCCTCAATAACTGCAACTGAGGGATACAGGAGACAAACTTTGTGTTTATCCACTTGGTTTAATGAATAGAATTCTATGTGCATGTGGCAAAATTTTGTGTAAGATGGGATTTTTACCCATGTAATATTCTGTCTCACTGGTTTTGTGAATTTAACTGAGCTTTTCAGGGCTAAAATACACACACATCACTCTTCTGTTATAAAACATGTATTTTACTATAATAGAAGGTGGATGTGACTTACAGTAGCTGCACCTGGGGAAAGCAAAAACCATTTCTGTACTCATTTGCTTGACAAAAAGTAAGGTGCATACAGGAGATCCAAAGTAGCACAAGTGAATTTATTCACATAATGATCTTTGTTAAATTTCTGTGCATTTAGGATTTTTGTTTTGCTTTGTTTTTATACCAGGAGTTGAACTCAGGACTTCGTATTTGCCAAGAAAGAGCTAGGATTTGTTTTGTTTTGTTTTGTTTTAAATTTCTGGAAGAAGTAGCTTCAGTAAAATGGCACATGAAAAACCAGATTTGCAAGTTTTGGAGGAAATCAAAAGCGAATCATCAGAGTAGTCATGTGAAGATGATGAAGATGATAATGAATTTGATGTTGGTTATTTGAGACAAAGTTCTTATAACAGTGAAATGGAACAAGAATCACCAGTACAGACACAGGAAATGCAGACTTTTTGATTCAGATGGTAATGAAAACAGCAATGTGAGTACATATTTAGATGTAGTCAAAATGATACAAAATGATCATGCAACCAAATGAAATGATCCAATGTTAGAACTAGCCCAAAAATATATTGAGGATCTTGGCAGGAGTGCAACATAAAATATGGAAAGCCTGAACTGCCATTTATTGCTGGAAGTTGTTTGTAACAGACAAAATGCTACATGACGTTGAGAAATACACAGATACTGAAATACATGTAATATATTCTATATGCACGAATTGCTATACCCAAAAATGTACTTATTATGAAAACTCACTAGTTGAGCTGAAAGCATTCAAAGGTTTACTGTATTGTGCAGGGCTTTCTCATGATAATCACAGGAATGTACAAGACTTACAGAAGTTTGGGTTTGAGATTTCTAGAAAAACAAGGAAACTGGGGATATTCAGTTTCCTTCAAATTTTCTGTTTTGATGAAAAAACCATTTGCCAAGAAAGAAAAAGTGCTGATAATCTGACTTCCATCCAATTATTATTAGAAGGATTTATAGGTAATTGTCAAAATATTCACACAGGATCCGAATATGTGGCTATCCATGAACATCTTGCAGCATTTCATATTACATAGTTGCTACACCTTCAGCTATCCCCAAAAACCTCTTCAAAATACAGCATAAAAATTTATACACTTGTAAATACAAAAATTTATTATGCTTTCAACTTAGAAATTTATCCTGGAACTCAGCCACCAGGTCTTTATTCATATACTAATAAACTGAATGATGCTGTGAACAGACTGGTTGCTCCTATTTCCAAAACTAATCAGAATGTGACACCAAGTAATTGTTTTACAAGTTTCCAATTGATGTTACATTTGCTAACATAGCACAGGTTGGCCAGCATAGGAACTGTGTGTAGGAACAAAGCAGAAATTCCAAATGAAATTTCGCATGTTCAAAACAAGAGTTGTATAGAACAATCTTTAGATTTCAGAAAATTATAATATTGAGCTCATACAAAGCAAGGAAAATCAAAATTATACTGCTGATGTTAACATTGCATCATGATGGAAATATTGATAGGGACCCACTGACAAAACAAAGCTTGGGATAGGCTACAAAAATTTTCTACAAAAATACCAAAGGCAGTTCCACGAGAACATGGCAGACAGATAACAGCAGCCATGGAGGCTCTCTGAGATTGCCAGCTTAAAATCCAGGAATGATGCGGTGTGAGGACTCCTAAGCAAGGGGAGATATACCCTGCTGACCCAAGAACGAACTAAGCTGAGAGAAACCAAACGAATCCTGGTGCTATAACAGGAACAGATAAAATCTCAGCGTGGAAGATGGAATCTGCACCTCTGAAAGCCATGATTTGAATTTCCAGCCGCTGCTGCTGCTGCTGCTGTGGCTGAATTGGCACAGCAGGGAGAGACAGGCGAAAGCTCTGAGAGTGGGAATCAGCAAACCAAACGGAGTTGAGAGTGGGACTAGCAGGGAACCCTGCATCCACATGTGGTGAGTGAGAGGAACAGGGACCCTTTCAAAGACTAAGAGACTCCAACAGAGGACATTCTGAGACTAGGCAGACTAGAGGCAACAGGACGCTGCAGTGACTTTAGTCGCATATTCCCCTCTTAAGTGGGATTGGTGGGGAGTGCTTGCCCTGGGTGACACCACAGACTAAGATCCAGTAGGCTAGCCCAAACCAGGTCCCAGCGCCTGGTTGTGCACCCTAGCAGTGAAGCCTTCAATAGGTTGACATGGAGGGGCGGGCCCACCAGAGACTACTCAGGTCTGTGTCTCCCTAGTACACTGCAATGGGCAGGAATATTTAGCCGGCAGATTCAAACAAACTGTAACAGACAAAGAGAAAAAAAAAAAAAAAAAACTGGGCCTCCTATATATGCTTGTATGGAAGGAACAAAAAGTATGGGAAGAGGGAGCAACAAGAAAGGGTCCTCAGTCCCCAGTGCTAAGGACACTGATCCAGGAAAGGTAAATGCAAAGGAGAATGAGGACAAAAAACATGCAATATCAGACACTGCACCAATAGACATAAAGCGATATCTCCAGAGCCTCATAGACGAGTTCAAAAGTGAAGTATTTAATGAAATAAAGCAAGATATAAGTAGAATAGTTAGAGAAATGCTAAGCACCACCCAAGAAAAAAAAGATGGTGGAATGGAAGAACAGAAAAAAAGGGGGAGAATTGTTTGATGGAGAAAATAGAGAAAACATAGAATATGTGAAGCAGGTTCAAAAACATTACCAGGAAACTAAAAACTCTATTGAAACCTGGCATAACAGCTTGAAAGAAACTAAGGACAGATTATCGGAATTGGAGGACACATTTGTAAGGTGGGAGCATGAAATGAAAAACTTCTTAAAAATAACAAGGAAACAAACAGCAATAATACAAAGGCTAGAAGATGATAAGAGAATCTATAACTTAAGAATTAAGGACATAATTGAAGAAGTAGGGAGACAAACAAATGAGCTACAAAAGTTATTCACAGAAATAATCCAGGAGAATTTCCCTAATTTAGCAGAAGGTAAATATACTCAGATGTATGAGGCATACAGGACCCCAGCCACCTACAACCCAAACAGAGCTACACCCAGGCATATAATAAGCAAAACTCCAGAAATCCAATATAAGAAAAGAATATTAAAAGCCGTCAGAGACAAGAACAGATCACTTACAAGGGAACACCCATCAGAATTACAGCAGACTTCTCAGGACAAACCATCAAATCACAAAGAGCATGGGGGGAAATAATTCAAGCTTTGAAAGCTTTGAAATAACCTCCAACCAAGATTGATATATCCTGCACAACTGTCCCTAGAAACTGATGGAAAAACAAGGTGCTTCCAGGATAAAGAGGAACTAGGGAAATTTGCAACCACCAATTCAACTCTATAGAGAATACTGCAGGATATTCTAAAAAAGAAAAATATCAAGATTCCGGAAACAGTGGCAGAGAGGCCACAATGAATGGAGCAGAAAATGAAATGAAGAAGACAAACTGACAACTAATGACAGAAAAAGAGCTCAACAGAAATGAGGCAGAGAAGGTTGGATGGTAGCAACAGCTATTTTGGAGAAAACAAGACAACATAATAGCTAGTGCTGATCTAATATCATCTTGTTTTGAAGTCCCATCAAGCTTTGTTCTTCTGTCTCCATCAGTCTAAACATGTTGTATCTTATTGGATTTTATTATATGTAATAATATAAACAAAAACTTTTATAGACAAAGAGATTATACAAAAACCATTGTTCATTTCTGTTAGTTGATTCTAAATACCCTGTAATACTGTCATTCTCTTGAACAGTTTTACATTGTCTTGATATGTTTGATGTTACAGTATACGAAGTTATACTCAAAGATTTCAAGGAAAGACACTATGGTAACTGCTTTTATGTTGGGATTATCTTGTGGTGAAACACTATTTTGCTTAAATGGTTATGTTTTGACCTGCGATGTTTTGTTGTTATGCCCTCTTTTATCTCAATCTCCTTTTTTTTTTTATTATTTTTCATTTTTTACCTTTTAATTAAGGGAAAAATACAAAATAGCAGGATATATTATAGTAACCCGCTTCAATTTCCTATTAACTTGATTTGAAACCCTGTATCGCTCTCACCATCTTGTTTTGACTGATTTTCCTCTATTCTGTTTTGCTTGATAGTACCAAGTTCGAAACTATAGGCAACAACTGTGAAGACAATAAGATTCATTATGACGCCCATTCTGGTTGACTATTATATTCTTTTGAAGTGCTCTAATGTCTCCAATGTTTTGGTTTTATTGGTTTTGTTCTTTATGGTTTTGTTCAATTTTATTATAACTGATGATATAGGCGATTCTTTTTAAGATAGCAAGAGGCATTATGGTAACCATTGTTGATCACCTTGTATTTTGTTTTTACATTATGTATTATGTCCATCCTTTTGATTTGACTGACTCTGCTGTTATGTCACATTTGGTTTTATTCTCTTCAAAAAAAAGTAATAAGAACTGGGAGTAATAAAACCCAAAATGTGTAATTGTCATTATACAAAAGAGACAAAAAGAAAGTGCTCTAAAGGACCTAACAGCATGTATATTTAAGTGTATAAGATAGATAACCATATCACTGAGTTTTCTTGGATCACTGAACAGAACTGTTTGCAGTCTCACTATTTGAATGTCCACTTTATATGCTTTAATTTTGTAACTTGAATAACTATTTCTAAGATGACAATATATAATCTGTTAACTAGTGATTTCCTACAAACAATTTTTTTTCTTTTCCTCCTTAAATAAAAATTTAAAAAAAAATACCAAAGGCAGAGTAGATGTTGGTGAGTTAGGCAACAACTAAAGTGCCACTTGAAACACAAAGTATTGGCTAATGGTTGTGTTTTATTGGATCCTAAAAACATTTGGTATAAACAATTTTAATATTTTACAAAGAACACATAATAGATCATTTATAGTTGAGGAAAAATTACATATTTCTGCCCAGAGAACTATGCAAAAAAAAAAAAAAAAAACTATGGAACACACTGGTGCTGACAAGTGAACAGGCAGGCACAGAATTACAAAGATCTATATAATGACATGAAAACCAAAAAGATGTTGTCTGTATCCTATAAAAAAGGACAGGATAAAAAATATACATGCTACCAGTATAAGTGATACTGATGTCTGGAACATACAGTTTTTGTGTGTGAAGACTGCTTTGTGTGTGAGAGTTGAAGCAAAGATTATTTCTGTTAGAGACTTATATGTATTTGCATTGTAGTTCCCATGAGTACTTATTTCTGATGGTATCTCTGATGTTATGTAAACATGTAAAATGAAAATATTGATGTTTTTTCTAAACATGCAATACTGTGAAGAATTCAATACCTTATTTTATTGGTATTTTATGTTCCTGTTAATTTACACTGTATGATACAATAAGAACCTCCTGACAAAACAGCAAGATCAGCAATGTTAATTACATCCTAGACAATGGCCAGGTGAACAAAATACATGTGCTACCAGTTCAAGAGATAAGTGTATATAGAACATGTTATTGTTATGTATGAAGACTGTCTTACGTGTGATTTTTTTTTTTTTATGGTATTGGGAATCAAATTCAAGACCTTGTACATGCCAGGCAGGTGCTGTGCTGCTGAGCTATATCCCCTAAACTCGGTATGATAATTGAAGTAAAGAACTTTTGTTAGAGTTATATTGAAATTTTCACTGTAATTCATGAAGGAATTTATTTCAATTATTTTTTAGACTTTGTATACCAGAAAATAGTAGATGTTGAAATTTTTCATAAATAATAATTATTAAAAATTCAAAACTTTACTTTTTGATACATTTTCCTGTTAGGTACTCATTGTTTAGTATGATAAAATTCACAAAATTAGATCAATAATTCATCAATAGAAACACACTAAAAAATAAACATAGATAATATATATTCACAAGATTGCCCCTCTATGACAAAGTCAGTATCATGCCCTACATTACCTTTCTCCTTCCTTGGTTCCTCTCCTTCTACCCTTCCCTCACTTCTCTCTCTCTCTGTCTTTCTCTGTCTCTCTGTCTCTCTGTCTCTCTCTCTCTCTTTCTTTCTTTGTTTCATAATAGGAACTGAAATTCAGGCATGCTGAGCTAATATATATATATATATATATATATATATATATATATATTTGGGGACAGGGTCTTGCTAAATTGCACAACTGATCTAGAACGTGGAATCTCTTCTCAGTCCCTGAGGCTAAAATTACAGGTGTGCATCAGCACGCCTGCTTAAAAGGTGGCGTGTATTATTTCAAGTGATTATTTTAATTTTAACAGCAGTATTTACAATTAGCTTTAATTAATACTTACTTTTACATTTTTTAGTTATATTGTTAAATAAAAATTCTTCATCTGAGGGCTGGGGATTTAGCTCAGTGACATAATAATCATCTGCCTGGCTAGTGCAAGGTTGTGAGTTCAATCCCCAGTACAAAAATAAATAAATAAATAATAAAAATTCTAAGAAATAAAATAAATTCATCTGAGATTACATATAAGAGCACATTCTTCTTAAAATATTCTACAAAACAATTCTAAATACTTCACAGTACATATATTATCATCCTGCTCTCACCACTTTTCAATATTACTGTCACTAGGAATAAAAAGACATGGCTCATGAAATATCTGGAATGCACTGTTACAAAAACCTCTTAATGAGTTTAATTGATCGCATTTTTATTTCTCCTCTACTGATTGCTGCCAAATTAATCTTCTGAAAACAATGAAATATTGCTTTGCTTACTTCCTTGACAGCATATAATTTGCCAAGCAGTCTGAATTCATTAGTCTGACATAGACACTCTTGAATTGATTGACTGTATTTTAAGATTTTTACACAATTCCTAAAATGGGCTTTATGCTCCACACAAACAGGAAAATCATGCAACACTGTTATGAATATTTGCTGTGGTACCTTTTGATTGTACTTTTTATGCCTGAAGTTATTTCATGCTTTATGATTCCAACGTGTAGGTCTCCGCCTGGGCACAGAAACATAAAAGCATCTTCTGATCAGACACATTCACTTCAGACATCAGGAGACAAAAAGGGAAAAAGAGTCACTTGTGGAAATAAATTCAAGTGATGGGGTTAAGATAATCAGCATTTGAAAGCAGAAATATGAACATTTTTTCCTGCAAAACTCTTAGTTTTGTATTCTATACCAAGTAGTTTTAGTTTCTTATAAGCTATTCTCTTGTTAATCTTTTCAATGTGGCTTATGCATCCACATTGTATGAACAAGCATTTTAAATTTCCAGTTACTGTTTATTGTCTTTAGTTCTTGCAATCTAACAACAGAAGTTTTATCACCACTTCTAACTTTTCATTCCTAAAAAGATACTTTTTATCTAAGACTGCATATTCTTCATTTTTTATCCTAACCTGTGATTGACTTTTTAAATACATTTTTCAACTCATAAACTCGAATATGGATATTTCCTCAGACTAGAAGAACTGATTTTATTTTACTATATTTCTCTTATTGACTTAAATCTTCATTATATGCTGATGCTGCTAAAATATATTTTTTCTGAATTTTCTTACTTTTAATATATTAGTTTTGAGCATCTCATCACTTTTCTAAAATGCCTAAATTTTGAATAAAACATTTCCATCCTAGAGTTCCTGTTTTTATAATATTACTGTTAGCCTTTCTGTGATACCATCCTGAAGTGTCTGTCCTCAGACATTTCTGGATAAGAGAGTCATAACCAAAGCAAAATATGAATTTTATGAAAAGTCACATAATTACCCTCCAAAGAACTAAATCAGAAATTAATATACATAAAAGATTTTCTCCTCAATTAAAGTGTATATGTTTGCTGTTTTAACCACATACGATGTATACACATCTGAAAATATCACATGAAACACTTGTGTGTGTGTGTATCTGTCATTTTATGTTAGTTAAAACGGTAACTATAGTAACAGAACTGATCTTCAATCAAAATTACAAGGAGGTTAGGATAGGATGGTAAGAATATCTCAACATCAGAAGTGGGATTGCAATTATATCCAAAGTCAAATGAGAGAGAGAAAACTTTTTCATATTAATTTCAAGACTTCATATTTGCTTAAAATAGCTTTTAATATGAAATGCAAGTAAAGTAAAGCTGCAATCTATGGATCTTTTATAAAATAAGACATAGCCAAGGCACACAGTCTTTGTAAGTCTATTTCTCTGACGCTCACAGTATAAAATCCATGATTTATTTTAAAATTGCTTTCAGTGAGAGCAAACAGATGAATTCAGTAATAGCTTTGTTCATTTTATGGTTGCAATAACTTTATGAAATACTTTGATTTGGAGTATCTGTTATTGTGTTAGGATAAACTGTATTATATAAAAATATTTACTCCTGGCTGGTGTTGCTTACAGTCAAAATTCAACATAAAAGTAGGCAGAGAAGATAAGCAGGGAAGAAAGGCCCTCTCTGTTGCTTGGAGAGGATGTGAAAAGTACTGGGAGAGAGCAGGAAGATATTTGGAAGTTAGTGGGAAATACAGAGGCTGGGCAATAGTTCTAGGAGTGTTGAAATCTCAGCAATGCCTTGGTTTGGAAGGAAGAAGACACAAACAATAAAGTAATAAGGATAAATTGCTACTGACATCATAGAAGAAAATAATCACAGCATTAAACCTCAAGTGACTTTTCACAGACTGCATTCAGAATATCTGTGAAGATCTTCTCTTTAAGAAGAGACAGCTGACTCACTATCTTAAGGAGATGCATAAGTTATGTTTATAATCACCTACGTATACCCAAGGCAAGGCGGACGGTTACTCCATTCAGATGGATGTTTGTCGAAGTGATCCGCACAAAAACGTGGTGGTATATAAGAGAATTACATTTCTGATGGCTATAATACACGCTGGGTCCAGAGACACAGATATTTCTAAAACAAGCAGAAGTACAGTGTGTTCCCACAATCTACAGCTGGTACTGTCGTCCAGACTGGGAAGTCCAGGGAAAACGCAGCACTGAGAGAGAGCGGCATGTGGAATGAAATCCACAGGAAGAGAAAGCAAGAACCAGGTACAAAAGCAAGGAAGCAAACTACCATTAATTAACTCACAGCCTAACTCAGTCTGTGCACTACTGCTTAAGCAGCAAAAACGCGAGCCATGCTAGAAATCTGAGGTCACCGAGGGGACAAATTGATTCCCATGACTTGATTCTAATTAAAATTGGAAACCATTCCAGAAATATGAATATAATGGAAACATATTTATGCTTTTATTTTAAAAAAATATAATTCTGGTTAAAATAGGAAGATTTCATTAGGTTAGAAAAAAGAAAAAGGAGAAACACCAAATATGAGGCCATCTGGGTGCTCTCTTAGCTTGTGTAACAGCTCTTAAGTGCTCTTAAAAGTCAGAAGACACACACCAGCAGTTGGGCTACCTATCTGCCAACTTAGGCATTCAGATATTACCCATTTCTGGATGTCCCATCTGCTTGCCCATTAAACCTTCCTATTTCCAATTTTCTGACATTAGATGAGTGTTCTGACTACTACACTTATTCCTTCTCCTACTCTTTATATTTTAAATGCTATTTACTAAATTATTTTACACTGCTTCATGTTTTTTTTTAAGGGAAGACACTTTTCAAACACATATATTGAATCACTACAAAAGAGAACTGAAGGAAAATATACATAGAGACATTGTAAAAGCAAGATTAGATTTGTGCAGGCCAATGGATTAGGAAGGCCAATAGATTTTTTGTGCAGGCCAATAGACTTTTTAAACATAAAACCAGTCGTAATTTTCTGTATACTGTAAAGAGAAGGTGGTAGCCAAAGCAAAGTGTGAAATAGGACTTGCTGCAGAGCTCACACTATCAATGCAAACATAAATTGGTTGATAAAAGAGATACATTTGTTCAAACTTAATAATAACACATCTCTTAAAAAGTGAGACTCTAAGTGATACAGTGATACATCCTTGAAAGAAATATAATACTAGGTTTCACATAATTGTTTTCTTAAGGTGTTGGTTAATATCTGAGTATGAAGGGTATTACACAGTTACCACAAAAATAATTCTAATGTCTTAGTATATCATTAGATCCAGAAATCAGCCATAGAATATAAAAATTGAAATATATAAAAAATAAAAGATAGATATGCTTTCTTGGGTGATAAACTTTTAACTACATCTAATATTCACTCCATGAGACCTAAAGTACCCATAAAATGTAGCATATAATTAAATTATGCTAAAAAGGAGATACAATGAGAATCATGACATCAAGATAGGAGTGTGGGGCATGTTATTTAAATATCATCCCCCTTTCTCCTGTTCACCCTGCCACAATGCCAGCTTCCATTGGATTTTTATAAAAATTGCATGGTGGTTAAAGGTCATATCATATGTACGAAGTAACATTAGTGAAATGATTTACAAAACAGATGATGGACAAAGTTTTTTTTTTTACATTTAAGTTTGGAAAAATTACCAAATCTCCCCTTCAGCCAATTTCTACATCACTTCTTATTGAAAAGAGTAGGAAAAACCTTTTGTATTGGTGGCAAGATTCTCAGAGAAACAGAATCAACAGAATGTGTGCATGCGTGTGCATGTATATGTGGGACTGGCTCTCACAGTCACACAGGCTGAAAGTTCTGAAAAATGCCATCTGCAAACTGCAAACCCAGAGAAGTCAATGTTTCAGCTCAGTCTGTGTACATTGCAATACTGCTTGGCTGTTAAAAATGATAAATTTGAGATATTTGCAGGAAAATGGAAACACCAGAAAATATAACACTGAGTGAAATAAAAACACACAAGCTTGCATACCACGATATCTTTCATCTGGGCGAGACATAGTATGAACAAAGAAAATGATAAAAGGGTGACGGGAAGAAAAGGGCAACAGGGAAGGATGCAAAAGAAGTAGGATGAGGGGTGTGGAGATGAAAAGAATAAAGATGTGCCGTGTACCGAATCGCCTCAGTCAGTGTACAAACTACAGGCCAGAGCATGAGTTAACACACGTAATATCAACAAGTATGAAAAAGGGGGAAACCGAGGGAGATGGGGAGGCGCAGGGGAGGGGAGAGAAAGAACACCGTGATCTCATCATTTATAAGAAATATAAAAAGTCCTAAACGCTGTGTCTTCTCAGATAGAACTTAGTAACTCATGCTTGGAAGGTCACATTACTTTTAATTTGGCGGATCCTAAAGTATTTAATAAAACCTTTTCTTAAATATATTTAAGAAAGTCACTTAGTATATGCCAGCATCTTAAAGTGCTTAAATGTATTTAAAAATTTCAATTTTATCTCTATCCCTAGTACCAATTTCTATGATACATAGTAGGTATATATTTAAAGCAGTACTTACAAAAATATCAAAGAGAATTTGTATATAGATGCAGAAGTTAGGGTTTTTAAGACATATTTTATGTTGACCATCCACTACTTCGCCAAATGAGGATTAGTCTACTCACTGAGAGAAGATAGTTGGTGCTGAACTTTGTTAACTCAGTTTTTAGCTAGGTTAAATAACTTGCAGCTGCTTGCATTTAAAAGACTCAATAAATCTTTTGATTGGCTGAATAAATAATGAGCAAACATTTCTAATAACCAGTTTCTTCATTTGCAAAGTATTCAATAAAGTAGGTATGCGTGAATGTACAGACAATGATTGCTTTTGATTGTTATTTGTATATTATTATTATTAGTATTGCTTATTGCTAATAGAAATATGGCTTCCAGTTAATATTTGATGCCACTCAATGTTGCCAGGTCTAATGTTGATGGACTAACATTGATACTCATTTAATTAAAATACCTACTTGTAAGTGCTCCAAGAATGTAATCACAGTGCATTTTAAAAATAATAAAGATAAAATTACAACTTTTTTTGGAAAGTCAAAATAACTTATTATTCAAACTTTCATAGACTATCTTGCCAGTGACATTCTATTATTTCATGGATAATATAAAACTAAATAGCATCCACATTTACATTGTTTCTAATCAAATTTTAGTATATCATTATTTTTCTGTATCTGATATTGGAAAATGAACCTGAGGTCTCACATATGTACTCTATCATTAAGCCACACTACTCCCCCACCACAATTTATTATTTTTAAATAATAACTTTAAATTATAAATGTGCAAAAATAATCCTAGACAAATCTATTTTTAAAATATAGTTGACTTTAAATAAAAGAAAATTGAAGTCATAAATTGCATTTTTAGATTTGTAAAAAATATTTTGACACTGGTCTCATTATAAAGCCCAGGCTAGCCTTGAACTTGTGGAGATTCTCCTGACTCACCTTGAGTGATGAGATTGGAAGAATGTGCCACCATGCCCATCCCCAGAAATAACAGTTTCTAATATCTTTAATTATGCAGGTGATTTAGTTCAGCGGTATAAGCACCTACCTGTCTGGAGAGTGTGAGGTCATGAGTTCATTCCCCAGTATCAGTCAATCAATCAATCAATCAATCAATCAATACAATCTAACTCTTCATAGAAAAAATCTTGCTGTTCTCCTGTGTAGCTCAACATCTACTGTTCTGCACATGTACTGTTACTGACAAGATAGTTTAAAACTGGAAAGGTTTTATTGTTTTTATATATTTACTCATGTATTTATTTATATATTGAGGTGTGGAGGATTGAGCCAAAAGCCCTGCATACACTGGCAAAATTTTCTACCACTTTTCTATATCTCATGCCCTCAAATCCCTCTTCATTTCAAAGAATATTTGCAAAAATTTTTATTACCTCATTATTGTAGAATTTTTTCCAACGTACATATTTCCAGCAAGAAAGGTACAATTTCTGTTTCATAATATTCATCGATTTTTTTAAACTTCTAAACTACAATTTGTTTTTAATACCATTCTAATGAAATATGCAGTTTAATTACTTTGTCTGAATTGCCTCAAGGGAATTCAAATTCTACAAGGATTATTTCTAACTTTACAAATAATTGTAGAATTTCAGGGTGCTGAGATTATATGCGTGTAACCTGGCTCACTCATGAATGTATTTAAAATAGTTTATTCTATGTCACTACTTACATTTATATATTCTACTTGTTTTAAAATTTAATACACACACACACACACACACACACACACACACACACACACATATATATATATATATTAGAAAGTATTCTTCTTGCATGTGTGAAATTACCTGTGTTCTACATTTGTTTAAACAGATGTGCATTGATTTGTGCCTTTGGATCAAATCAAATGAATACTGTGATATGAATAAGTATATGATTTTATAAATCCTTTGGGTAAATCTCAAATTGTTTTTTTGATTTTCTCAATTAGCAGTTTGCTCCCAACAATCCACAAACATTTTCATTTCAATAATGTTACTTTCTGTTTCCTACGGCCTTTTCTGATATCTCTGTAAACACTATAATTTCTGATAATATGACAATTTATGGAAGTTTGAGAGTCACTCAATTAGTTATTACTTAATTTCAACCTAACTTCTGCATAACTGCATCACAGTGTAGCTTCCATTCAGTCACTCAATAGTCATAATATAAAGTAATCTCAAGGAAATCACTAACCTAAGAGCAACCTCTGGTGGCAAATAGGCTGAGGTGGAAGCATGTTTACTGTAGTTTCACAATGTCCTTGACCACGTTGGATTAACAAGTAAAGTGTGGTGAAAGTTTTAGTGTTTTGATGTAGGCAAGGCAAGTGTGATGTTTTTGAGACTACAAAAAAAAAAAAAAAAAAAAAAAAAAAGTTACAAAGTCTAGGTTAAATTTTCTTTACTCAATTCTTACTTTTGTGACCTGAGTGACATGTAAAAGTTCAGTTAAATAGGAGTAAGAGCTCATATTGCACAGAATTTTTCAGCAGATGGAAAGAGAATCTTACTTAACAAAAGTTTATTATAAAATATAAATAACCAACTTTTTATATTTTAAAGATTATTCCAGTAAAATGAACAAAATGAATAAGATTACATTAATAAATTTGCCTTTCCTGAGTGTACATGAGAAGTCACATACTTTATTTGGGACAATTTTCAAAACATTGCCTCTGAGTAGTACATACTCATTCTCTTGAGGTTTATGCTCTTAAGGATACACAAAGTTTGACAATAAAGAATGACTTATACAGTACTCAGTAACTGTTCAATCCTTTGAGCTACGTACCATAAAGAACATTTAACAAGGAAGACCATATACACCTATTATGGTGAAACTGGATACATAGAATAACGCATTTAAACAATAGTAGGGCCACTTGCATTCACAAGCACTGTGTGGACTGTTTAGCTTTGCAGTTTATAGTCACTTGACTGCTGTCCTTATATTGGATAGAATTATGACTCCATGCTTCCGGAAGACCAGTAAGAATAAATGCAGGTCTTTGTTTCAATCACTTTCTTCACCGCTGACACAAAATACCCAACACCCACAATTTAAAGGAGGAGAGGAATTTTGGCCCATGAGAGGATTCAATCCATAGTCTGCTGGTCCCAAGGCAGGAAGGGCATGGCAGAAAGACCTGGCAGAGGAAAGCCACTTGGTTCATGGCAGCCAGGAAGGAGAGAAAAAAGGGAGGAGTTTGGGACAAAAATATTCCTTTCCAGGTCATGCACTCTGTGATCCAGGCCCAACCATGCCCATCTAACAGCAAGTCAGCCACAGCGTGCTCAGGAGCCAGCCACCTAAAAGCCTTATCTGTAAACACACAATGCCCTGAGGGAATATTTATGTTTAAGCCAAAAAAATCCTGTTTCAGTTACTTGTTTGTTTCATGGTACTGAGAATTGAGCCCGAGTACTGAGCTATTCCCTAGCACTTTCTGAAGAAAAAGATTTTGACCAACTTGCTAGATTAGGCCTGGATTTATAATACTCTTGCCTCAGGCTTTCAGAGTGCTGAGATTTCATGCAAGTAACACCACACTCACCTATTTTGTTTGATTTTTTACATGCAGAGGACCTTATACAACAGAATTTTCAATAATCTGATCCTTTTCTATATGTATCTTCTGTATGATTCCACAATTCACGATTATCTAGTCTACTAACCCTTTGCAAAAGCCTTAGTATTTTGTTCTCAATAATAATAATCATAGTTGACACAAAGGCCTAGCTCAGGAATTCTTGACAGGTGGTAAAGGAACCTGTAGGTCCCAAGACCCTTTCACAAGGTACATGGGTGAAAAGATTTTTATGCCAAAACATTGACTTTTTTTCACTGTGTTGACATTTGCATTAGAGGCACAAAGATAATGTTAGGGAAAACTGCTGGATCTGGGCATAAGTAAACGAAGTATACTAAACTTTATTATGAGTCAATGTGTTCATCACAACATAATGAACTTAACACTCATAATGACCTAACTGTTTCTATGGAATAGGGAGCGTGATTTGCTAATCCCTAGAGCATTTGGTAAACACTTGATTGTTGGCTCTGCAGTCAAGAACCAGGTAAATCTAAGAAGCTAGCTCACAGAACATTTGCCCAGGAGGTAGGAGACTCTGAATTTGATTCTTAGCCCCCAAAACAAACAAATGACAAATACCACTCATTTGTTATACTGTAAAATATTTGAGTATATTGTCATATTTTTCAGATAATTCTTTTTCCAGGAATGATGGGTCGTTTTCCTACTAGTTAAAATATTCAAGGCATTCAAAATATTTATTTTTTTTCTTTCCCACATTCTTTTATTATGGCTTAACTCCATTTGATCTAAATAATATTGAATTTCTTTCATGGGAACCTTTAATTGAGCATTTTCAGTTCACTGATGCATGAGGGGATCATTTTTGACAAAATATCAGCTCACTTACTTTATCAAAATAAAATTATTCTTGAGTAATTTTCTGACATAGTTATTCTCTTTTATGAGCTCTCACTATATCTCATTAACAGTTTCACAAATTACCATAATAACTTAGGGTGTCATGCTCATTAATTCTCATTTATGAATAAATTGCATTGACAAACCTAAAAAAATATTACAGGGAATTCCTAG
This sequence comes from Cavia porcellus, assembly GCF_034190915.1. Classification (NCBI taxonomy): domain Eukaryota; kingdom Metazoa; phylum Chordata; class Mammalia; order Rodentia; family Caviidae; genus Cavia; species Cavia porcellus. Next base: position 89,921,388 of record NW_026947488.1, on the reverse strand, counting down.
CCTCCAGTATGAAACATATATCATTATACATTATCAAATGGGGATTATTTGAAACCAAAAGCTTCAGCATAAAAGTGGACTGTTAAGGTAACATCAGATTTTGCACTACAAATGCCTTTGTCCGTGCCAGAGTTCTAGGTGTAATGTGGAGACCTGGCCCTACACTCAGTGGAATCACAGTGATCTAGACAACCTGCCAAATGCTTCAGGGACATAAATCATCTCCTGAGTTTGAAGTTTCCTATTTTTATGATATTATTTTGTGATTACTTTTGCTTATTGGTGTAGGTCACCCTCAATGACTATTTCTATAAATTAAAAAAAGTACAAGTTATTTCAAATGGATTTTATAGGAAACAATAGAAATTACTTAATGTTGCTGTGAAGTGGCAAAAAGTTATACTTCAATCTTTGGGGATTTTCAAGAAATTATTTTAATAATTTAGGTGAACAATGGTAAATTTTTAAAAATAAAATTTGAAATATACGTAAATATTGATATATGTGCTATTAACTAAATATTACATAAATATTAATAAAACAGCTATAGCTCTTATAATTTAAGAGATATGACCTAATACATGTAGGATAAATCCAAATAAAGGTTTGTATTCATAAATCACAAAACTTTCCAATATCTTTAAAATATGTTTATTAAACCTTTTTTTTTTACAATTTTTAAAAATTACACTCATGCAGTATGCAGAGCTAGTCCATCTGTACTAATTTTCTTTATTTTTTTATAGATTCAAGCACATTTTATAAAGTTATGATATAAAAAAATAGTTCCTCACCCTTTATCTGTGGGAATTTGGTTCTAAGACTTCCTGTTAACGCCAAATGGCAAATTGTACAAAACTGTGAATATACTATGTAAAGTAGTATGGTAAACTTTAACTCATAAATGAGGCACCATAATAGAACAAAATAAAATATGAACATCAAGCAATCATCACCCAACAGAAATGTCAGTCTGAACAATTTATGAACAAAACAACCTTCACAAGAGCCCAGAAAACTCAGTAAGAGATCACAATGTCTGATTTTAGCATTGTTATACTAAATGACATGTTCAATAAAGCAAGAAGGATTTCCATACAAATCCAAAACCACTTATGACAGAAAGAGACACTTCTTAGAGGGAAGAGAAGGAATTAAGAAAGATCCAGTACTGGCACCACCAGAATAAAACTCCTTACTGGGCAGATGACCATGGGTTTCTCACTCAAGCCAAGAAAGAACACAAAGTCTCTCTCCCTGGGCTGGGGGAGGGAAGTAGACACAATTCACTGATTTTGAACCTCGGCCTGCACTCCCACTGCAGGTTAAATGCTGATTAGAATTCTTTAACCTCTCTCCACAGAGTGATGATTGTAGATAAGGCATTTGGACTCAGTTCTGTCCTAAGAAGAGGATTGCATAGACTGAATATCCTTCTAAATATTCCCCAGTGCAGGTTGAGAAACTCCATGACTGTTGATTTGGATGAACCATAGATCTGAGGCACACTCAATTGCAGAACTAAGAAGATGCTAGTTGCAGGCTCGTGTACACTATGAATGTAGGATATCAACTTGTATTGAAATAGCAGGAGTATTCACAGGCCCAGGAAAAATAGTTAAGACCCTGCTTACAATTTTTAAAAGGTTGGAGGAAAAAAAAGCCATAATGATCTTTGTGATGATTCCCTCTTCTCCCTAAAAATGAGACCTATCTGAAAAATAATCAGTCCTGAAAACTGTCTTGCCTTACCTGCCACTGCTAGTCTCATGCAGAGTGGGTTCTCTGTAAGACAAAGAAAGAGAGCTATTACCTTGTGTTTGCCAGAATCATACTGAGGATTTTTGTAGCTATATTCTTTAAAGCGATTAGCATGCAGTTATCTTTTTTGGCTGGATTTAGAATCAGGGTAGTAACTTTTTTCTCTGGTTTGGAGTCAGGGTAGTAACTAAATCTTAGAAGCAGTTTATATGTCCACCAACAGATGAATAGATAAAGAAAATGGGATATTTCCACCTGATGTAGTTTTACTCAGACATGAAGATAAATGAGAGTTATGTGTAGGAAAATTGATAAACCTTGAGACCATAATGTTAAGTGAAAAAAATCAGACACATAAGCTTAAAAGTCACATGGTTTCCCTATATGAGAAATCCAAAATATAAAGCGCAAAATGAAAAGTAGATAATAAGAAGCAGAGAGACAGTTTTGTAGAAAGGGAAAGGAAAAGAGCTGGAGGGTGGGGAGGGGAAAAGGAGAGAATGAAAAATAACGAGAATGTGTTATGTATAGGGACCAGTTCTCCACAAGGGCTGCAGACACTATGTATTACAAACATTTTTAACAAAAAGCCAAATGATGAAGGTTAGCATATATATCCACAGGAATGAGGAAAAAAAAATCAGAAATCCTTGAACTTAATATAAAGTAAGAAAAATTAAAATGCAACAGAATGCATCCATATTAGTGCAGATGAAACAAGAAAAAACAATTAGCTTGAAGACAGATCATACATACACAGTCAAAATGGAAGAAAGATAAAGAATGAATAGTAATGAAGACAGTTTTTATATGACATACAAGACAGCATTAGAAGTTCAGTGGCTTCTTTTATTGCAGCTAAAGAGAACTGAAGAATACAAATACTTCATCACAGGAAAGTTAAAATCACTAGACAGGCTTAATTCAACAAAGTTTGTTTTAAAACATATAACTAAGCTCTCAAAGGTAAAAGAAAAGCTTATCAGAACATCAAGATAAAAGAAACAAATAACAACTAAAAAGTCCAGACTCATGAAATGGGACAGGTTAGTAGAAACTTCACAAGCCTGGAGGAAGCTGTATTGAAACATACACAGTAATGAAGCATAAAACTGCTAACCACAAATACCATACTCAGTCTGGGTGGCAAAGTACACTTCTGATATTTCAGCTATTTGGGAGGGGGAGGCTGAGGCAAAAGCATCTTGAGTTTAAGACTAGCCTGGGAAAATTAACAAGACTCCATTTCAACATTTAAAAGCTAAACAACAAAACTGTATATGTAGGTCAGAATTCCCTGGAAATGTGTCCAGCAAAGCTATCACTTAGAGATGGAAGAAAGAGCAATGCATTCACAGAAAAACAAAAGCTGAGATCATTTAATACCACAAAAACTTTTTTTATATAAAAAAAAACCTCAAAGACCTTTAAACTAAAAAGAGATTGTAGTGAGAAAAAACATTTAAAGGTACAAAACTCACTGATAAGAATAAGAAATACATACAAATTCAAAATTGCTATAATTTCAAACAAATTAAGTCTTTAAGAATTTAGACCAAAACACAAAATAATAAGTATATTAATATGTTAAGAAACAATATAATGAGATGAAAAATGGGACATCAAAAATTTCAACTGTGGGGGAACGAAAGAAGTGAAAGCAGGTAAATTTTGTATTAGTATATTTTAGGTTTCTCAAAGCTCTTTGAGATCCTGTTACTATGCTATTTCTTCAAATTATATTGTTATAATAAATAACCGTTTGTGCAAGTATCAGTGCAGTCACAAAACAAAATCTGTCATAGGCACACCAAAAATGGTAAACAAGGAATCAAGACATGCTACTTGAGAAAATAATTTTATCATAGATAAAAACTGTAAGAAAGGGAGAAAGGAAGAGTACAACCACAATTAAACTAGAAAACAACTAGTAAGAAAACTGCAGTAGAAAAACTTTTCATATTGAAAATTAAATGTAAATGGGTTAAAATTTCCAACTTAATGACATAGAATGATTAAATTGCTTTTTATGAAAGGATTCAGCTGAATGTTACTTCCAAAAATCTCATTGCACCTCTAAGAAGACATACAGACCAGAATGAAAAAGGGTGTGCCATGCTAATGGAATAGAGGAGAGCAGGGGAAAGAGAATACAAGGAGGAGAAGGAGGAGGAGGAGGAGGAGAGACAGAAAGGGTGAGAGTAAGAGAGAGAAAGAGAGAGGGAGTTATATTACATTAGAAAAAATAGATTTTAAATCAACAGCAATAAAATAATACAAGAAAGGTCAACAAGAAAGGTTCAGCAGGAGGAAATGCCAATTCTAAATACATATACTCCCCACTATTCGAACAACAAAATAAATTTTAAAAAATATATTGGTACTGGGGCTGGGGATTTAGCTCAGCGGCATAAGCGCTTGCCTTGCAAGCAGGGAGTTGTGAGTTCGATCCCTGGTACCGATAAAAAAGAAAAAGACAAATATATATATATATATATATATATATATATATATATATGTACTAAAGTAACAGATGGACTCTTTTACAGTTCTACTAGTCTACTTCATCACCTTACTTTCAATAAGACAGATCATTCAAACAAAAAAATTAATAAACAAAGAACAAAATTAAATTACACCATAGACCAAATTAACCTAAGAATCATAAAAATCATTTCATTCCAACAGCTGTAAAATAAACATTTTTCTCACCAGTACACAAAATATTGTCCAAAGTAACCCACATTCCAGGTCCTGAGGCAAGTTTCAGTTAAGCAAAACATCATATCAAATAACTTTTCTGGAAAATTCAATGATAGTTTTCAGTAATAATAATTTGTGAAAGTGGAAAATTACAAATAACAACATGCTCCTGAACAACCAATGGATCAATGAGGTAGTTCAGTAAAGAATTGAAAAATGATAATGGAAACATAACACCAATGTTTACAGTATGCAGCATAATAAATATTACAATAAAAGTATAATGCTATCAATACTTAGCAATAAAAATAACAGAGTTCAAATAAACAATCTGAAACTGGACTTCAAAAACAAAGGAGGGAATGAAGGAAGTAAGGAAGAAAGGAAGTAAATGAAGGGAGAAGCCAAAACCAACAAGTTAATAAATTATAAAGATCAGGAAAGAAAATGTACATAAAAACATACAATGAATCAAAAAAAGAAGAGATAGCTTTTCAAAAAGATGAACAGCATTTAGAAACCATTAATTAATTTTTTTTTTTTTTTTGTCTTTTTCCTTTTTATCGGTACCGGGGATCGAACTCACGACTGCCTGCTTGCAAGGCAGGCGCTTATGCCGCTGAGCTAAATCCCCAGCCCTAGAAACCATTAATTAATAAGGAAGATAGAAGTTTAAATATGTTAAAAGATAAAAATAACATTTTAGCTGGCAGCAAAAAAATACAAAAGATCATCATTGCACATAATTGTGATCAACTGTATGCCAGCAAACATGATAATTAAAAGAAATGGGCAATTTCCTGCATATATATTAGCATATATCATAGTATTAGATTAGTATATATGATCATAGTAGTACTATGTAATACTGATACACTAATATGATGATAGTACTAATCATTGGCATATGATTCATATATACAATAAATATTGAATTGGCCAGGGATTTAGTTCAGCAGTATAAGCACCTGTCTGGCAAGCGTGAGGTTGTGAGTTTGATCCCTGGTACAAACAAAAATAATAATAATAATAACAATATTGAATCATGGAAAAATAGAAAACCTTAGCAGAACATTATTGTGATTGAATTAGTAATAAAAAATTTAATGTCAAAGATTAGAATCTGATAACTTGTGTGCTGAATTCTGTGAATTATTTAAAGAATTAAAATCGACTTCTGGGAGAACATGGCGGACAGATAGCAGCAGCTATGGAGGCTCTCTGAAAGAACCAGCTTGGAATTCAGGAATGGTGCGGAGTAAGGAGTCGTGAGCAGGTGGAGATATGCCCTGCTGACCCAAGAACAAACTGGGCTGAGAGAAACCAACTTGGAGTGCAATCCTGGTGCTGTAACAGGAACAGAAAAGCCTCAGTGTGGAAGCTGGAGCCCGTACCATTGGAAGCCGGGATTTGGATTTCCTGCTGCGTGGCGGCTGCATCTACATCGACTCGGCAGGGAGAGAGATGCACAGAAGCTCTGAGAACGGGAATCGGCGAACGGAGTTGAAAAAAGGACGGGCGGGAAGCTGTGCATTGACTTGCGGTGAGGTGAGTGAGAGAAACTGACACACTTCCCACTGTTTGGGAGACTCCAACAGAGGACATTGGGCAGACTTGCGGGAGCAGGGTGCTGCAGCGACTTCAGCCATGTATCCCCCTCTCAAGCGGGATTGGTGAGAAGTGCTTAGCCTGCTGACACTGCTGGCTGAGACCCAGTGGGCTAGCATAACCCAGATCCCAGAGCCTGAGGGTGACCTGGAGGGGCGGGCCCCGCATAGGCTGCCTGATCTGCAACTTCCTGGTGTGCTGCGGTGGGCGGGAACACCTAGCCGGCACAATTCAATCAGACTGTGGCTGACAGGAAAGGAAGCTGGGCCTCCTATATACGCTTGCATATATAAGGAACAAAGAATATGGGAAGAGGGAGCAACAAGAAAGGCCCTTTGGCCCCCAATCCTGAGAAACAGGCAATAGCGGACACTGCACCAATAGACATAAAGCGCCATCTAGAGAGCCTCATAGATCAGTTCAGGAATGAAGTTATTAATGACCTGAAGCTAGAAATAAGCAGAATAGTTAGAGAAATGCTAAGCACCACCCAAGAAAAAACAGATGGTGGAATGGAAGATCAGAAAAAGAGGGGAGAATTGTTTGATGGAGAAAATAGAGAAAGCATAGAATATGTGAAGCAGGTTCAAAGAGACTACCAGGAAACTAACTCTATTGAAAACTGGCATAACAGCTTGAAAGAAACTAAGGACAGACTATCTGAACTGGAGGGCAGATTTGTAATATGGGAGAATGAAATGAAAAACTTCTTAAAAGTAACAAAGAAACAAACAGCAATAATACAAAGACTAGAAGATGATAAGAGGATCAATAACTTAAGAATTAAGAACATAAAAGAAGAAGTAGGGACACAAACAAATGAACTACAAAAGCTACTCACAGAAATAATCCAGGAGAATTTTCCTAATTTAGCAAAAGGTAAAGATACTCAGTTGTATGAAGCATACAGGACCCCAGCCACCTACAACCCAAACAGAGCAATACCCAGGCATATAATAATTAAAATTCCAGAAATTCAATACAAGAACAGAATATTAAAAGCTGTCAGAGACAAGAAACAGACCACTTACAAGGGAACACCCATCAGAATTACAGCAGATTGCTCTGCACAAACCATCAAATCACGAAGAGCGTGGGGGGAAATAATTCAAGCTTTGAAAGATAATAATCTCCAGCCAAGATTGAGATATCCTGCACAACTGTCCCTGGAAATTGACGGAAAAACAAGGTGCTTCCAGGATAAAGAGGAACTAGGGGAATATGCAACCACCAATTCAACTCTACAGAGAATACTACAGGATATTCTAAAAAAGAAAAATACAAAGAATCCAGAAATAGTGGCAGAGAGGCCACAATGAATGGAGCAGAAAACAAAATGAAGAAGACAAACACAACTAATGACAGAAAAAGAGCTCAACAGAAATGAGGCAGAGAAGATTGGATGATAGGAACAGCTATTTTGGAGAAAATGATGTCTTAATAGGTAATACTGATTTAGTATCATCTTGTTTTGAAGTCTCATCAAGCTTTTGTTCTTCTGTCTCTATTGATCTAAACAGGTTGTATCTTATTGGATTTTATTATGTATGATAGTATAAGCAAAAACTTTTAAAGACAAGGAGATTATACAGAAACCATTGTTCGTTTTCTGTTGGTTGATTCTAAGTACCCCGTAATGCTGTCATTCTCTTAAATGGTTTAACATTGTTTTGATATATTTGATGCTACAGTATACGAAGTTATACTCAAAGATTTCAAGGAAAGAGACAATATTAAGTAACTACTTTTATGTCAGGATTATCTTGTGGTGAAACACTATTCTGCTTAAATGGTTATGTTTTGATCTGTGCTGTTTTGCTGTTATGCCCTCTTTTATCTCAATCTCCACTTCATTATTTACTTTTTTATTTTTATCCTTTTAATTAAGGGAAAAATAAATAAAAAATAGCAGGATATATTATAGTAACCCACTTTGACTTTCCATTATCTTGATATAAAGCCCTGTATTACTCTCACCATCTTGTTTTTGACTCATGTCCCCCTATTCTGTTTTGCTTGATAGTACCAGGTTCAAAAGTTTAAGCAACAGCTGTGAAGATAGTGAGATTCATTATAACGCCCATTCTCCTTGACTATTATCTACTTTTGAAGACCTATAATGTCTCCAATGTTTTGGTTTTGTCGGTTTTGTTCTTTACTGTTTTGTTCAATTTTATTATAACTGATGATATAGGCAATTCTATTAGAGATAGCGGGAGGCATTATGGTAACCATTGTTGATCACCTTGTATTATGGTTTTACATTATCTATTATGTCCACCCTTTTGATTTGACTGACTGTTCTGTTATGTCACATTTGGTTCTACTCCCTTCCAAAAAAGTAATAAGAACTGTGGGAGCAACAAACCCAAAATGGGTAATTGTCATTGTACAAAAGAGAGGAAAAGAAAGTGCTCTAAATGATATAACTGCATGTATATATAAGTGTATAAGATAGATAGTGATATCACTGAGTTTTGTTGGATCATTGAACAGAACTGTTTGCAGTCTCACTGTTGGAATGTCCACTTTACAAGCTTTAATTTTGTGACTTGAACAATTATCTCTAAGATGACAATATGTAATCCATTAACTAGTGATTTCCTATTGTTTATTTTTTTCTGTAAATCTGTATAACTTATACCCTTTCTCTGCTTTTTTTCTCCTTAAATAAAATTTTAAAAAAATAAGGAATTAAAATCAGTTGTTCTCAATTTATTCTAATACAAATTGGAGAAGAGGTTAATATTTCAAACTCAGTTTATGAGGTAGATAGCATTACCCTCATATCAAAAGGAAGTAAAAATAAAGCAAAATAAAACAAATCAAAACAAAAAAAATAACTAGATAAAATACAAATCAACTCCCAAGATAAATATAGACAAAAAATCCTTAACAGACTATTTGTAAACCAAATCCTATGGCACACATATGCAGAGGTTTCTTTACCATAATAAGTAGAATCAATTGAAAGAACTCAAGGGTAGTTCAATATGTAAAATGCATAGCATGATATATGACATGAAAAGAATTAAAGATAAAAACCATGTCATCTAGTTAATAAATGTGGAGAACATATTTGATAAAGTCTAACATCACTTATGATAAAAAAATTCCTGAACATATTGGGTACAGAAAAAAATGTACCTCAATATAAAAGACCGTGCATGACAAGACTATAGCTATTTGGCCAATTATTTTGTTGCTGGGAAGAAATAATTGGCAAACACAATTTAAAGGAGCAAATGGTTTAGTTGGCGCATGGTTTTGAAGGTCTGGGTTCGGTTGGCCAGCGAAGGTGCCCAGGCAGGGCCCTCACTGTGGACCGGTACAGCAGGGAGGCTGCTCCTCCCGCGCAGGTGGTGGGAAGGAGCACAGAGGACCCGAACTGTGACCTTTCCAAGGCGCAGCCCACAGACTCCCCCCAGCCTGGGCTCCATCTATCAGCAGAGTGTGCAGGTGTGAATGTTAGCGGATTCATCTACTGAAGAAGGCAGTGACCCCGTGATCGCACCATGCTGATAGGAGCCTTTTAACCCAGTCAGTCTGAAAGTTAAGATTGCCTGACACCAACTAACATCATATTGAATGGAAAAAAGCGGGCAGCTTATATTTATACATGATACAAGAAAACGACCCACTTTCAATAGTTTTATTCAACATTGTTCTAGAATTTCTAAACACAACACTCAAGCAAGAACAAGAGATTCATAACATCTAAATCTAAAAGAAATTCAAATTGTCATTGATAGCACAGATTATGAAGCAAATTACAGAAAACTACGAAGTATCAGCCAAAGCCAATCTAAAAGAATTAATTAAAAAATTTAGCATATTTCTGGGATAAGAAATTTTAAAATAGTATTTCTGTACATCAAGGGCAAATTATGAAAAATAAATAAATAAATACATAAACTAGTGATTGTTTTTCCATTACCTGCCCAGTAAGATAAAATAGGGATAAATTTGGTCAGAGGACTTTTCAATGAAAATTATAAAACACTGATGAGAAAAGATACACATATTCAGCAAACATTGAAAAGACATTCTGTGCTCCCAGACTGAAAGAATCACTATTGTTAAAATGCCATACTCCAAACAAAACAAAGCAAAACCACAATAACAACAACAAAAACCCTAAACTCTACCAAAACATCAGTGACATTCTTCACATAAGTAGAATAAAAAACACTAAAATCCACATAGAACTATACAAATAAATAATAGATTAAAAATCACTAAAATAGTTGAAGCAGTCTTGATTAAAAATACCAAAGCACGATATTATCCTATTTCCATTCAAAATATGCTACACAATTTTAGCAATTGAAATAACATTATCATGGTATAAAAAAGACACATAGACCAATGGAATTGAATGGATAACATAAGAAGTTAGTCCACATGTGTACAGGTAACTTTGTAGAATTTTTACAAACAATCAGGCAAGAAAAAGAAATACAAACTTGCTAAGAAAACAAAGTTGCTAAAATATGAATTGGACATTGGATAGTATCTTCAATAAATAAAGCTATAAAAATTAGATATTTATATGTAAATAAGAAAATAGAACCCTATCATAATGTATAAAAATGAACCTAAAATGCATTAATGTCTTTAAAATAACATCAGAAATTATGAATATACTAGGGGAAAATTGCTGAAATTGCTTTAAGACACTGGAATGGACAAATATTGGTTTTGGATAAGCCACAAAAGCATGGAAACAAAATTAAAAACAGACAAATATAATCTGATAACACTTAAAAGCCTCTACATGCTACATGAAAAAAAAAATCAACAGTGCATAGATTGGCACAGAAACAATGAAAATATTAGAAAACTAATGACTGGTTATCTGCATTCCTAAATGAAACACATAAGTAACCCATGAAACAATATTGAAAATTTTACAATAAAAATTAGCAATAGATATTTCTAAAAATAAGGTATACAAATGGCTAACACATACATGGAAAAAAGCTTATATCAGTAATCATCAGGAAAATGCAGATTAAAAACTAAGTTAGATATTACCTCAGCCAAGGCAGATTATCTATTATTTAAAAAGAAGAAGATAAAAGATAACAAGTTCTAACAAGGATGTGGAGAAAAGACATTTTATGCCATTGTTATGCCATTTTATGCCATTGTTAAGAATATAAATTAGTAAAACCATTATGGAAAATAATGTGAAGGATCCTCAAAAATGCAATAGTGCAACTATGAAATGTTACTGTAAGGTTTCTTCTTGGTAAATATGCAAAATAAGTATATCAAACAATTATCTGTCCTTGTGTTTATTGCCACACTATTGTCAGTAGCCAAGAAAACGGCAGCAGTTTATGTATTCATTAACAAAGACATGGGAAAAGAACAAGCAGCACATGAGGATAGTGGAACACTATTCAGGCATAAAGCCTGTCATCTGCATCAAAGTGACTGAACTGGAAGACATTTTTAAGTAAAAAAAAAAAAAAAAAAAAAAAAAAAAGGAAGCACAGAAAGATAAATATGATCTCATTTATATGTGAAACTTTAAAAAATGATTTCAGAGAAGTCCTGAGTAAAATGGTGGTGGTGAATGTGGCAGGAGACAAAGATGGAAAAAGATTAATCAATTGCTAAGTCAAGTTAGATAACAAAACTTGGTTCTAGTGTATTTGGTACTAGGGAGACCACAGTTAAAGGTAACACATTGTACATATATTTATATATGTACTTCACTAAGACTAAGAAAGAGGATCTTGAATTCTTTTACCATGAGTAAAAAAATACATGATTGAGGAGATATATATGTTTATCTTGATTTGAACATTGCACTATATTTTCTGGATCCAGAGTTTCTTCCCAAGGTTCCTGTGTTGTAGACAGCTGACTTTGTGATCAGCCTGTGACATTTTTGGAAGGTGGTGAAACCTTTAGAAAGTTGGGGTCTAGGGGGAAGAAGTTAGGTGTCTGAAGGAGTGTCCTTCACTTTGATATTGAGACACTAGTCTCTCTCTTCTCCTTTTTACTTGGTGCCATGACCTGTTAAAGCAGCTTTGCTTTACCATGTACTCTCACTATGATGGTCTCACTATGATAGACTAACAATGATGAACACTTTGGAGACCAAATGCCCAAGCTGCAATCCAAAACCCAGTTATTTATCATAAAGTACCAACATCGCAATTAAACCTGAATTCAGTAGTTTTGATTTTAAAAACCTCAGAATTTATCATCTTTTACCTTAATAATTACTAAAATTATAATACCATGCCATAGGTTTGCTATTACTACCCTCAACCTCCAAACAGGGAGCCAACTCACAATGGACTAGAATCTCTGAAACCATGAGCCAAAATAAACTTTCTTGCTTTTAGGTTGAATTTTGTCAACTAATTTTGTCATAGTAGCACAAATCTAATAAGCAATACATACAGGTATCAAAATACCAAATTGTATCTTATAAAACTTTACAATTTTTATGTTACTTGAAAGAAGTAAAAAATAGGGTAAAGTGGCTGTCAAGAATAACTGGTAGTAAAAATGGGACATTGATAACACACTGCATGCTATATGATAAAAGTTTTGTGAAAGTGAGCACTCTGTCTTAACATATCTTATTATGCTTACAGTATTACCAGCCCGTAACTCACTGTGATTGACTCAAGACTAAGAAAGTGAAATCCTGGATATGGGAAACTGCAATAGACTGTTTGTGAGCTGCACTGTGTGCTGTGGTGCATTATATAATAAGAATGCATTAGGGGCTGGGGATTTAGCTCAGCGGCATAAGCACCTGCCTTGTAACCAGGCAGTCGTGAGTTTGATAACTGGTACCGATAAAAACGAAAAAGACAAAAAAAGAAATAAAAGTCTTTAAAAAAAAAAAGAATGCATTAGTGATATTGAGTTCAGATAAATAAACGTGCTAATAGAAATGCATCCGGTAAAGACCAGGCTCTGGAGGTTCCAGTTAGAAACAAAGACTACATTGACTCTTGGACTGCAGACCATGTATGCTATCCTTTGGCAGAAAGTTTTTCTGCATTTTGCTCATGTGCAGAGACTTTGACTGAGATTAAGTTTCAAGGTAGTAGACTGACTAATCTAGTGGAAAAAATTTCAAGGCATTCTAATGTTGAGGTGATAATAAGATTACTGTTGGGGGCTTTTAGCCAGATTCATGTTGAGAATTAAGAGCAAAGATCCCAGAAGAATGACTGAAAATGTTCTGAGTTTGACCAAAAAAGGAAGCTTTGGTAAAGTTGAAGCCTGCAAAATTGGAGCAAAGGAGAACGTGGTTGCAAGAAAATGAACAGGATAACAGAAGAGATGACCTGAAGATAGGACAAAAACAAGCAGAAAGGACTCTACCCTTTGCAACTTCAAAATTGCAAAGGAAAAAGACTTCCTTGAGATGAGAACTTTAGTGCACCACTTTCCAGAATGGTGGCTGCTCCAGATTTTGTAGTAAGAGAATTTGTTCCTCCAGATTTGACTCATATTGCTCAGAAATTCAGGCACTCAACCTCTACAGCCATGAAGAAAGGTAATCTGCTTACTGTCACAGCTGGCTGCAGACTTTCAGATCATCTACATGGTCCTGGTTTTAATTCCATGAAGAATTCAAGAGTTGTACGGTCAAGAAGGCTTCAAGCTTGATTTCACAAGAAGGCCTGAGAGGGCAGGCAGAGTGCCAAGGAGTGGTTGAACCTGTGAATAATAAACTAAAGGTACAGTGTAGACCCCGAACATTAGAGAAGCCAGCAACATGGATAATCTGAGGTAAATTATTGCAGGGAATTAGCAAAGGCAACCCAAGAGAAAAGCTGTGAGAGCTACAACCACTGGTGGTGCCATTGGGTCAGAGATATCCAAGGTCTTTGGAGTTCACGTCTGGCCATGGGATTGCCCCAGATATTGGAAATGGAACCATAGGACTCAATGTTTGCTCTGCTGAATTTTGAACTTACTTGGGATAGCTGCATAGCTGCAGCACAACAACAGATTGCTAGTGACCCCCATCTTCACAGTTAATGCTTTCTCACCAGGCAGTTCCATTTTAACTGTCACATTTTCAGATAGTTTTTCTGAACATTTTCCTTCATGGAGGCTAACTTGACATCAAGTTTTACTAAATTATTATATTTTGTTCTCTACCACATCCTGAAATTATATTTGTCCATTTATTTTCTGTTTTCTCTTCCCAAAAAGAAAAGAAGAAAGAATGAAAACAACACGGCATTCTTTCATTATTGTCACCAGTTTACATCACACAGAATAGTACAAGTCCTCACGCAGGTATTCATGAAATACTTATTCAGTGAATGGGTGAATGAATAAATGATTATCCTGTCCTCATATTTTAAAACATATTTTCTATAGCAAAGAGCAGCTTATAGAACAAGCAATGTTAATAAGAGGATTAAATGTTAGAATTTTTTTTTTTAAATTACCATAGAAACACTAAGAAGGAAGGAGTATTGTGCAAATAGAACAGAGGAGCTTCACAAATGCACTAAATACATAGTTTTCTCTAACGGGCTTTCACTTAAAAGCCAAAAAGGGCAACAGATGGAAGGTGCAAAATAATGAGTTTTTACTGAACATGTGGAAGAGGTCAGAGAAACAGAAAAGGAGGATATTTAGGTGCATTATCAAGTCAAATTATAGTGCTAAGCAGTGTAGATTTTATCTTTGAGGTAATTAATTCTAATGAAAGCACACAAATTTCAAAGTGATGGTTGTGTATTAAAGATGGAATTTAAATATTCAATGTATTTGGAAAACTTCCCTCAGTTCCCTTAAGCAGACTTGATAGTAAAAAAATGCAACTGGGTTGAAAAGTAGGGGAAATGTTGAATTTAGAAAGAAATAGCAAGAAATATTAGTGAGGACAGCCTTCTGTAGAACCAAACCGGCTGCATAATTCCTGTGTCTTCCTTCATTCATTTCTACTCAAGTCTCCTGAACATTGCAAAGAAAACAGGGTTAAAATAGAGACCTAAAATTATTTCAGTGGTAGAGAGAGGTTACACAGAATTAAATGTTCTAGAACTGATCGCAGATAAACTCATTCCATGCACGGGCACATAAACACCCAATATATCTCTTACACAACAATGAACATACAGGTTTAACCAATACACATTATTTAATTTATATATTTTAATTTATATAATTGTATATACTTAAGTATAAACATACACATTCTTTGTTGGCCTTTCCCAATATAGAAGAAGATACCAAAAACAAAAGTAAATTTTCTACACCTTTAATTGAATCAATAAAAGAAGTACCAATCTAACATCTGATTGTGGCTTTGGGAGTTTTTAAAACCTATTTAAATAATCTTTTCACTTACATGGAAGTGGTGAATGAAAAACAATTATTAAACTAGATTTTTCATGTGAAGAGTAAAGATAACTAAGTGAGATAAAGATGTTTTGGAAAGAGCCTGTTGGTACCCATACATTAATGAGCTTGGGAGAAAATACATGCATTTCTATTTTCATAAACCTAAGGAATGCTAGCCTTGGTGAGCTGAGCATAAAGTCATCCATTTTTGTTCTGTTAAGATGCAAGCTATTCTGTTCTCAAAAAAGTCTTTTTCAATAATGACTCTACCAGTGAAAGTGAAGAATAATTCATCTAATTGAAACTCAGAATGCTATAGATAGATAGAAAGTAATTACCTAAGATATATACTAGCCAGGTTCTTGAGAATAACACCCATATCTTTACAGAAATGCTGTGAAATTATTCAAGACCATGATCATCAAGACACTCATATAAATCTTATCTGTTGGCTCAAACTTTGACAGGATGCATAACTAGGAGTAAATAAGAGCAGCAAAGTAATTCTCCATATTATATTCAACATTGGAAAGATCCTACTGTGTCTTCTGACACTCTAGAATTTGAGAATGATAAAGCAAACTCAAAGAAAAATACATAATTGAATGTTAGAAAATGAAAATCCTAAGAAAGGTTAAAATAAGTTAGATTAGGCCAGAGAACAACTGGCTAAAGGTTTACTATTAACAGACTTTTCAGTGAAGGGTTATTTCACAGATTGAGACAGCCAGGTGTTTTGCATTTTCATTTAAAGCATAATAGAGAGAGATGAATTTTAATAGCAAAACAAGAGAAGGAAGAAAGACGCTTTTGATAATGGAAAAGACTCTTCAATATTAAATGGGCTCCGAAGGGATTTCAGAACATTGAAATTGAGGAAATCTTTCAAAAATAGAATTCAAATATATAAGGCTTGGAAGTTAAGGAAAGGACAACATGACATTTTAAGATGATTTCCATGACTGTAATTCAAAAGCAGCCCTACAAAGAAGAGCAGGATGTCCACTGTGCACTGAGAGGATGTAGAAAGGGGAAGCAAAAAATAAGCACAAAATGGTTATGAATATGCCATCACTTCTTCAAATTATTTACCTAATTTGATTGTACAAATATCTCCTTCAAATGAAGGGGGCAGAATCCATTTGTTTATGATGGGAATTGAACCCAGGGTAAATACAGGCTCTAGCATTAAACTACAACCTCAGTCACAGTTTATTTTTTCTTTCTATCTTACTTACATATGCAGAGGCACAAACATGTGCATATAATACATACTCTTCATTTAAAAAGAAGATAAAAATCACTACTTTTAAAGGGAAAAATGTTTCTTTTGTTAACAGTTTATTTCTGATTCATATGAGATGGAATATCTCAGATTATACAGCAAGAATAGACAAGTGAAAACTTTATACAGCTAAAATTACTGACTTATCCCATCTGTGACAATGTGGAAAAGCTTTGGAATGAAAATATAATAAGACTTCTCAACTGTAGTATGCATAAACATTTTGAAAATATTTGTTAGAAATGCAAATCTATGGGGTCAAGCCCTGAGAGATTTTGATTCAGTTGATCTAAGGTGGACTCTGGAATCTCTAAGTTCCTCAATAACTCAAGTGATTGTAGTACAAGTTCTCTGTTGACTCAAGTGTCAGAAATGAAGATATAGAAACTTTGGTTAAGGCTTATTCAACATTTTTGTTCTAATATCTATATATAATTGAATCATCGCCTCTATCAATATTGAATTGTAACAGCATCCCAGAAAAATCACATGTAATAAAAATAACTTAAATTACCTATAACATATAGCTTGATAATGTGGGCTAGAAAAATTTGTGCAGTAAGATAAATATTGTGTATAACTTTAAAAATACTTAGATGTACCACAACAAATATCACTAGAAGGGGTTTTGTAATCAAAACAATAGCATTCTAGGATGCTAAAAAACTAGACAATTTTTGTACTTCAAAGGAAACAAACCACATGATGAAAAGACAATGGATAGAGTGAGAGAAAATATTTGGAAACATATATCAAATACGGGATTTCCTATGGCTCTCAATGTTTGTATACTCTCAAAATTCATGCTGAAACTTAATTCCAATACGATGGTATTAAAATGAGAGTTCTTTGAAAGGTGAGTTCTTTAAGAGGTGTGTAGGCCATAAGGACTCTACCTTCACTGAGGCATTTTTGTCCTTATAAAAGACATGTGAGGAAGCACAATCATCCCTTTGGCCATCTTTCCTGTAAGGACATAGCTTGAAGGTGTCATCTATGATGCATGAAACCTTATTAGACATTAAATGTGCTAGTGCATCCATCTCAGATTTTGTAGTTGCCAGAAATTTTAGAAATAAGTTTTTTTTCTTTTTCTTTTTTATCGGTACCAGGCATCGAACTCACGACTGCCTGCTTACAAGGCAGGCGCTTATGCCGCTGAGCTAAATCCCCTAGAAATAATTTTTTTGCTTCTGATGAATTTCTTATATTTTGCTATTTTGCTTGAAAGCTGAAACTGACAAATATAAGGCTGATATTTAACTCACATGATTATAAACTTAACAGCAAAAAACAAACAACATGTCAAAATTGGGAAAATCCTGAATATACATTTTTCACAAGAAGACATGCAAAAGCCCAACTGGTATAAAATATTCCATATCACTAGTCATCATGGAAGTGAAAATCAAAACTGCACCTCATCCTGAAGAGGGAATGTGTGTTATCAAAAAGACAAAGATAACAAGCACTGGTGGGAAAGTAGAAAAAAAAAAAGAATCCTTGCATACTGTTGATAAGAATTTAAATTAGTACAACCATTACAGGAAACAATGTGGAGTTTCCTCAAAATGTTAAAAAGTATCATTTTGATATGAATTTGCAATATTTTTCATTTCAAAAAAATGAAATCAATATGTCAAAGAAATATGTACTACATTTTTACTGAAACACTATTTATAATAGCTAAGATATGTAAACCTAGATGGTCTTTAACTAATGAGTGGAGAAACAAAATGCAGTGGACAGACATACTGAAATACTAATCAGCTATAAAATTATTAAATTCTGTCATTTCAACAATATGCATGGACCTAGAGGCTACTAATGAAATAAAATAGATACAGAAGGATAAATACTACATGATCTCACTCCTATATGAAATCCAAAGAAGTTCACCTCATAGAATTCAAGAAAAATTGTGATAATTTGAGGTCTGCAAGAATAGAGAAAGGAGGGATGGAGAAAGGTTTATTACTGGTATCGGGTTATAATGAGGCAAGGTGAAAAATTTCTGCTATTACATAACAGGATGATAATAGTTAGTGATAATGTAGTGTATATTATAAAAACCTAAAGAAAATGAGACTTTATTTTTCACCATAAAGAAATGATAATAAATGCTTCAAGAGATAAAAGTTTATTTTGATTTAAACACTGCTATATATATATATATGTGTGTGTGTGTGTGTGTGTGTGTGTGTGTGTGTGTGGTGTGTATGTTAAAAATATAACTGTACTGGGCTGGAGGTTTAGCTCAGCGGCATAAGCACCTGCCTTGGAAGCAGGCAGTCGTGAGTTCGATCCCCGGTACCAATAAAAAAGAAAAAGACAAAAAAAAAATCACTGTACTTCATAAACATATACAATTTTTATGTGTGAGGTAAAAAAGCAAACTCATTTATTTATTTTTTATTTTAAAGAGAATAAAACAAAGGAAGGCAAAACAAACCAGAACAAATCAGAACAGAACAATGCAAACAGCAAAGGACTTCACAACAAGAGAACAGGATGTAAACAGTAGCTATCATGTCTCTCATTTTCTTTGAAATAGCTGACCATACTTTCACACGCAATAATATCAAACATAACAAAATAGTATAAAATCAATAAAAAGAGTGGTTTTATACTATACATTATACTATAACGTCTCATTTTCCACAAAGAAGTTGTCCATACCATCGCACATAATAAAATTAAATAAAACTCAACAGACTAGAACCAATCAAAACAAAAGAAGAAAAGCATAATAGGACTTCAAAACAAGATGATAGAAAATCAGTAATGGCTACCATAAAGTCTCATTTTCTTCAAAGTAGCTGTTCATACCATCACACATAATAAAATCAAACAAAACAAAATAGAATAAAACTGATTGTACAAATGGATGAAAGCATAAGACCATATAATAGGAAACCAATGATGATTATCATAATACATTCCATTATGTTCAAAATAGCTACTCATACAATCAGACAGAGTAAAATCTAACAAAACAAGACAGAACAAAGCCAAACCTAACAAAATTGTGAAAGTAATACAAGAGTTCAAGACAAGACAATAAGAAATTAAAGTGGTTATCATCTTTCCCTCCCAGGTGTTTCCTCCCCTATCACTTTCATAATATCTATTGTATTTTTGGTTCCCATTAACTCATTCTGTTTCTTATGAAGGTTCTTATATATGAGTTCAAGCTGTTTCATCCATGAACAGGATCCCCAGTTGCACCTATCTAGCTACAAGAGCCTCAGGACTATTCTACTTTATATCTGGGTAGCTTTCCACTGCATGAAAATACCAGATCTTTCTTATCTATTCTGCAGTTGATGGGTAAGTTACTCTTGCGTTTTTTCTGGTCTCCTGTCACATGGAACAATTGTTTTCTCTCCTTTCATTTTCCGTCAATGAATTTTCTTTCCAATTAAATGTGTTTCTTGTATACAGTGTATTGATGGATCTTGTTTTTTGATTCACTTTCCCCCTTTGTTTCTTTTTATTGCTGACCTGAGGCTGTCTACCTTATTGGTTACAACCAGCATACATTCATTTGTCTCTGCCATGCTGTCCTCCTGCTGTTGGTCCTCAACTATTTCCCTTCATTCAACTTCCTGTCTTGTTTGGTGATCCTCCTCTGGTGCTGTTCCTGGAACCATGGTCATCTTTATCTCTCTAGAATATCCTTTAGCACTCTCTGTAGGGTCGATCTGGTGGTCGTGAATTCCTGAAGCTGTTCTTTATCATGGAAATATCTTATTTTTCCATCAATTTTGAAAGATAGTTTTGCAGGGACATCAATCTGAGTTGGAAGTTGTTTTCTTTCAGAGATTGAAACTCTTCACTCCAACTCTTCTTGACTTGATGGTTTGTGTTGATAAGTCCCCATACTTTTGACTGGTTTTCTTTATAGGTGATCTGTGATCTGTCTCTTTGCTCCAACAGCTTTTAATATTCTCTCCTTGTGCTGAATTTCTCAGATCTTGTCTATTATGTCTGGGTGTAGATTTACTTTGGATATGGCTAGTTGGAGTTCTATATGCCTTGCTTATTTGTATGCCAGATCTGTTTCCCATGTTTGGGAAGTTTTCTGCTCTTACTTCTGTAAAAAGCCTTTTAATTTTATTTGTGTTGACCCTAGCTTCTTCATTGATACCTATTACACTTAAATTATGCTTCTTTGCATCATTCTGCAACTGTTGAATTGTTATTTCCTGATTCCTTGTTATTTTTAAAAGATCTTTCCTTTAATGATTGCAAGCTGCAATCTTATCTTCAAGGTTTGAAAGTCTATCTTCAGTCTCTTTCAAGGGGTTTTACCAGTGTTTGATTGACATTTTAATTGCCTGGATCTCTCCTTAACTCTGTTTCATGTATTCTAATTCCTTTCTATATTCATTCAAAGTTTGCATCACTTTCCTATGCTCTCTTTTTTTATCTATGCTTTCTTTAGATATGCTGAGCAATTCTTTCATTATGGTTGTGATTTCTTCTTTTACCTGAGATATTATTTCTGATTTGATTGCTTTTACAATCTCATGAAGTTGTGTCTTTACTTCAGTTGCTGTCCTCTTAGAGATTTCAGGTGTGGGACTTCCATTTTCTTCCATCAGTGTATCGCCCACACTTCTGTAGGGGCTGGAAGGCTGAAATTGCTTCTACTCCTTCATCTTGACATACTTTTGGGGTCCTCCTTACAACCTAGTCATGGGGCCTCCAGAACTTTCCATGTTGGCTGCCCTTTTGCAATGTAGGGGAATGGGATAGGTACCTGGCTTCCTCTGACCCCAGATTAACAGGGAGGTAGCAGGGCATGGGACAGGCTTCTGTAGGCCTGTGAAGCTACACCGGGGCTTCCTCAGTGATCAGAGGTGCATGGAGGCGGGGCTGCTTCTCTCAGCCTGTGTGTCTACACTGGGACTCCTGCAATGCTGGCAGGCACACAGGTATGTTTCTGTCTGATTCTCCTGGTGGGTGATGACTACCTAAAGAAAGCAAGGGCCTCCAATGGTGACTTACAGGTGCACGAGACTTACCTGATCCTGCTGGCTGCCCACAGAAAGGAACCTTCCAGTGGCAGCACCTAGCCGGTGGAGGAGGCTATCTGGCTCTCTCTGCCCACAGTGGCTGCCCATAGGAAGGGACCTTCTAGTGGTGGGGGCTGGCAGGCAGAGGCAGAACTGCTGGTTCTCTCTGCTCTCAATGTCTGCATGCAGGAAGTAGCCCTCTCGTGGCAGTGCCCAGCAGGCAGAGGCGGGTCTGCTGGTTCTCTCTGCCTGTGTTTATTTATTTATTTTTGTATTAGGAATCTAACTCATGAGCTCAGACTTGCCAGAGAAGTGCCATTCTGCTGAGCTATATCACAGGCCCAAAAAACAAATTTAAAAATAACAGAAAGCAAAGTCATTTATCAGATCTAACAGTCTTAAAGTTTGAATCCATAAGGATTCTACTAGCTAATGAAACCATTCTGAGCTATTGGATTAACACATGTCTCTGGAATTAAAAGTAACTCTTTTTCAGAGTATAAAAGACAAACAGAAGTCATCTATTGCATCACTGAAGAGAATAAAGACTAGGTAACTACTGCTGCTTTGTTAATGACAGTGTAGAATGGTGCTTTGAGGCAGTGTATATTATTGTGTCTTTTGATGAGTACCATGTGCAGCAGCTTAAAGAATTTGATATCAAGAAGCTGACTGAGTTACCAAGAAAGATCTAGAGATCCATGACAATATGGAGAACAGTAAGGCAGTCATGTAAAGATTAAGAGTCTCTGCAAACTCATGAAAGAAATTTTGTGAAAGAAGGTTGAGAATGTGACAATCTCCCATTGGCTTGTGTCTTTGCTCTGACAAACTGTAACTGACCTCTATGACTAGGCAGCCAACAAGAAGCAGATTATGAAAGCCCAGCCACTTCTAAACAGTATGGCATCTTCTTGGTTGCCTCCAAAGTACCGGGAGATCAACCTTAATCACCTCCTGTGTTGACATTGTATAGAAGGCCAACTGGAAATGACAAGGCTGACCAGGAGGACCTGGTACTACTGCTGTTTGAAATTCTGTTGCTCTCTTCTGGCTTCTCTCCTAAGTATCTCTTGAACCACTGCAACTGCACCTACTTCATATCTAGCTTGTCCCAGGTACTGATGATGATGAAGTGACAACAGGGAAAGCGAGTATTGCTGCTTCTGATGAGATGCCCCCTTGGAAGGTGACAAGGGTGGATCTTGCATGGAAATTGATTATGAGTCTTTACCTGAAAAATGTGCTCTACTGTATTAGCACCCCCACTGTTTTCACAGCAGCCTTGAGTGGCCCTGTCCTTCCTAGCTACTGGTTCATAGCTATTGTCCTGTGTCAAGGTAGAAAACATATCCACAAGCCCTATCTCCCTAATTTAATACCTAATAATACCAGGGTTGGTTGTATGCATTTTGTTTTCTGTTGTTACTGTTTATTTTGTTCTGAAATTAAAGTTGCAAAATAAAGAAGATTAAATTTTATACCAAAAGTTGTTTAAAAATAAAAATATAATTGAAATATTATCTAGAAATTTCACTACTTGATATTTAGAGAAAAGAAATGTAATCAGTATATAGAAGTATCTGCATTCCAATGTTTATTGGAGTACTATTCACTATAGCCAAGATATGGAAACAATCAAGTGTTGATGATTGATAGATAAAGAACCATATATATATATATATATATATATATATATATATATATACACACACACACACACACACACACACACACAAAATGCATACACACGATGGAATATTATCCTGGACATAATGTTGAGTGGAATAACATGGACATAGACAAATACTGTATAATCTCACTTACATGTAGAATATAAGAAGATCAACTGGTTGGCAAGGGCTGGGAATTTTGTGAAATGGGATGAGGTTTATCAAGAAAAACAAAGTTTCAGATATGTAAGATGAGTAAACTCTAGAGATCTAATGTACTGCATGTAAATATAGGAACTCATACTATATTTCATATGTGAAGTCTATTACAATTTTTAAATGTTCTCACCACAAACACACACACACACACTCACGTGAGGTAAGGGGCTGGGGATTTAGCTCAGTGATGTAAGCACTTGCCTGGCAAGCATCAGGTTTTGAGTACAAAAAAAAGTTAAATAAATGAAAAATAAAAGAATAAAAAAGAGGTAAGTTTAAGGTGACAGATATGTTAATTAATCTGACTATATATCACGTTATATCTCTTCAATATTTATCGTTCTTATCAAACATACATCAATGAAAAGTAAAGATACAACTAGCTGCACTATACTGACTTAAGCTAATTATTGTATTTCCAACTGTTAATTGGTGGGTAATTATAAAATGAGTATGTTGACAACAACATTTCTTATTAACCATATATAACTGTACTTGTTAATAGCCCTAAGTGTGTTGTGGCTGTTAAGTGAGATAATAAATGTGGAAATACCAAACATAGATGCTGCTGCATTGAGACCTTCAGTAACCCTTTTTCTCTGAATTTAAAATTAAATTTTACCTATTGATAATGTCAAACTGGCTTTTTTTGGAAACACTATGAAATATATGATGAGTAGTTTCTCCATTCTTTAGTTTGCTTCCCCCCGTAATCTTCTGTCTGTAAACATCTCTTTATTATAATGAGGAATTCATTTTATGATATATGCTTATACTACATAGTGTAAGCATATATCATAAAAATGTATTGATTATAAAACCAATAGATCATTAAATGCTCATTTGATGTGATTTTTCTATAAAGCCACTTTATCATTTTCTATTTTTAGTTTTTTTTTTGTTTAGAAATTTTGGGTCATACAAATTCGGGTTTTTTCTTCCAATTTCAAATTTTCATGATTATACACAATTTTATATTCTTCTTTATTCCATTCATCTCATGAGAAATGCTGATCAATTTTAGTGCCCTTTCAAGTAATTAACTTCTTTTTTTTTTGAACTAGACATCAAAAGACAATATGGAAAAGTGGTTAAGGTAAATAGTACTGAAGTAGTTTATTCCTAGATTTGAAACTTTGTGACTATATTTAATGATTTAGTTTCTGTAGAGCATATTATTAAATCTTCTCAAAGTTATACTTGCAAATTTAAAGAAGTAAGATATTATCCTTAAAAAGATATAAAAAATGAAATAAATTTTTTATATTGATGCTGGTCTACAGTAAACTTCACTGAGTGTTATGATATTCTTTCAGATGTGGCTAAATCTAGAGTACTCAATGCTGGGAATAACAGTGGGTGATTGCTGAATCAGTCCACTGATAGACTGGCACTGCCTTAATCCTGGTAGACTGACTACAATATTAGTAATATAGACTTGCATCTTTTTTTGCTCTTGCTGTCTTTATTGCTATGAACTACTGTGCCTCTGTCATGTGTCTCTCTGCCTTGAAGCCAGAAAATTATGCACTGAAACCTCGATAAACGTTGAGCTAAATATACCTTTCTTTTTTTTTAATTTTTAGCATTGGGTATTTTGTCTCATCAACGATAGAAAGTTAACTAACACATTCAGTGATATTAGTTTAATTTGATATTCATTCTAAAATAGTCATTAGCACTTGTCCTAAAATCACTTCTTTTGCACATTTCTATGTACAAAAGAATCAAAAAAACACATACTGAAAAAATATTTGCAAAAATTGGAGTATCAGTTGTTCGTTTATTAGGACCCTGTTTACAATTGTTATAAAGAAAAAATTCTGATTAAGTAAATTTTTCTTTACTCTTAAGAAAAATATGCTTTTATTTTTAAATATTTTAAATGTAAATATATCATGCTTTCTACTGAATACAGGTTTTAGAGATGCTTCGTATTCAATTATGTGATTGTAATTCTTAAAGTAATTCCATATAAATAATTTGATAATGACTTAGTTTAACCATTTTTAGCCCTTTACCTAAGAAAATAGATTTGATTATTTACATCAATAATAACAGAAATATTATTTCTAATCTCACTGTTATTCTAATGTAATTTCTAACTTAAGCAACTTACACGTATCTCTATGGCTAGGCTAATATATTTTTAAAAATCAATAATATTTTTAAATAGGAACCTCTGATTAGTAGATGCCTAGAAAACGCGGTTTCTAACTCTACTTTCTCATCTTTTTTTTTTTTTTTACCGAGTTCTATCCATGAATTCTAAACTCAAAATTTCAACATTCTTTGAATAATAGGTTCCTATTTGCTCCCATTCTCTCTTCAACGTATCGATCAAGTTCTTATCTGGTTATCCTATTGCAAGTACATGAAAGAGTCCTCCAGTTTTAAACAAATTAAGAGAAAGGGGGAATTTTTTTCAATTTTCTGTTTTTCACTGCTCCATGGTTTTCTCTCAGTGACAAAATCCTTCAGGACATCATGTCCTCAAGCTATCCATGCATCCATTCTTTATTAATACGTGAAATATGGTCACTTCTTCAGAATCTTCTATTTCAGAAATTTCTATTCTTCTTGTCAACAACTAAATCTTCCAAAAATAGTACTATTTCTTCCTGTTGAATGATCAATGATAGGATCCCATTATTCACTACATCATGTCCAAATTTTATATTTAGTTTTTAAGACTTTAAATCATCTGATTTAATCTACCCATTCAAGACAAAGTAGTAGCACATTAGCACTCCACAATTACAGCCAAGCCAGTATTTTCATTATTGCTTTGGCTCATGTTTCTTTCTCATACTGTCACCGTGTTAATATTCATTCTTTACTAGTTGGCTCATGCATCATCATTTCCAAGGTCATTATCATTTGCAAAGTTCATACTGCATTTTACAGTCTTTAGTTAATTCAACATCCAATTGCTTTCTAATTATTTTAATTTATGAAATAAAATTCTACTAAATATATTTACTCAAGTAAAAAATGTGGAAATAATGGTATTTATCCTTCCTTTCATCTTTTAATCTATAATAACACCAGTGTCATGTTGTATGAGAGACAATTTTGTTAATGATGCTACACACTAGAAATGCCATTCATATATACAAAATATCAATGCAATTTCCCTAGGTTTTTGCATAGAACAGCCTACACTGCTATGGACCTAGAACCATAGGAGATTTCTTCAAATACAATGCTCTCTCTCTCTGTCTCTCTCTGTCTCTGTCTCTCTCTCTCTCTCTGGATGTCTCTCTCTCTCCCTCTCTCTCTGTTTTTTGAGATAGAGTCTTGCTGTGTAATTCACCCTAGTCTTAAACTCATTATTTAGCTCAAGCTGGCCTTAAACTTGCAGAGATCCTTGTGTCTCACTTTTCAGAATGCTGGGATTACAGGCATGTCCCATCTCGCCCTTTTCTTCAAACACATTTGTGTGTGCGTGTGCATGTGTTTGTGTGAAAATAAAATAAAACTGTTTGGATCAAAGTCTAATTATAGAAAAATATATGGCTATAAGACTATAATATTCAAATATTACAAAAGACTTTGGATACACATCTGTTTTGCTCTTGTTCCAATATTTATGAATACATTATTTAGGAACAGAAATTAAAGTGAAATCTTTAAAACAATAAATTTTAAAAACTTGTAAATTTTGAATATAAGTCAGCAGCTGCTGACATCTTGTGTTCTCAGTCTAAAATTATTCATACTATAAAAGAAGCTTAAAAAAAAAAAAAAAAGGTTAACCTAGAACTCATGCCCTGTGATGACTGCAACGATTTTCAGTAGGGAAGAACTTAGTAGAGGATCTTCAGCTCCTTCCTTCCTCTGCATATTAGTTCTGATCAAAAATGTCACCATGAGCATTTATCCATAATCAATGAAATAGAATTCATAAAAAAAATCATAAAATGTATTAGCCTTTCACTAGAAGATAGTCTAGTGAATTTGTAGTTTCCTAAGTGTGTAATTTCCTGCAAAAAAACTGAAACACAGAAGTAAATAAATTCTTTTATTATAATAAATTACATACATGATTGAAACATGCTTATTTCTTTACCAGAATATAAATACTCTTTATTTGTGCTAGGTTTTTAAAAATACAAACACAAGTAGCTCTGGTTTTAGGCAGATTTCTTAAAATAGATCTTGGTAACTGTCATACATTGTCAGGTAAAATAATGTGAATTTGAGTTCTAACAATATGAATATATTTTGATACTTCCCTTAGACTCTAGATATAAAAATAATGCTGTCATAACTAATAATTAGGATAATTTTCCAGCATTTGAATGCATATCATTTGATATACAAATTTGAATTGAGATGCAGGACTGTAAAAGGATAATATCAGAACTTTAGTGTATTTTTGTTCCAGTGAATAAATTTTGTCTAAGACTTTATTTGGTGCCTCCAGCTCTTATAATGTACTAACATTTCAAATAAACAACATGTTGTGACACTATGGAACTCAGCCTATTTTTCCCAGAGAAAATTAGGAATAACTAAATTTTTTTCTATTTTTCATCAATAGTGAAAATGTCAAGCATGAAATAGAATCCTTAATATACTAGGAGAGGAAATTCTACTCCTGGGAGGGTATTGTTCAGGGATAATAAGGACATTGCTGTGTTCTAGAAGGCAGACTGTTCTCCATCAGATAGAAATGATCCAAAGAAAAAGAAGGTGATTAAAGTGCAAAAAAAAAAAAAAAAAAAATGACTGCCTTGAAGTTAAAGTAACGCCTCCTACCTTGGCCACGCTATGCTCTTGGCTTGAATGGTCTTCACTGGTGTCTCCCTGGAGGATTTAGGCAGCTGGGGAAGTAGGATAGTTAATCTAAAAAAAATATGAATGTGAGAAAGCCTCAGATTACCAAAAAGTTCAAATTTTTTTCTGCCTTCTGTATACACAAAAAGAAAAAAAGCCATTTACCTTTTTTTTTTTTTTTTTTTTTTTTTTTTTGTCTTTTTCATTTTTTTATCGGTACCGGGGATCGAACTCATGACCGCCATTTACCTTTTTTAAATTAATATAATTTGAGGTCTTTTTATAGCAAGTTTTCTATTTTATTTTTTTCCATTCATAAGCTTTTATCACAAGCTACTATTCATGTATGTTTTTCCCTTTTGGCAATTTGTGACCTCTTTATCATTTTGTAGAGAAGATAAACAATATAAATAAAAACAAACTAGGCATTCGTGTATTCTTTGAAAATAAAAAAAAAAAACAGTACCTTAGTACATGTCTCCTTATGAATTCACAATTTAGTCAACATTTCTATGGGAAAGTATTGCATGTCAGCTGTGAAAAATATCCTTTATTTACCAAGTAAATTGTTTATATTACAAACCAACTTAGAAGGTGAAGCAATTCCACATCTTCAAATTCAATGAAAGGAGGGGCTGGGGATTTAGCTCAGTGGCATAAGTGCCTGACTTGCAAGCACGTGATCATCAGTTTGATCCCTATTACTGATTAAAAAAAAAAAAAAAGAAATTCAATGAAAGGAGAAATCCCACCATATCTTGGTAGTTTAGAAACAAACTGTAACAAATTTTGCAGAATCTTTATGCTCAAATCCAGCAGTACTGATGTGGCAGACCTTACCATTAGGCAAGTTTTAATGTAGCAATTATTAATAATACTAAAACCACAATAGCCTGAGCAAATAGAATGCATTTTCTTTTTAGGATTTCAAAGTCCTCTTAATTATCTCATTTTTTCTCATGACATATTTCTATAGGGAAAAGAAAGCAGTTATTTTATGTAATTCTAATCTGCATTTTACCAAACAGCTTGGAGAGGGTCCTGTCATATTCTGGCACTGAGAACTATAGCTAATAGCCAACTGGATACATGCCTGTTAGGCCAGCAGCTGGGCTCTCTAATGAATCTTAGAGCTGGGAGAATAGTTGGCTTTACAGCAGGATAGAGTAAGTAATTGCCCAACACAGTGCATGTGAAGGATGCCTGAAATGCATTATATAATATAATGTACAACCATACATTCTGCTTTGGAGAAAGAGTATTCCATACATTACAATTAATATGGAACATTCATATAAGCATTCATATTATTAGCATTAATACATAAAATCACTCATAGCAAAGAATAATATTAAGAAATGTTTATTGTTAATAATATTAATGATAATCCATGAAAACATTCCCTACTAAAACATATCATATTCTAACACATAAAATTTTAGCATTTGTTGTAATTGAAAAAAAAAATCCTGCAAACGTAGCTCTAGAGTTGCACAGCAAGTGCTATTTCAGAAACACTTTCACTAGTTAGCATGCAATGCCAGAGAAACTGTTTTATAACTAAGCTGCCACTTATGATCCTAACATTAGAATAACTTTGATGGAGAAAACAAATGCAACCAAAGGTATCTGGGCATAGGTGGGGCTCCAATATTCTAGAGAAATGGCAGGAAGGGATAAACAGGAGCATGTAAAGAAAAATAAAATTTATCAGAATGGAAGAGAATTAAACAAACAACAATATTTTACCAAATTTTGTGTATCAATAAAGCCAGAAAAGAGATGTCTATAACTCTGGGTTTCGTTGATTGTTCCATGTTGTTTTTCATTACTTAATTGTGCTGGAGGGTTATTATAAGAATTTGCTGTCTAATGGATATATGAAACTATATACATTAATAAAGCCAACAGTGTCTAGGTAGTTTTGGTTGTCTCTCTGTTCCGTAATAATGACTAAATATTCTGAAGGCTTGCAGAACAAAATGCTGTTTTTGGAGAACAGTCTATGGTACACCATCCTTAAGAAGAAGAAGTAACTTCTCCCCTGTGTATCAAAAGTTAGTTTATTCCTTAGTCCATTAAATATCTGATTTTTTTTTCTACAGGTTTGCTGTTGTTAACATTGAAAGAGCATTTTTCAAATGCCATCAACTTTTCTTCATACTTATATTTTCAAAAATCTCCAATTCTTATTCTTCTAATGTCAAAGGAAACACATAAATTAGCTAAGGAATGGCTTTACATTTATTTTCCAGAAACAAATCAGATTTCCACCTCAAGTGCTCAATAGAATCATAAACTTTTATTTTCAGTATAATTTAATTCCTGATCTCATAAAAGAAGTTTTTATTTAGTTTTAGGTTTGCATTGTGGCTCTTTTCTTTATCAGTAATGTCACACAGAAGAAACCATTCAGGCTAAATCAATACATCAACTAAAATGAAGACATAATGTCCACTGAGGGTGAGGAGGATCCATTATTAAAAATGAAAATATGTAGCATAATGCAACATGGTACAAAGTAAATGATGCCTTACTCTCTAGCATACACTAGTTTTAAAAAGTCAAGATGATATGACAAATAAGCTTTACATTTCTATATTTCTTTTCTTTTCTTTCTTTCTTTTTTTTTTTTTTTTTTTTTTTTTTTTTTTTTTGTGGTACCAGAGATCAAACGCACAACCTCATACTTACCAGGCAGGTGTTTATGCCACTGAGCTATATCCCCAGCCACTAAATTTTAAATTTAAATGAGAGGAAACTGAGGTACTAACTCCATCATTTAGGAACACTTGTCTCCAGCCTCCTCACTTAAAATCTGTGAATCTCAGTTTATTCCTATGTAAACACCGATAACATCTGACTTAATTAGGAGATTGTTGTAAGAAATAGGTATCTACATGCATTTGAGAGCAATTTCAAATTCTTAGTTTCATTATTATTGGCCTGTCCTGTACTAGTTAGTTTTCTAAGAATTTACAAGATAATAAATAGAAGATTAAGGAACAGGCCTCTATCTTTGAAGAGTCTCATCAGAAGGAATTAGAAAAATTATTTATGATAAAAAGAATAAGTAATAAAACAAAGTTAAGTTGGGAATGATAACAAATTTATAAACTCTTGATAATGCTCAGCTAGGGTCATCTACAAAATCTAAAAATACATTAAAAGCACAAAATTACAAATAATGCTCATAGTAAATGTAAATAGTAAATCTAAAAATAATGCTCATAGTAAATCATCTATCTATCTATCTATCTATCTATCTATCTATCTATCTACCTATTTGTCTATCAT
Organism: Cavia porcellus; assembly: GCF_034190915.1. NCBI lineage: Eukaryota > Metazoa > Chordata > Mammalia > Rodentia > Caviidae > Cavia > Cavia porcellus. The sequence goes on along the minus strand of NW_026947488.1, from coordinate 89,889,694 downwards.
TTCTATGCACAGGTTCTATTTTCTAAATTATATAAAAATCTAGGGTATCTTTCTCATTTTTATATCTGTCATTTCCTGGGACTCAGTGTGCTGTAAAATTCTCTTAGTCCATCAGTGATTCCTATATTTCCAGATCCTTACCATTTGTCATTCTTAACATCTTTTGGGACCATAATCTGCACTTCCTTTCAACTTCAGTGTCTCAAGTGGATCAAACATTAGGAGGCAAAGCAGAGATGGTGACAAAGGCCACCACCCAAGCATCTGTGTTGAAATGTTTCCACAGGGTCTGACGTTATTAACTGGGATAAATCCAACAATACTACGTTTCTACAGATAACCAGAACATGGTTTGGAACTCAGAGTAAATGTGATTATAGAAATTTTAAAAATTGTAATTTCTTTGCAGAATGATTGCTCTCATTTCTGGAATGAAGAACATTCTTACTTTCTTTTCTGTTATTTTTTCTTTAAATCCCAAAATCATTTGTTTTTGCAACATAAATACATATTCTAATTTCAACTAAGATATTTTCTATCTGTATGTTCATATCATACAGATTACATTACAATGAATAGGTATATAAATTTTTAATATTCTAATATGCTTACTTTCAGTTGCATAGCAAATTATCTTTAAGTTTTATGAAATGTGTTTATCTATTATAATGCAAAAATGTAAAACATTTATTTTGATTTTTTAAAGCCACTGTCCCTAAAACACAGCACTTGCATTAAATTCAACAAAATAAATCACATTTTTTACTGTGCTGCAGTGTTACATACACTTTAATTTAATTTTTATTAGTATATGTCTGTAATACATAATGATAATTTCATTATGGGCTAGTTGGTACATGTATATAACACATCTCATGCCCTCGGTCTCTCAGTCCATTCTCTTTGACAAATGATCTGTCTTCCTGTTTCCTATTACTTTTTGCTTTGTTCCTTATTTTATTTACATGTTTGCTTTCTTACATAAAAGAAATTATGCAATATTAAGCTTGCATGCCAGATTTATTTCACTTAACATTATAGTCTCAAGTATATCCATTGTCTTACAGTTGACTCAGGTTTATGCTTCTTTATGGCAAGAAGTATTTGATTGAATATAAATATCATATATTGGTTACCAAATAATGTATTAATTTTTTACTAAAATTAATATCAGAAATTGTGAGTTAATTAGACACATATTTCACACAGTAGAAATGTATAAGGCTGGTAAACAGAATCTTCATGAATGAACATAGAACTTCTCAAATATGATCTAAAATTGGATATTTTATAAATGAAAATGTGATTTTAGGAAATATACACATGAAAGCCATATTCTTCAAAGTGCTGTTAATATAAAATAGGAAAATATGTGTAGGGAAACAATGTGCTTTTTCAAGTGTTCCAAACAAACAGAATACCACAAATCAACAATCTTATGCCTGCCTCCATCAAATACATCCGTAACTCAGAGATCTGCTATAAACTGAAGGAGGCATCAGAGACACAGAAGTGAATATTCTTTCCTATATTTTTTGTAACATTATATTATAGTGTTTTGACTGCCACAAACATTGTACCATGTGGCAGGTAAAATAGCAGGGTACCTGAGAAGACCATAACAGAGCTAAAGACAGTTGGAGCATTTGTAGTGGTGATTCTTGCTTTTAACAGAACTATCCCAAGATTGCATAATATAAATATAACACTTTTGTACCTTCATATGTAGTTTGTAGCACCATAATACTGCATGTCACCTTGTTTAATAAACATTTTGTATAGTATATTATATATAAATTTTATATTGTTACATTTCACAGGAACAGAAAAACTAGTATACATATTTTAATATTAATTTATTGAGACTTCGTGAGATTGATGCAAATGCCCCTGCTTCTACATTTACAAGGGGTGCACAAAGTGGTGGCCATTGGCTTTCCTCTGCAAAAATGTTGTTTGTATCCATGATTTTCATTTCAGTTTTTTTTTATTGATCCATATAATATCCTTTGGTAACTTATTAATCCATGTTCATTTTGAATCCACGCACTTAGATGTTCTCCAACATCAATTCTAGAAGAATCTGGTAGGAGTAATTACTTCACCATACGCTAGACTCTTGGAGAGCTAATACCTCTTCACTGAAGTGTTCCCTAAATTCTTAAGTGGTATTCAGAGTTTCAACATAAAATCATGAAAATGCTAACACCAGTAAGTAATTACTAAACCCCTGTTTTCCCTTAATATTTCTAGAACTTCACTTTTCCCCCTATGCTTGCTGTAAGATTTTTATTTCAACAATGTATTATCTAATTTGGTTTAAATATAATCATATATAAGTCATCATATTCAAACAGATTTTTACAACAGATCTTGGAAATTCAGTTTCTTTTTTTTTTTTTTTTTAGAAAATAGCCTCTCAACATAATTTATTCATATGACAAAAGTTTGATGAGAATAAACAGATAATATGCGTTTATAAAAATAGTTTCTAGTGAAAATGCATCAGTGAGTTGTCTATTAGGGGATAATTGCCTATAGGCAGATGATATATCATACTAATGACACTGTGACTGAGATATAAATTTATCTTTTCAGAGAATACAACTCTATACACGGGTCAGAAGAATCCTCACAGGAAATAACAGAATTTAAAACAACATTTGAAAGTTGGGTGGGTCAAGTAGAGAAGGAAGTGGTTCTGAAAAAAATTCTACTATATAAGGCTCCCTGTAAGAGAAACAAATTTACTATGTTTGTAAATGGCTGAGAAAATGTGTTAGTTGCAAAAGTTTGTTTGTGAGAAGGTAAGGAGTACCACAGTAATCAATGAAATGTAGGAAAAAAAGACCAGTCAGAAAAAGGAAGTTCTATTTGACTAACCAATGTTGCAAAGGAAAAATAAACTAAAGGGAAATGTAGATTACTTCTTTCAGACAGCAGATAACATGGCAGCAAACCAACAGGAAAGGAGGCAGAGGTAGAAAACCAGTTAAACTACTGAGAAAGCATTATCAAAGCTACCATGAAAACCTGTGAGAGCTTAACTCTTGTCTGTGGCACTCTAGGTGGAGAGAAGGCAAGCCCAAGTCTGCCCCGGGATTCCCGCTCTCTCAAGGCCAGGGTGACTGCCAGGCAACCATTTTGTGTTCTTTGAATTGAAACCGTTACAAGATGTGGTGTGTGTCAGATAAGTTTATAAAACAGTGTTATTCAAACAACACACAATTTCCTTTTACCTCTATTGTCCACAATTATTATTTCCATTTCTGCATTTTTTCTGTCAGATACTATATAGAACTAGTGTTCATAGAAGCGATGCACATAGTATCCCATTTATTATTTTATTTTTTAACTCATTTCATTTACTTATTTACTTTTAAGTTTTTAACTTAGTACATGATGACTGTAATCTCCCATTTTAGAGAATCCAGAGCTAATCATGAAATTATTCTCTCCACCATAACTTGTTGAGAAACTCTGGGAATACTCGTCTTCCTCCTCAGTGAATGCTACACTGAGTCCCTTTTTCACATTATTTCCTGGCAAAAGTCAATGCTAATGAAAAGTTAGAATTTCTAAATTTAGGAATTTTTAAATTAATAGAGAGTTGTTAAACAGGAATCCTAACTTGCATGTAAATTTTTACCAAGTAGGTATCTGTGAAATAATTTTTAGGCAACAATTTTTTTAGCAGTTCCAGAATTGCAGTCAAAATTCTCGGTGGTACAACATACTCAGTAAAATAATTAATCTAGTGAATGTATATTCTAGTTTTGATGAGGTCAGTTGTCATTGAAAATGCACCAGGAAACCAATGATCCACGCAAGTTTATGACAAATGTGTTGCTGACTAGATAGCTGTATCGGATATAAAATTAACTTTCAATCACTTTTTTTTTTTTTTTTTTTTTTAGAAATTGAAAGTAGATTCACACAGAAGCAAATGCACTCTATCAGGACATTTTTAACTGCGTTTTTATCCTCATTCTCACAAGGCTGTATATTTGAACAAGATAGACATAGTCTTATCTAATCTGGATATTTACTTTCCATTAGAGGACACACATACAAAATGAACAAATCAACAACTAAAATTCTTACAACTTGTGAAAGTGTCCACAAAAGAGAAAGATTCATTAGCTCACATTTTAACATAAAAGATGCCAGGTTTTAAGAGGCAACCCACACAGATTCTACTCTATTGAAAAATGTATCTCTTGAGTGATTTTGACCTCAGAAGAAAGCTAAGCTTATTTATTTATTCTACAAATAATTATTAAATTCTTATTAATGACTAAGTTCTAAAAAATTAGAAAAGGTAACACACATCAATTTCTCATGTTAAAAAGGTTGCCTAACTTGTGTTGATTCTCCCCCTTGACCTGATCCTTTTGTGAAAATGAAATGTCTTAGTTACTTATTACTCATTTAAAAAAAAAAAAAATACCTGATGCCCAAAGTTTGGGAAGGAAAGATTTATTTCTTACAGTTCTTAGAGGTTTCAGTCCATACTCAGTTGGCTCCAAGGTAGGGTGGCAGGGGTGCGGCCCCACAGCTAGGCAGCAGCAACTGAAATGTATCCTGGCTCTATGCCTGGGTGGGTGAAACATACCACCAATCCAAGCGCTACACAATGAACCAATCACAAATGCTAGATTTGGTCCAGTACATAATTCAGGAGGCTTGGGGACCGCTGACATAAACCATGACAGAAACAATAATGTCTCTTTTCGTGTATCATTTCTTTTCCTTTTGGGGTTGTTTAAAGAAGAAAAACAAAGACAAAGAACAACCCTTATGCTTGTTAAATACATGTGCCAACTTTACTGGATTAAAAGATGCTCAGATGGTAGGTAAATCATTATTTCCTGGTGCATCTGTTGGGGTATTGGGGTGTTCCTGGGGAGATTAACATTTGAATCACTAGATTGAATCCAAAAGTAAACCCTCATCAAAGTGAACAGGCATCAGTCATTCTGGTGCAGGTCCACATAGGGAAAAAAGGTGGAGGAGGGCAAATTTGCTCCCTCTGTGAGAATTAAGGAACCTGCATTCTTTTGCCCTTTCACATGGGTGCATCTGGGGTGGGGCCTTCAATTTTAGTCTGGGCCTTGCACTATTACCTCCCTTTACCTCTTAGGCTTTGGGATTCTGAACAGGTTCCTTGGTTCTCACAGCACCAAAATCAGACTTTGGACTGAACCAACACCAGAAGTTTTCCTGGCATGTTAGATTGCAGATAACAGATCAGTAAGTTTCTCAGGCTTCATAATTATCTGAGGCTGTACCCATAATAAATCCACCTATCTCTTCTGTTCATCCTGTTCCTCTAGAGAATCCTCACTGATACCTTAGAAACCTTCACTGATGTGAAGTACAACATCACCAGTGAATACACAGTTTGAGAGAAAACAGAACAAGAAAAGATCCAGAATACCTCATCGCTGTCACCACCTTACTTGGAATGAGGAAATTAATTACCATAAACATAGTCTAATGTATCCAAACTGTAAAAATCCTGTGTAGCACACCAAAATTTCATTAACAATGAAAGTAAAATTTCAAAGCAAAATCAAGGCAAGAGTGTTTTTCAAAAGTGCTAAATGATTTTAAAATGTTGTCATAGTAATAAAATTTTTAATATTATATGGAGGAGATGCATGTGGTTAATGTTAGGAATCAAGCTTAATTATCACATTATACACTTTGTGTTAGAAACATAAAATATCAATAAAGAGCAAAATAAAAGACAGATACATTAAAAGGAAATCCCAAAAGATCTGAGAAAGGACTCAACCAAGGATGACAAGAGCAGGAGTGGAGGGGATGGTAAAAACAGCTGAGATGTGTCATGTGCATTACCAATGTCTCCTGAGGAATACAATCATGATGTACTGAAAACATATACTAGTAAAAATTTTAAAAATGAAAAAAGAATCAAGGACGAGGAACAATCTACAGGAATGGAGAAAATATTACAATAGAGTCCATTTATAGTGCCACTTCTTGAAATACAGAATTTTATTAATTCACTGTAACAAAATAGCCAACATTTTCTTGCTATGTATTGCTAATTGAAATTTATCCATTTTTTCTTGAGGGTATATATTTTCTTGAAACAAATCACTGCTATATTTTCTTCTATAAGTTTAAGAGCATGTGCAAATGTCCATTAAACACTTCATTTTTCAATTTACATAGTTTCCCACCTACTCTGAAGTGCTTTAAATTATCTAAGTGGATAAGTATAAATGTCTACTAAAGTGAAAATCAAAAGGCCTGAGCTTGAATTAAATGTACCAAGATCTAAATGTTCTGTAAATATTTTATAGGTGTAATGATTAAAAACAAAATAGTGAAGAAGTAATTCTAAGAAAGCTATAGAATGTGTATTTTTAGCATATACACAAAAGACAGGAAACAGAAAGAGTAAACATGTTGTCTCAGTCTGTTTAATCAAAAATTGGTTAAAAGAAAAAAATAGAACTCAAATAATAGACTTCTTAAATGGATTTAGCTTCTGTTACAAGGTACTATAAATGCAAAAAAAGAAAGAGGAAGGAAGAAAAGAAAAGAGGGAGAGAGGGCAGAGAAAATAGAGGGGAGGGAGGGAAAGGGAAGAAATATTTGAAAAAAGAACACTGTGTATAAAAATGATTACCAATATTCAGATTTAACCAAATGAGAGCTATAATAATTTTTCAATTGTTGACCATAATATTTTGATGTATAACAATACATTTTATAAATGATAGTAAAAGAAAACTGTAGGTTAGCTATTTATATATAAAAATATTTTGAATGAATTTCTGATGATGATTTTATTACCATAAGAATAGAAAAATGAAAATCTAGAGATAGTAAAAAAATTGACAGCAGGGTGAAATATTTGCGATTGACTAAGGAAAGATAAGACATGTTCAGAAAAAACACTAGCCAACATTCTTTATTCTACTTGAAAACAAGACTTTCTACCCTAATTTCCACACTGTAAAGGGCAAATTTAGGGAGACTATACTCATACTTCTTATCAGACAAAGCTGGACATACATGTCAAACTATAATGTTTAAAGGCTTTATAATTCATTTTTCCAAGCTATTTAAATTCTGTCCATAACTTCATAATCTACAAACATACTTAACAATACACTTACAGAGTTTTATGAGAATAAATGTGACAATGTAGATGAAAATATTAGCACAATGTAATAAATCAGTTAGCATTCAATAAATATTAATCATATCCTTTTAATGTACAGTATCAGTTTTGTATCAGTACTGAAAATATCATTTTACTCCTACAATGCATTAATAACTATACTAAGATAAAGAAGCAACAGTTTATGACAAAGATATGTAGTTTTAAAGGACAGATAAGAAGGCCAAAGAAAAATCTAGTGACAAGAGCCACACATGCCCATACATTTATCACAAGTTTCAAATAGAGTTGGAGCCTTACCAAAGAGTAACAAGAATCACATCAGTAGCAATGCGGACAAACGCCTTGATTACTACTCTTAGAGGTAATCTGTTATTAAAATTATTATAGGAGAGTAGACCATACATAGTAAGCAGAATATTGTAGCATGTAATTGATTTCAGAGTTCTAGTAGTGAAAGAATGGTGGTAATGTAAATAAAGAAGTGATCTCAAAATATTGTAGGAAGTGAGTGTGTGTGCGCATGCACGCACTTCAGGACATGCTAGTCATATCCTCCCCAAAGAAAGCAAAAAAAACCAAAAATTTAGTATTTGTTAAAAAATATACTTCAAATATTTACACCTTACTTTCTAAGGTAATGATAAGGTCATGACTATATGGGGAGATATGGTGCCAAAGTCCAAATACCATGAAGCTTACCCAAGTTACAAAATTTCCACAAGTCAGGTTTTAAAAATTGTAAGATGAATATTACAATATCATCAGTGAGTACTAGGCCTTGGAAAAAATAATCTGGTTCTTAGTGTAATCTTTTGAAAAAATGCCTAGAAGTTAGACTATTTGGGATTGAATAAAACAGACTTATCTTCCCCTATTTACTTGTCCAATGTTCAGTTAGGTTTCGGTTTCTGGTTTGTGATATCCAAGCCCACTAGAGACATGTTCTTTGAACAATTAATGAAGAAATGTCAATTTTTTTTTTGTCATTTTGAGACAGGGTCTCACTGTGCAGTGGCCTTGAGCTCACTTTGTAGCCTAGGCTGGTCTCAAACTCGCAAAGATCCTCCTGCCTCAGCCTCCCAAGTGCTGGGATTACAGGTGTGAGCCACCATGCCTGGCTGATTATAGGAATTTATAAATTTATAGCATGAAATTGTCAAGAATTTAACCTATAATGAAGTTAAAAAGGCTATGAATTTCCCATGCTAGGGAGAAAAAATGGGTCATATTGGTAGATTTATTTATCAAAAGACTTTTTACCTTTAGATATTAATAAATAATCTATCATATGTTTTATAGATATTTTTTAATTCTGTGCTCTGTAATCCTTATTGTTTCTGGTGATTGGGAGTCTTCTGCCAGTAAAGCTCAAACTTGATTAACTCAAATTTAAATTCATGATCTTGTACTTTTGAAAGAGACATTCTGAAGTTATTAACATTTTCCATATTCATTTTATTTCCTAGTTGTTTTAAATTCTTACATTTTGAAAACATCCAGCATTGTAATATGACTTAAGGCAGGTCACACAAAGTTCTTACAGAAAGGTGTAGCCATTTCCCCCAAACACCCTAATTAAATATCGCTTTTTTCTTATCAGTTCAAACTTATACTCAGCAATAAACATAGGTAAGATTTTAAATTTGTTCATCAACTGGTGATGTCTGTTTCAGCTGTAATCATTTTCAAAAATTTTTTATACTTATTTTCAACTTGTAATCTTTTTGTCTACCCCTGTCCTGCCAATTTTTAAATTAACCTAGAAATCATTCAAATAAGGTTGAGCAAGGCATTGTGGTGCAAGCCTATAATCCTTGCGTCAGGGAGCTTGACGTAAGAACATTGTTGCAAGTTCAGGCCAGCATGGACTATGTTGCAAGACTTTCTTTCAGAAAAAAAGAGAGAGAAACAGACACAGAAAAGAGAGGAGAGGAGAGGAGGGGAGGGGAGGGGAGGAGAGTGTAGGGTAGGGTAGGGGAGGGGAGGAGAGGAGAGGAGAGGAGAGGAGAGGAGAGGAGAGGAAAGGGGAGGGGAGGGGAAGGGAGGGGAGGGGAGGGAGGGAGGGGTGGAAAAATAATTCAGTGTAAATGAACCCTAAGACCAACATATAAACCCACCCAACCAACCTCTTCTGGAATTTGACTGTAACTTCTGTGACTAACAAATGCAAGTGAAGATTAATATGACAGGTTAGATTCACTGGAAAGGAAATTTAGGGACCAAAACACCAAGCTCAGTGTTTATTATGAAGACCCACAGGAAATTTAATTTTAATAAACAGGAGTTTATTTTAATAACTGAGGCGAAAGTGCTATAAGGCCAGTGATGGCCTCAGCTTACTGCACTGAAGGTTCTGGAGTTAGAATAATCGGCTGGTGTTGCCCCAAGTTGGAATAAAAAGACCCAAACTCTCATCAATCAGTACAGCCATGGGAGAGCAAATGTTTTCAGGTGAGGTAATTTCTAAGTGGGTGTGAGCTGTAGGCTGGCTGTCCACTGCACACCTAGAGCTGCGGCACTGATTCTCTCACTGAGGAGGAACTGGGCTGGTCCAGCGGTTTCCCCCACTACAACTTCACCAAATTGAACTTCTTCCTCGAGAGGTGGATCTCCATTTACTCTGCTGTTTTGTAATGATGAATAGTAAGGAATTATACTTTTTAATAAGTTTTATATTTGGAGATGGTTTTAAAATTTTACAGTTTCTATTGCTATTGGAAAATTATTTTTTCAGAAAATCCATTTTACTTTTTATTAGATATGACTTCGGTTGATTTCTGTATTCTAATCCAACAACATTCTTTAATTTCACTTATCTCTCACCTCTAGTTCTGTTGCCATTGTTAAATACTTGGTTAACATATCTTTATCCTCTTCCTCTATATTTACTGTGTTAAAACATGAGAATTTCTACATTATCAGAATATTATATATATTCTGTAATTTCAACTATAATTTTGTTTAACCTAGGCCAATTTGTAGTAGTGCATTTAAAAATTTATACCTAATTTCTGTGGGGTATTTATGATGAAGGGATGCTGAATTGTGACAGAGACTTCTTTGTGCATTTATGGTGGTAATCGTGTGAGTTTTTGTACTGATTTCACTCACATGGTGCATTACGTTGATTTATGTGTGCTGAACCCTTGCATCACTGGGATGAAATCAATCTTTTTAATTTGTTGTTGGATTACACTTGTGAGATTTTTTTCACATGCATGTCTATCAAGGAAATTGGTTTTATATTTTGTTGAATATCCAGTTTTGACTTGAAAGAGGTACTGCTCATAGAATGAATTAGAAAGTTTTTCTTTCTATTTGATAGAATAGTAAAGGTCTGATAAGAGTTTACAGTAAACTCTCCCCAGTTCTGGGTTTTTCTTTATTTTCTATTGATTTGTTTATGTGCTTTTTTAGTCCATTGGGTAAGTTTTGGTAGATAGCATATATTTATGAATGTATCCATTCTTTCTACATTTTCATGGTGGAATGTAAGTTTTTCAAAATAGTTCCAAATAATCTCCTAAATTTCAGTGATCTTTTGTAAGATCATTTTTTTCTCCCTGTAGTTCTGATCTTCTCTGTGTTTCCTTTGGTTAGTTTGTCTAAACACTTATCAAATTTGTTTACTGTCATAGAACCAACTCTTTAATTCATTGGTGCTTCATGTAGTTCTTGTCTCCATTTAATCAATTTTAGCTGTTTTCCTTATTGCTGCCTTCTGTCTCATTACACTGATTTATTATTTTTTTTTCTGAGACCTTGGAATGTATTACTAGCTTATCTATTTGAGATCTGTGAAGTTTTTAGTGTCGGCCCTTTATGGATATACTCTTTCCTCTTAGGAATGCTTGCATTATATCTCACAGATTTTGGCATGTTGTGTTTAAAATAACAATTGATTCTAGGAATTTTAAAATTTCTCTTTAAATTTTGTCTTAATGACCTACTGATTGATTAAAAGTATATCATTTGATCTCCATATATCTATGTATTTTCTGTACTTTTTGTTAATTTCTAGTTTCAGTTCACTGTCCTTCACAGGATGCATGCAATTATTTATATTTATTTATTTTGTATTTTTGTTTGGTTTAAAATACACTCTTTTCTGGAAAAAGATCCATGAATTCTTGAGACAATGAGGATTGCTATTTGATGGAACACTCTACATGTCTATCACTTTATTTGTATTTTAATTTAACCCTGATGTTTACTGTTGCATTGTCTGGATATCCTACTAATTTTTCAAAGTGGGATATTGAAGTCAATTACTGAAATTCCATAGAGATCTATTTATCCTTTTATTCTGTGTTGTGTTTGCTTCATGAAATGAAGTGCACTTACGTTTACAATTGTTGTATATTCTTGGTGGATTATTCTGTTTAGAAATATGAAGTGATCATCTTTGTCTCCTGCAAATATTTTTGTATTCAAGTCTACTTTGTTAGATATGGATATGATCACACCTGGCTGCTTTCTGATTCCATTTGCATGCTATATCATTTTAACCCCTTCTAATTTCAGTGTAAGTATATCTTCCTTATGTAATGTATATTGTTAGCAGGCAGCCTGTAGTAAACAATTTAAATTTTTGGTTTTCTTTGTTTAATGCAATATGTCATTTTTGTCTTTTATTTGGAGAATCAGGACAATTTGCATTCAGGGTACTACTGAAAGGTATGTACTGATTCCTGCCATTTAAATTTTGCTGTAATGTTTGCTTCTTTTCTAACTTTTTGTCATTAATCTTCCCTTCCTCTTCTGTGTGTCATGCTTTTTAGGTATATTCTGTAATGCTAGCTCATGAATTCCTTTCACTTCTTCGTAACATGGAACTTCACTATATTTTATCCAATTCTAAAAGATAACTTTGCTGCATATAGTAATCTAGGTTGGAAATTATTCTCTTTTCAGAGCTTTAAGCACATTGTTTCACAACCTGACTCAAAATTCTGCTGGGAAACCTGCGATTATCAGATGGGCCATGTCTTCATACGTGATTTGACATTTGTCTCTTGCAATTTTCAGTATAATTTCTTTGTTTTTCTCACTTGACATTTTAATTATGATATGATGTTGGGAAGTTCTTTTCCAGTCATATATATTGTGTTTCTGGTTTCCTGTGCTGCTTGAATGCTCACATCTTTGTCAAAATTTGAGAAACTTTCTGCTATAAATTCACTGAATAGTTTTTATGCATCTGAAGCCTATCTGGCATTCCAAAGATACTTAAATTTGTTTTAAAATCACAATCCAAAGATCTTTTATATTTTATTGTTCACTAAATGTAACAATTCATCAACTTTATGTTCAAGACCTAGATTCTATCTTCCACTTGATGAAGCCTACTTGTGAGACTTTCCACTGAAATTTTTATTTGGCTTCTTAAGCTTTTCATTTCCATAATATGTTTTTATATTTTTCAGGATCTACTTTTTTATTATAGTAATTTTTTCATATCTTATATCATCTCATTACACTGTGCTGCTCACTTTTATCTTTTTTGGGTTCATTGGCTGTTTTTATAATCATTCTTTTGAATGCATTGGTTTGATGTCACAATCAGTTTCTTTGGAAGTGTTAACTTTTGAAGGAGTCATATCGCCTTTTTTCATACTTTTAATTTTTATATTGAGATTCACATATTTTCTGGGTCAGATTTCTTCTTCACTTTGTTAGGTCTTTTTAGGGAACAAATTTCTCTTCATCATGTGTCTTGAACATCAGTCTGTTGGGAATTCTTCCTGGTATTTCCAGGTGTGTTTCATTATATAATTTTCTTGCAACTTCTTTGATGATGGCTTGTATATGTTGTCATCATTCACATTTTCCAGAAGCTGAGAGTCCCACTTTACAGATTTTACAAAAGTGGAATCCTTCATTGTCGGGGAATTGTGTTAAAGAACATGGAGTGGAGAGTGCACACCCTGTGTAATTGCTCATCTAGTCTTATCAAAAATATTCATTCTTAGGTATGAGGATGCCTTATATTGAGCTCCTTCCTGGGTGTGCTGTTCATAATCTTTGTGTTGTGTCTTTCTGGAGTTATTTCATGTGTAGATATCCAGAAGCAAGTCTCTAGATTCCTCGAGACCAGGGTACAATGCATGTTTGGATCTTTTGGGACTTTATTACTGATATTCTTGAGTTTATACATTCAATAAAGTTTGAGTGGGGCTGAGTTGTGAATGGAGTGAGGCCTACGGTCTCATATGTGTGTTTGGATTGTAACTCAACATCTTATTGATTGATTTTATTGGTGTTTTTGTATTACAAATATGACTGAATAGTTAAAAGTGTCTGAGCTAGTTCCTCTGTTTACAATTGTAAAATTGACCTTGATTCTCTATTCACTTTGGAATAGTTCTTGATTTTGTACTTGAATAAGCAATTATTTGAGAAAAGAAATGAGAAAATGTGGGAATTTGATTTTGTCTTTTGTTTGTTTGTTTGGTTGGTTTTGGATTTTTGTTGTTGTTGTTGTTGGTTGGTTGGTTTTGTTTTGGTTTTTTGGTACCGGGGGTCAAACTCCTGTCCTCGAACTTGCCAGGCAGGCACTTGTGTCACTGAGCTATACACCCAACCCAAAAATGTGGGAAAAGAGAATAAAACATATAAGAAAAATAAAAAGTACAGAAATTACCATGTCATTATAAAATACCTCTTGGCCAAAAAAATTCAGTAAAATTCAGAGCAACATTCTATATACTTTTTCCCCCTGTATTTATTGCTATCATTTATTAATTTAATGAGGATTACATTTGTAATACTGTTTTAGATCAAAATACTTTTTCAACATTATGTCTTTGGGGTAGGAAAAGTTTACATCTATTAACAAGAAATTTTGTTATTTGTAACTAATAGGTTCTTTGTAACTATAATGGTTGTGTTAGCTTACAGCTGGCATCAGAGATCACAAAGACCCAGAGATTTGACACCAATGCTGATTTTCTTCATTAAAAAAATATCTAAAGGAGTTTTCTGTGACCTCTGTACTCGTCCTTTAATGCAAAAAAATTTTCTTCCATATCAAAATCAGGTGTGTGGAATATGTTATGGGAAAGTTTGTTATGTTGAGTCTTCCAAAAAGGAAAGGAGCGATTGACTCGAAAGCCAAAGGTGAAAGGATATTGGTATTTTCTAAACATTTCCTAAGAAGAAAATTAAAATGCATAAATAAATATTAAATCTTGAGGATACCAAATGTAAGTGTTTTTTAAAGACCATAGCAACAATAAAAGTTCACAACCACTAAAGCAGACACTATTGATATGTAAGTTACAAAATTCCAGCAGTAAAGTACAAGGCTGCACTGTCAATTAATTTTAGGAGATTTTTTTTAGATTTTTGCATTTTTGAGTAAAAACAACGTATTGTTTAAAATGTAATATGAGCTATAATTTTCATGATGGCTAGCAAGTATATTTAGCAAAGGTTTCATCAGTATCAGAAAAAGTATAATAAATACAATCTTTATTTTCATTTATAAAAGTTGGAATAATTGTGTCTCATTTTGGTATATAACATTTTAAAATATTTCTATTTTAAAATGATAATTGACAACTAATACTAGCAGTTTAATAAAAGTGTTAGACTATTGCCAGAAAATGAGATGACAGAAAATTAAAAAAAAAAAAAAAAATGAGATGACAGAGCTGAATAGGATCAAACTCTTGAATTATGATAGAATCACAGCATTCAAATATTTTATGGTTCCTATATGCTGTCTCATACTCATTTATAATTTTTACATTCTCTACTGGACTGTAAACTCTTATAACTATTTTGTTGTAGCTATTACATTTACATTCTATCTTATCTTGTTCATAGTAGATATTTAGTAAGCAATTACAAGTGAATATATATCACTGAATGTGCAATTAATATATTTAACAGTTCTGCAAAATATATATTGTAGAATGTATTTTCTGTGACAAAAAGAAAACTAAAACCTTCAGAATTTTGCTTTTCATAAGAGAAGAATAACATTAATATTAAACTAGCAAAAATAAATAGACTTTTTACAAGAATATATTTAAGGAATTTTGCATGTGATTACTTAACACAAGATATATAATCTACTTACAATGCCTCAGGGACAAAGAGCACAAGAATCTAATCTAATCAATCAAACAATCTAATCTATCTGAAAACAACCTAATCATTCAAGATTTTTGAAATAAATGACATTTGTTATACTCCACTCATAGCAACTCAGCTAGGGGAAAATAATTCACCTGATCAGATGGGCTATATTAAGGGTAAAAGTAAAGTGCTCTAGGGTTATCAGTCAGGAAAATGGATCATGTTGAAATAAGAGGTCATTATTCTAGAATATCTCATCCCAGCATTAAGGTTCAGAAACTGTCGGGAATGACAATGTATAGACCTAGAAAGAATATCCACATTTCCACCAAGTGAGTTGGAAAGAATGGAAAAGCCTGGTTTATTTATACTTTAATCACTATATAAATATATAATAAATAACTATTATCTGCCAATCCCTGCACTGTATGATGAATTTTCTATCATGGTCCTTGTTTGTGTGGAACTTACAATTTTGTTATTCAACAATGATAAATAAGAGAAACAAAATTGACTATGCAATCATTTCATTACTAAGTGATAGAGAAACTGGAAGAAAAATGTAAACTGACCAAAAAATAGCCAACTTATAACTATTGTGATTGTATAAAGGTATATGTAAAATTTAAACTTTGGGGGGCTGGGGTTTTAGCTCAGCGGTATAAGTGCCTGCCTTGCAAGCAGCCAGTCATGAGTTCAGTCCCCGAGTACTGGTAAAAACGAAAAAGACAAAATAAATAAATAAATAAAATAAAAAAATAAACTTTAGAATTTGAGACTTAAAACTTATCCATCCATTAATCCATTGATAGGTTCATAATGTAATGACCTAGTGAGAGGACACGGACTCTAGGATGTAGGGAGTAGCAGGGGGAAACAGATCACCGGGGATGTGCAAAGGTATTTTTGCCCCCATCTTCCTTCTTTTAAAGTTGTTTATCTCAGCAGTTTTGCCACAGTGGCCTAAAGATGACTCACGGTTTATTAACAGAGAAACAGGGTCACTGCTGTGACTACACCTGACTATATAGTTCAGAAAACTTCAGAACTGGCTTGTAAGAGGAGCTTGGAAATTTTTGAAGAAGCAGGCTAGAGAAAGCCTAGACTGCTAAAAGTGGAGCTCTGTGAGTATCTGGTGGGAGCTGAAAAGGCCAGAACAGTGACAGGAATGCGGACTGTAAATGCCAGGCTCATGAGGTTTCAGATGGAAATAGCGATTCTGTGGAAACAGGACTAGAGGCCATTCATATAAAATCCTGACAAAGAGCTTGCCAACATTTTGCCTGTTCCCTAAGATACTGTGTGAGGTTTAGTTTCAAAATGACAGACCAAATTATCTGGTGAAGTAAATTTCAAGGAAAAAGAATATTCAGGT
The DNA here is from genome assembly GCF_034190915.1 of Cavia porcellus. NCBI lineage: Eukaryota > Metazoa > Chordata > Mammalia > Rodentia > Caviidae > Cavia > Cavia porcellus. The sequence goes on along the minus strand of NW_026947488.1, from coordinate 89,873,069 downwards.
TATGATGTGGACTGCTTTTAGATACATTTAAGGGAGAATCAGAAGTAAAGAGTAAGTAAAAAAACATTTCAAAAACCTGGTTTGGCTACAAATGTATGTAAAATTGCAGTCAAGGTGTGTATGGTTGCTAGGGAGATTAACATCACCAAAAAGAAGTTAAAACTTTGCACTGGAAAAATAGGACCAATGGCTTAGAAACATTTCAGAAATCAACAAAATTCCATTATTTGCAATCTCAAAAGTGTAATGTATAAACTTTTCATTTGATAAGAGAGTGCTTGGTCACCCTTTCATCACAGGCTGCCTATGATGCTACAGTCATTCATGGTCCAAGTGGGCCCTGCTACTCTTACTGGTGGAAGCCCTTGGCACTGTCAGTATGGTGCTAGATTTGCACATGTGCAGAATGAGTTTTGAGGTCATGAAATGTTGCCTCAAGATTTCCAAATAAAATTTAGGAGGACAGACAGCATAGGATAGGGTCAAAATCGCTGAAGGCAGACTCCGAATGGGTAATGTGAAACTGTTAGTGAAGATGATGTTAAATTGGAGAACCCAAGAAATTAGGAATCTCAGCAATTTGAAACATCTGCCAAAGAAGTCACAGCAGTGAGCAGAGACAAGCTGGGAAGGGCTGTGCAGACTGCAACCAGCAAAATGATACAGGTGGGGCTGCAGAGGCCTTTAGAGCTCATTTTATGCCAGCATGTGCCATGAATCCTAAACTTTGAACCTCGTATCTGCTCTGCTAGGCTTGAGTTTTCTTTTGGTGTGCTCCTTCTTTGTTCTTCTCCCATTCTCTCCTTTGTAATGAGAATTATTACCTTGCCCATGTCCTACAATTATATGTTGGAAGTATGCAACCTGTCTTCCCTCTCCCATTTCCTCCCTCCCTTCCTTCCTTTCTTTCTATAATGGGCTCACAACAAAGAATTCATTCTGAGTCTCAGTGGAAACAATGGATTTGAATTTTGAGCAATGCTGAAACTTTTTATTTTGATAACTCTTGGAGATAGATGAGATGCATTTGGTATTATGAAATAGAAATGAGCCTTTGAGGCTCAGAGTTGGAATGTTACAGTTTGAAATGAAACGTACCCCAGGAGCCTATGTTGGAGCCTTGATACTCAATGCAGTAATGTTCAAAGGTAGAGACTTTGAGAAATGACTGACACAAGGGAATTTCAATCTCAATCATGAACTGTGCCACTGATGCATTTATATTTTAACAGGATATTGAGAGGTAGTAGAAACCAGTAGGTAGAGAACATAGGGCACTGGAGGTATGCCCTTCCAAGTGTATTTTTTTTCTAACCCCTTTCCTCTACTCTTTCTGCCCAATACAAAGTAGAAAGTATACTCATTACAGTAAGCTTTTTTGTAAGACATCATTCTTAATTATCCTACTGCCATCACATGCTCTATAGCTATTATTCAACAATCACAAACCTACAGTGGCTGTGCTTTAGCAAGGAGCTATAAATACCAAGGTTTTTAGACAAACACAATCCAAGAAGAAGGTTTCATTATTTTAAAATATTCTGTTCCCCAAATAATAGAAATAATATTATATTAAAAACTAGAGCTTAAACCAACTTTGAGTGACTGCAAATAGATAGATGGCTTCACTAAAGAAGGAAAAGGAAACTCACTTTGAAAACACTATAAGGTTTACTTATAATTTTGTTACAATGCAATGAACTGGTTTTATTAAAAAATCTTTTAGGCAGTTGAAATTTAGGTGTGTGGCTGGTCCGAAGGTAGTGAATTATCTCAATTGAGTGTTCACAGTCAGTACAGACTGAACTCCTTGTCCTACTCTTTCCCCCCTTCTCACTACTGCACTTGACTAGTCTTAAAAAAAAAAAAATAGGTATGTGTGTGTGTATGTGTATGCTAAACTTATTGATAAAACCTAAATCTATGAAAATAGTAGAGGAAAGCAGGGAAAAATTTTATGCAAGTACTCTAAGAAATGAGTATTTTGATAGCACCTCAAAAGCACAGGTAATGAAGATAAAAATAGAAAAAAGAACTGTCTGAAACTAAAAAGCCTTCACGCGAATAAGAGGAAATAATCAACAAAGTAAAGAAAGAGCCTATAGGGTGGCACAATATATATGCAAATTATGCATCAAATAATGGGTTAATATCCAAAATATATAAGAACATTGAAAACTCAAAAACAGAAACCTCAACTCAATTTCAAAATGAGTGAAAGGTCCACAATAGATATTTATTTTAAAAAGACATACAGCTGGTCATGGGTGTATGAAAAAATACACGGCATTAAGAATCATCAGTGGAATGCAAATCATAAATACAATGTGATTATTACCTCACTGTAGTTAGAATAACCATATCAAAATGATCAAAGACAAGAGAGACTGGCCAAGATGTGAAGAAAAGGGAATTTTTCCACATCCCATAAGAATGTAAATCAGTATATCATTGTAGGAAACAATGTGGAGGTCCTCATAAATTTAAAAGTAGAATGCCAGGCCGGGCCTGGTGGCTCATGCCTATAATCCCAGCATTCGGGAGGCTGAGGCAGGAGGATGGTTGTGAGTTCGAGACCAGCCTAGGCTACAAAGTGATCTCAAGGCCAGCCTGAACTGCATAGATGGCCCTATCTCAAAAAAACAAGCAAACAAACAAACAACAACAACAAAAAAGTAGAACTCCCATGAGATCCAGCAGTTCCACTTTGGGATGTATTCTCCAATTATAGTGAAATCAGTCTGATGAAAAGATACTGCTTTCTCATGTTTGTGAAGTACTATTCACAACAGTCAAAAAATGACAGTGACCTGAGAGCCATCAATTGATAAAGAATATATGATACATACACACAGTCAATAATTATTTGATCATAAAAATAATAAAATCTTGTCCTTTGTGAAGCATGAATGGGATTGGAGATCATTTTGTTAAATGAAATAAACCAAACACATAAAGAGAAGTACTATATAATCCCATTATTGTGTGAGATTTTTAAACTCTATATCATAGAAGTTGAGGTTAGATTAGTAGTTACCAAGGCTCGGTAGATAGAGGAGGGTAAAGAAAGGCTGGTGGTCAGTGGCACAATGTTACAGTTATGGTGGAGGAATATATTATGGGGTTCTACTGTGTACTGAAGTGACTATGGTTAATAATCATTGCATAGTTCAAGAGCTAGAAGAAAGTATCATGAAAGCTCCTCCATATCTTGGTTTTATCGTTATACACTCCGTAGTTTTCTATGTAAAAAAGAAAATGAGGTATTTTCTTACAGAAAAAGCATATTCCTTTACGAGCTAAAATGATTTCATTAATCTGTGATAAAAGATTTTAGAAAATAAATTTCACTAGTCTCTTAAATGAACAGGATCTTTAAAAGTCTCAGTTTTCATACTTAGACAACATAAATATTTTTGGTATTTAAGGATAATTTTTTTGCACTGAATGGCTTCCAGGTACTAAACTTTTAGGAACTGTTGGGTTATAGAGTTATTTCCCTTTCCCTTGCAATCAGCTTGTCATCCTTGTTCATATTTGTAGCTTATTTTTTATTACAGAAGCATTTATCTGACTTATTTTCCCTTCCTCCTCACCTATCAAGTTACAAAGTGAAACCAATTTTTGATGGTAGGTCATTTTATTAAAGCATACACGTTGTGATGCCCTCTGTGCTACGGATTTGAAATGGCAACTTACCACGTTGGGAAGGGTAGGCTAGCTTTTAGAAAGCTGAGTCAGCCAGAAATGAGCCTTCTGACACATACAATGTCAATTCAAGTAGCTAGTACTATATAGTCCCACCTAGTTCATATGACATGAGACATAGACAAGCAAAAGAGTAAGAGTTTCATATGCTATGCAATGTAAACAATAATGAAATACATTTTTCAATGCTTTTAGCCCTGATTATATTTTAATTCCAAATATTATAAGCAAAATTTTGTATTATCCAAATGTGCAATTTAATCTAATGCTAATACTGAAACTTTGACTTCACAATTTGACAATATTATTTTCACATCACTGTTTGAATTCAGATTCAGTTATACTTTATTTCCTTTTGTTATTCTGAAAAGTAAAATAAGCCATAAGCCAGCCATAGTCTCCTTTGCTCCGCTGATTAATAGAGTTTCTCATATTTTGTATCAGCAAATCTCTTTGGCCTGATTTGGAGGAACATTATCCTTCATTAGGTAGTCGGATTTCATGCTATCACAAAACAGTGTGGTAGGAAGAGACATCAGAAATCATTGGCCCGTTCCCTTTGCTTTAGAGATTAGAAGGGATTTGGGAAGGATGCAGTCTTTTGAAAAATTTCTTCTGTTCTGATTAAAGTTTATCCTTTTTTGAACCATTTAAGTTTCTTATGCATTCTTTACACAAACAATCTTACACTTATATAAGACAAACTAACAGCTATTGTACTTAAATTAGGCATTGTCATACTGAGGAAGACAATAACAAGGTTAACTTGTTTTAATTTTTACACATAGTAAAAAGGTTGGATGTCTCCTTCAGTCTATCACATGTTCTTTATTATTGGGACAGCAGAAGGTATTCTGGAGAAATACTATTTTAGTAATATTTACAAGAAATGAGATTTTTACATCATATTCTTATAAGAGTAATGCAGAATATGCTAAATAAAACATACATTTTAATTCATTATTCAGAGATCAAATAATTTAAGATATTTTTATCTTGCTTTTCTTCTACACTTTGAGTTTGTAAACATGGACACAGAGATGCATATTTTAGTTGCAAACTTAGTTACTATCTCAAAAATAATTTAAAAGTTCTTCTTTTTTTTTTTTTTTTTTTTTCATTTTAGTTAGTTCTGAACACCAAGGACAAGTCTATAGATTCCTTATTAAAATATTGTCCTTCAGTGCCCACCTTTGCTTATTTGGGGAGGAAGAATGCAACTTAGGAAAGTAAAAATTGACCACATTTTAAGTCTGGAAAATTGTACAAAAAGTAAACAAATCTTTTGCTACCAAAGGACATCTCTAGTAATCTATCTCACCTAACTACCTACATCAGACCTTAACCAAAGATCATTTTGTAGAGTATTTCACACAGGACAAAACATGATCAAAAATGTAGAAAGTTTGAAACTTGCCTTTACAGTGTGATTGTAATATATACTTATTACATATATTAGAAGTACACCAAGAGTTGGAAGCTTCCCCTATTTTATTTAGGTTTTGTGCCTGTGACAAAATACCTGAGATAGATAATTTAAAATGAAGAAAGCCTGCTGGGACTTTAGTTTTAATTCTTCTGGATCTCTTGTTTCTGGGTCATGGTAAGGCAGAGCATCATGCCAACTCTGCACACATTTCAGCAAAATGGTTCACCCAGTGGCAGATAGAAGGCAGAGGAAAAGAGAGACGGCAGGGTTAAGCAACAAACTATGCGCTTCCAGGACACACTCTAGTGGCCTACTTCTTATAAGCGGACCACATGTAATATTTCTACCACCTCTCAGTAATGTCAACAAATTTTGTTTCTATGAATAGATTAATTTATTGATGGAACCAGACTTCATTTTCCAATCATTTCCCCAAAGCCTCATCTCTGGACATTTTTCTACTGGGAGTCAGATCTTCAACACACAAGCTTTTAGGGGACACTCCATACATCCACACATTTACTGTCAGTGTGATGATAGACCACAGTGTGGTGGCAATGGTGCATAGCTGCAGAAAGATGAAGGGAAGCTCATTCATCACTGGGAAGATGCCCGAGAGTACCTCCATACCCATACCAAAAGAGAATGTGGATTCAGCTATACGATGTGCTGTGAACAAACAAAAGAGTTATTGCCCTGAACACTAGCAGGTGTCTTGTTTTTACACACACAGAGACCAGCATGAATCTCTTTGTAACAAAATTTGCAATGGCATAAAAGCCCCAACTTCTTGCTCTTATGATGATTTCAAGGATGAGATTATTTTAAAAATCAAATTTTTGTCCAAAAATAAACAAACCGTAAGTGATAGTTGAAATTCTTGAATTGTTTTCAATAGAGCGATTAAGTTAGTCATTTCCTCCACCCTTAGAAAGCACATAGTTCAAAGACTGGAAATCAGAGAGAAAAAGCCAGAGATATGATAACACAAAAAATAAATTAGTTATTTATGTGTGTCTCCACTTTATACAATGAGTTGAATTTAAAAATTCACTTCATATGCGTTTGTTTTCCAGATAATGTTTGCTTTAGAGTACGGCACACTAAATTTATTAGGACATTGTATTACTTCTTTAAAAATCAGAGATATTAAGTCCAATTTTACTGAAATTTCCTTTTGTCTACCTAGATTTCAATTGTGCCTAAAATCTATCAAGCCAACATATGTCACTGTCCAAAATCTAATAGAAGACTGAAGACAGATCACTTCTATCCTGCTCTTGGGAGGAATTGGGCAAAAGACATAGTGTCTTTTGTACAAGAATTTTAGGGGGCTGGGGACTTAGCTTAGCAGCATAAGTGCCTGCCTTGCAAGGTGCGAAGTTGAGTTTGATCCCTCATACAAAAAAAAAAAAAAGATTTTAGAAAAAATGATGTCTTTGTGGAAACACTTTAAAATCAGTTAATGAAGACACAAAGTTGTTCTTGTTATTGCTTACATTTTATTTTTAGCTAAAATCTGAATTTTTCTGTTGTACTTAAGGAGATATAGTGAAGATAGACGAAAGGCAACAGATCTTTACAACCAAAAATATATTTTAAGGTCCTATGTTTTGTTTTTTTTTTTTTTGTTTTGTTTTTTTAATTTCTAGGAAAATCTATGGAAGAAAAAAATGGGAAGTTGGAACTGCTCCTGAGAGACAGGAGCTGTCCTGAGTGGGTTGTCTCCAGATTCATTTTAATAGAGGAATTTTCCTGATTAATATATTAGAGAATCTTGATTTTGAGTACTATCTCCCAAGAACATAAGCTACAATTAGTTGTTCAGATTGATAACCTAAGTTTTCCTTCTGTTTGAAAAAGTTTAGACAAGTTGAAATCATTAAAGCTAATCACAGCTATTTGAGATTTAAAATGCCTTAAAAATGTAAAAAGGAAATGTTTAAATATATGAAATATCATCTTACTTTTATTCATCAAACCTTTATTTCATCATTTTGAACATTTATGAGTTGCCCTATAATAATTAAGTAGGTCATCTGTACCACAAATAATATTTTCTTCAATATACTTTATTTAGATACATCTTTTTATAAGGCATATCATTTCTGTATCTCTGAAACCAAACCCAGAAAGTAAAGAGTCATGAAATAAAGCAATGCCATTATTTGGCACTGAAAAAGTGGAAAACTTAACACAGCAACTGAAATTGTGATTCTGAAAATTATAACTTTAAATTGCATTTGGGGAACATACAAATTATTGAGCGCTAATGATAATCAGCTAAAAAAGCTTTGTGAAATATAAATATTTACAAAATGCTTTTAAAGTTTGAGTAAAGAAAATAAATATCTTACATATTAATAATAAAAATTGCATTTATTTCCTGCTTAACTATAATTATTTTTGTACCCTTGTTATAAATAGAAGTGTTAACTTACTAGGTTTAGTTGCCATAAGTTGTACAGTTGGTAAATATTAAAGTTAGGATGCAAACATGGAGTTTAGGGTAGATAATAACACCTTAATTAGAACTTGAAACTAAGAAATATTTATGAGTGTTTTAAAATTAATTTTATAATACAAATTCATTTCATATTAAAAACATTGTTTTACAAAAGCAAAATACTTTTCTGTAACAAAAATATTACTGACAAGAGTGTCATTATTTTGCATTTTTACAACTCTATCTACAGTTATAGAAAAAAAATGGATTTTTACATTTTCAGTATGCACTGGTGAACTCCACTTCATGCTCACATGCAAATGAAACAAACAGGAAATATCCTAATATTAATAAGAAGCAATTTTGACCTTCAAGTAACCTCAGAAAGATGTTAAAAGTGCCCAGATTTTTATCTACCCGTGGATTTGAAGATCACTGCAGTTCTGCTTTTTTTAAGCCTGTAATCCAATAATTGGCGATTAACAGATAGGTTTTTCTTTGTGGGTAATTCAGATGCTTTTTCAAGGGATCTTGAAGAAGAATCAAAAAAGGTAGCCTAAGGAAGACAAGGAGGATTCAGAAAACTACAGACATAAAAATACATAATAGTGATAGCAGGATTGCAGAGTAGAATAGATTTAAAGTCAGTCTTAATAGAATCAGACTTATGCTTGAAGCTGGACTGAATACAGATGGCACAAATGCATGACTGGATATCGATTAGCTCAAAGTCACCAACTAGAAGCTGATAGGTGATTAAATATTTGTCAATGGAAGTCCAGTTCTATGACACAGAGCTAAGTGAAGATATTTGCCTATGCATTGCTGTTAGAAATCTACACCCAGTTATTTTAGAATATACATTTTAAAACATTGGAACTCAAGGAGAACAAATACTATAAATGATACACTTATCAAACGTCTTACAGATAGGATGAGACATGGACTTAGTTCAGCAAGCCCTTCAATAAGGACAAAAAGTCCCGTATCTCTTAAATACTCATGAAGTAGTGGTGAAGTGCTCAGTCTTTCTAGACCTCAGTGATGTTAAATGACAGCATGATAGCTAACATTTTTGAAACTCTAATCACAATACAATGAGGGGTGGGAATATAGGATATGTTATCAAATGTGTGTGCTATTATCCAAAGAAAATAACAAAATGTATTTATTACCTTTACTTTTTTTTGTAAGATATCCTCACTTTTATTCCAATTTTTGGGATGGCATTACATCTTCTAAAAATATACATGGAAGAATGATGTAATTATCCCAAAACATCAAACAAGGACTGGTAATTGTATGAATCTTGGTTTCCCTTTGGTGGAGGGAAAATGACAGGAAAATGACTAGGTTAGAAGTCCACCCCTGGGCACTATGTCAGGATGAAATGGGCATGTGTCTTAGGAAAACGACAGTTTGCAATATTGTCTGATGCAGACAAAATTAATTTGTGTAGTCATGCAGCAGGTGAACACAACCAAAGAAACAAAAAGAGGATTCTATGTGGAATGGGAAACCCAGAGAGATCATAGAAAAACTGTCATTCTCTGTAACTAGGGAACAACTCATCTCCATATGTCCATCACTTTAGGCAATAAATAAGAGAGTCCTATTTTAGACAAATCTCTCAGTGTCAGCTGTCATTTTAAAAATTCCTATCTTGGACATTTTAAATATACGCTTTAAGTGCTCAAGAAGATCATAAGTACATATTGACATTCTTTACATTATACTTCAAAGAATACATTAAAATCATAGTTAAATTTAGTTTTATTAGGTAGTTGTATTTTCTATAGGGGTAAATGTCATAATTATTAATTATTCCTTACTTGAATTACTTAACTGAAACAATACAAGTTAGACGAATTATAGAAAAATATGTCAAGAAAAAATAAAAGCAGAAGTCTGAGAGTATTTAGAACACCAGATCATTTGTTACTTTAGAATTTTGCTGTTATATGCCCACTTCTCTTTGCCTGAAATGAGTTCCAGTCTGACTCTGATGTATTCCTCAAAACAATTCACATGTGTAAGCTTTCATTTGGAATGAATGAGTTCTGCAATTTAAAAAGAATAGAAAGTTCAACATTCCTTTTATGTTTGAGAATTCCTACAATTAATGTCAAATAAATGCTGATAATGCTTATGAATCTTGGTGGTTTGTGGTTTAAATTTCATAGAACAGCAAATACAAAGTTCTTGGAACAAAATGAGCACCAATGTAAAAGTTAATTTCCTTTCATTAATCACCACTTACAACAAGACACAATCCAGTCCTTTCACCCAACTTTACTTTTTCAACAAATTTTTACCTACCACATATACATATATGTTAATCAAGAAAGATGAAAAAGAATAGACACAAAGGACAGAAAAACAAACAAAAAAGGTTAAAAATAATTTTTTAAAACCCTGCCCTCATAAATGAACATTTTAGTGGGAAACAGCAGATAATAAGTAAAACATACAAATATTCCAAACAGTGACACATGTTCAGGGAAAAAACAGAGCAAGAAATGGAAAGTGTCAAACAGAAAAGGCATTGAGCAGTGGTCCAGGGAGGACTTCACATCTGAACTGAGACCGGAACAGAGATGTACAAATAGCTGACGGCTACAGCATTCCTGCCAAAGAAGGAACAACTATTCTTTCACAATTAACCCCACAGTAGTACTTCAATGACTTCTAAGTGTTTCTGCCTGATTTTTCAGACTACTCAATTCCTGCTGATAGGGACATACCTCATCATCTCTTTCTATCACAAACATAAAGCAAGGTGATTACGCCGATACTCAAATAAGCAATAGGCAGAGAAATTCAGTTCAGTTCTTCCAAGCACATGAAAACTTTTGCAAATATTGTAACATTTAATTAGATACTATAACCTAACTCCATTTTTCAATCTATGTTTCTAGAAATAAATATTACTTAAAACATTTATTGGATAAATAACCTCTCTGCTTTGCTTTTTTATTTTAAAGGGAAAAAACACAGAAAAAATATAAAACAAACAAAAGAAGCAAACAACAACAAAACAAAAATCCAACATGATAGCAATATAGGATTTCAAGACAAAATGATAGGAATTTCACAGTGGTTGTTGTATTGTATACCGTTATCTTCCAAAGAGTTGCTCAGATTACTAGATATATAGGCATCAAAATTTATCAAACAATGTAAGTAAGCATTAACTGTTCCTTTCCTTGAACTAATAGAATGAGTAACACAATCATCTTAGCTATCTTGTGTATACATTTTTACAGTTATATTTTTTTTTCCTTTTCTTTTCCTTCTTTTTTCCTTTCTCCCATTTAGTTTGTTCTTTCCCTTTGATCAGTTTGTGTTTGTAATGACACTAATTGTGCACCATTTCTCAGAAAATACAAAAAATAATCATTCAAATGATTGTGTTCTGTGATTCAAACAGTGCTAGACTGAGAAGCACAGGAGAAGGATCTGAGCAAGTTTTTCAGAGAGGTCAAAATCATCGACCTTGTTATTAGAGGTAACTCAGATAGACAGAGTCTCACTTGAAGATAATTAAACAGATGTAACCAAAGAAACAACAAAGCAACAATCTGTATTACAGAATACAACTATCTGTAGAATTGGAATATAGTTTGGTCTATGAAAAGCAGAAAAGTTCTTTGAAAATATTTTCCTCTAGACGTCAGAAGAACATTAAAATTATTGCAGTCCAACTAAGTTTTTTAACACAGATAAAAGGAAGGATGAATAGCATAGAAAATAAAAAGGGAAACTGAGGTGAAAAGTCAACCAAAAGAAAGAGAAAAAAGTATGAATGATAGGAAAATTAAAAATGTACAATTGGACCTACACTTAGAAAAATAAAGGACAAAACTGAAAAAGATAAAACTTAAATGAAAGATGTGATAGCTTTTTTTACATGCAGAAGAGAAAATAAAATATAAAAAGTCAAGAAACAAATAATAAATATTGATGAAGTAACAGAAATAATACAACTATAGATATTTCCAAATATTTTTAGATTACAGAAAAAAGATCCAAATTATTATATTTAAACAAGAAAAACAATAAAAATAATGAGATTGATACTACATAGTTAACAAATTTTGATATACAATGTTAAATAAAAATTCAAAAGATATATAAAAAAGAAACACTAACAGGTTGGTTTCAGATTGGTGTTTTGAGAAAGTTGGTGGTTTAATGTGACAGAATTTTAGAAAAAATATTAATCATGAATTATATATGCATAAGCATCTTCCTCATTCACTCATAAAGTTGAAATCCTAATATATTTATGAGATCAGAAATAATAACATTAATGAATCTTAAATTAAAAATTTATATATTTTGATTATATAGCCCAATGCATTAATTTATAATTTAAAAAAGAAACATTGTTATGTGAATGGATTCATAACTTTTCATTCTATAAGAATAATTAATTCTACAGAAAAATCATTCTCTGATCAATTCTACAGTTTAAAATATGAAGCTTAAGTCAACTGATGCTACTTTTAGCTGTTTCTTTCCCTGTGCAAAGAAGTAACTCTTGAGCACACATTCCTCATCAAGAGTACAAATAGAAATTTTTTCCTAAACTGGTAGAAGCTTAAAACATAAAAAAGTGCTTTTATCTTCAGATACCTGCAAATAACTAAACAATGCATTTGTGCTATTAGGTTAAATGAATTATTAAACTGAAGTTTTGTTTTGCTTATTTGACTCTTGAAAAGTTATTACCAGCTATGAACAACAAAAAGACTTAATAGTGAACAAACTCAAGGCATACCTTTTGTAATTAATGAAAACTTACTTGATCTATTTTACTGTGTTGGTATTAACTGAGAAATAACAGCAAATAACTTAAACGTGATGTCTTATCATCTCTTCTTCAAAGTCAAGATATGCCATTCCTTCAGTAACTAGGAGAACGCAACACAGAAACGTAAAAGTATTCAGAAGTATAATATATTTTAAAAACATACTAAAGTCACTGAATATATATATATATAGCATAAAACTATAGATGTATATATATATATATATAGCATAAAACTATAGATGATTTTAGTATGCACACTTTTGAAAATCAAAAGTCAAAATCTGCTTCTCAGAAATAGGAAAAGGGCTAAAAGAACAATATCTTTGAAACTGTGCATAGAGACTATAACCACACCTAAATATAATTGAAAACCTACACACAGAATACTAGTGTTATAACCTACTTTTAACCATTGCACCTCATTTTCTGTTCTGTATGCGTCATACTGCCTCCCCCTCCCCTTTCCCCTTCCTATCTTTCTAGATTAAGTTTCAATTTCCTGAGGAAGCTGTAAAAGCCTTAGGTATCAGTTTCCTGTAACCTCCTCCCCTACCCCTCATCCAGCTATCTGTAATAAAATGTGCTGTTCTTTAAGAAATGTTTAACTTCAAGGAAATTACAAGAAGTTCTGTAAGGCCCAACTGCTATCTAGCTGTGTCAACAGTTACAGCATTCCTGTGGTTTTTAACTTTAAAAGCCACTTCCCTTAGCTGTGAGGCGCGCAGTCTCCAAATTGGCTCCTGGAGACTGTGACACCAGGCCTGGCCAAAAATAAAACCTTTGCTCCCCAAATTTTAATTTCTTGCTTCCTTGGGTTTTATTCTGGGATCCAAGCTATCACAACTAGGAGTAGCTTTTCCAAGGTATCAGGCTTGTGGGTAATTTTATTTTAAAAGTTCTTCTTAAACCTTCTTATATTTGTCAAACTTGCCATAAGTTCTATATTCATTTTTATGATGTACAAATGCACTAATGAAATGATGTACTATTTTGTAATATTTACTTTCATAACTTCCCGGATCCCAGTGGCATTTTGACAACTGCCATTACAATGAAATTCACGACTTCAATATCCACTGAGGCTTGCTTGTCTTGGTTTTGTACATCTTCCTATTCTACTCAACTGAAGTCCTCTAGCATAGTAAATGTGGCCTGACCTCTCCATTGGCACAACTCAGGACACAAGCACAAATGCAGGCTCATGATTTATGGCTTAGTAGCTAAAACTGTCTCACACTATATAACTACAGTAGGTAAAATTGTAAGTAAACTGTTACAATCTATCACCTTAGCAAACATGTTTATTGGTGGCACTTGAAAAAAATGTCAAAGTATCATTTTAATAAGATTGAAATAAGAATATATTCAAGATAGATGTAGGAAATCATCGCACAAGCCCAGTTGCTGTGGATTGCACACCAATATTAAAATTCAGGAACACACAGACAGACATACATGAATATAATTATTAAATACTTATTTGAAAACAGCATTTTCATGCCTGCATTACAGTTAAATAACTAAGTAAAGTAATAATAATCAAGATTTTCATGTCATCCAAATAAAAAAAGTAACTGTAATAAAAGTATATGAAAATTTAAATGAATTTTGATAAAAACTGTAATTGAAGGCAAATGTAGAAAGTTTTCACTCCAAAATATTTCTGTATTCTTTACATTGCTCTAACATATTGAAAGCCCTCACTGACATAGAATAAATACAGAACATCAAAGTTTTTATGAAATTTGTATAAAAACTATTTAAAATTTAATTTTATATAATTTTTATTTTAAATCACTATTTTCATAAAAATGGGACTGTGTACACGTTTGTCACTGTCCTCCCAGTGACCTAATAATTGTTATCATGCTTTAATTAAACTTAGTTATATTCAAATTGAAAAAATAATATGAATAGTTGAATATTGAAAAGGGTTCCTCAGGCAGAATGCAGAGTATTTGCTAAAAAGGGTCTTATTTCTGAGGACTTTAGTTTCACATATGTGAATACAGAAAGACTATCTTAGTGACTTTTCTCACTGCTGAGGCAAAATGCACTACATTCAACGTTAATGGAGAAAAGGCTTCTTTCAGCTCACAGTTTATAGAGGTTTTAGGACATCACTAGCTGGTTCCAAGGCAGGGTGGCATGGCAGAGTGGCATCACAGAGCAGGAACAGTTCAGGAGCAAGGAAGGCACCAAGAGCAGCAATTGATGACCTTCTTTCTGTCCCTTATATTATATCCAGGCTACCTGCCCTTACAACAGGCTACCGGCCCTCACACACATGACGGGGCATCTGTAATCCTACTGAGAAAGATACCAGACCAATCAGTGGACTAATTTAGTAAGGACACATGCTTGATCCCAGTATCACACACTCCAGATGTAGTCACCACCAAGAAGCTTCACCCCTTAAGGCTTTGGATGCACACAATCCATAACACAGACACAAGTAATGAACAGTCAGAATTCCTGGGAAACAATACCTTATGGAAGAGTCTAATGCACTCCTGTTAACTAAAAGAAAGGATTTTGAAAATTAGCTACTTTTATTTTATTTCTAGGTATTTCCTCCTTTCAAATTTTCTCTCTGCTCTGAAGCATTACATTAGTCTCTGTCAATGAAAATGTTGCAACCTACATATTTTCAAAGAATTTGTCTGTTCCTTTTCTGTTTTAATAATATATGCCAAAGTATGTAGTGAAGTTTTCTTTGTAGTACCTGAATAGTGTCAGTCATGACAGCAAATATTTAAACTATGTGTTGCATTGAGAAGCATCCATTGTTATTTACAAAATTTATCATTGCATGTAATTAAGTCCTAGCATTCACCTCTTGATCATGTCACCAGAAATCTTGACTTGTCTAACTGGCCCACAGTTACTCATGAGTATTTTAGAAAGCACTAAGAGGTTAATTAAAGGATTTTGCCCCATTTGGGATACTGCAGCTGGTGAAAAGCCTTGGAGGGGCAACCAGGGGGCTCTATCTTGAGCTCTATCTTCCCCGCCCCTAGGAATTTACCTGTGGCTTGAAATGAATACCAATGGGCTACCTGGACATCACTAATGCCCCTTAGACACCACCCCAAACCTAAGCTACATGTATGCCCCCACTCCATGTGTCCGACAGAGAGATTGCCAGACTCTCTCCCCGCATTCTTAAAATAAAGGTCATTTATATTTCACATTTCTTTCCAATTCCATCAGTTAATAACCATTGGACTTGTTGAATTGATTCAAAACCCATAAATATAATAATAAAGAATTTTTTTAAAAAAAGGGTGGGGCTGGGGATTTTAGCTCAGCGATGTATGTGCCTGCCTGGCAAGTGTGAGGTCATGAGCTCGATCCTTGGTACCAAAAAAAAAAGTAAAAAGAAATTGCTGGAGAAAATATATGAGAGAAGTTCTTGAGCATATAGTATATACTTTTTTGAAAGCACCAAATAATTGACTAACCTGAGTTAAGAAATGTAACTAAAGTTTAAGACTGATTAAAACAATAAAGTAGATGAGAATGAGAACAGGTATATGTCAGCTATCTAAAATCCCTAATAGGAAAAATGATAAAAAACAATACATCATTAAAACTTGGGTCACTGTTGGGAGTGGTGGCACAAACTCTAATTCCAGCTTTGGAGGCTGAGGAATGAGGAAAGAGGATTTCCCTGAGGACAAGGTGAGTTTGAGCTACACAGGGAATTCAAGGACAGCTACAAAGTGAGACCCTGTTTCAAAACAAAAACCACAACAGCAAAACTTGTATCACAATGGTGATAAATTAAGTATCAATAGCCCTTTTTAAAAGCAAGCCTAATTTTACTTCCGGGAGGAGTCAGTTTACACCACCTGTGCCCCATAGGTATCCTTTGTGAATCTGAAACTTGGACCTTTCTGATGCTAGAAATACCTTGATTTTTATAAATTTGTGCACTGCTCAACATAATTCCATTTCTAAAAGAATTTCTGAGCTTCAGTAGCTTCTAAGTAAGAGAATAGATTGTCCATCTGTGGAAAAACAGTATCAGGCAATGTCACTGCACTGTGATCAGAACTCAGTGTGTCTCTATTTTTATTCCAAAATGAGATGCGATCTGTACACTATGTGTGCATCTCAAAATCGTTTCACTGAAGCCAGTGTAGGGTTTCAATAAGGTAATTAAATTCCTCAGAGACTCTTCTAAATATAATTCTGAAGCCAGACTATATTTTATATTCTCTTTAAAACAATGCCTGACTGAAATAAAATAGGAAAGGATTTCCTTCTCTCCCCAGTGACATGCAGGGAACTGATTTTGTCTCTGCCTGAGTCAACAAAAGTTATTAATGGAAATAATGCAAGATACTGCATTTTGGTAAAACGCATATAGTCTTAAAGTAAAAAAAGAAAACAAGGTGGAAAATTTAAATTTGAGGAGTACATCGTGACCCTTAAGAATCATAGTCATTCTGTATTTTTGTTACAAGCATCTGAGTTAGTTAGCAACATTATAGACAGAGAGACAGGGCTGCGTCCTCAAAGGAACTGGCACAGAGGACCACATACTTTGTGACCTTGCAGCAGACAGGTACCTCCTGCTGTTTGTCAGATCCTAAAACAAAAGGTAAAATGAATGCAACCACACCCTGGGTTTATACCTGGGTATAAACATTAAGGAATAATAGGTTAAATAGGTATGTAAGACTTTGAGGAAGCCAGGAACCACTATCCCAACTCCCTACAGAGTCACAGCTCCTTAAGAATGCTTGCTTGTTTGGTTGCTACATGACTCCTTACCCTATTTGTCCCTGACTTGGTCAGTTTTACCTGAAAAGTTAATCTTATTGGTTAGCCATAGGTCTGTCCCACCTCATGTCTATCTGCCTTGCAAGTTCCCCTGGTTTCCCCTTCTTGGACCCATCTCACCTCATGATTTTACTCTGTAAAAGTCCCTGGAAAAGACAGTCTTTGGCAAACTATTGGGGACCCCTTCTGTCACTCTCTCAGACAGGAGCATTCTTTCTTTCAATAAATATATTCTGCTCTTAACCTTTGTTGTTCCTAAAATTCATTCCTGGATTTTGGAGAATAGGAACCCATACCAGGATATCTAGTAGGCTGGGAGTTTCATTCTCCTGTATCATTTTGATAATACTTTCTTTAAGGTATATATTGCATGAGCCAATGAAAAGATACTTTTGCTTTATAATTCTATTTTGAATGAATCTAAAATAATTTTATTTACAAAAATGTTAATTTTTACATAAAACTTAGGGCCACTTGATAAAATGCCATTTGTCCTTAAGTGGTATTCTGGTCAACTGATTTGTTGTCTGCCAGTTTTTCTATAGCTTGTAATGACACAGCCTGCCACAGTTTATCTTTGGTAAAAAGTAGATTAGTCATATAATACTGTTAAATAGAATAGTGTTGTCAGTATGATGTTAAAATGGCATTCGTTCATATATAATATTCTCTAGCAAGATGGTGGTACCAGCAAGTTGGTACCACAAGTAAGTGGTGGTCAAGTTGCTATTCTTTGTGATGCAAATCGAATCCACATTGTACCTGTGGGTGCAAGTTGGACAGTTCATCTGATTTTAAGGAGATTATTGCAGAGTTTGTTGCCATGTTCTATCCAGGAAAGCATGGTGACTCAGAAAAGATGTGTCTACATGTATGTTCCCGGACAACTGTGAATACTGTCTTACTAGGAAAAGTTGTAACTGTAGATTAAAGAGATAAAGTATCATGGAAGACAACCTGAGTCAGACAGAAGAGGAAAAGACAGAGGTGTTCACATGAAAGTAAGCACCCAGTTCAGAGTGATCAACCAGCAAGCAGCCAAGGAACACTGGCAGCCACTAGAGCAGAGAGGCCAAGGACAGCTTTTCCTAGGGCGTGTTAGGGGAGTACCACCCAGTTGAGCTGATATATTTGTTTTAGACTTATTGCCAGAACTGTGGGAGGAAGAGACAGAGGTAGGGAGAAAAACAGAGAGTGAGAGACAGAGAGAAAGAGGGAGAGGGACGGTTGTAATTTCTCACAGCATCCTTTGGAAATTAATAGACATCTTGCAATTTTTGTTTTTGTCTGCACAATAAATTACCTTAACAATTTTTATCAAACAGATTCCTTTAGTAAGAATACTTTTATATGTGCTGTAATATTTATCAGAAATTTCATTTATGTTTTTAACTGTACCAGTACATGGTTTTATTAGTACATATAAACTATGTAGAATGGGTTTCATGTTTTCAGATTCATACACTCACATGATTTACTTTGAACATTTGCCACCTCCTTGTCCCCCTTTGCCCTCTATCCCTCTTTATCCCTTTCCTCTTTTCTAATACTCTTTTTCTTCATTGTTTCTGTTTCCTTTCTTTCTGTATTTTTTTCTTCTTTTATTTTCATTTTTGCTGCACAGTGTTAGGGTACATAGTACTTCACAAGCAGATAAAAAGTCATAGAACAATGAAGTGAAAATAACAAAAAAAGATCTCCCATAATTTAAGTGATTAGCAGAAAATCAATAATCAGAAATAAAAACTAAATTATAATTTTTATTGTTTCTGCTAAGAAAAAAATGCTGGGAAGTGACATACTGTGTTAATTAAAAGACAGAAAACATAGTATTTTATCTATACAGAGAAAAAGCATAATGGATATCAAAAATTAAGGTTTATGTGACATTTTTCTGAAATAAAAGACTGTAAGCAACATATTGGCATGAGTTTCTGTATCTGGGAAAATTGATTCAGAGTTACAAAAGCAAAGCATATTGGGAAAACTATTATACTTTGATACCAGATTTTTTTCTTGTAAGTGATTAGGCCCACTGATTTAAAAAGGAAAAAACAGACTGTTATCAGAATAGTCAATATTAACAGTTCAGAAAGCAATAGGACATTTAAGAAACCCAAGAGGAAAATATGAGGTAAGTATTTTTTTTACTACCTAACTTGTTTCAAACCGATAAACTATAGACTATTAAAAACAGAAAATATTTTAATAAGCCTTTCTATATGTGGAAGGCCCACAATTAAAGTAACTGAAGAAATATGAAGACAAAGATTCATAGCAAATTGTAAATACATAATTTATACTTAAAGTTAAATGCTAGTTTTGAGGCAAATGCATCGTACATAATGCCTGCCTATTCTGGATATTTACAATTATCAAAATATGGTATATGGAAAACAACCAAGTAAATAAGAAAAGAAATGCATTCACATATGGCCTGGTTGGCATTAATTTAAAAATAAAATGACATTTAAATTATCTGTCATGGGTGTTCATTATATTCTCTGATTCCCTTAGGTTTAAAATATGTCAGAAGAGGAAAAAAAAAAGATAACTTTTGAATTGACAGTTTAGAGATCTTGCAACGAGCCAGAAAAGATACTTGAAACATGAATTGATGAAGATAATAGGAAGATGAGAACTGATATATTATTGGAGAGAACTGGCAGACAGTTGTGACTTGTGGAGATAAAAACCACAGTCATATCAAAGAGGACTACAGAGCTATAGCTCAGAAGACTTAGAAGATGATCACAGCGGAAATATAAGACACATGAGAAAGACAACTGTAATTATAAGAGACAGTGCCACAAAAGGTAAATCATATATATTTGGAGAAACTCAATTTGTCAAAAGACAAGGTAAAGAAAACAGTCACATAAAGCTTGCGGAATTTCAAACCCGAATTAATGATAGGGCCTATCAAGGAACTTCAGAATTGACTCCTTTGTTTATTTTTATCCTTTGTTTTGTAAGAAGCTTTTCTCAATTTATCTTTTCTGTTTTCTCTTTTACTTTTATATTTTAAAAATTTTAGAAAAATGATCTGTGCCTTTGTTTGAAAAGTCTGATTAAGAAAGAAAAGGAGGCAAAGGTAATTTTATAGAGGAACCACCATATACATACTAGTTCCCCATGGGGAATGTGATTGCTATGTTTTACAAACACATGCTAATAAAATAAGTAAATGAAAATTAAAAAACAAAAGACAACTATCTTCTTATTCTTCTCTGCAGAATTATAAAATTTAAACCTTTAAAAATGTTTATATTAACAATTTAATTTTTAAATCTAAATTTTATGCAAATCTTACCAACTCTGATTGCATTGGTTAATAGGTTATTTTATTCCAGTGTTAGCCCTTATATTGACTTGCCTTAGAATGCTAACACAATTGTATCTTATTAATGTTAAGATAACAGTCTAGTGCTTTTATTAGTGATAGTAGTTAAATTTCTTTACACTTGGACGAGTCAATATCTTCTGATTTGTTTGTTTTTTCATGTAGTTACTTTGTTTTCCCTTGAACTGTTTTTTTGTTTTTTGTTTTTTGTTTTTTTGAAAGAAATCGAACTCAGGACCTCACTCTTCCCAGGCAGGCACTGTACCACTGAGCTAAATTCCTGGCTTCTTGAATTTTTTTCTTTAAAGGGGAAAAAAAAAAAAAAAAAAAACAGAAAAAGGTTACAAATAATACACAATCTCAAAAAAATAAGCAGTTAGAATCACTACCTTGTAATTATATATTATTCTCTTACAAATAGTTGTTCAAGTTACAAAAGTGAGGCATACAAAGAAGACGTTTAAACAGGGAGACTGCAAGCAGTTCTGTTCAAATATCCAACAAAAACTTAGTAATATGGTTATCAATCCTATATGCTTCAGTATACATGCAGTTATATCCTTTAGAGAACTTTTTTTCCCTCTTTTTTACAATAGCAATTATATATTTTAGCTTTTATTATTCCTACATTTCCTATTAGTTTTTATACTAGAGACACAATGTGATACTTATAAATATGATTCTTGTCTATTTCACTAATAAGGATAGTCTCAAGTTGTCTCCATTTGCCTATGAAGGTGTCCAGATCATCCTTTTTATAGCTGAGTAATATTCCATTGTACAAAAATACCACATCTTTTTCACCCACCCTGCAGATGATGGGCATCTTGGTTGTTTCCAAGATTTAGCTATCACAAATTGTGCTGCTATGAACATGGATGCACATATATCACTGTGGCATGACCTTTTTAGTTTTTCTGGGAAAATACCCAGGAGGGAATAGCTGGATTGAATGGAACTTCTAATCCTAGTATCCTGAGAATTCTCCATACTGATTTCCATAGAAATTGCCCCAATATAGACCCCCACCAATAGTGGAGCAGTGTTCCTTTTCCCCCGCAGCCTCGCCAATATTTGTTATCAGTTGATTTCTTGATTGCAGCCATTCTTTCCGGGCTGAGATGAAATCTCAATGCCATTTTAATTTGCATTTCTCGAACGACCAGTGATGGTGAACATTTCTTCATGTATTTATTTGCCATTTGTTTATCTTCATCTGAGAAATGTGTGTTCATCTCAGATGCCCAGTTTTGCAGAGAGTCTTTGAATTTGGGGGCCTGATGTTTTTCAGTTCGTTATGTGTTCTGGATACAAGTCCTTTGTCAAAGGGGTTGCTGGCTAAAATTCTTTCCCACTCTGTGGGTGTTCTTTTTCACTCTGTTGGTGATTTCTTTTGAAGTGCAGAAACTTTTCAATAATATGAGATGCCAGTTGTTGATTCTTTCAATTGTGTCCCATGCAGTTTCCATTTTGTTCATGAATTCTCTGCCTACACCTGTATCTCCAAGACTTCTACCTACCTTGTCTTCCAGGAGATTTAGTGTTTTTGTTTTAATATTTAGGTCTTTGATCCATTTAGACTTTAGTTTTGTGCATGGTGATAGGTGTGGATCCAGTTTCAGTCTTTGGCATGTGGAGAGTCAATTTTTCCAACATTATTTATTAAAGAGGCTATCCTTCTTCCAGTGAACATGTTTAGCACCTTTATCAAATATCAGGTGGCTGAGTGTCTTTGTAGCTGTGCTTGCATCTTCTAATCTGTTCCACTGATTCTCAGGACTATGTCTTTGTCAATACCATGCTGATTTTATCACTGTGGCTTTGTAGTATAGTTTCAAGTCAGGAATTGAGATGCCTCCTGCCTTGCCTTTGTTGCCCAGAACTGCCTTTGCTATTCTAGGTTTCTTCTGTTTCCAATTGAAGTTTCAGAGTTTTCTCTAGATCTGTGAGTATGTTAATGGTATTTTGATTGGGATTGTGTTAAATCTGTTTTACACACAGATTTGTGTTACACACAGAGTTTTGGGAGTATGACCATTTTCACAATGTTGGCTCTTTCTAGCCAAGAGCAAGTAATATCCTTCCATTTTCTAATATCCTCTTCAATCTCCTTTTTTATAGTAGTATAATTTTCAGCATATAGGTCTTTTACATTGTTGATTAGGTTGATTCCTAAATATTTTATTTTGTTTGATGCTATTGTGAAAGATGATGTTTCCATAATTTCTCTCTCATGGAGTTTTTTGTTTGTGTACCGGAATGCTATTGATTTTTTGAGTGTTGACTTTGTATCCAGCTACCTTGCTGAACTTGTTTATTATCTCTAGTAGTCTTTTAATGGAGTTTTTGGGGTCTTCTATGTAGAGTATCATGTCATCTGCAAATAATGATAATTTTACTTCCTCTTTTCTCATTTTTATTCCTTTTATTTCTCCCTCCTATCTGACTGCTGTTGCTAATATTTCCAGAACTATAGTGAATAGGAGTGGTGATAGTGGACATCCTTGTCTTGCTCCTGATTTTAAAATAAAAGCTTTCAGTTTCTGTCCATTTAGTATAATGTTGACTATTGGTTTGTCACAGATGACCTTTATGAGATTGAGGAGACACCATGTATTCTGAGTTTCTGAAGGGTTATTATCATGACTATGTGTTGGACTTTATTGAAAGCTTTTTCTGCTTCTATTAACATGACCATGTGGTTTTTGTTTTTGGTTCTGTTGATGTGGTGTATTACATTTATTGATTTACATATGTTAAACTATCCCTGAATTCCTGGGATAAATCCCACTTGGGCATGATGTATAATCTTCTTGATGATTTGCTGCATTCTATTTGCCAATATTTTATTAGAATCTTTGCATCAATGTTCATTAGTGAGATTGGCCTATAGTTCTCCTTTTTGGTTGGGTCTTTCCTCTGGTTTTGGCATCGGAGTAATACATGCCTCCAGGAATGATTTAGGGAGGATTGCTTCCTTTTCAATTTCATTGAAGAGTTTATGGAGTATTGGCATCAAATCTTCTCCAAATTTCTTGTAGAATTCAACCATGAATCCATCAGGACCTTGGCCTTTCCTTGTTCGGAGGTTTTTAATTACACTTTCAATTTCAATAGCTGATATTCGGTTATTCAAAATTGTTACATCTTCTTGGTTGAACTTTGGTAGTTCATAGGTTTCTAGAAATCTGTCAATTTCCTCTATGTTTTCCACTCTACATGAGTAGAGATTTTCAAAGTAGGAATTTATATCCTTTTGACATTCTATGGGATCTGTAATAATTTCCCCCTTTTCAGTCCTTATTGCATGAATTTTTTTTTCTTTTTCTTTATGAGGTTAGCTAGAGGTTTGCCAATTTTGTTTATTCCCTCAAAAAAACCAGCTTTTTGATTCATTAATTCTTTGTATTTTTTTTAGTTTCAGTTGCATTGATTTCTGCTCTAATCTTTACATTTTCCTTTCTTCTACGAGCTTTTGGGTTTAACTGTGTGTTCCTAGAAGCTTGAGATGAAGCATTAGGTTATTTATTTGTGCTCATTCTGTTTTCTTGATATGACAATTTATTGCTGTGTATTTTCCTCTTAAGACCACTTTCATTGCATACCACAGATTGCAGTATGTTGTTTCTGCATTTTCATTGAATTGTAGGTATTGTTTTATTTCTTCTCTAATTTCACCTGCAGCCACTGATTGTTCAAAAGGTTGTTATTTAATTTCCATGTATTTGTGCAAGCTTTGCAATTTCTTTTGCTGTTAATTTCCAATTTCAATGCGCTATGGTCAGATAGTATGCATGGGATAATTTCAATACCTTTGTAGTTACTTAAGAATGTTTTATGGAATAATATGTGGTCTATTTTAGAAAATGTCCCATGCACAGCTGTGAAGAATGTGTATTCTGATGTGGTTGGGTGGAACACTGTAAACATCTACTAAGTACAATTGCTCGCAGGTATATCAGTTCTGTTATTTCTTTGCTGGCTTTTTATCTAGTTGATCTATCTCTTCATGACAATGGGATGTTAAGGTCCCCTGTTATAATTGCATTCTCGTGTATTTGATTTTTCATGTCGCTTACTATCTGTCTTATATAGGTAGGTGCTCCTGTATTTGATGCATATGTTTATATTTGCTAGTTCTTCCTCTTGAATTTTTCCACTAACGAGTATGTAGTGATCTTCTTTACCTCTTTTAGTTGTTTTAGGTTTGAAGTTCATGTTGTCTGCAAATAGAACAGTTACCCCTGCTTTTTTCTGGGTTCCTGTTGCATGGAATACTGTTTTCCATCCTTTGGCTTTCAATCTATGAGTTTCCTTTTGACTCAGATGTGTTTCTTGTATACAGCATACTGTGGGATCTTGTTTCTTGATCCACTGTGTCAACCTATTTCTTTTGACAGGTGATTTGAAGCCATTTACATTTTTGGATATTACTGATATGTACTGGCTCGACTTTTCCATGCTATGTTCCAGTTGTTTGCTTTCTGTTTTTCCCATTGTTTAATTCCTTGTCCTACCTGGTGGTTTTTTCTATTGTTGTTCTGGGGATTGTCATCATTTTTATTTCTACCTAGTATGCCTTTCAATACTTTTTCTAGGGTTGGTTTGTTGGACATGAATTTCTTCAATTGTTCTTTGTCAAGGAAGTATCTTGCTTCTCCATTAAATTTGAATGAAAGTTTTGCTGGATTGAAAGTTGTTTTCTTTCAGGGCTTGAAATACTTCACTCCAAGCTTGTCTTGACTTGAGGCTGAAAAGTTTGCTGTGATTCTAATGGGCTTTCCTTGATAAATGAGTTGTGTCTTTTCTCTTTTAGTATTCTGTTTTTATGCTGTATGTCTGAGATCTTAATTATTATATGTCTGGGTGTTGATTTATGTTAGTTGTGACTGTCTGGCATTCTACATGCCTCACTTATGTGCATATCAGATTTTTCCCCCCATGTTTGGGAAATTTTCTGCTATTACTTTTGTGAATATTTTAGTTATGTCATTTGTATTGACTCCTGCATTGTCACTGATGCCTACTTATGTTACCTTATTGCTCTTGGCATTATCTGGAAGCTGCTGGATTGTCATTTCATGTTGCTTTTTTTTTAAGTTCTATCCTTTCATGATGGCTAATTGTGATCCTGTCCTCAAGATCAGAAATCCTATCCTCAACTTCATTTAAACAGTTTTGCCAACTTTGAATAGAATTTTTTGTTTCCTGGATGTCTTTCTGAGTTTGTTTCATGAATTCTGCTTGTTTTCTATATTGTTCATTCAAGGTTTCAATCAGTTTCCCATGCTCCTGTCCTTTTTTCTCTATTTCTTCTTTAGCTGCACTAAGCAACTCATTTACTAAGGTTGTTATTTCTATCTTTACATAGAGAGTACTTCTAATTTGATTTCCTCTATACTCTCATGGAGTTGTTTTTTGTTTTTATTTTACTCCCTATCTTTTCAGAGATTTCCAGTGTGTTACTTTTGAAATCCTCAATTTCAATGTCTCCTGTATCTGCTCCTGGTGGACACACTGACTGGAGCTTGCTGAGATCTTCTGTTTGAATGAGGCAGATACTGAATCTCTCTTCAAGCCAGCACAGTTAATCCACTGTAGTCCAAGGTTCTGTGAGAAAGGGTGGCAGTGTTAAGTCCAGGAGGTAGAGAGTGGCCCTGAGGGGCCAACAGATGTCCTGGGTCTGGGTGTCCGCTGGGTGCAGGCCAAGGTCCCAGGGTAGCATTGCGTTCCTAATTGCCAGCTTGAGTTGCACCTATTTCCAGGTTTTGGGCGATGTTTCAAAGTTTCCTGGGTGCACTGGGAATCACCTGGCCCATTTATGGCTCCCGTAGCAGACTGCTGGCACCTGCTGGCCACTTGGAGCTCGCTGGATGTGGGGCTGTTGGGCCAGAGGGGACTCCCTGTGTTCTCTCGTGATTTCAGATGCAGGGTGTGGCCTTACAGTAGTCTGGGAGCAGAGTTTCAAATTTTCCTGTCAGCTGAAATTCACCCCATGTACATGGTCAGGGCTCAGGACTGGATTCCGTGCCCTGCTTGCTGCTTAGAGATAGCTCTTGAATTTTTAATTACTGTTTTTCAAATTGTTAGATTTATTTTTTCATTCATGATGTGTCTTTTCACATTATCCAAAGGCCCATCACTTAAATTTTCTCTTTTTAGAACCTTATTTCACAAAAGCAGAAGAGTGCTTTCAACTCTGCATAAGGTCGAACATCACACAGTCTCTCATTTTCTCCCTTTGTCCACAGAAGGCTTGGAAAGTACATGGACTTCACAGACTGCTGCTTTGCAGTTCCCCTGAAACATTTCACAGTCATAATTGAGAATTTCCTTTCTACTGCTCCATAAGCAGATGATGCGCACTGCAGGATTCCCAGCCATAGAGTTTGAAGCCAGGTTTAAGTTGGTTAAATCCTACATCTCATAAATGTTATGACATATAAATGTGTTAGTATGCACACATCTTTAGAGGACTTGATTGACAAAGTTAAATCATATGTAGCTTACTAAAATATAACTTTCTGCCTTGCATTGAAATGCCCTCCTCCCTGGCTTATTGCTTTGGCAGAAGAAAATCTGTTTAATTTGGCTCAGGAGCTTCTTAAGGGAGAATAGAAAATAAATTGTTAAGATGCCAGAATTTAACCAGGGAAATAAAGCTAACAGAAGAAATTAACTAATGGAAGTACTATATTTAAATAAATAAAGGATAAATTCAAAGTAAAGCAAATAAATAAAATAAATAAATTAAAATATTAAAGTAAACAATTATTAATTTATATTTAGTTTGTATATTAAAATACTAAAATAAATAAAATTTAGAACAAAGAAAATAAGCAAAAATATTAAATAATTAAAGCTTTAAAGAGAAATGTTACAGCACATCCCTTCAAAGAAAAAAAAAAAGAATAGCTAAATGCCATTTTTTAATTTTAGTTTCTGGAACACAGAATCATGCTGTATACCCTCCCACACACAAAAGAAAATAGAACAATAATAACTACAAAAGATTTCTTAAAATACATAATAAAAGGCAAATGAGATAGAATTATGCATACGATTAACAAACGAGCAAGAAAAACTATTATTCAAAACTAGAGATGAAATCCTATGAGGTATGGCGTATATATCCATGTCTCTAGAACATCCTTTGATTAAGGTATTGTAGTACATAAGAATGGATGTGATAGGGGAGGAAAATGAAATAACAATGGAAAAAAACCTTTGAACTAAAAAAAGATTAGTCTCTAGGCAGGATAGTAGTATCAAATGAAAAACAGTTTAAAAATTATCTATGAAAGTAAATATTCACATGGAAATGTAGAATGCTGAATAAAAAAAGAGAAATGGTAAATCTTCAGAAAAATATACACAGAGATGGTAACCATACTAATGTCTAATTTTTTCTTTTCAAAAAAGTTTTGACTCAAAGTATGCTAGCCTAGAACTTGCGGCATGCTTTTAACCTTCACACCAAATCTTTACACATCTCTTTACCATTTGTTGACCTCTACAGGTAACCTGACTTCTCTTTCTTACTTCCTCTCCTAGTTCATACCTGTTCATGCCCCATTCCATAAATTTTCACTTACCGAAACTATTGTGATTTCTCAATCTGATTACTTGTTTTTTAGGCAATTTGACAGAAAATAAGGACAGGGAATGTATTCTTGTTGATATTATTGAGAGGTAGATACTAGAAAAATACATGAGACAATAATAATCATGAGGTTTAATATATTATCAAATATATTTTAAAATACAAGCTAAAAACACACACATATATATATATAAATCAATTTTTATACATGAATTAAATTAAAATTTTAGATATTATATGATGTCTTTCAGGGCAAAAGCATAATTTTAAAAATTTGAGTGCCCAAATAAACAGTCTTGATACATGAAAATGACATTTTGTATGCAGAGATATGCTTTTTCTTTATGATTATGCTAAAATTATAAAATATTAGATTTCAAAGATAATTTCAAGGTATTCCTCACAAAAAAACCTAGAAATTACATGAGGAAATAGAAATTACATGAGGAATAGACCAAAATAAAATGGAACACAAATTTAATAAAATTAATTAAAATTAACAAAAAAAAACCCAAAACAAATTTGCAAAATTTTAGAATACTTAACTGCTTTAAAGGAAATAAAAACAAATTATAGAAAAATCTAAAATATTAAAATCATTACAAATGAAAATTTTGTTTTGTCAAAATGGTACTCAACTGAAAAATGTTAGTGTTAAATGCTTGTCATAAAAGAAGACATTGAGAATAAATGAAACCATAGTTCAAACAATAAGAACAAAAACTAAAGAACCAAAATAAATAAAATATTAAACATTTGAGAAATAATAGTCATAATTAGAGAACAATAATAAACTCCAAATCAAATGTGATTTACAAAAGAGCAACAAAATAAAGAAAAAAATATAAGATTGGTAAAATGGAAGATAAGCTACATTAAAAATAGGGAAAAGGACTTAAATATAATTATACTTTTAAGAGATAAATATATTAAAGTGTAACTCAATAATAGGCAAACTTTACATTAGCAGATAATTTCTTTTCTTTTCTTTTTTTTTTTTGTACTGGGGATTGAGCTCATGATCATGCACTTGCAAAACAGGTGCTTATGTCACTGAGCTAAATCCCCAGCACCAGTAGATAATTTCTTATAACGTCTTAACTACCAAATTTCATAAAAAGATAAATATAATAGGTGAAAGTTTAAATTAAGTTAAAAGCATAGTCAAAGACCTTCAATCGCTAATTAAATACCTGTTTAAATTCAGCACCAACATCTAAAATGGTGTAGTATTTCATTTCCTCATTACACTGCCAACAATAATCAACAGAAATAATGTGAGAGTCTACAATAATGGTTACATTAAACATGATTCAACCAGCAATAGGTGAGTTTTCTTAAAGTTGAGATTCTAGAGAAATGGTATTATCACTGAGTATAAATTTAGTATGCACTTTCTGAAGGATAATTGTAAATGTAAATCTTCTTTGTCTTAGAAAAGACCTATCACACAGAAACACATCAGTATTTATACACAAAGGATGTTAATCTCAACATTATTCATAAAAATTAAAAATATTAAATGTCTATAAATGATTAATAGTGAAATAAAGTACAATATGTTTATTTTAGGAAATACTTTCAAGATTTCAAAAAGTGTGATTTAATTTATATAAAATTTAAAAATTGAATTTGTATTAACTTATAAATTTATATGATGTTTATTTGAATTCTGGTGTTTTAAATCATGATATATTACTTCTTTTTCATTAATTCAAATAAGTCTGATGTGAGAAAAGAAAAAACTAGAGTGGATTATTAAAGCCAAAAATGGTTTCGAAAGGTACAAACGTAGCATAGTTGTTCTTTATTCAGGGTTTCAGTACAGAGCTTCTAAACTCTTGGGATTTCCTGATGGGGATGTCTGCATGCCTTTTTATTCATGACTTTATGCTAATGTAGTGAACTAGATTAGGATACCTAGATACTTTCAGGATTAGACTGGTAATTTGGAAAACCAGGTCATCAGAGTTTTACTTTCAGGCCCCAACTCATTTGCCTCCAGAAAGAGGAGACAGATGACCCTGAACGCCCTAAAGTTCTCCAGTAGTTGGATTTGATGAGCTTCCCGCTGGTGAAGACATCCAGGTACCAGGAGGCTGGCATTCTCAGGAGGCCGCAGCTGCTCTAGGCTTATAGACATCCCCACACTGCTGGAATAGCCTTGGCCTTTAGCAATTTTTGAGTTGTGTCCTTTTACAGGAAACAAATCAAGGTAAATAAACTTCCTGAATTTTTCCAGTCTCCCTGTCAAATTATCAAAACTTAAGAGAAGGTTGTAGGAAATCAAGTTACAGTAGGAGTCAGTGTGAAGTACAGATGGCCAATGACTACTAAGTGGGATTTGCAGTCGGGGCAGTCATTTGGGACTGGATCACTTCAGCTGCAGGACCTGCACCAATCCTGTTTGTGTCAGAAATGAATTGCATTGTTGAAAACTCAGTTCATGTCTGGAGAATCAGAGTACCTCAAAAAAAGATATCAGAAAGGGATTTACATTTGTTACTCTATGATTCCTGTCTGTGTATTTTCATTTATTTATTTTTAATACCAAAGTTGTATTTGATTTCTATTTATTCTTAAAGTCTTTTATTGTGTTAAGAAATATGGTGAATGTACCTTCTAATGTTTTATTGTCTTTGACGCTTTTCCTTTTAGTTGTGTTATTATCCAGTTTTTGTGTCTATTAGTGGTCCTAGTGCCTACTTTACTAGCTAAAATTAAATGAAATAAAATTCAACAGTGGTTAGTAAAACACTGCAAAAATTTTAGGAGAAATGATGAAATGAGCAGTATTCCTAAGCATGTCAAGATAGTCTCTAAGTGCTCTACAAAATAATACAAACAAACAAAAGAGACAATAAAATTGAATGTATGCTGGCTAGATGAAATGCAAAAAATTATGATTCTGAAATTATCATTAAGAATTGTAAGACCGGCGTCGCAGAGGAGACCTCAAGGACTCAGCTCTCAAGCAAGAACAAAGGGGTTTTTATTATTCCGTGTGCACAGGGTCCTCCAAACAGGTGGAAACGGAGAACCCCAAATTGGGGCAAGGCTGGTGTTTTTAAGGGGAAAAAAACCGCAAAGCAAGCAAGCGTTGTTACAGAAGCCAATCATAGCGATTAGAGCAGGGCTGATGGTGAGCTGTCCTTAAGGGATTGGGTTCCTTAGTGGGGCGAGGGAGTGTCTCCCAAGGGGTGGCATTTCTTAGGAATGGGCGTTTGTCTCATGACTGAGAGATCTGCCTTAGGTTAAGGCTGTTTGTCTTAACTGTTTAAGAACACTGGTTCCTGTGGGGGTGGAGCTGCACAACCTTAATTACCTTACTTTAGCACCACAACCGTTCTATTTGTAGAGGGCAACAATGGTTAGCATATCAATTAGGTAAGATTTTACAATTCTTTACAGAGAGCATTGATTAACATATCAATCCTTTGCCCAGAGGAAAAGGAAGACACACATTTACAGTAAGGCCAAGTTATAGGTATTACTATGTTATAAATGAAGCTATTTTTGTGAAGAATGTACAATCTGATGCAATTAACACAATTTGTGACTGGGCTACCGGATAGGGAAGACCCGGGATGTCAGGAGCTATTACCTCAGGCCTTTGTTTTATTGCCTTTAGGAAGTTAAAACTTAACCTAGTTAGATTTGAAGGGAGAAGGGCAGGGGAAGCAGCAGATGGAACGAGCTTTCTTTGTCTCTTCAGAATCATGTGGTTCAGGTTGGCCTTGAACTCACAAACGTCCTCTTGCCTCAGCCTTCTTTGTTTCTTTCTTAAGATTTTAACATCTTTTTTTCTTAGAATTTTTATTTTTTGAATATTTAAGAATTATAAATGTATATTATATGAGAACAATAAAAATAGCAATTGTGTTTAATTGACAGCAGGTGATCAAATTGTAACAACCAACTGAACTGAGTCAGAGTGGCTCTGGGTATGGATGGATCATTTGAGGACTGTTGCCAACAACATCAAAAGGGTAACTGGAGAGGAAGGGCTGTTGGTTCTCCTGGAGGAGCTTGTCAAGCTTCTTTCCTGACACGAACTTGGCTGTTATCATCATCAGAGGAGCTCAGGATCTTATTGTCTCTGGAAATGGCTGCAGTTCACTTTGGGGGAGCTCTATTTCTTACTTTGAGCATCACTTCCTGGCTTCAGCGGGGAAGATGGTATGCTGTCCAATCTCCCCGAGTAGCTTGTTGCATTGGTTTCCTGATATGAACTCGACTGTTCTCATCATCAGAGGAGCTCAGGACCTCATTGTTGCTGAGGGATGCCTGTGGTACTTTTCAGGGGAACTCTGGTCCTTACTTTGAGCATTGCTTCCTGGGTCCAGTGCAGACTCCTCAGCCCACAGGCACAGATCCTTCAACCTGCTGGCACAGACTTTCTAGTTTCCTCTACTGTCTTCTGGACCTTCCCAGGGCAGATCCATGAAACAGACTTGCATGAGATATTATTATGGGTTCTAGGTCTTCAGCTAGACTCATGTAGGATGTTGCCATGGGATCCAGTCTCTCAGCTGGATTCTTTAGGGTTTTTCATATGTGACAGATTTCCTGCACTTTTTTGTGTTTGACTCTTCAAATGATTATTATAAAATAATTTTATAAATTATGTATTCTGTATTAAATTATTTCCCCTGAAAACCCTGACTACAATAGTAACTTAACAACTAGAAAAAGTAAATTGACAAAAATTACATGACTATTCTCAAATAATTAATGGCCAAAAGTTCTAGGATAAGAAAACATATTTGCTAATCACATAATATGAAACTTTAAATCCTTTCCCATATAAACCCGCTGTGATATAAATTCACGTGGTGGAGAATTAGAAGCAAATTATTAAATATCTTGTACTTTAAGTTTTGATTATTACTGTTATTCACATAAATATTCAGTGAATATAATATTCATGCATGATAAATCTACTAGATATTCTGAACAATCACGAGCCATATCTGCCACTGAAGAACTTTAAAATACAGTATGCTTCATTTTCTAAATTTTTATGAGTCATCATTAAATATTCTTTCCTCCTTTCACACCTGGTCTTTTTCAGATTAGAGGAATTATTCATTAGTCCTAAAATTCAACACTCTATATTTAATCTACTTAAATCCACTCATTTTAATAAAATAAACAATCATTAATTCTGGAACTCCAAAGAATATGTGACTTGAAAGATAAATATGCTCTGAAGCAAAAGTAATTTTTCACAGTTTCTTTTCAGGGATAATTTATCCCTTGTATGAGTTAAGACTGGTATTTGCTTACTGTTAAAGAACATAACATTGAGTCTTACTCTTGTCATTACTTCTAACCCCTAACTTACACTTAACAACGAAAGCTATTGTAGATTGTTTTAGGCTGTTCTTTGAGATCATTGTATGAGGAAAGTTTCTGTTCAAGTTCAAAGCAAAATAAGCAGTTTAGCTCAGTGAAATGCTGACTCACAGCAATAAATGTTTATCACTATATCTTTCACTAGCAATGAATGTATGCTCCTGTTGGCGAAAAGGTCAGTGATTTCCAGGTAAACTGCTCCCTCCACTGGTTCAACAATCACTGGACTGCTATGTTCTAAATAAATATTTTGAATTCTCTAAATACTACTGAATATAGAGACCTCTGAGAACTTTAAACTATGTGTCCTCTGTAGATTACTAAAACCTTATTGCAAATGAAATGAGGCAAAGAAACCCATACTAATCCATACAAACACCTGAACTCTTTTCAGGGAGGTTCTACAAGTTGGAAAACTTTGAAAATTATCTTGAAGATCCCAAGAAATATGCTAAGATTCTAAAAGGAGAAACAAAATCACTAAACTGCTATTAATGTAAGTACTCTAAATATTAAAGTTTTCTTTCGCCGATTGCTATTAAAATGTAGAGATTGAATTGTTTAATCATAGTATGTAATCAACTAATTCTTTGCCCTTCTTTTATAAAGCACTCATTCCAAAAATAAAAGAGTATTTTCAGTTTAAAAGAATACTCATTGTAGGATGCCTGTATGCCTTTGTCTTAAGTATGACCCAGTCTTCTGTGGTTTAAAGATACTTTTCCACAAAGTTCATATATTGAAATTTTAATTTCTAAAAAAGTAGGTTGATGCTATTTGCAGATGGGGTTCCTGATTGGTGATTAGCATTAGAAGAGGCTGAGAGAGTAATTTCCTCATGATAGTAAAGGGGGACAGGGGCTAAAAAACCAGTTAAAATGTCTTACATACATGCACCAGTTCCACACAAAAAATGGAATGCCAGCATTATGTACTGCAAACATAAACACACACACACACACACACACACACACACACACACACGAAGAGAATCAAGAGATGTATGGGAGAGGAAGGGAGAGGATGAAAAGAAAAATTAGGATGATTTATGTATCTGTACGAACTCTGCACAAGGAATGGAAACATTATATGCTAACAAAGAAATGATCTGGGTGGGGGGAGGAAGAGAGAGCTACCTGAATTAGGCACATGAGCTCTCTCAGGGTGAAATCCCCCTCCTTTGTGTCACCACACAGCAGGGAGACCTACACTGCAGCCCAGGGTCTTGTAACTGGACCTCCCAGCTTTGGGGGTGGTGTTTTGTTTTAACCGTAAACAGTGACTTAAGATACAGTTCTACTTTGATTTATTCGTGAAGTGATACAAAGATAAAGCAGTTTACTAAATAGCTCCCAACGTCAGGACATATCAGATCACCTGACCCCTCTTCTGGTATTATTAGTAGTTCCTAAAATTTTGATGCCTGCATCAGAAGTATCAGCAGGGACTTGTTAGGCATGCAAATTCTTGGCTCTTACCCTAGACATCAATTCAGAAACTGGAAAGTGGGGTAGGAAGTAATCTGGTTTTAATTCTCAAAATCATGATCATGGTAACATATGCTAAAGCCAGAAAACTGTATTCTCAAAGTATAATCAAGATTTTAAAGGCAAATTATTTAGTAGAATTAATGAGAAAAATACTTTTTTGAGTATAACACTGGGAATTGACTCAAAAGAACCAGTTTTTCTCTCTTTTTTTAATTTTTATTTTTGAGAATGTTACCCATGCCAGGCTTGAATTTATGATCCTCCTGTCTCAACCTCCCAGAGTTACAGACATGTGGCATTACATGTGATTAAAATAAGTTTTGATAGTTGTTTATGTACTAAATGTAGTGAGTATAATCAACTTCTGAGTCATCCTCTGTCTTCAGGCAATCAAAGAGGATTATTCGTTCTCACCAGTGTTAACTGTATCTGTCATGATGCCCCATCTTACTTTAACCAAAAACACTTGTTCATTTTTAAACCTTACTTAACGAAAAACTCCTGTGTGAATTTTTTTTCTCACACATGTGGGTTAAAATCTTGGCATTTCTTTAGTATTACAGGCATATTTCTACAAAACAGTGCTTTTTGTTTTGTTTTGTTTTTGTACCAGGGATCAAACTTGCAACCTTGCATTTGCCAGGCAGATGCCTGTGCTGCTCAGCTACATCCCAGGCTCCTAGGAAGGAATCTTAACACTTCATTTATTCCTGCATAGCAACGGCCCGTAATTGATAGATTTCCAAACATTTCAGGCTACAAAAAAAAAAAAAAAAAGTATTTTATTCATTTTTGCATTTTGGCTCCAAAAGCAAAGCGCCTAGCCTAAGCAAGCTTTGTATATACATTTGTGAAACAAATGACCATGTGAATGAAATTTATCTAACCCCTATGTTTTGTGTTTCTGTTTGAACTTAGAGTTTCACATGTTGTAAGCATGTACTTCATCACTGGCCTGTACCATAAGAATTTAAATTCGTGAATTTAAGTTCCTATAACTTTCTGCCTTACTAGAGAATTCTAGTCAGCATCATTTAGCATTTTTCTTTGCCTTAGCAAACTCTAATAAATCAACCAAAGACTTTAAAAAATGATATTGAAGCCCTTCTATAAGCCACCAAATGACTGATATTGTTATGAAGTGTAGCCATGACATGAGAATTTTTTAAAATACCCCAGGTAATTCTAATATAAAAACAAACATGAGATAAACAAATCAAATTAGTTCATCTCCAAATCCACATCAAGAAGTATATTAAAGCTGTGTAAATGTGCCTGGTTTGGGTCTACTAAATTGTCTTATTGGTTTATCATCTTTATTGAGAAGA
Source organism: Cavia porcellus (assembly GCF_034190915.1). Classification (NCBI taxonomy): domain Eukaryota; kingdom Metazoa; phylum Chordata; class Mammalia; order Rodentia; family Caviidae; genus Cavia; species Cavia porcellus. Next base: position 89,836,757 of record NW_026947488.1, on the reverse strand, counting down.
AGAAAACAGTATTTAAAAGGTTAGGAAATTTAATAGGAAAGACACATATTTCTATTACTGAAAACTCAAAGTAATTGCCTCAAAAATATTACCTAAGTTCTTCCCCACGCCAAAGTTGACATATAAAAATTTAGTTTCTATAAATAAATACCTAACAAGCTTCCGCCTTAGTCAACAATGGTATTTGCAATTTCCATGAAAGACGAATTACTTTGCTAGACAGTTCTTAGAGTCACATTCTGATTCTTTAGTAAAAATGACATAGGAAATACCATTGTATGGATTTCTGATAGGATTTCTAATAGAATATTCATACATTCTTACTTAGTACATTTTTGGTCATTCAAGGCTGAAGATTCAAACTGGTCTTCTCCTGTTTGTATGACATTATATTCGAGAAGGTAACAGAAAAATTAAAGGTAGACAAAAACAAAGGAAACATTTTTTAAATTTATAGACTTTGCTTAAAATATAACTTGCAGGCATAGCAGAAACACTTAATGTGGTACTTAGCGACCACGGGCAGGAACCCTTCATTTCACCGAACAGTGAAAGTCTGAAACTACTTCTCCAGTACAGACCGGCCCAGCGCTCATGCACACCCCTTGATGAGGGCAGCTCACTCATCACAACTTCCCAGGGTGTCACTGACTGCAGGCAGCTGTTTGCCATCCTGATTTCATTTACTTTGCATATATAATCATTAGTGTAATAGTGGATTGTAGCCTACTTTTAGGGTTTTTTTTGAGGATATCCATAATATTTTCCATACTGGTTGCACTAATTTAGATTGTCACCAAGAGTACATGTTCTGTTTCTCTGCACCAGCACCAGTCTTTTATTTATTTATTTATTTATTTTTCCTTATTAGACAAAACCATTCGGACTTCAGTGACATAGGGCATGAATCTGGATATCCATGTACTGGATAAATGTACTGGTAAAATTAAATTCCACCTCTCATCATACACAAAAATAAATTCAAAATGGCTCAAAATTGTAAAAGGATCTAAAATGAAACTACTAGAAAATATAGAGGAAACATTACATTTGTAAAGGCAAGGATTTGTTTTTCTTTTTTTGGTATAAGATTCCAAAAGCACAGGAAACAATCAACTACAGATAAATGGAGGCTATATGCAGCTGAAATGTAAGTAAATGACAAAGTGATGAGATAATATTCAGAACAGGAGAAAATATTTGCAAATTATTTATTTGCCAAAGGAGTAATATCCAGAGGTAAAGAAATTAAAAAAATTAAACTCTGAATTTTTTTTAAAAACACACATAACCCAATTAAAGACGGAAAACTATTTGAATGAATAGAGAACACATACAAGTGATCAACACACACATGATAGTAAAACACTGTGTCACTAACCAGGGAAATCTAGAAGAGTAAGGTTTTATATAACAGCCTTTCTAATACAGCTATACTCTATATAAATGTAGCTACACGGTATAGCTATATTAAAAAGAGATGCAGAAAGAATTACACAACTTAAAAACAAAACTGAAAGCTGGATAACTGGTTTCAAACATTCCCTATTGTGATATCAAAAGGTCAGCCATAAAAGCATGGGAAATTTTGATCTGCTTTATTCAGGTTGAAGGTTAATATTGCCTTGCTTTCTAATGAAATTTCACTAATGATGTATCTTCCCTAACTCTTGAACAAAGATACTTCAGTCCCAGGCTAGTATGGTAAGGTGGGATTCCTAAATTCAATATCATTTACTCTTTTTTTAAAAATTATATTTAGCTTATGAGAACACTCATACAGTTGAGAAAACACTCTGAGTAAAAGATATTATTATTAAAATGCTGTTTGCCTCATATACACCTCATATATTTTTAAAATGACAATGTTGATAAAACAAATCTGACAAGGAATTAAAGGTTCATATGCTGACTTTGCAATCTATTTTAGTTATTTAGATTTATATCACGACATCTGTAAAGTTCTGATCGTCATTGTCACAGTGTAGGTGGTGACTGTACCCCAAACATCCATGGCCTTTGGAACAGCACTTCTGGGAAGTTATAGGATCTGTAGGATGTGAGGAATGCGGGAAGCCATCGAAGGACTGTGCAATTCTAGACTCTTGTTTCTGTTTTGACTTCTGACTTTCACTGTGATGTACTCTTTCCTCACAGATTCAGAATTGTGGTTCTGCCTAACTGTGGACTGGATTCATTAACACCAAGCTAGAATAAGCCATTTTTGTTTTAATTATTGCAGATATTTTGTGCTGGTGGAAAACTAAGAGTCTGCTTAAAAAATGAATCATGTTAAATTTTCACATCTTTTCTGTTAATTGAAGATCACTGCTATGAGAAATGGTTTACAATTTTCTACTGTAGTGTTCATAGTTCTGAAATATACATTTCAAAGATAAATCAATGTTGTATTTTTATGTATGACTAAAAACTTCCATGTTATACGTATTTATGATATTTCAAACATTACACATGCAACTAAGCTAAATAAAAATTTTAAAAAGAAATCAGAATAAACATTATACATGCCTAGGTTTCTCCGAGTAAAAATTTCAAAAATAACATTTTGGAGACACAGAGATTTACAGATTTCCTATGTTTATCTAGAACATAAGAAGTTAAAAATAATAAGGCTTTATTTTTAATATTACTTGAGCACACAAGCATTCTGTAATAGAGATCACAAGTAAGAAAAACTTGCTACCAATACATTGATATCTTGGGTATATAAAACACTTGTAAATGCACAATATATAATTTATTTTTCTTTAAAAGAGTACAATACTAATGTCTTATAATTCACCCATTTATTTGATTTTAATTTGAATTTATAAGAACACAAAAAACCTTAAAACCTTACTTTCTGTTTGGTGAAATTATAACTCATTGCATTTGTTTAAAATTTTCTAATTTTTACTGTTTTGCTCTGGTTCACTTTCAAACTTCAAACATTTCCTCTTTTCACCTAGAATTTAGAACTCTGATGGACGTCATAATGCATTGCTCCGTATTCCTTCAGGAAGAAGTTACTAACTCCCCAGTTAGTAAGCAAGCTATTCTTTGCTATTAGTCATTTGCAGTTACTTTCTTCTAGGGGCAGCAAGAGACCAAAGACTCTTCACTCACATGAGGACATGACAACAGATCCCTCTTCCCAAGTCAAGGGAAATGTGAAAAGTTACTGAGTTACCCAGTTTAACTTCTCCTGCAGCCCTCCCTCTGGAGTTGTTCATTCTTAGAGTATTCAATTTATTTTTAACACACTAATTTTATTTAAAAATCTACCTCTTGGGAAAGAGAATGTGTGACATTACAGTACATTTGACTCATGTAAAATGATTTTTTTCTAGAAAATATCTTAACTTTGTTAACATTAAGGCCCTTTAATTTTCTTGCTCCTGACTCTAGGATTAGCCACTAAGTCTCTGAATTACTCAATACCAAGGGCCCATGCCAGAGTTCCAAAGTAATCACACTGAAATCATTCTCCTTAGGTGTTACGGTTTTAAGGTACTATAGTGTTGTTAGACTTAATGCTGATTTTTAGGGATTGTTAAACCTGTGTGATGAGGTTGAACTTGTGGAATGTTAAGAATAAGCATAAGTTTGTATCTGGAATGTGTATGGTTACCACATTGTGAGTGGTGCACTGCAACGGTTGATAAATTGTGTCAACTTGTGAAGTTTATGAATTTAACTAAGCCACTCATCAGGGAGCCATGGTCCTGACTTTATAAACATCCCTATTCTGTACAAGAGGAAAACAAGGAGGTGGTGTGAGTGCTACACACACCTCCAGGTGAAGGCAGCCTGCTTACAATAGGAGGGAAGAACAGAGGCTGGCTCTTCCCCTGTGGCCCTTGCTGCTTTTGCTGTACTTTATCACTCAGAAGTGTTGTCACTGTGCCATGTCATACTGCCTTGGAGTCAGTTGATTACAGACCGAAACCTCCACAAGCTGTGAGCTAAACAAACCTTTCTTTCCTTAATTTTGGGTGTTCAGGTATTTTGTTTTACAACGAGAGAAAAGTAACCACAGCATTAGGCTTGAGGTTAAGGCAGATATTCCCAGTCTAAAAGAATTAAGACAACGAGATTCATAGCACAACACTTTCCAAAGTAATCACCTTTAAAAACTTGCTTATTTCATCCTTTTCCTTTTTTTGTTTAATGAGTCAGTCACAAGATTGTTGGGTATGATATTCTCACAACTCAGTTTGAAATGCAACTATTTTCTTTATTGTTCAAGAAGCAAGAAACGAAGATGAGTTCAATGAAACATCTAGGTATATGTATAAGATCTGAGGCCTTTATGTGGACTGACCTTAATTAAAATATTGTGAGACTATAACAAAAAATAAAAAAAAAATCTTCCTAATGCAGACAATTATTTTAAACTATTGCTACTAAGACTGATGCAATTTAACCTTTTTAAAACTATTAAGCATGATCTCTCACTGTCTGAATGTTGGCTGCATACAAATTTTTCACACCACTTATTTGATTTTACACAAACAATAACTACTAATAACTCAATATTGGTTACGTACTTCTCCCAAAAAGGTTTGATTTGTTCCTAATTTCTCTAATGTTAGCTGAGAAAATTTCATAAAACATTGCTAATTCAAAAGCATTATTTATTCTACAACAAGTTTCAGAAAGACAATCAGTATCTCTTCCTATTAAATATCAACTCTGTGAAATTATCATAATAGATCATTATGAGGAATCGAATGTACAATCTATTATATTATATGTGTATAATAAAATAGATAATATTTAAAATATTTTAGTTTATGCTGAGCAACTTCCTAGCAATTAGAATTAAGCCTGGTCTTTGATTTCAAGTACAAATTTTATGACATACTTGCTTGTCTCTCTGACTTTTCTTTAATATATGACCTAAATAAATAAATAATATTTGTTTGTTTTATTGACTTTTGATTTTTAAACAACTGAAAGAAAACATTGCTATAAATTTCCTATTTTATTTAAGCAACTGTACATTATACCACAGGTGTCTGAATCTAACCTAGTATTCCAAGGTGAAACATTGAAGATCAACCCTATTGCTTGCAAGACGAGATTTTTTTTATTAAGAAGAGAATTTAAAATAAAAATTCCTAAGGCTCTACTTTGGTATTACTTTAAAGTTACTTTTCTGTATAATGTGTGTCAAAAAGAATGATAAGATTACAATACAAATTAAATTTATGTGTAATATTATTAGTGAGATCAGCTATAAAAATTACTGCTGACTTTCTAACACAAAGACGATTATTTTCTGAGCCACTACCAGGAAAACAGACTTTATTCCCTTTATGAATTATAATAATGGATTTGCAGCAATGATCCACAGGGTCTTTCCTGCAAGGATAGAAAGGTCAGGGTCAATATCTGCATCTAATAAAGGAAGAGAAAGCTGGCGGGATGAAATATCCACCACTGACCTAACTAGCATGTTTCACTAAAATGAACCCCGAACCTCAGAAATTATGGTCGCATTTTATTATGAGTGGCAGTAGTAATATGATTTTGGTTTTTAGTGTACATGAAGATACAATAATTATATCATTGTATTGCTAAGAATGTGCATTTATTTACTAAGTTTTTTAATATTATACTAAGCTTAATGAGAAAAATGTCTGGTTCCTGTTCTCTGCAAGCTCTTATATGAAGTATTACATGCAACCAAAGAATTTCAAATGACACTTAAGCAACAATATTTCTTTTCAAAAGTATTTTGTGAACTTCAAGCCTGTTAATCTATTTGCTTTGGCTACAGCAGAAGAAAGTGGCAAAATTAATATAGTGAGTACCGAAGCTCCTCCATAAAAATTTTTACAATAGACTGTTCCATAGCGTTATGACTTCCCTGGGTTAAAATTTATTCACTTGCAGAATTACTTCATATATTACAAATTTTGTTCACATATGATCTCCGTTGTAAAATGATTCGCAAATTCTCTAAGAACAATTAATCTCTTTGCTCCCAAAACACCAGAGTGTACCATAGTGGAAAAGGAAAAAGCAGAGACTTTGTTATTGGACTGCTCCTGTTGATTCCAATCTCTGCTATTTTACTTGTTACGCAGCCTCAGACAAAACATTTATCTGTATGCACCTCTGCTATTCTTAAAGCAGAACTAACATCAATTTCACAATACTGACTGGACAAAACATAAATGTGCACAGTACCTGATATATTACAAATACTCAAAATGTCAATATTTATTTGTGAAATACATAAAAAATAACAGTAGCTTGGTAATATTATTTTATATAATAATTACTAGTACTATATAAGTCTCTTTCTTCTCTACAGGACTGTGATTAAATTAAAGACCAGAACTTGAACTTTCTTACTTAGTTTATTTCCTTGACTCAGACAGGTTTTTACAAGTAGGTCTTCAGTGAATGTTTGTGAAACTAATGATCCAATAATTAAATAACACAAAAAGAATATATGAAAAAAGGGTGGTTACTGAATATGATGAGAAAGACTGAATTAGTGTTACTCCCTAGTGAGAAATCAAGCAGCACAAGGAGATAATATTTCCTTTTGTGAGATGATAGTTATTAGACTATTTCCTCTGTTAACTATTTTGGTGACTATGTCTAGGTTTTGTGGCCAGTACCATGTTGGTTAAATTACTGTGCAATAGCAGTATAACTTGAAATCAAGTAGGATAATATGTGTAGCTTTCTTTTTTGCTTTTTTATGATTGTTCTGGCCCTCAAGCTATTTTGTGGCTCACATAAATTTTAAATTTCCTTTTTCTATTTCTATAAAAATTGACGTGAAATTTTCACAATTTGTAAATTACCTAAGGAAGTGTAGACATTTTAAACAATATTATGTTTTTAATCATGTGCCTGAAATGTTATCTTCAATGTCTTTCATCAAGGTTTATAGTTTTCAATGTGCAAGTCTTTTATTTTCTTGCTTGAGTTTATTCCTAAGAGTATTTTGGTGACTATTGCAAATATTCTTTTGATTTCTTTTTCAGATATCTTGCTGTTAATGTATGGAAATGCCACCAATTTTTGTATGTTGATTACACTAAAAGTTTACTTTGATCATCTATGAGAAAGTGATGGTCTTCACAAAATAGTGTTGGAAAAGTGAATATTCACATTTAGAAGAATGAAATTGGATTTTTTTTCTCAAACCATATGCTACAATAAATTCAAAATGGATTAAAGATGCTCCTCGTAAGGACAGAAGCAGCAAAATGTTAACAAAGAACAAAGAGCAGAAATACTACATAACATCAGGATGGATAATGAGTTTTTAGATTTGACTCCAACACAAACAAAACTAAACTAAACTAAACTAAAGGGGATTACATTAAATTAAAAGGGTTCTACATAGCAATGGAATTAATTACTACTATAACAAACTACAGTTAAGCAGAAAATGTTTGCACACTGTACATCCAATCAAAGGTTTTATTCAAGCTCTATGATGTGGCTCTACTGGGCATCATGGCCCATGCCTGCAATTGTAAAACCTGGGAGGCTGAGGCAGGAGGACTGCTGAGAGTTCAAGGGCGGTCAGGGCTTCAAAAACCAAAATCAAACAAGCAAAAAGATAAAGTGGCTCAAACAAATCAATAGCAAGAAAAAATATTAGATTAAAAAATGGACAAAGTAGGACTGGGGATTTAACTCAGTGGCATAGTGCTTGCATGGCAAGCATGAGCTTGATCCCTGGTTTAAAAATAAAAATAGCAAGCAAAGACCTTACACAGCTATTACTAATATTCAAAAGCTACACAAACACCGCATAACATACTTAATAATTAATGAAATGTAAATAAAAACAAATGTAGATGTCATCTCATGCCTATTAGAATGAGTGTAATCAAAAATGTAAAAAACACTTTGGAAAGGATATGGAAAGGAGTGTATATTGTTGATGCAAATATGTATATTACTAGTCATTATGGAAATACACACGGCATTTCCTCAAAAACATGACAGAAGAATTATCATATACTACATCAATCCTACTTCGAGGGATTACCTTCAAAAGATTAGAAAATAGAAATTAGAAATATTTGAGCAGATATCAGAACTTTCATGTTCATCGCATCACTATTCACAATAGCCACATTATGGAATCACCCTTACCTACACGCATAGATAAATAGATAAAGGAAGTGTGAGATATACACATATACATATATGTAATTGAATGCCTTAAAAAAAAGAAAACCTTAGGAAAGAAAATTTTGTCCTTTGCAACAAATGGATGGAATTGGTGATCAATGGTGATCATGGATGGAATTAGTGCATGAGGTCAGGTATGAAAAGACAAATATTGCAAGATCTCACTTATCTGCAGAAGCTCAAACAAGCACTAGAAACAGAGGCGAACGGTGATTACGAATGCCAGGGTTTGGGGAAATGTGATGGAAGGAAAGTGTTCACAGGGTGTAAAGTCTCAGTTATATAGACTGAGCATTGATTTTGTTTTGTTTTGATTCAGATCTACTGCACAGTGTGGTGAATATAGTTTAAGAAAGAGTACTGTAGGGCTTGGGATTTAGCTCAGCGGCATAAGCGCCTGCCTTGCAAGCAGGCAGTCGTGAGTTTGATCCCTGGTACCGATAAAAAGGAAAAAGACAAAAAAAAAGAAAGAGTACTGTGCATTTCACGCTTGCTGAGAGCACATTTTAAATGCTCTCACCATAAAAAAATGTGTTTAGTATTTGTAGTGATGGAGATGTTCAGGAATTCAATTTAATTATTGCACATTGTACTCTGCATTCACAAAGCATAGCTTCATTTTGTGGTCCATAATATTCAAAATTATAAATTTCCAATTTACAATAAAAAATAAAATATACCATGTCTTGCTACCTGGCTTTCTCTGTCTAGAGATTCAAGTCCTAACTTCATATAAAGAAGCAAGCAGCCTTTTTGGAAAGGTTAGAGGCCAAAGGGAGACCCTAGGTACACTCCAGAAGAAGCTGATACACTCAGTCCTTTAATGGCAAAGAAATGAGAGTGCAGAAATATTCCGGAGGCTACCAGACAAACCACTGATGCTTGCCAGAAACACTCACCGAGATGCAAGCAAGGTAGTGCTGTACTTCTTACTCTTATTTCTTCTCACTCACATGACAAGGACTCCATGTCCTCTTGAAAACCACTAGCCCTTATCTAAGAAGTTCTGAGTATGTTTCATCTGTTTACAGGGCATTATAAATTTATGACTCTGAGGCAACCTGTCATTTACTTCATTTTCTCCCTCTGAAAAAAGGGGAAGAGTAATACTCCTGACATGGTAGAACTGCGGTGGGTGTTCAATGAGTTCATCTGTTCAAAGGTCCTTAGTATTCAGTAAGCAGCTGGCACACAATAATCTTTCAAATATTTCTTATATCAGACTTCGCAAATATTCATTCATGTATAAGGAAAGGACACTGTCTTATTTCCACCTCTGAAACTAGAAAGTTTGTCCTGAATCGTATGACTACACTGAATTAGAAAACTATACTCAGAAGTTGTGATTTGCCTCAGCCCCTGACTTACTGAGGGTCTTTAATAAGGTCACATAGTCTTTTGGGCTTGGATTTCTTCATTGAGGAAATGAATGTTGTAACTAGAATGGTCTGTACAGTTCCTTTTCACACCAAGTGTTTATAACACAATAGACTGGTAAGGGCAAGTGATACAGAAAAACTGTCAATCCTGCCTAAGTAAGGGGATGACCATTCAAGAGAGCTATGGTCAGTAAATTAGTGCATAGAAATGAGAATCCATGGCAGTAAGAAAAAGAAAGAAATCAAAATGCAAAGATAACTTGACTGTAAACAATAAGTAATAAAGAGTTACCAGATGGGACAGCAAGTCAAGATAAAAAAAAGTACGGAGTAAAGATACATACCTGTTTGAACACAGAATGATGAACTCAATAAACAGAGATCAAAATATGCAACTTTCATATGTTAATTTTATAACTTTAGTCTGATTCTTGTTTTCTATCATTTTTCATCAATTAATTTCATCATCCCCAGTAGTCACTCTTTTGAAAATTTATCACTTTGTTTTATCCTTTCAAGAAATCTGACCAACAAATTTTTAATTTTGTTACCTTTTTAGGAAAGTTAATTTTAAGCCCATAGATGGAATTTAAGTGCTATTTCTTTTTGTTCCATAGATATTTTTTGTCAAACAAAAAGAAATCCATCTGCAGTCTTCCAGCTAGTTTTCTATGCTGCTCTGAACTTTAAACATAATGGCACACTTGCCCATGTTAGCTGAACTAAGGATGCTGTAATTACTGAGGCATAAGATGAGAAAAGAAACTAAGGAATGAGTCAAAGGAAAGAAAATAGAGGCAAAATTGTAAAATGTTGGCACATGTTCACACTGTGCTCCAGTTGAAAGATATCAGCATATTAAGAAAAAAGAAAAAAAAAAGATTAGTAATATTTATGAAATCCAATGATTTGCCATTGTAAGTAGGTATAGAATCTCTAAAAAACACAAATACTTGCTGTAGAGTAATATGTTTAAGACAACTCAAAACCATAAAAGACTATGTTTCAAACACATTAAAGTATATTTTTCTGAATAACAGTATCATGTATACTGTTTGACCACAATAATATTGCAATTATTAAAATTCATGTCTGAACTTTCAAATTAAAATTACTTTCATTTATTATCACAAGTAAAGAGGCAGATAATAAACAGAAAAATAGAATAACACAGTCACCACTGTGTGAGACACTTCCTTAAGTAATTTAATAAATCATTTAATCCTTACAATATATCTACAAAGTAAAATTCAAAGTAATTTTCAGACACTGTAACTAAGACAAAGAAAGATCAAGCCTCTTTCTAAAGTCACAAAGTACGAACATGGTACAAATTTATACCTAAGTATGTCACTTTATAAAAAATTATGTTTCGAAAGATAACCAGAGAAAACAATCACTGTTCATAAGCAATTTGTTGTTATTTTAAAAGACAATTTTTAAAAACATAAAAGTAAATATTTCAGGGTATTATGCTTTTTAATCCCAATATGTTGACCCCATTGCATTAAAAATGTCTAGCAGATTAGTGGAGCAACACTCCTGCCTGTGTCTGCGACTTCTTGGAGGCAGAACCCTGGACACCATGGTGTGGGCCCTGGCCCATTCTTCCCTGGCATTACTGCCCTCTCTGCTTCCCAACTACAAATAGTTAAGTAGCTCTGTGTCACACGTCCATGCTGTTTCTGCCTTGGGGACCCCTGGGGGGTTTACTCAGGCCCCCATTCAGACATAAGCCAAGCTAAACCTCTCTTCCTTTAAGTTACCGTGTCAGGTGTTGAGTCTAGCAACAAGAAAGCAGGTGAATACAGATGCAATTACCAATGTGATTTTAAAAAAACGTAGGAAAGTTGAAAAACCGGCTAAGAAAATTTAAAACCACAGATGCTAAAGAAAAATCATATTATTTTTAGTCAAAGCTCTTTTGATTCATTTATATCTATTGCCAGGATCTGATGCAATAAAGAAATAGCTCCCTAATTACATCAGATTCACCAGGAAAGCCTGATAAGAGGTGGCTGGACTTCTCAAGAGTTCAGATTTAGGGTGTTCAGAGATGGGGCCTGCAGATTTGCAATGCAGATCAGTTCTTGGTTGACACTGATGCTGAAGTCCAGGGAGCCTGCTTTGAGAAGCACTCTATAAGTAACTTAACCGTGATGTCCAGTAAATGGAGGGTACTTGAAAACTCTACAAAATCACTTAAAGTAGTAGTAACTGCAAAACAAAACATTCAAATGACAAATTCAAAAAGAAGAAAAATACACTGAATTTTAACAAAATTAATGAAAAGCACTGAAACCTACTATTTAAATCCATTCAGTTCAGTGTTTCTCAGGAAGCTATTGTTGTAATTCATTTTTAAACTCATAATACCAGGTAGAATAAAAGATGTGGCCTAGAGTTCAGCAATTTCATTCAATAGGATTTCCTTATAGACAGTAGGCTCGGACACTCAGAAGGAATGGTGCTCACTGATTACAGGCTTGAGGGGAAATCCTTAACATGAGAAAATAGAAATCATTCATCAATGGAGCTCCACTGTCACTCACCAAAGTGGTGTAGGAGTGAGCCTTTATGTACAAAATTAGATCACACTGCCTGAAATATCTTCATTTAATCATGTAAACTGCAAAATTCCTGGTTTAGTTCATGCCTATTCAAGACAAGCATTGGAAGGAAAAAGGAGAAACAGGAGAAGGAGGAGGGAGAGGAGCAAGACAGGGAGAAGAGAAAGAGAAGGAGTTGAAGTAGTTTAGTAGCATTCTCAACAACATGCTACCCAACTTTAGTGGCTCCCGCTGAGGGAATTTGTTTCTGGACAAAACATGATTTTCACCCGGATTCCCTCTGCTCCACAGCTCAGCCCTTCATTTTAAACTGGTCCATGTGTGAGGTAGTTCATGGCCACTCCTTAACAATCTGATTGTTTTCCTAGAGTTTTCTCTAAATATTTCAGGGATATGAAAAACAAAGAAAATGATACAACAAAATCTCATTTTTGCTTCAGGCTAACTTTGATATGTAGAACAAAACGAGCAGTTTTTGGCACAATTAAGGCAACTAAATCTTCGAGGTTTTTCTCCAAAGCCTGCTCTCTCCCAGAAAATGGAGGAGTTCTATGCCTGAGAACTTCACTGTGGGGTCACAGAAACGATTTCTTTATGCATTGTGTGTGTAGTTTCTTTACTTTTTTTCAAACAAGAGACTGAAGAAATAGAGCAGGCTAGAGTGCCAGCTCATTTAGTAAATAAAGGTGAAGTGTTTGAAGTGTTTTTAATGTACATCATCTTCTCCTATATATACATTTTATACACTGAAGGCTCAGTGCTAAATCACTTAGTTCATATTTTATCAGTGATAAGTTCTTGAGTTCAGAAACATAGTAAACGATTACATGAGTGTGAACAAGCAAACAACAGCAATCATTTTAAAATGCTACCCCAAGACCAGACACTGGCATATCAACTCTAAAGTAACCCCGGGAAGATAGATCAAAGCACAGGATTGCTGCAGTGTTACAGCAAAAGTCTGGTTTTCAGAACCTGCTTTTACCACTACGTGAAATAAAAGCCCAGAAAAAATCTCAAGGACTTTTAAATGTCACATGCAAAATTGTCTTCCATATCCACTTCTGAGAGTAAACGTTATGAACAACTTTTCATTTAGAACAATAATATAGTCAGGGGCTAAAGTTATGTCATTTTTATTCCTGAAATTATAAAGGAAACATCTTTAGTAATTTCCTGCTTAGTTTTTTTTTTTTAAAGAAAGAATGCTTTTGCCTTTAAAGTGTGATTCAGCCTGCTCTCTAAAAAATAATTAGAAATACATAGATAAATAATTTAATGATATAAGCATATGGAGATTTTAAAGGTAGCCATCTGTCTTCAAATATTTCTCAATTAGATTTAAAACTCTTTAGGCACCAACAGAAACACGACTCAAAAGCAAAATTGACATTTTAGTTCCTTAGCATTTGGGGGGAAACATTTAATAATGGAAAAGACATTCATCACAACCACAAATTTTTTCCCTTTAAACATGACCTGTACATGTAATAAGAGAAATGAAAATGTTTTTAGATCGATAATAAAAAAACAATAATTTTACTATTTCATAACCAATTTTGTAATTTGACACTTAGGTTTTTGTCTAATTTATAACAGTTTAAGTCCTCTTTTCTAATCAAGTGGCTCTTGACTCAGCACTGCTAGATACGGGCCACTCAAGGCACTGCTGCGTCTAAACAGAACACTCTTGCTATGTATCTCTGAAACAAACACACTTTCCCTCCTTCTGGATCGTCTTTAAGACTTCCTGAGTCTATGTAATATTTCTAATCTCATCTCACTTAAATCTTACTTCCTTTTCAGTGTGTGTATGTGTGCATGTGTGTGTGAGTGTTACCAGGGATTACACTCAGGGCTTTTATATTGGGCTTTTCCCTCATTCTTTTTTATTTTGAGATAGGAACTCACTAAGTCTCTGAGTTGAGCAGGCTGAGTTTAAATTTGTGATACTCCTGCCTCAACCTCTTTTTAATTACTTTAATTACTTTTTAGGTCAAGGAAGGCAGGAAGAGGGTAAAACACAAGTGATAAGGTAGAAAAAGTGGCTATTCTTATAACTTCTGAATAGGACCACTGACAACGTATCCAAGTCTTAGCTATTTGGTACCATTCAAAAGATTTCCTTTCTGGGAGGTGAAGTCATGCTAAGTTTTCACTCTATCCAAATCTGTATTCATATAGCACTTGTCACTTTTTGATTTTTTTGTGACTGCTGTTCTCTCCGGTGTAAGATGGACCGGAAGTATTGTTTTAGTCTATATTTCTCTAATGACCAATGACGCTGTATTTGTAACTTCTAGCAGAAAGACAAAGGTTGTGAGTTTGAGATACTAATCCAAATTCGCTCCTCTACACACCTCCTTCCTTCTTGCAGTCGTGTAATACTGAGAAGTACTATATGGAAAAGAGTACGAAGCTTTAGATAGAACCTCAAAGTTATAAAATTGTACTAAACAAAAGTTCAGAATACTTGAAGAACTAAGTATTTCCACAAGTTTATTCTTTGAAGTGATATTCATGAGGTCCTAAAATATAAAGGTAATAGGTAAAGGAATGGTCACTGAAAGATTTTAAACGGAGAAAGAGTTTAAACAACAGTTATTTTGATCTGACATCTAAAAGAGAAAATTGTGGTTGTCAAGTGAATAATCATGATGATCTCAGAACTAACATTAAAGCAAAAACAACTTATTGGAAGACAAAATAAGTAAAATATTTGAAGTCAGATGTAGGCAAGGGCCTGCTGAACATAATTCCAGCTACACAAGAAATAACAGCAGGAATCAACAAATGGAATTATATACAGGTAACAAGCTTCTATGCAGTAAAGGAAACAATCAGTGGAATATAAAGACAACCTACAAAAGGAGAAAAAATCTTTATCAGCTACTCCATGGAGAACTAATATACAGAATACATAAACTCAAAGAATTAGACCATCCAAAATAAAGACCCAACTAAGAAATGGGAAAGTGAAAGTGGGAATAGAAAATTCTCAGAAAAAGTACAAATGGTCAATAAATATACGAAACAGTGTTCAGCATCACTGGCCACTAGAGAAATGCAGACTGAAACAACATTCACATTCCATCTTACAGCAAAGAGAACAGCAGTCACCAAGTAATTAAAGAATGACAGGTGCTGGCATGGCCGCAATGGAAAATGAACCCTCCTACTTCACTGATCGCAATGCAAACCAGTACAAACACTGTATCATAAACACAGCCTAAAAACAATAATAATAACAATAAGAATGAGAATGAGGAAAGAATACTTAGAGAAGGAGTGAGGTGGGTGGAAATGGGAAGGTGATTAAAGAAAACCAAGCTGTTATATACATGCATCTACTCTCTACGATGACTGTGAACCATGTATTGCAAACATGTACTAATAAAATTAATTAAAAAAGAACTAAATGACAAGGAACATAGATTATAGAGATAGAAATTGATTTGGAAACATTAAGATTTGAAGGTTTTTACTATGATGGAAATAATAAATAGAAAAAGAGTCTAGCATGGATGACCAAGGAAGATCAGTGCCCCTAAGAAAAGACATCTACAAGGATGGAGTATGTCACATGTATACTTTGAAAGGTGGGTGTTAAGGGCACAGATTTGGATCATAGACTAGGTCATATATGGGTAAAATCTGAGTAGATATGAAAAGAGTTAACAAAGATGTGTATTAACAAATCATTCACGCAGAACTGAAAAAAGCTAAAACTAATTTAATTCATCAAAACATGAAAGTTACTTGAGATCACATGAATAGATAGCACCACGATCACAAAGATACAATAATTGAGCCAAGTACATAAAATCTTAGAATGACCAAAATCAGGAAACTGAAAGAGAAAAAAGAAAAACATACTTATTACTCAGTGATACTATCAAAGGTTCATCTACTGTACCAAGATAACAGGATAGCAACGCTCATAGTCAAATCAATTTATAATAACACTATTATTTCACTTTGTTCATGTTAATTGCTATTTTAAAAATAATTCTATCTATATGATTCATCTTCTAGTCACGCAGTAGGTATTTATGCATAGGTATAAGTGTCGATGATAGGTGTAGGTGTTTGACAGTATAAAGTTTAACAAGACACAATCCTGCCTTGATGGAATTTTTTCTTCAGAACAGCCAAACATTCCACTACATTGTATGTTTATGAAGTACAATATTTTTTCAAAATAACTGTGCCAGAAATTCCTTTAGTTTAATAGTTTAATAATTCAATAGTTTAATACTGAATAATCCTTTTAACAGCATTGTAAATTTCACATTTACCTTCTCATTTTATCTTTACAGCACCTTATTGAAAGGAGCAGGTATGCTTCCACATCCTGCAGCCTTTCCTGGATGGCCAGTCTCACCACCTCTTAAAGAGACCTGTCAGTGAGGCAGGAAGCTGTGACCAGAAAACCTCATGCAGCTCTTGCCCCCTCCTTCAAGGGAGTGTTAAAAACCTGGGTCTGCCTTAGAAAAACTTCTACTATAGATAAAGGTCACATTTCTTCCTAAAGCTGGACAGCAGGAGCACAAATAATTTTAATTTTGTTAATTACCAACTGTGTAGTAGGGGCCAATGATAGCTCAGTGATAAAACACTTGCTTATCATGTGAAATCCTGAATTCAATTCGACATGTATGCATATATATATATTCCACATATATATACTCTATTCTATTGTATATCCTCTATATAGTTTAATATATATATTGTATATATATGGAATACATTTCATATATAGTTCAATTCCATATATACCAAAAATGTATATACTTATTTTTTTTACATATAAGAGTATCAAACTCATTGTATGATATTTTGAGACTACAAAATGCAATACAGAAAGACAACAATCATAATTATCATTTTACAAGCAACTATCATTAATAGATTGGTGTTCTCTACTCACACATGCACATACAATTTTGTAGTGAAATATATAACCTGGTTTTATCACTTAAAATCACTTTTCCCTTTAATTTTTTTTTTTTTTTTTTTTTTTTTTTTTTTTTTTGGTCTTTTTTTTGCGACGGAGTCTCGCTATGTAGGCTGGCCCTGAACTCACTTTGTAGCCCAGGCTGGTCTCGAACTCGCAACAATCCTCCCATCTCAGCCTCCCGAGTGCTTGGATTATATGCGTGAACCACCACACCCGGCTCTTTTCCCTTCGATATTATTCCATCCTATAAATGGAACATGTTTACTACATTCTACAGTAAGATGATGTTTCAAAGATTTTGTCTGGGAAACGTGAAACACAATGTTTATCCACATGAATCTCTTTTACATAGCACTGAATGAAAGTAAAAAAGAATAGCTGGAGATACATTAAAGCAAAAATTCATAGCACTTATATAATTCCATTGTCTTTGACCTAAACTTCTCACATTTTTATTAATTAGTTGGATGAAAATATCTATTGTACACGTTGATCTGCTGTGTAGACAGCAAGAAATGAAAAACATGCTAGATGATAAAGTCATAATCCCAAAGATCAGGGTGAAATTATGGACTAAGCAGAAGTACATGAATAACTATAACTTTCCATACTTGAGTTACAAAGTCATGATATCTGATATAGAATATGACTGAAAATAATGTTCATATAAAATAAAAATAGTGAACCATCAGAGAAAATGTGGCTAACAAAAAAAAATCTAATGCAATTTTCAAATATTTCAATAAAAACACTACAAATAAGGTATAAAAAATCGATGCTCATCTTCCTCCAAACTGGACAGGTCAATCATGGAGTTTTTTGGTTCTCTGCTTTATCACTTAAGAAGGATATTTCAAATGGTTGTTATTCAATATAAAGTACTCATTATGTAAGAAGTCTCAAAATATAATATACAAAGGAAAGCTGAAAATATTCAAAACCTTTAGCCGAGAGTCAAGAAAAATTAGTTTAATAGCTGCTGGAGAAATTTAAATGGAATTAAACTTGTCTTAATAGACTTGTTTTGTGTCTTATGAAAGAAAAGTTCTAACTAATTAGCAATAGTTATAGAAAGATTAATTTTAGATCAATACAAAAAAATTGCCTCAGTTCAACAATATATATATCAATGAGAAATATATACAACATATGAAATTATCCAAAAATATAATGGGCTACTTTAATCTGCATCCTATATTTAGGAATTTTCATTTTCTGGAGCTGTTCAAGCAAAAATTAGATAACACAATCATCTACATTCTTCTCTGCACCATCTCATAGTCACATCTACTAATTATGATATTAAACCTTGAATTCAGCCATAAACACACAATCATAACACCGCCTTCTCTTATCTTAATAGAGGTGAGATGGGGACAGTTCTGTCCCTGCCTCAGGGTATTCCTGGGGAATTCTGGGGACATTTTGCTTGGTGTATCCGGGAGGGATGCTACTGACATCTAGTGGGTAGAGGCCCAGCAGATATTGCTAAACACCTTAAGGTATACAACTATGCACACTGCACAAAGATGTACCACGGTCTTTGTGGCCAGCTACAATAAAGATTATCCAGTGTGAGTACCAAAAATCCAAGGCTAAGAAGCACTGCTTTGCTTGTATGAATAGCAGGCAACCAAGTCAGCACGACCCATTCCAGTCATTACCTCCACTCCTATACAGTGGTTCTGCCTTAAGTTTCTAAACTTCCTCTAGGCAAATTTTAGGTGCTATACTTTATTGTGATTAATGTCATCATTAGCTATCCTATTATAAGAGCTAGAATTCTCAGAGCTATCCTTAACTCCTCACTTTTCCTTATTCCTTAATTTAAAGTTCTATGGATCGACCTCTAAAATGCCTTTCCAAATACCCTGGCTTCCAATACTGACAGTCAGGTCAGTTCCACATTTTCAGACAAGACTTTTTCTAATCCATCCTTCTCACTGTTGCAGAGATTATCTTTCTAAAACACAGAGGCAGTCATCCATTGTCCCATACAGAAATCACAGAAAAGCCTCCACTGTCCAATGAATAAAAGTTCAAACTTTGGAGCTGGGGATTTAGCTCAGTGGCATAAGCAACTGCCTTGCAACAGGCGGTCGTGAGTTTGATCCCCAGTACTGATAAAAGAGTTAAAAAATTAAAAAAAAAAAAAGTTCAAACTTTACCCTGAAAGGTACTAAACAATTGGAGCCCAAGTTCCCTCGACAGAGTCATTTTATACCTCTACCTCCTCTCCTTGGTGCTAGATTATATTAATTGTCTTTGAAATATTTAATTTTCATAGCTATAAGATGTTTAACTTTGGACGAAAGAGGTGGCTGTTTACACATTAAATATATTCCACTATATTACTGTCTGCATATTAATATATAGTTTCTTGTTTTTATTGGTGTTTTACTGGTGTATTCTCTGGTGTTTTATTGTTTTTTATTGGTGTTAATTTTAAACAGGAATTCCTAGAGATAGTATGTAAGAATAAAAAACTTAAAAGTCTTTTTCTTATCATATTGAATTCAACACTTTAGTATACTTGTTCACTGAGAGACAAACACTAGCAGCTGTTTAGTGGTTTGCTTTGTGATATTTTTAAATACTTAATTTTACAAATAAGCATCTCCAAAGATCAGGAATCCAAATGCCAGTTCATGTTATATTCTCCCAGTGGAGGAGTGGGAGGATCATTTTGTATATGAAATATTTTCTTTTTATGAATTTTAAGACACTTAACTGGTATTTGAGGCTCGCACTGAGAAGAAACCAAATATTTGCCTATCTAATGCATGTTTCTGGGTAAAATAATTTCACAGAAAAATGTTTAAATGTAAATATGTATTTAAAGACCTCATGACATGTATTTGAACATGTACTGCGCTGAAATATATTAAAGGCACACAAATCACTGCACTGCTCTTAATAACACAGAAAAGAGGTATATGTGCAAGGTAGCGCCCCCAATTCTTTATAGTACCTTTGAGTCTGCACTGATTTACATCAGTTGTACACAAGCACTCAGTTTGTTCCTCTGTACCTAAGCTGAATTTTTCCTAAGGATATTGTGCTGTCAGCAGCCAGGAAAAAAGTTAGGTGTTCCAGGGAAGCAAGTCTGGGGTGACAGCCAAATCTCCACTTTACTCAGAGTTCCCTCAGTAATAAAGATTTGACTGTGATGGCAAAAGTCTTTTTGCAGGTGCAGACTCATGTAACTCGGAACACGAATAAACCTTCCAGCCACTTCTCTGATCCTAGCCTCACCTCCTCATTCTCATAGTGTGTTCTAATCCTACCGGAGTTCTTCACTCAGAGATCGCTACTCCAAGCTGCTGCATGTGGGGTGGAGAAAGGGAACAGGGGAAGGCACTGATGGAAATAAAAATAAAAAACGAAGTAGAAATCAAGGGACGATAAGAACAAATGTTCTCCTATTTTTAAAAAAAAGCCGTTTAGTGTTACCATTAGCAATTTGATGCATTTAATCCAGATTTAACCATGGAAAACTAACCTTCATGTATATCCTGCTATCATTTTGGATAGTAAGTAAAAACAAAACCCAGAACTTTCATATGAACCTCAGATGTCATTTAAAAAATCTGTGTCAACATTACATTTTAAATATTCTGAACTTTCATTGGTGAAAATTCTTTTTATTTCCACCAATCTCCCGAATTCACATTTAAATCTGTAATGAATTGGATTTGATATAATTTAATTTCTTATCAGATACTAAGAAACGACTGAACTATAACAATTTTGGAACATTTCATTCCATCCCTGCTTACAGAACATTTCCCCTTCAGCGGACCTTTTTGTAATATAATCTAAATCAGTAATTGATCTGTTCAAATAGTGTTTTAGGTAAAATTAAAGAGAGCAATTTATCAAGCTCCATGGTGTGCTTATCAACAAGAAATGAAATTTAAAAGTATAGCAGACTAATTTGCACAGCATCATATTCTGATTGTAGACTATTGTACAAATCTAATTTTTCTTCTTCTCAGTGCATAAGGATTTTAAGACAGGTGGTATCCTTGTCTTGGGAATCAAGTTTTTAGTGTCTTACAAATTCAATATATACATTGATGGTCCCTGACCTTACATTGTAGACAAACACACAAAAAAATCAGTCCTTACAGTTATTTTTCAGAAATATTTGACATAAAACAATGAAACTATTAGACAGTATACCTACAAAGCTGCAAAAGATGTGCTCTTTAAATGTAATGACAAGTATGAAAAGTATCTCTGAAATTAATATGTAAAATCATAAATATATTTTAAAATAATTTATAATAAATAATACTCAATTTTAATGAATGGATGCAGATTATAAAAGGTCATAAAAGTGTATAGTGAATCTAACAATGTTGTGAATTCACTATTTCCAATTTATAATGAATCAGATTTCCTACATGTAAAATCGATAGAGTAATATTTCTTTTATACTGGTTAGAAACTTCTGTACAGAAAATATCAATCAATCAAATGTCAAAGCACAGTGGTACACACTAGTAATTCCACAACTATGAGAGGCTGAGCCAGGAAGATTCAGGCTTCAATTTAGATATTTAGCAAGAACTTGCCTCAAAACAAAGGAATGTAGCTCGGTGAGGAGGTCCTGAGTTCAATCCCTCATAAACCAGTAAAGGAAGAAAAGAGAAGGGAAAAAAAAGAACGAGAAAAAGAAATGATAATTCAAGAAACTCTAGAAAACATAACATTTGAAAAATCTAAAAATTATACAATAGAAGATGATTTTAAAAATGGGAAAGAGGAGAAAAGAGAGAGACATTTTGGCAAGCAGGAGATTAATAATGCAAAACTGGTGAAATCACCGCAGGTGACAGATTAAAAGAGGAGAAACATGAAGTTAAATTTCTAAACTACAAGAAGTAGCTACTTTGACAAAATGTCACTCAAAAATCAAATGAAATGATCAGCAAACATGTTTTTAAAACTTCGGTGTATATATAACATGTGTTACCTATGTCACTATTGTATCAAGATTCAATACACAGCCAATAAGAAGTAAATTTTTGTTATTGTTACATATTGTAATGCATCCCCTACTAAGGGCAAAGTTTGCTTTTTCTATTGTTTATAAACCTACTCAAAATTTGGTACAAATTTGCATTTAAAAATATATGACTGAAAAAATGGTAAGTACCTGTAAAATTTACATGTGAAGCCAGGAATTCAGCTCAGTGGTGTAAGCACCTGCCAGGCAAAAACAAGGTGCAGAGTTCAATGCCTAGAACAAAAAAAAATAAAATAAAATAAAAATTACATATGAAGTCATATATAAAATCTTACTGTAAAAGCACTTTTCTGGCTACAACTGCTATTATGTTCTTATAGGTTTTGTTTCTGAATGAAGTTGGTCAAGGTGCAAGGTAAAATGGTTGTTGGCAAAAGTTAAGAAGACAGTTTGAAAATTACTCATTTAGATAAACAGCAAAACCATGGGAAATGGATTTAAAAGCTACTAGTAAGTTGGCAAGACCTTCAAAGGGCCCTCTTTGTAGCTATACGAATTGTAGCTATACGAATGACAAGTATACAGCACCCTGACCCATCTCAGGAGACAATAAAGAGCGTGTAAGTGACATGAATAACTTGTTTGCAATATTCATTGAGGAAGTTTGCAAAAACAACCTCATAATATAAATGGTATGTATTAAAAAGCACAATGACCAGTTTTTCTCAGTCTCCACCAAGATCAAGCACAAAGATGTAGGCTTATATAGAAGAACACAGGATTTATGAAAAGATTTGAAAGTTTCACAATGCAGGTAACTGCACATGGGGATGGATTAGGAAGAGACATTGTGGCATAGCTTCTTTAAAATGGCTTTGAAAAAAAAATAAATAAAATGGCTTTGAATTTACAGATATTCTCAATTCACCCTGAAAATCATTTTTCAAGTATTTTTTTTAATTTTAGCTCTTTAAGATTTAAGATTATATATCAAGGACCAATTCAGAAACATAACTATAGAGAATGCAAAGGTTTTATTTAACTAGGACATACTTCTGTTAATAAGCCAAGAATGTCAATTTCCATTTAGTCAAACTGTCTAGCATTCATTGCTTTCATTACTCAGTAACAGATCCACAAAATTGTTTTTGCATAATTTAAAATGCTTTTTAAGCTGAAGGTACACCAGGGTATTTAATACCTTCAATAACAATTCTGAAGATATTCATATCAAGAATCATACTAATTCCCAACAAATATCACCTTTTTAGAGAACACTGGTCTTACATATTAGAAATATTTTCATCAATGCATGCTATAGAAAGCCACATCAAATATCCACAATACAGGAAAAGAAAATAAATATCCTTAAATCTTTCTCATCCTTCACGCAGTAGCAGAGAATGTTTCTATAGAGAAATTTTTTAAAGTTATAAAATGATTCTTCTGCACATTAAAAAGTATAAAATGATGGGTTGAAAAGTAACTCACTAAAAACAGTTCCTTGCATCCCTTTTAAAGGCATGACTCTTAAGTTCAAAGCAGCATCTCATCTAATAGGTAAGATAAATTTCATAAACTGCTATCCTATATGAAAGCCTGGAAGATTCTTATATTAAAAAACTGAGAGGAGAAGAACTAATGCTCAAATATCTGACTTTAAAAAATCAAGGGGATCTTGCGGTACAGGTCACTGATAAAGGTGTTGCCTTTAGTGAGATCCTGGGTTGAATCTTTAGGCCTAGGGAAGACTTCAAATTAAAATTTCAAGTCAGATTTCTTAGTTTACAAAACAAATCCTTTATGTGATTATGAAAACAAATGTCAAACATCCAGTGCATAATCAATGTCCTTTAAAACACATTCTACTGTGGTAAAGCTTTAGTATCTGCCTTTTTTGGTCAGTCACTTTAGTATCATATTACTCCTGATTTCAAGACCCTTTCCTATATTTCATAATTTAAATGAGTTGGTAGGATGAAACCTTCAAATCTGAAGAAATTTCTGTCACTTGAAAATGTCCAGTCACCCTCTCCCACAGGTAGCTCTGTTTACTTACAACCAACATCTGAATGATTGCCAAGTTTCTGTATCTCTTCTTAAATTTTTCAGATTCCTTTCAGCCTCGTTTTTATAGTTGCCTATGTTTGTGGTTGGCATTTAATGTATCATCAAAATCACCAAGGGAGCTTATTAAAAACAAAGATAGAGATCTACCTAAATTCTGAATCTAAATCTTCTAGATTCACATCTAGGAATTTTAACTGTTAAGGAGTCTTCTACCAGCCCCTCAAATCCCAGGAGGCCCTCAAATTTAGTTTGAGAAAGTGCTTTATGAGACAGTATTCAAGGTAAGGCTAAGGTAAATTTGTGACCTTGGGATCTCAATCTTCATCTTTTATTTTTTTATTTTAGGAAAAAAAAAACCAATAAAATCAGCAATAGAGAACTTTATAACAAGATAAGAAATTAACAATGTTTAATATATTGCACATTGTTATCTTTGAAGTAGTCACTCAGATTACAAGATATAGGCATGCAAAACTGATCAGACAATATAAGCACAAACTTCTTTTCAATGAACCAAAAGAAATCAGTAATATAATTTTCTTAGCTATTATATATGTATATCTTTTCTCTTCCTTCTTTTCTCCTTTTATTTTTAAAATTTATCATTACACAAATTTCTGTGCAGTCAACATTATTGTTTCTATTTCAGATTCCATATCAGGTGGAGCAATGGCCACTCCCAGCATGCTCTGCCCTCTGTACTGTGGGAGGAAACAGATGAAATGTTCTGCAGTAGAACTTACAGTTGAATTCTAGCATTGTCATTAAAGCAACCTGATTTTGTCATTCATCCCTTTATGACTCAGCTAATCACAGCAACATGGTAATTACAGTGCTGATCTCTGAAGGTTACAGCATATCATGGTCACTCTTGAAATATTGGTCCATTCTTATCTGCAATTCTATGTTTACTGATATTTCCTTAAGCATGGATCCTACTTTAAAAATGATTTGTTTATTTCTGAGTAAGAAGGAAGGCCCACAGTTAACAATCTTATTATTTGTCTTAGTTACTTTTTACTTGTCTCTGAGACAAAACACCTGATGACCAAAGTTGGAAAAGGTAAGGTTTATTTCTTACAATTTTTGGAGGTTTCAGTCCATACTCAGTTGGATCCAAGGCAGGGTGGTATGGCAGGGCCGCAGTTCGTGGCGGCTGCAAACAGCAAGGCAGAAACCAGCATGAGAGAGAGACACACTGTCTTCCTGCCATTACATTGTATACTGGATCCACCCCTATGTGGGTATAACACTGACAACATCAATCCAAGCTCTAGACAATGAAACAATCACACATGCATAATGCAAACGCATGAGGTCTGGGGGCCACAGACATAATCCATGACATTATTGAAAGTTAACTATAGTCAACTAACGTGTTTATTTAGGAGGTAAATCTGTTATATAAAGCACCACACTAAATCTGATTGAATAGCCTAAAAACCAAAAATAATAGGGAAATTTCCAAAATTAGAATATTAAACAGAAGTGAAATGATAAAATTATGCCATCACTACATATTGTAATACTATTCAATTGTAAAAATATAACTTTAAAGAATGTAATAAAGTGGTAAGTGCATGAAATTATATTCTAGTATGATTTCATATTATAATGTGTATGTGTATTAATGCATATATGTATATAAGTGCATGTAATACTGTCAACAGGAAAGAAAAACACCTGCCACAAGTTAGCTTGTTCTACCTTAACTGAATATTGATAACTTCCTGTTTTACAGTTCATCTGCATTTTTCATGTTTTCTACAAAAAGCACTTTACAGTAAGAAAAAAATGAATATTGTATAAAATATATAAAATGCAGAAATAAAAGAATGTTGCAAACTTAAAATGGGCCATGCTATCATTTGCTTCTTTTTAACCAGAGATCCAAAACAAAAGCAGATTTCTTACAAGAGTTTTTTTTTTTTCAATTTCTAAATGCTCAGTATTGTAAAATGTCCTGTGAAGTACAAATATCCTCTCAGATTTCACACTTTAGAAGTTATTCCCTGACCATATTTGCCTCCCCTGAAAATTCTACAAATATTTGCAACAGAAGGCTCTGAAATCAGAGAACAAACTGTTCTTAACTATGTGGTGATAATTTCAAATTTATATGGCAAATTGTCTTCCCCAAATAAAACTATGTTAACACCCATTCTTGTATCTTGCATATGTCCACGTTGTCCTGGGTACTGTTTTAGGTTTTCCTTCCATTATTCTGCGGTCTATGACCTTGGACAAATAATTTTTCCATGCTTATAATATGAAGCAGGATGATAATACCACCAACTTGATACGATTTATTAACTTAGTAATATATGGAAATCCCATGAGCAAATCCCCATAGTATTATTAAAATAATACTTAGATATATGGCATTGAAAATCAAATGCCACTTTTTTTTTAATTTTAAGGAAAAAATAAATAATAAAAGCAGTACATAATAACTGTAATGGTTGATACATTGTGGACTGCTGTGTTCATAGTAATTATTCAGCATACAGGATGCTGGTATAATATCTTGTTTAAAAATATTAATACAAAACATTCTTTTCAAGGAACAGTGAGAAGCTAGCAATACAGCTATTTTAACTATCTTGTGTATACATACCTATAATTTTTTCTTTTTCTTTTTCTTCTTTTCCCCTATTGAAACCAAAAGCTGTAGAAGTTACAAAACCACCATACAACAGAAAATATTCATAAATATTTACAAATTCACTGTGCAAGACACAAACATGAGCTGTGCAGGGCAGGACTCAGCTCCTGTCTTTAGTCCAGTGAGCAGCGCCCCCAGGGCTTCAAGTGCCAAGTGTGACAGCCAGGATGAGAACATGACAGGAGAGGCGAGGAAGAAGCCGAGTGCATTTGAGAAAGGCTGGGCAAAGCTGCCTGGAGGAAGCAACACTTCAGCATAGATCTAAAGACTGAGTAGGAGTCAGCCAGCAAGCTGATGAGGAGCAGCCACCGGTTGGCATTCGCTCCCTGGTGTTCTGTGCAGGAACTCAGGAGCTGCCAGCACTAACTTCATGCCAGGTGACAAATGATCTGAGTGCCCACAGCTGCAGCTGCCGCTTTATCCACTCACCCTCCTACTTCCATCATTAATGAGCCCGAGACCAGGGAAGACACATCTTAGCAACCAAATGCTCTTCCGTTAGCCTTTGGTCCAGAGATGTTAGAGAAGCATCTGAACTCCTGCAAACAATACAGCCACAGAGATTTTGCTATTTTCCTCTAGCTCTACTCACACAGCTATTTGCTGCTATGATGCATTTTTTAAAACATCTTGTGCTATACTCCTAATATACTCATTATTTAAAAAAATATGATTTTTTCCCCTGGAAAACACTTTAGAGCATGTAGATGCTTCAACGTTATTTTGAGGCTAATTCTTACTGCTAGAAAATCTTCTCATTTGCCCAAAATCTAGAGAGGTACAGGTATGCTAGAAGATACTTAGTCTAGATACAAATGCAAGTGTTACGTCACTATGTATGTATGTATGTATATATACATATATATTTACATATATGTATTTCAAATGTTATTTTGAAGAAATGCTTCACTTTGAACAGTTAATTCTAAGGGAGAAAATTTATCATTGTGCTGTGATAGGTTAGCCACAGCACTCTAGATATGTAAGCATTTTTCCCCTCAGAAGTTACTGCTAATAATAGCATCTATTTTGTTTTGTGTGTAAATATAAGAATACGATATTTATTTAACTGTCAAAAACAAACGAACAAACAGCTGTGCCTAGCAAGTGTTTAGTATAATAGGGATATAACAAGGAAATTCAAAGGAACTATGGAATTTGCTTCCTGACTTCAAGGAGTTTATAGTGTGGATAGAAACATTATAGAAAAACCAAGTAAAACTATTCATTGGCATTGACAATAGAAAATAATGACCTGAAAAACAGAGGCAGAAGGAAGTCTTTACATAAACAAGAGTACAGTATGGGACCTATTAATGTAAACACCTTTGCTATTCCTGTATATATCGTACGTTTTTTTTTTTTTAAATGGGTCCAGCCTTCCAGATAATAAAGGAAAACTCTTAGTTTTGCAGGGTATGGTATGTTTATTTTTTACATAATAATTTAAAGACACTCATATTTCCAAAAGAATTTGGAAATAAGATGTTAAAAACTAAGAGAAACTTGACCAACCCAATTTCATTATATAAAGAAAAGTTTCTATTGTTTTCATAAAAATAACAGTTTTAAATCAACCAGTAAGGGGAAAAATCGGCAGTAAAAACTGCAGTGTATTTTTTCCAAAACTAAATACCACACCCAGCATTAGGTTGAAAACATATGCTTCCTTACTCCATTAGTCTCTGGGCCAAGCCATGCCCCGGGGCTTGAATAAGGTGAATGTCTTAGGCTGACAGTGTCTTATCACCTCCTCTTATAGGGCTAAAAATAAAAGCTTTCATAGCAGGTCGAGCAGAATGGAGAGGCAGGCTGGCATGGAAATCTGTCATACTGACAGTGATGGGGAAAAAAGGCCTGACTCTGTGCAGACCACCTGCAAGTGAAACAGAGGCTCTGGTCCGCAGTTTCAACAACACGTGTAAACCTTATTGGCACTTAGTTTTCAACTGACAAATTCTCCCCTTATATACTTTTATTTATATGAGTCATATGAAAGCAAATCAAGCTGAATAAATCATCCTCATAGAAAAGAAGTCAGTCTTTCGCAACAGAGGAAACTTCAGTTGTTTCTTTTCTAAAATTGTGGCTCAGTGACATTGTTTACTGGCTTTCCTATTTATAAGATTCTGTGTATTCATTTATAATTCACTTGAGTGAACCAAGTTTATAATTTTACTTAGGTGTCTGCTTTTTCTCATTTGATTTTCCTTCAAAGGACAAAAAATATTTTTTTTCACTAGTTTTTTCACGTATGTCTGTTATAGATGTTAGTACATAAGGACAGGGAAGGGATGATAATGTGCGTGGGGCCTGTGACCACAGGCAGTTATTCCATTCTCCCCAATCAATGAGAATATCTCAAATGATCACTTTACAGCTTCAGAGTTGCAAAAATATTCTAAAGAGTTTGATCTAAACTAAGCTGTAGACAGCAAAATGTTGGAAGTGTTATTTTAAAGAAGTGAGCATGTGTTATGGAATGCCAAATCTTCCCCAAAGTCTAAAACTGTTTCCCTCGATTTATTTCTTTAATGTGTGTTTTGTACCCATTATCCCTTTTGTAGTGATGTGGAAATGAAGTGAAGAATTCCAAATAGTCACACAGTTTATAATTACCTTAATAGTCCTTTTTGAAATGTGAAGGCTAGGCTACTTATATAAGACTTACGCATCAGTATCAGTGATTCCTGGGAACTTGCTTGGTGTTACCTGAGCCATAAATGGAAACTTAGAACAGTAAATACTTGGTAAATTCTGAGGTTGTTTGTCATCCATGAGTATTAAGAAAATTAAAACTAAATGATACATGATCCAGGTCTTATATTCAATTTATGATTGAGATAAATATTTTCAAGCAATTTCTAGAAAATAATGTTACAAAACAGAACTGTGTCTTGGAACTTGTATTCTGATATGGCAGATAGGAAATACATAATAAACACTAGAATTATCCTAAAACTTCATGCTAGTTCTGTCACTCTTCATGTTTAGTGTTCCTAAGAGCAGTAAATACTCGCATTGCTAGAGACACTCAGATTGGACTAATGATGAAATGCAAATTTTGACAAATCAACCTCCAGTAATTATATACGAACTTGTGGGATATTATCACATACTACTCACCCCTGAGACCAATGAAGGTATCCAGCACAATTTAAAAGGTGACTGGGGTATGTCTTTCAGACCTCACTACTCCTACCAAAGTAATCCTTTCAATTGACCCCTTGAAAAAGCATTTTCCAATGCAAAGCCCTACTCAGTCAGGTATCTTCCTCCATTTACATGTTATCCACCACATGATGGCTCTCTCTGCTGGCTTTTGGTTTGTATTTTACTGGGCACTTATATTCGTGAACTCACTCAACTTAATCAATTGATTGGTAATTCCTTGAGTATAGAGACAGAAGTTTCTAACATTTCATGATTATTTAGCATACTGACTTACATAGCTCTCCATTCACATTTCTTAGGTTGAGATGTGTGATCTTTGGCTGAAGTGACACAGTATAAAATTCACATCACAACATAAAATGCATGTTATTTCTTGTGCAACATGTTACAAAGGAAAAGGTGTATTTCCAGAAGTGACTACCAGAAGTGTGGGAGCAACACCAATCATCATAAACTTCATGCTCGGTTACCACTTCCCATTTATTTCTGAACCCCAGAATCTTACCACTTTCTGGCTCCTTTCTAAAATAAACTCCCAGTCAGAACTGTCAAGTTTTTGGAACCACCAAAGACTCTACATTAACCTTCAATGCAAAGAAACAATTTTTCCATG